>NC_042978.1:37461537-38081537 GCF_901001165.1 Salmo trutta | reverse complement strand
CCACATAAAACAAATACCCCCTGCCAGCTATGTGGTGTAGGAATGCACAAACGGCAGACTGTCCTCTGCACTGCTATGTTGAGGCATGTTGGGTCTTGAGTACAGTTATGGAGGGGGCCCAGATTCTGACTCCTGATGTGAAAAACAGACCTGTATTAGGGACAGAGGAAGGGAAAGAAACAGTCACACCCCTGAGTTTTATGTCTGTAGGTCAGGAGCGATATAGGAGGAAAATCCTTTCTGACACAGCAACAACTTTAAAGAGCATACAGTATGTATAAATCTTTAACATAGGGTCCTACTATATATATTTTCTTTAGATTCGTTTTGGAATCAGTCTTACCACTAGACTGTAACTGTATACTATGCTCTTGCCAGTGTGTTTGAAGCTGGAATCCTTAATGTTGAAATGGCCATGTTGGTTTGTGATATTACAACAACAAAGAAGTTAGTGAAAACAATGGACACTGTTTTTTCACCTCGGACATCATTGCACTCGCGACTGAAGAGCACAATATGTACTGCAACAACAACAAAATCTCAGCTCGACAACAAAACCTATAACAGCTGTAGTGGGACAGCTGTAGTGGGACAGCTGAAGTGGGACAGCTGAAGTGGGACAACTGTAGTGGGACAGCTGTAGTGGGACAACTGTAGTGGGACATCTGAAGTGGGACAGCTGTAGTGGGACAGCTGTAGTGGGACAGCTGTAGTGGGACAGCTGTGGTGGGCCAGCTGTAGTGGGCCAGCTAGAGTGGGACAGCTATAGTAGGACAGCTGTGGTGGGACAGCTGTAGTGGGACAGCTGTAGTGGGACAGCTGTAGTGGGACAACTGTAGTGGGACAGCTGAAGTGGGACAGCTGTAGTGGGACAGCTGTAGTGGGACAGCTGAAGTGGGACAGCTGTAGTGGGACAGCCAGTGGCGCTGTTTCCCCTACTGCAGATCCCATCCTTAAGCTGCAGGTGTCTGCTGTTGAGTAAAACACAACTCAGCCTGATGGTCATCTGGGAGTTTTCAACAGTGGACTGAATCTACACCACTCTGTCAACAGAAGTCCACCTACTGCATTCCCGCCAAACTACACGCTCTGGATGTAGAATAGAATAGTACTTTATTAGTCCATCTCTGGGGAGGAAATGCTGGTTATTCCACACACTAGAAAGCAGTCTAATCCCAGATCCCCAGTATGCTTTCAGTCTGCTCTTTGTTTCATGCTTGTTTCTATCTGGATTAGAGGGTAGCATGGATAGAGATTATACCAGGCAGTCTGAAAAAGACGGGACAGCATTAAGTTAATGACTCCCTCTTCCTTAAGTGAACAACAGGATTGGACAGGATTAAAAAGTGAACATTGATTCATGCTCTTATTTCTCCTATAAAGCTGTTAGGGAAGACAACTAGACCGTGAGTTGTAATGTAGTATGTTAGAAATAAAATATGGGTAACAATTTACATAAAGTTGTTCTTATACCGTTGTTGTCAGGTGTGTACTGGTAGCGATGTCAGGTGCAGGAGAGCAGAGATTTGTGAACAGTCACAAGAATTATGTTTAACAAAAAACATCTACGTGAAAATACCACGGAAAAACAAACCAGTCTGGCGCGTCAACAACAAACACGTAACACAAACAATCTTACACAAAGACATGATGGGGAACAGAGGAATAAATACATGTAGATTGATTGGGGAATGAAAACCAGGTGTGCAGGGAACAAGACAAAACAAATGGTTACATGAAAAATGGAGCGGTGATGGCTAGAAAGCCGGTGACGTCGACCGCTGAACGCCGCCCGAACAAGGAGAGGAGCCGACTTTGGCGGAAGTCATGACAGTTGTAGCTACAGTGAGGGAAAAAAGTATTTGATCCCCTGCTGATTTTGTACGTTTGCCCACTGACAAAGAAAGGATCAGTCTATAATTTTAATGGTAGGTTTATTTGAACAGTGAGAGACAGAATAACAACAAAAATATCCAGAAAAACGCATGTCAGAAATGTTATAAATTGATTTGCATTTTAATGAGGGAAATAAGTATTTGACCCCCTCTCAATCAGAAAGATTTCTGGTTCCCAGGTGTCTTTTATACAGGTAACGAGCTAAGATTAGGAGCACACTCTTAAAGGGAATGCTCCTAACCGCAGCTTGTTACCTGTAAAAAAGACATCTCCACAGAAGCAATCAATCAATCAGATTCCAAACTCTCCACCATGGCCAAGACCAAAGAGCTCTCCAAGGATGTCAGGGACAAGATTGTAGACCTACACAAGGCTGGAATGGGCTACAAGACCATCGCCAAGCAGCTTGGTGAGAAGGTGACAACATTTGGTGCGATTATTCGCAAATGGAAGAAACACAAAAGAACTGTCAATCTCCCTCGGCCTGGGGCTCCATGCAAGATATCACCTCGTGGAGTTGCAATGATCATGAGAACGGTGAGGAATCAGCCCAGAACTACACGGGAGGATCTTGTCAATGATCTCAAGGCAGCTGGGACCATAGTCACCAAGAAAACAATTGGTAACACACTACGCCGTGAAGGACTGAAATCCTGCAGCGTCCGCAAGGTCCCCCTGCTCAAGAATACATATACATGCCCGTCTGAAGTTTGCCAATGAACATCTGAATGACTCAGAGGACAACTGGTGAAAGTGTTGTGGTCAGATGAGACCAAAATGGAGCTCTTTGACATCAACTCAACTCGCCGTGTTTGGAGGAGGAGGAATGCTGCCTATGACCCCAAGAACACCATCTCCACCGTCAAACATGGAAGTGGAAACATTATGCTTTGGGGGTGTTTTTCTGCTAAGGGGACAGGACAACTTGACCGCATCAAAGGGACGATGGACGGGGCCGTGTACCGTCAAATCTTGTGTGAGAACCTCCTTCCCTCAGCCAGGGCATTGAAAATGGGTCGTGGATGGGAATTCCAGCATGACAATGACCCAAAACACACGGCCAAGGCAACAAAGGAGTGGCTCAAGAAGAAGCACATTAAGGTCCTGGAGTGGCCTAGCCTGTCTCCAGACCTTAATCCCATAGAAAATCTGTGGAGGGAGCTGAAGGTTCGAGTTGCCAAACGTCAGCCTCGAAACCTTAATGACTTGGAGAAGATCTGCAAAGAGGAGTGGGACAAAATCCCTCCTGAGATGTGTGTAAACCTGGTGGCCAACTACAAGAAACGTCTGACCTCTGTGATTGCCAACAAGGGTTTTGCCACCAAGTACTAAGTCATGTTTTGCAGAGGGGTCAAATACTTATTTCCCTCATTAAAATGCAAATCATTTTATAACATTTTTGACATGCGTTTTTCTGGATTTTTTTTATTGTTATTCTGTCTCTCACTGTTCAAACAAACCTACCATTAAAATTATAGACTGATCATTTCTTTGTCAGTGGGCAAACGTGCAAAATCAGCAGGGGATCAAATACTTTTTTCCCTCACTGTATACTCTGGAGAACTGTTGTGAAAAAAAGCCAAAACCCAATTAAATGTACTGATTATATGCCATGCTTAATTAATTAAGCAGCTCTATTTACAGTGGCTTAATCTGGATGTTATTGTCAATCTAGTCACGTACATCCGTCTGAACTGAAGTTGTCTTTGTATAGTAATGGACCTGTAGTAATTACTAACTGAAACAGCCTCAATCTCTGTCTCCAAGTCACTGAGGACCCACTGACTGCCCAACTCAAAGCTCTGAAAACCGATAGCTAGTTACGCACAGACAAAATTATAATAATATCAATCCATTCCACCGCTGAGAATTGACACGCTGCCAAGACGTCTTTCTTTATTTCCATATTTGTCAGTTATTTTTTCTCCTCGCCTTTGAGGAAAATAAAATACTTTTAAGGGGGCTTAGTGGAGACAGACAGTGTGGGTTTCATGTTTGCTCGCCTCTTTTGTCTGGGCCTGTTGGAGGCTGAATGTGGCTGGAGTTACAGGTTTAAAAGTCTGCACCATCACAGAATTGAGTCCCCCCCCACCCCCTCTTCGACATTCTCAGGCTGCCATGTCACGCCCGATTCCAATCAGGCATCGCCCTAGATGCCCCCAGAACAGAGCCCACCACAACAATGGGTCCTAAAATCCTTGGCAGCCAGCAGAGTGTGTACCAGGCCCAGCCTGCTGTATAAAATTAAGGGAGAAGAAAAGCCTTTGATTTCTCAATAACGACTCTTCATTAAGATTATATTGTTAGCAATTTGTCAGGTATTTAAGCTGTCTTGTGAAGTACATAAGAGGTAGTGTGTTTCACTCGATTGAGCTGTGAAAAAAGCATCTAAAGCCCAGCTGATCGAGGCTGAATCAGGTCCAGATGGCACAGACAGACAGTGGTGTTGTTCATGGTCTGCTTTCTGGTGAAAATCTTTTCTGCCCTCTGAAGTAACATCTGGTTGCTGTCATCATCGTTGCCAGAGTTGTTATAATCAGAGTGTATTATTCTGTTCATTCCATAAAGGGTTTCTCATGCTCTCCTTCTCCCCCCCTCTCTCTCCATCCCTCTCTCGCCTCCCTCTCTCTCCTGCCTCCATCTCTCCCTCCCTCTCTCTCTCTGTCTGTCCATCCCTTCCTCTCTCCAGGTGTGCTGAAGGACTACCTGCGTGAGTTGCCATACCCCCTCATCACAAAGCACCTGTATGAGGCTGTGTTAGACTCCATGGCTAAGAGGCCTCTGCGTATTGGAGCGGGAGGATGTGAGAATGATCTGGTGGACACAGAACAGACTGTCAGCCTGCTGGAGAACCTGCCAGAGGTGGAGAGGGTAAGGAGAAGATCCTTTTAAGGGCTTTTCACAATACTGAGCCATACCTGAGCCAAACCAAGCTGTACTGAGCTGGCCTGATTACGAATCCTCCATGTAGTTTCTGGAACCATGCTGTAAAAAAAGAAAATATCTGAGGCAGCGCAGTACAGTTGTGTTAGCCTGCCTTGTCCCAGCATGCTCTCTGTCTGTGTAATCCCAGTTGACCCTGCGGAGGCTGCTGGACCACCTGAAGCTGGTGGCGTCGCACCACGACATCAACAAGATGACGTGTCAGAACCTGGCAGTGTGCTTCGGCCCCGTGCTGCTCAGCCAACGCCAGGAGGCCAGCTGCCATAGCAACCGTGTCTTCATCGACTCAGAAGAGCTGGCCAGTGCCCTGCACTTTAAGAAGCACATCGAGGTGCTGCACTACCTTCTGCAGCTATGGCCAGGTAACCTCCACCATAGAGATGCAATATTACTAGAGTGACCTATGTCATAAACCTTCATAACTCTAGAATTTCGCGGATAATGGCAGCCATCTTTGTCAGGGATAAATTAATATCTAGTCAACCTCATCCTTCATCCATTTTTTATAGTTGATTAATGACAAGCTTAATTATCTTTTATCTTGCAGTGAATGTATGAGGCTTTAAGATCAGGCAGTCTGTGATTATGAACATCCTGGGCATTGTGAATCACTGAGCCAACAACTTAAACAACTAATTACATTTACAGACTTTAAAAGCACTCACCCAAAATCAAGACATTTCCTAGAAGGGCGCTATGTTGGTGGAACTGCTTTCTAGCGCAAATTGCTCCTAGCTCTGTGGTTCTGTTCCAAACATGACTTTAAAAGGCTGGGCTGGCGCTTTGATCTCTGGTGGTTTGGCTTGGCTGACACACACACACACAGCAATTAGCCATTCGCTGCCATCTGTTCGATCGTCATAGATGAAATGCTCCACAGTGTGCTTCATCATATTGGGAGGGCCAAAGCCTTGTTGTAAACCAAGCTCATTGGGTAGTGCCGCTTTCATATAAATCCCTGTCCAGAGAAAATATGGCACCCTATTGCCTATATATTGCACTTCTTTTGTTCAGAGCCCTATTGGCCCTGGTCAAAATAAGTGCACTATAAAGGGAATAGGGTGTAAAGTGTCGAATCAAAAATGCATCTTTTGACCAATGGGTAAAATACTATGTTAATTGTGTAGATACAGTGCATTCAGAAAGTATTCAGACCCCTTGACTTTTTCCCCAATTTGTTGCGTTACAGCATTATTCTAAAATTGATAGTTTTTTCCCTCAATCTACACACAATACCCCATAATGACAAAGCAAAAAGAGTTTTTAGAAATGTTTGCAAGTTTATTAAAAATAAAAAACTGAAATATAACATTTACTTAAGTATTCAGACCCTTAGTACTTTGTTTAAGCAGCTTTGGCAGCGATTACAGCCTTGACCTAGAGTCTTCTTGGGTATGACGCTACAAGCTTGGCACACCTGCATTTGAGTTTCTCAAATTCTTCTCTGCAGATCCTCTCAAGCTCTGACAGGTTGGATGGGGAACGTTGCTGCACAGCTATTTTCAGGTCACTCCAGAGATGTTCGATCGGGTTCAAGTCCGGGCTCTGGCCAGCTCTAGGAAGAGTCTTGGTGGTTCTAAACTCCTTCCATTTAAGAATGATGGAAGCCACTGTGTTCTTTAGGACCTTCAATGCTGCAGAAATGTTTTGATACTCTTCCCCAGATCTGTGCCTCGACACAATCCTATCTCGGCGCTCTACAGACATTTTCATTGACCTCATGGCTTGGTGTTATGGTTTTTGCTCTGACATGCACTGTCAACTGTGGGGCCTTATATAGACAGGTGCCTTTCCAAAATGTGCCCAATCAATTGAATTTACCACAGGTGGACTCCAATCAATTTGTAGAAACATCTCAAGGATGATCAATGGAAACAGGATGCACCTGAGCTCAATTTCGAGTCTCATAGCAAAGGGTCTGAATACCTATATAAATATGACGACCACCTGGATTCGGTCTTACGTAGAAAAATGTGAAATTGTGTTTTTTTTACTTTGGATAAAAGTAAAGACTCAGAGCTAGAAAATGGTATATCATACACTGCAGTTGAGGAACAATGGGAAAGTCATTCTGTTTGAAAGTTGATCAAGTTGTCCCTTGAATGTTTTGGTACCTACTGGAGAGCTCTTCTTTGTCTACACCCATTCAGCATCGTTCACACCCTCTTAAGTCTTAGCCCCACCCATCTCTTTAAGGATTCACATGTGAGGCCATATGGTAAACACACGCTATATCAAATAAAATCTACGTTTATTTGTCACATAAGGTGTAAACGGTACAGTGAAGTGGATCCTTGCATAGTAGTAATATCAAAAAACAGAAAGTGTCCTGATATTTTATCATTATTAGATGACGCTTGCCCGCCACACTTGTCTAAATTGATGGGTCATGTGATGGAAATTCTATAACCATCCCTCAGCCACATCTAGCTAAGTGGATGGGTCACTATTGTCTAGATATGTACACATGTTCATGAAATACAATGGATGGCCATATCCACCCCCAGACACACCTGGCTAATTTGATGGGTCATGTAATAATCCGGCCGAAGTGGAGTCTTTTGTTTAGACATGTAGCTAGCTAAACAATGAACCGGCATAATCCCATCTCATACTACTACCAATACAAACATTGTCATAGCTGTAATATGAATCTGCAGGTAGCTAAAGCTAACAAACTAGGTTCAATGTTAGCTAGCTATAACTAGCAAATGGAATTTCTGATTTGAAAGTATTACTACACAGATCATACACATAACGTTAGCTAGCGAGCCAGCAAGCTAATGTTTGCTAGCTAACTAACAGTACGCTTTAACTTGCAATAAAAATGACTTTCTGACCAAATTTGAAATTTAGATTTGAAAATGTAGCTAGACTATTATCCGTATACATAAATGAACGGTTCACGGCAGATTGGGACCATTTAACTCTGTTTTGTTTGTAGCTACATCTTGTTAAGTCACTCTGGTTCACACCGACCGTGGCATGTGCAGAAAGTAGCCCATTACTTTTTCCAACTGATCTGTCAATAGCGCCTGCTAAATAATGCATTTTGATAAAAAATAAATGTTTACGTTCGAATGCCGCTCCTGTGAAGTAGTGACGTGCGACAAACGCCTACTTTCCTGAAACTGGTCACAATAAGGTATTTCTGTTTTTTACTTTTAATACATTTGCAAAAATGTGTCATTATGGGGTATTAGGTGTAGATTGATGAGAAAAATAAATAATTTAATCAATTTTAGAATAAGGCTGTAATGTAACAAAATGTGGAAAAAGTGAAGGGGTCTGTATACTTTTCAAATTCATTGTAATTCTCTAGAAAACCAATGGTCTAAACTTCTTGTCTCTATCCTAATCCGTCCAAACGTTATTGAAGTTTTTAACCTTGTAGCATGGCCAGAATTAGGGTGACTAAATCAATGGAGGCCAGAGAAACAAAGTGGGAAAAAAATCAGGAAAATTGTTTCACATCAGCTTGACTGGATTCTGTGCAAGAACATGGCTACCTGACAGGCTCATCTTTCTTTTCGAATCCGCAGGACATTAAACAATATAGAGGTAAGATGGATATCAGTTTAGAGACATGACGTAGTATTTTCATATTTTAGTATACGCTTTTCATATTAATTCGAAATTCCTGTTATTTTTCAAAGATTTCTCACAAAAATAAGCGTATCTCTGTGAAATGACAACAGCGCACAGAGCGTCTACCAAGCTTTTTATTTTCAAAGCATTTTACATTTATTTCAGCTCGTCTCATGCTAATTTAGCTTTCTGTGACCCATGGAAGCAACTTTGAAGACGACGACTACAATATGTAAAATCCTCAAAAGAGAAACCTGCACCGCTATGTCAACAGAGCTCGGGGCTTATTATCGGATGTATTAGGTTACGAAATCTGACTTTTTATATACAGTTGAAGTCGGAAGTTTACATACACCTTAGCCAAATACATGTAAACTCAGTTTTTCACAATTCCCGACATTTAATCCGAGTACAAATTCCCTGTCTTAAATCAGTTAGAATCACCACTTTATTTTAAGAATTTGAAATGTCAGAATAATAGTAGAGAGAATGATTTATTTCAGCTTTTATTTCTTTCATCACATTCCCAGTGGGTCAGAAGTTTACATACACTCAATTAGTATTTGGTAGCATTGCCTTTAAATTAAGTAACTTGGGTCAAACTTTTCGGGTAGCCTTCCACAAGCTTCCCACGATAAGCTGGGTGAATTTTGGCCCATTCCTCCTGACAGAGCTGGTGTAACTGTGTCAGGTTTGTAGGCCTTCTTGCTCACACACGCTTTTTCACTTCTGCCCACACATTTTCTATAGGATTGAGGTCAGGGATTTGTGATGGCCTCTCCAACACCTTCAATTTGTTGTCCTTAAGCCATTTTGCCACTTTGGAAGTATGCTTGGGGTCATTGTCCATTTGGAAGACCCATTTGCGACCAAGCTTTAACTTCTTGACTGATGTCTTGAGATGTTGCTTCAATATATCCACATAATTTTCCTCCCTCATGATGCCATCTATTTTGTGAAGTGCACAAGTCCTTCCTGCAGCAAAGCACCCCCACAACATGATGTTGCCACCCCCGTGCTTCACGGTTGGGATGGTGTTCTTTGGCCTCCCTCTTTTTCCTCTAAATATAACGATGGTCATTATGGCCAAACAGTTCTATTTTTGTTTCATCAGACCAGAGGACATTTCTCCAAAAAGTACGATCTTTGTCTCCATGTGCAGTTGCAAACCGTAGTCTGGCTTTTTTATTGCGGGTTTGGAGCAGTGGCTTCTTCCTTGCTGAGCGGCCTTTCAGGTTATGTGGATATAGGACTCGTTTTACTGTGGATATAGATACTTTTGTACCTGTTTCCTCCAGCATCTTCACAAGGTCCTTTGCTGTTGTTCTGGGATTGATTTGCACTTTTCGCACCAAAGTATGTTCATCTCTAGGAGACAGAACGCGTCTCCTTCCTGAGCGGTATGACGGCTGCGTTGTCCCATGGTGTTTATACTTGCGTACTATCGTTTGTACAGATGAATGTGGTACCTTCAGGTGTTTGGAAATTGCTCCCAAGGATGAACCATACTTGTGGAGGTCTACAATTGTTCTTCTGAGGTCTTGGCTGATTTCTTTTGATTTTCCCATGATGTCAAGCAAAGAGGCACTGCGTTTGAAGGTAGGCCTTGAAATACATCCACAGGTACACCTCCAATTGACTCAAATAATGTCAATTAGCCTATCAGAAGCTTCTAATGCCATGACATCATTTTCTGGAATTTTCCAAGCTGTTTAAAGGCACAGTCAACTTAGTGTATGTAAACTTCTGACCCACTGGAATTGTGATACAGTGAATTATAAGTTAAATAATCTGTCTGTAAACAATTGTTGGAAAAATTGCTTGTGTCATGCACAAAGTAGATGTGTCATGCACAAAGTAGATGTCCTAACCAAGTGTATGTAAACTTCCGACTTCAACTGTAATGTTAATGATATGTTAGAGAAGACCCGACTATTCAAAATGTGAATAATCATATTTGTCTTGGTAAAATGTACTTTACAACATAAGGAAGTGAAATTTCATCACCAAATCGCATTTTCACCCGCTCTGGGCAGAGTGGGTGGACACCCTGTAGGGTATCGTTTGGGATGCAGACAGACATCCTGGACCAACTGTGGCTCTATGGTTGGTCATTAGTCTCCCTGTCCAACTGTTCTGCTCTCAGCAGCTGTCTTCTTTGTGTGCACAGTGGCATGAGAACAGATACGCACCGTCGAGTACAGGGATATAGGGAGGGATATGAGAGAGAGAGGGGTATGAGTGTTGGGTTGCTAGGCGGTTTAGATGTCAAAGCCTGTGTTATTGTTTAAGTCTGAGGAGGATGGAGAATAGAAGCCTATAAGGCTAAACCTGTCTGATCCCCTCAGATCACTAACATTCCAACTGCACTAACTGCATTTAACTTCATAGTGTTGTTTATGTACGCTGCATGGTGTACTGCTTAAGATTACACTTGCAAGGCAAGCAACTGATCTTTATACTCCTCGCTGTCCCTGCCCTCCAAATTGACTCCCATTCTGCTTATTAATATGTTAAAACATGACCTTTATTTATTTTTTTATACGATTTTATTTGATATTTTATCAACAGTACAAAACAGACATCATACAAACATCAACTTCATCACTCCTGCCCAGACCCGCTAGCCCTCACCCCTATCTCCATCAACTACATCACCCTACCCAGACCCACTAGCCCTCACCCCTTCTCCATCAACTACATCACTCCTACCCAGACCCGCTAGCCCTCACCCCTATCTCCATCAACTACATCACCCTACCCAGACCCACTAGCCCTCACCCCTTCTCCATCAACTACATCACTCCTACCCAGACCCGCTAGCCCTCACCCCTATCTCCATCAACTACATCACCCTACCCAGACCCACTAGCCATCACCCCTATCTCCATCAACTACATCACCCTACCCAGACCCACTAGCCCTCACCCCTATCTCCATCAACTACATCACTCCTACCCAGACCCACTAGCCCTCACCCCTATCTCTATCAACTACATCACTCCTACCCAGACCCACTAGCCCTCACCCCTTCTCCATCAACTACATCACTCCTACCCAGACCCACTAGCCATCACCCCTATCTCCATCAACTACATCACCCTACCCAGACCCACTAGCCCTCACCCCTTCTCCATCAACTACATCACTCCTACCCAGACCCACTAGCCATCACCCCTTCTCCATCAACTACATTACTCCTACCCAGACCCACTAGCCATCACCCCTTCTCCATCAACTACATTACTCCTGCCCAGACCCACTAGCCCTCACCCCTATCTCCATCAACTACATCACTCCTACCCAGACCCACTAGCCATCACCCCTTCTCCATCAACTACATTACTCCTGCCCAGACCCACTAGCCCTCACCCCTATCTCCATCAACTACATCACTCCTACCCAGACCCACTAGCCCTCACCCCTATCTCCATCAACTACATCACTCCTACCCAGACCCACTAGCCATCACCCCTATCTCCATCAACTACATCACTCCTGCCCAGACCCACTAGCCCTCACCCCTATCTCCATCAACTACATCACTCCTGCCCAGACCCACTAGCCCTCACCCCTATCTCCATCAACTACATCACTCCTGCCCAGACCCACTAGCCCTCACCCCTATCTCCATCAACTACATCACTCCTACCCAGACCCACTAGCCCTCACCCCTATCTCCATCAACTACATCACTCGTACCCAGACCCACTAGCCATCACCCCTTCTCCATCAACTACATCACTCCTGCCCAGACCCACTAGCCCTCACCCCTATCTCCATCAACTACATCACTCCTACCCAGACCCACTAGCCCTCACCCCTATCTCTATCAACTACATCACTCCTACCCAGACCCACTAGCCCTCACCTCTATCTCCATCAACTACATCACTCCTGCCCAGACCCACTAGCCATCACCCCTATCTCCATCAACTACATCACTCCTACCCAGACCCACTAGCCCTCACCCCTATCTCCATCAACTACATCACTCCTACCCAGACCCACTAGCCCTCATCCTTATCTCCATCAACTACATCACTCCTACCCAGACCCACTAGCCCTCACCCCTATCTCCATCAACTACATCACTCCTACCCAGACCCACTAGCCCTCATCCCTATCTCCATCAACTACATCACTCCTGCCCAGACCCACTAGCCCTCATCCCTATCTCTATCAACTACATCACTCCTACCCAGACCCACTAGCCCTCACCCCTATCTCTATCAACTACATCACTCCTACCCAGACCCACTAGCCATCACCCCTTCTCCATCAACTACATCACTCCTACCCAGACCCACTAGCCCTCACCCCTATCTCCATCAACTACATCACTCCTACCCAGACCCACTAGCCCTCACCCCTATCTCCATCAACTACATCACTCCTACCCAGACCCACTAGCCATCACCCCTATCTCCATCAACTACATCACTCCTACCCAGACCCACTAGCCATCACCCCTATCTCCATCAACTACATCACTCCTACCCAGACCCACTAGCCCTCACCCCTATCTCCATCAACTACATCACTCCTACCCAGACCCACTAGCCCTCACCCCTATCTCCATCAACTACATCACTCCTATCCAGACCCACTAGCCATCACCCCTATCTCCATCAACTACATCACTCCTACGAAGACCCACTAGCCATCACCCCTATCTCCATCAACTACATCACTCCTACCCAGACCCACTAGCCATCACCCCTATCTCCATCAACTACATCACTCGTACCCAGACCCACTAGCCCTCACCCCTATCTCCATCAACTACATCACTCCTACCCAGACCCACTAGCCCTCACCCCTATCTCCATCAACTACATCACTCCTACCCAGACCCACTAGCCCTCACCCCTATCTCCATCAACTACATCACCCCTATCTCCAGCGCCCATATCACTTTCCACCACATGGCCTCAAACTGCACGATTTTGTTAAAAGATTACTTTTCGTACCCTCTCCACCTAGGATATTCCAGTCCTAACTTTAGCCCTTAGCCCTCCCAGCTTCACCCTAACATTTCACAATCATTATGAGATATGTTCAGCCTCTTCACGAGGTCCACACCTTCCACTGCATTGTTGCATAGTCCTGGAGTGTGTGTCTGGGGTTGTGTGAATGTGTTTCTGGGGTTGTGTGAGTGTGTGAGTGTGTCTGGGGTTGTGTGAGTGTGTTTCTGGGGTTGTGTGAATGTGTGTCTGGGGTTGTGTGAGTGTGTGTCTGGGGTTGTGTGAGTGTGTGTCTGGGGTTGTGTGAGTGTGTTTCTGGGGTTGTGTGAGTGTGTCTGGGGTTGTGTGAGTGTGTGTCTGGGGTTGTGTGAGTGTGTTTCTGGGGTTATGTGAATGTGTTTCTGGGGTTGTGTGAATGTGTTTCTGGGGTTGTGTGAGTGTCTGGGGTTGTGTGAGTGTGTTTCTGGGGTTGTGAGTGTGTGTCTGGGGTTGTGAGTGTGTGTCTGGGGTTGTGTGAGTGTGTCTGGGGTTGTGTGAATGTGTTTCTGGAGTTGTGTGAATGTGTTTCTGGGGTTGTGTGAGTGTCTGGGGTTGTGTGAGTGTGTTTCTGGGGTTGTGAGTGTGTGTATGGGGTTGTGTGAGTGTGTCTGGGGTTGTGTGAATGTGTTTCTGGGGTTGTGTGAGTGTGTGAGTGTGTCTGGGGTTGTGTGAGTGTGTTTCTGGGGTTGTGTGAATGTGTGTCTGGGGTTGTGTGAGTGTGTGTCTGGGGTTGTGTGAGTGTGTGTCTGGGGTTGTGTGAGTGTGTTTCTGGGGTTGTGTGAGTGTGTCTGGGGTTGTGTGAGTGTGTGTCTGGGGTTGTGTGAGTGTGTTTCTGGGGTTATGTGAATGTGTTTCTGGGGTTGTGTGAATGTGTTTCTGGGGTTGTGTGAGTGTCTGGGGTTGTGTGAGTGTGTTTCTGGGGTTGTGAGTGTGTGTCTGGGGTTGTGAGTGTGTGTCTGGGGTTGTGTGAGTGTGTCTGGGGTTGTGTGAATGTGTTTCTGGAGTTGTGTGAATGTGTTTCTGGGGTTGTGTGAGTGTCTGGGGTTGTGTGAGTGTGTTTCTGGGGTTGTGAGTGTGTGTATGGGGTTGTGTGAGTGTGTCTGGGGTTGTGTGAATGTGTTTCTGGGGTTGTGTGAGTGTGTTTCTGGGGTTGTGTGAATGTGTTTCTGGGGTTGTGTGAATGTGTTTCTGGGGTTGTGTGAATGTGTTTCTGGGGTTGTGTGAGTGTGTCTGGGGTTGTGTGAATGTGTTTCTGGGGTTGTGTGAATGTGTTTCTGGGGTTGTGTGAATGTGTTTCTGGGGTTGTGTGAGTATGTGTCTGGGGTTGTGTGAGTGTGTCTGGGGTTATGTGAATGTGTTTCTGGGGTTGTGTGAGTGTTTCTGGGGTTGTGTGGGTGTTTCTGGGGTTGTGTGGGTGTTTCTGGGGTTATGTGAGTGTGTGTCTGGGGTTGTGAGTGTGTGTCTGGGGTTGTGTGATTGGGAGAGTTGGCTTGTCCTCTGTACTTGCTATGTTTTCAATGGGGGAGGAGGGTGTTAATGAACGGTGTGTGTGTGGGCAGATATGTGTCTGTATGTGACTGCTTGGCCTTGGTATTTGGTGAATTTCATAAGGAGGTGAAAGTGTGCGTGTGACTCATTGGCCTTGGTGACCGCTGTGCTTTTCTGGTGAGTGTGTGGCCGTGCTTATGTGTGTTGTGTGTGTGCGCACATGTGTGCTTGCGGGCATGTGTGTTTGGGCAGAGAGCAGGTGGTCAGGGATGGCAGAGTGGTGGGGAGGAGAGAGGAGAGGAGAGGAGCGGGGAGGGGAGGGGAGGAGAGGAGAGGGGAGGAGAGGAGAGGGGAGGGGAGAGGGGAGGGGAGGGGAGGAGAGGGGAGGGGAGGGGAGGAGAGGGGAGGAGAGGGGAGGGGAGGAGAGGGGAGGAGAGGAGGGGGAGGGGAGAGGGGAGGAGAGGAGAGGGGAGGGGGAGGAGAGGAGAGGGGGAGGGGAGGGGAGAGGGGAGGAAAGGAGAGGGGAGGGGAGGGGAGAGGGGAGGGGAGGGGGGAGGAGAGGAGAGGAGAGGAGAGGAGAGGGGAGGGGAGGGGAGGAGAGGAGAGGGGAGGGGAGGGGAGGGGGGAGGAGAGGAGAGGGGAGGGGAGGGGAGTGTGAGGCTCTGGATATTTTTAACTGGTCAGGGACATTTGATATAAACAAATGCATTCATTCGTTTTATTAACAAATGTCAATACAAAAACGAAGGTCCACCAAAGCAAAAACCTGATAAAAAATGAATTTATATGAATGTAAGTACAGAAATTGTTTGCTCACTGGGAAATAACAGACAACAGTTTGGAGTTTGAGACAGCAACTATGTGAGCTTATTACAGTATTATAGGCACTTCGTCCTGGGACTTCCTATGTAGAATAATCCCATACCTTCTAACAACTCTTGTGTAGCTTGTGAAGTCATAGAGCAAAACATGTTACATATCCGTGTTCGTGGGAGTCTCAGCTTTTAATAAGTCAAACCATCCGGACTCTACAGACGTTTTTGTCGAAAGACTCGGCACACCGCGCCGGCGTTACAGTAGGGGGGTCTCATTGAAAGCATTCATACAGTATGATATCAAAATCAGCTGTTGGCTTTGCTGTACCACTGTGGGGCTTGTGTACTTTACTTTCTACCTTCTTCAGCATGAAATAGCTGTCACAGTAAAGTCGAGTTTCAAGGTCTTTCATGTCAACTGGCTGCTTGACTGGTTGCTTTTTGTTGCAGTGAGTGGACATGTCAGTTTTACCTCTGAAATGTTTTTTGTTTGTTTTGTTTTGTTTTATTCCGCCACTGACAGTAGGAGGTATGTAAAGGTGTACTGTGGGGGACACCGTGTAGCAGGAACACAGAGAGACAGACAGGTAACTGGGCTGTGGTGGCTGGAGTGTTGGAGTGCTCAGTGTTCTGTTCTTCTCCTTAGCTCAGACATGCTCATATCATGTGATTCCTTCCTAGCCCTTCTTCACCCCACAGAAGGTCTGTGTGTTAGGTCAGTTCACAGACATTTGAAGACTAGGTAAAAAGTACAGCTGTAGAAGTGAAGTAGTAGAGTGTATTGGAGAGGCTTTGGCATATTTCTATGCAGCATGGCATGGGTTAATGTCTGAAATACCACCTTTAGACCGTGACTGTACTCCAGGAGGACCTTGTGTATACAGTGTGCTTGAATGAAAATTATAATATTTTTGATTTGAATAACTGGTTTGCACCAACAATGCTTGGAGATGTTGTGCCATACACCAGGAGTTAACAGAGCTAGGACTATGGCGTTGACTGAATAACTTCCTGCTTCCTCTTTAACTCTTTCTTTCTCTCTCCTATGTCTTTCCATCTCTCCTTAAAGTGGTGGACCCACATGGCAAGACCTCATCCCCCATCCTGGAGCACCCCGGCCCAGCCGACCAGCCTGCTGCTCCACCCCTGCGTCGGAGGAAGGAGCGTCCCCAGGTGCTGAACTTGAGTGATGCAGAGATGGCCGGGGTGCTGCGACCTAGGCCGGGCCGACTGGACAGCCCTAGCAACCGTTATGCCGGTGACTGGAGCCGCTGTGGAGAGCGCTACTTCCCCCCTCCTCTGCCCCAGGAGGAAAATGACTATGATGATGTTCCTTCTGAGGATATGGAGGTCACTGAGGAGGGACAGGAAGGAGAGGACAGGGGGAAGGAGGGGGGAGAGGAGCTGAGACAGGAAGGATTACTGGACAGGGGACAGGAGGAAGGACAGGCAGAGCCACCTACAGCAAAACAGGGACCCCCACTACTCCAGGAGGTGATGGAGGGACCTGTAGAGAAGGAGGAAGAGGAGAGAGAAGCAGAGGAGGAGAGAGTGGAGGAGAGCGATGTCTCCAGTGGCGATCAGCCGTCAGACGATAGGGCGTGTGATGATGATGATGATGATGATGATGAGCGCATCCTGCCCCTCCACAACCCCAAAGAGCACACATACCAGGCTTACATGAAGATCCAGGACATCAGCCCCGTTCTCAGCAACAGGGTCAACCTGCGAGACCTGCAGGAGAGCATCGACACGCTCATAGGCAACCTGGAGAGAGAGCTCAACAAGAACAATCTCAAAGTTAGCTACTGACTCAACACGCATTCAGCCCCACAGGCTACTGACTCAAACACACAGCCCAGCAGGCTACTGACTCAACACACACAGCCCAACAGGCTACTGACCCAAACACACAGCCCAGCAGGCTACTGACTCAACACACAGACCAACAGGCTACTGACCCAAACACACAGCCCAACAGGCTACTGACTCAAACACACAGCCCAACAGGCTACTGACTCAACACACACAGCCCAACAGGCTACTGACCCAAACACACAGCCCAACAGGCTACTGACTCAAACACACAGCCCAACAGGCTACTGACCCAAACACACAGCCCAACAGGCTACTGACTCAAACACACAGCCCAACAGGCTACTGACTCAAACACACAGCCCAGCAGGCTACTGACTCAACACACAGCCCAACAGGCTACTGACTCAAACACACAGCCCAACAGGCTACTGACTCAAACACACAGCCCAACAGGCTACTGACTCAAACACACAGCCCAACAGGCTACTGACTCAAACACACAGCCGTTACAGGCTACTGACTCAACACACACAGCCCAACAGGCTGCTGACTCAAACACACACAGCCCAACAGGCTGCTGACTCAACACACACAGCCCCAACAGGCTGCTGACTCAAACACACACAGCCCAACAGGCTACTGACTCAAACACACAGCCGTTACAGGCTGCTGACTCAACACACACTGCCCTACAGGCTACTGACTCAAACACACAGCCGTTACAGGCTGCTGACTCAACACACACAGCCCCAACAGGCTGCTGACTCAAACACACACAGCCCAACAGGCTACTGACTCAACACACACAGCCCCAACAGGCTGCTGACTCAAACACACACAGCCCAACAGGCTACTGACTCAAACACACAGCCCCCGATGATGGAAAAGGCTTAGCTAATTCTAAAGGCTTCGAGACTGGAGAGTTGTTGGGGTTCAGGAATTGGGCTCCAGGGTTGCCGTGGTGACTCTTAATAAAGACGACTCAGTGGCACGTGCACCCGTGTCGTGTCGTGCGCCCCTGCAGAACTCTGGTGTTTAGAACTCTGGTGCGTGATTGGCTGGACACTTCATTTAACACCTACCCACAAGACATTATTTGATGTTTCATTAATGTTTTGCTTTTGATGACTTGTTTTTACATGTCGCTCATGTTCTGTTGTTCTTATCCGGTTGTTGTTGTTGTTGCTTCTCTTCTTATTAGAAGAACCCATTGACCCCCAGGGGTGTAAACGGTGCCTTAATTGTGTGAAGGTGGGACTTTAAGGCAGGGGAGAGCTTTTCTATTGAGGTACGAAACATTATGACGTACAGCAATGCACTTATGAGGCAGGCTTTAGTGTATAGTGCAAGTCATTTAGGTATATGGTACATGCAGTATAGCTGGCTATGGACTGGGAGGAGAACCAGGGAGGGGGCTTGCCCTCTGAACCCTCCTCCTCCTCGGGTACGAGTACAAACGTATCATACAGTCACATACATACCTGCTCCAATACCATGAAGAAACACATAAACAAGGAGACAATCGATGATACGTGTTTCTCTCTACCTGCTAGAACAGAGCAGCTAATCTGTAGCAACAAACAGAGATAGAAAAAATAACTAATGTGATGTCATGTATTTGAAAAATTAAGTGAATATGACATGGGTGAAAACCATTCATATCTGGTTTTATTTTAGCCCTTCTTCCCCAACATCCCACATGATCTAGACCAGGGTTTGGTCTTAATGTGCACCCAGGGGTTCCCCAGAAACCCTGATCAAGACCACACGTATCAAACTCATTCCACGGAGGGCCCAGTGTCTGCGGGTTTTCGCTCCTCCCTTGTGCTTAATTGATTAATTAAGGTAATGAATTACTAAGGAACTCCCTACACCTGGTTGTCTAGGGCTTAATTGAAATGGAAAAACCTGCAGACACTAGGCCCTCCATGGAATGAGTTTCAGACCCATGATCTAGACAGACAGTGATCACCTGCGGGTTTAAAGAGGATAAAGTCAAACATGGGAAACTTCCGTACGGTACATACTGCCTGCAGAACAGCCGTTCACGTGTTTCATAGAAACAGTTACTGTGTGGAGAGGGCTCTGGCTAGTACGACACAGGAGTCCACTACCTAAATAGATAAAGGCACGTTTTCAGAAATCCAGGGATTCAGAATGATCAGTATTTAACATATTTATGTATATATAAATGTATTTGGAGTATATATATTATTTTTTACAGCTTATATATATATTTCCATACAGGCATATTTAAATGCTCTCCATAACCTTGTAGTGTTGACCCATGATAGACTATATAGACGGGTTGGTTGTTAAGCAACAAAACCAACACATGTGCAACTATGGGGTAAAACAGACGGGTTTGGCTTAGACTGTTGATAACATGTCAACTATATTTTGTTTCTGATGTTCATTGAAAACAAATACATTTGCACAATGAGCACTTGTCTCTCAAATACATTGTTACAGTTGGTTAGTTAGCTAGAGAATATTTGCCATATTAGCATAGACGTGACATCAGTCAAAACAAGACATGGTATCAAGAACAAGATAAAACGAGCAGAAACGAGCCACCTACAATTCCCCACATGGCAGCTTCTTGTCATTGTTGCTAGCTATCTGGCCATCCAGGACCACAACAACACATGGCCTTCTGCCCCATTGAAATGCGTGCATGGTTTTCGTGACATTGTCACCTAACCCGTCTATATTTGTTTCCTCCCACTTAAGCTACCTGTACACATCTTAAACGTGCTGGACTAATGGTACAACTTAAGCTGTAATATATATCACATAGAAATACGTTCTTGCAGAAAGAGAAATATTGTTATTTTTGTTATATTTTTTTGTACATATTTGGCATCTGTTTTTGTCGCCGGTTGGTCTAATCTGTGTTCATAGTTGTGTTTAAAAGGTACTGATGAACATTGTTGCATGGTCAAAAGCTTTATTACTGACTTAAAGGAGTATATTTCCCACCTGAGGTTATCGTATCATATTTATGTGTACATGGAGATTCTTTTCTATTTGTTCCTATCCCACTTTTTGTCATCCCTTTGACAGCTGCTCACACAGACTAACAACCAGGTTCAAAAGAACATTTCATTGAAAGACTAAAAGAAAGGAAAATCATTCAGCTAGCTAGTCCCTAAGGCGATTGCACTGCAGTGCAGTAGTTTCCTATGTTGATGGGAAACTATCCAGTGAAGCTTTCATTATATAAGGATGTTTTTCTGGTTCTGGCCTGGCCCTTGTTCCTCTCCTCCGGATCTGGCCCTGTTTCCTCTCCTCCGGATCTGGCCCTTGTTCCTCTCCTCCGGATCTGGCCCTTGTTCCTCTCCTCCGGATCTGGCCCTTGTTCCTCTCCTCCGGATCTGGCCCTTGTTCCTCTCCTCCGGATCTGGCCCTTGTTCCTCTCCTCCGGATCTGGCCCTGGTTCCTCTCCTCCGGATCTGGCCCTTGTTCCTCTCCTCCGGATCTGGCCCTTGTTCCTCTCCTCCGGGTCTGGCCCTTGTTCCTCTCCTCCGGATCTGGCCCTTGTTCCTCTCCTCCGGATCTGGCCCTTGTTCCTCTCCTCCGGATCTGGCCCTTGTTCCTCTCCTCCGGATCTGGCCCTGGTTCCTCTCCTCCGGATCTGGCCCTTGTTCCTCTCCTCCGGATCTGGCCCTTGTTCCTCTCCTCCGGATCTGGCCCTTGTTCCTCTCCTCCGGATCTGGCCCTTGTTCCTCTCCTCCGGATCTGGCCCTTGTTCCTCTCCTCCGGGTCTGGCCCTGGTTCCTCTCCTCCGGATCTGGCCCTTGTTCCTCTCCTCCGGGTCTGGCCCTGGTTCCTCTCCTCCGGGCCTGGCCCTGTTTCCTCTCCTCCAGGCCTGGCCCTTGTTCCTCTCCTCCGGATCTGGCCCTTGTTCCTCTCCTCCGGGTCTGGCCCTTGTTCCTCTCCTCCGGATCTGGCCCTTGTTCCTCTCCTCCGGATCTGGCCCTTGTTCCTCTCCTCCGGATCTGGCCCTTGTTCCTCTCCTCCGGGTCTGGCCCTGGTTCCTCTCCTCCGGGTCTGGCCCTGGTTCCTCTCCTCCGGGCCTGGCCTGGCCCTGTTTCCTCTCCTCCAGGCCTGGCCCTTGTTCCTCTCCTCCGGATCTGGCCCTTGTTCCTCTCCTCCGGGTCTGGCCCTGGTTCCTCTCCTCCGGGCCTGGCCCTGGTTCCTCTCCTCCGGGCCTGGCCTGGCCCTGTTTCCTCTCCTCCAGGCCTGGCCTAGCACTGTATCTATCAATGCATTCCTCCCTCTTCTCTCTTTCTCTAACCCCCTCCCTCCTTCCTCTCTTAATCAGTGTGTCACATGTCCACATTGTGTCTGAGCATGTGCACATCGTTGTTTGTGTGTACAGTAGGTGTCATATGGTCAACGTGTTTCTGTAACAGCTGTTTTGTTTCATCTCTGTCTTGTTTGTATGTATGTCTTGGAAACAGAAAGCAATGATGAAAGCATCACTAAATAGAATAATACTTTGTACTGATCTTGAGAAATGTATGGTCATATTAAAGTATATATTTCACATGGCCTTGCGTCTTTCTGGTTATTACATTTTGTCAAGTTGATTCAACCATGTTCTGCTGCCAAATCATTGGCCTGTGGATGAGAGTAAAGTGAAACACTCAAAGCATCCCATTTTGAGATGTAATGTCTGTTATATGTCTTTGTGCTATTCCCTTTAGACCAGTATTAAAATGTCGTAACATTAACAGTCATTAACAGTCAGTTATTTATTGGGTCTTGGTTTCTACTGATGTTGCTTTCAGAATCTGCTACTGTGCTTTGACTTCCTGCCTTTAAGTTAGAAGTGATTTCAAATAAGGGTTTCCAAGGTATTAGGGTTCAAATAAGGCTTTGAAAGGTATTAGGGTTCAAATAAGGCTTTGAAATGTATTAGGGTTCAAATAAGGCTTTGCAAGGTATTAGGGTTCAAATATGGATTTTAAAGGTATTAGGGTTCAAATATGGATTTCCAAGGTGTTAGGATTAATCTATCTTTGCTATGGAAAAGTTGGAGCAAAGCAACAAAAGACAGGAAAGATGGTAAGTGTTCCTGGCTCTGCAGAGTTTGGGGAATATTTTTAGGATGTGGGAATCTCCCAGTGCTTGGCACAGCTTCGGGGACATTCCAAAACGACAGCCCTCATCATTTTAACTCTGTGGAGTAGCCTACTACCTTTCTTTCTTTTTACTCTCAGTAATACCAATTACCCCACTGAAGACATTCTTTAAAAAAGTATACTCTTCCATAACAGACTTTATATGGGCAAATAAAACTCATGGAATAAAAAGGAAAGTTTAACGTCTTCCTAAGTCTGAGGTGGGTTTAACCTTCCAGACTTGGAATTGTATCAACTCGCCCCCCAAGGCTTTTACTTGAGACATATAGTTAAACGCACTAAAGAGGAACAATGGGTACATATTGGAGATGCTCATCCTCAGAATCTTTTTAGGTGTTTGTTTTCAAAAGATTAAGCTAAGAACATTAACAACTTCATAGTTAAGAACCTCATAACAATATGGAATAAAATGAAACGGATTTTACAAGAACCAATATCACTCCTAAAAAACACTACCTTATGGAACAATCCTTGGATCGTGTTTCAGAATACACCGATAATTTGGTCCACATGGAAAACTAAAAGCATAGGAACCGTAAAATAATTGGTTTTAGGAGATACATTAAGTTCCATGACAGAATTAAAAAGACCAATGTAGATATTTAAAAATACATGCAAATTAAAAGTTTTGATTTGAAATCTTTTGGACATTAAAGCAATCTTGAGGGAATCATATTTGAGTCAGAAAAGGATACTCATTTGATAGGTAAAATATACAAAACCTTGCAGAGAACTGATCCAACTGACAACCTCTTAGAAAAAAAAAAATATATAAACTATTTGAACCAAAACTTAAAAATAACTGATATTGGCACAAGATGGAGGGAATGTTGGAGCATAGCTAACAAAATTACTGGTAACAAAAATGTACGCTTAATCCCATGTATAGAATTTATTATACAAGAGACAAAATGAATAAATTCTACAGCACAACAGAGAGTCATGTCTTAAGTGTAAGACTAACAATGAGTCAATGATCCATGCCTTCTGGGAATGCTATGAAGTTCAAAAATTATGGGCGGAGTTAGAAAGTTGTTAATCCGTCTGTCCGCATATTTCAAGACATGTCATATGAGGGGGCAGTGAGATACCCAATGTGTTGAACGATACTCTTCTCTTCAGTTATCTTGAAAAAACGTATACTTAAAAACTGGAAATCAACCAATCCTCCATTGTTAAGACAATAGAAAAAACATATGCTTCATTATGTAAATATTGAAAGAGCATGGGCGACGAAGAGCAGTGCAGGCACTGGAGATAGAACAGGTGGGTCTGGGCAGGAGTGATGTTGATGTTTTTGTGCGTCAGTATGTTATCTTTTGTATTTGTATGTTTTGTTTTGTCTTGTTTGAAAATACAGCCAGGTCACCAATGATAGAAGTCGATATTAGATGTCCATCCATGTCTGAGGATGTTGGGAGATGATGTGAAAACCGGCCACTAGGGGCAACAGTGAGCGCTGTTACATTCAAGTAGGTTTTAGTTTTGCTAGAATATTGTGGATGGGGATAGCACATGGACGTAAGCATGAGCAAAAGGTTGCATATTCGAATCCAGCAACAGAAACATTTAATTGTAATTTTTTAAGCCTATCCCAAATCTTAACCCTTACCTTAACCATTCGGAGTTAATCCCTAACCTTAAGGAGTTAATGGCTAAATATAACCCTAACCTTAAAAATGCGGCGTTGATGCCTAGACTTAACTTTAAACACCTAGAAATTTGACGTTCGAAACGACTGTGAAATTTGACGTTTGAGAAACATGGATGAACATCTAATTCTGATGTGAGAGCTTGTTGTGAATATCAGGGGCGCAACTTTCACTGGGGACGGGGGGACGACATGTTGCTCCCACATTCTGTCATGTATTTTTGTCCCTCCCCATTTGTATCATGGGAATGTGATACAAAACGAGGCAATGGTGTGCTTTCGGACCACGCGGACGACTCTGAGCAGTCGGGTAGGCTGTTTGTAGTGTTTATACGGCTGGATAAAAAAATATATATATATACAGTTGAAGTCGGAAGTTTACATACACCTTAGCCAAATACATCTAAACTCAGTTTTTCACAATTCCTGATATTTAATCCTAGTATTCCCTACCAATCTCCTGTCTTAGGTCAGTTAGGATCACCACTTTATTTTAAGAATGTGAAATGTCAGAAAAATATTTGAGAGAATTATTTATTTCAGCTTTTATTTCTTTCATCACAATCCCAGTGGGTCAGGAGTTAACATACACTCAAATAGTATTTGATAGCATTGCCTTTAAATTGTTTAACTTGGGTCAAACGTTTCGGGTAGCCTTCCACAAGCTTCCCACAATAACTTGGGTGAATTTTGGCCCATTTTGGCCTCCTTGCTCGCGCACGCTTTTTCAGTTCTGCCCACAAATGTTCTATGGGATTGAGGTCAGGGCTTTGTGATGGCCACTCCAATACCTTGACTTTATTGTCCTTAAGCCATTTTGCCACAACTTTGGAAGTATGCTTTGGGTCATTGTCCATTTGGAAAAACCATTTGCAACCAAGCTTTAACTTCCTGACTGATGTTTTGAGATGTTGCTTCAATATATCCACATAATTTTCCATCTTCATGATGCCATCTATTTTGTGAACTGCACCAGTCCTTCCTACAGCAAAGCATTCTCACAACATGATGCTGCCACAGTTGGGATGGTGTTCTTCGGCTTGCAAGCCTCCCCCTTTTTCCTCCAAACATAACGATGGTCGTTAAGGCCAAATAGTTCTATTTTTGTTTCATCAGATCATTTACATTTACTTTTTAGTCATTTAGCAGGCGCTTTTATGCAGAGCGACTTACAGTAGTGAATAGATACATTTCTTTAAAAAAAATATCCTTACTGGTCCCCCGTGGGAATTGAACCCACAACCCTGACATTGCAAACACCATGCTCTACCAACTGAGCCACAGATCAGAGGACATTTCTCCAAAAAGTACGATCTTTGTCCCCATGTGCAGTTGCAAACCGTAGTCTGGCTTTTTTATGGCGGTTTTGGAGCAGTGGCTTCTTCCTTGCTGAGCGGCCTTTCAGGTTATGTCGATATAGGACTCGTTTTACTGTAGATATAGATACTTTTGTACCTGTTTCCTCCAGCATCTTCACAAGGTCCTTTGCTGTTGTTCTGGGATTGATTTGAACTTTTTGCACCAAAGTACGTTCATCTCTAGGAGACCGAACGCGTCTCCTTCCTGAGCGGTATGACGGCTGCGTGGTCCCATGGCGTTTATACTTGCATACTATTGTTTGTACAGATGAATGTGGTACCTGATGTCAAGCCAAGAGGCACTGAGTTTGAAGGTAGGCCTTGAAATAAATCCACAATACTGTGCAGCCGTATTGTGGCTGTCGACTCTGTCAATCACCACATTCTTATCGGCAGACTCAACAGCCTTGGTTTCTTAAATGATTGCCTCGCCTGGTTCACCAACTACTTCTCTGACAGAGTTCAGTGTGTCAAATCGGGGGGCCTGTTGTCCGGACCTCTGGCAGTCTCTATACCCCCTTGCCACAGGGTTCAATTCTTGGGCCAACTCTCTTTTCTGTATACATCAATGATGTCGCTCTTGCTCTTGGTGATTCTCTGATCCACCTCTATGCAGACAACACCATTCTGTATACTTCTGGCCCTTCTTTGGACACTGTGTTAACTAACCTCCAAACAAGCTTCAATGTCATACAACTCTCCTTCCGTGGCCTCGAACTGCTCTTAAATGTAAGTAAAACTAAATGCATACTCTTCAACCGATCGCTGCCCGCACCTGCCCGCCCGTCCAGCATCACTACTCTGGACGGTTCTGACTTATAATATGTGGACAACTACAAATACCTAGGTGTCTGGTTAGACTGTAAACTCTCCTTCCAGACTCACATTAAACATCTCCAATCCAAAATTAAATCTAGAATCGGCTTCCTATTTCGCAACAAAGCATCCTTCACTCATGCTGCCAAACATACCCTTGTAAAACTGACCATCCGACCGATCCTCGACTTCGGCTATGTATTTTACAAAATAGCCTCCAACACTCTACTCAACAAATTGGATGCAGTCTATCACAGTGCCATCCGTTTTGTCACCAAAGCACCATATGCTACCCACCACTGCGACCTGTATGCTCTCGTTGGCTGGTCCTCGCTTCATACTCGTCGCCAAACCCACTGGCTCCAGGTCATCTACAAGTCTTTGCTAGGTAAAGCCCCGCCTTATCTCAGCTCACTGGTCACCATAGCAGAACCCACTTGTAGCACGCGCTCCAGCAGGTATATCTCACTGGTCACCCCCAAAGCCAATTCCTCCTTTGGCCGCCTTTCCTTCCAGTTCTCTGCTGCCAATGACTGGAACGACTGGAACAAATTTTCCAAGCTGTTTAAAGGCACAGTCAACTCAGTGTTTATATACCTCTGACCCACTGGATTTGTCATACATTGAATTTTAAGTTATTGTCTGTAAACAATTGTTGGAAAAATTACTTGTCTCTTGCACAAAGTAGATCCTAACCGACTTGCCAAAACTATAGTTTGTTAACAAGAAATTTGTGGAGTGGTTGAAAAAACGAGTTTTAATGACTCCAACCTAAGTGTATGTAAACTTCCGACTTCAACTGTATATATATATATATATATATATATATATGTCCCCCCCACTTCTTAAACCAAAGTTGCGCCACTGCTGAAAATAATATTAATAAAATCTTTCAAATAATAATAATAATAAAAAACATATGATAAACACCTTCAGCAGTACGTGAACATAGAGTTCCAAACAATCCAGAGCCATTTGAGCTGTAAATGGTTTTGTAACTTTTTTGTTGTGATGGGAATTCAGCACATAAACCCGTCCCTATGCTGGAACATTGGATACATTGTGGGAGTCAACCCGTCTGCCTAGGGAAACTAGTGTTCTTGTGTCATTTTTATGATTTGTTATGAACTAGTGAAGCTTTAGGGTACAGTGTGTATAGCACCGGTGACTGTATTCCAAACTTTTCAAAGTGAGCCAACTTTTCATTGAGAATTTAAAGATGTACAGTGGGGTCCGAAATTATTGACACCTTTAATAAAGATATGCAAAAATGACTGTATAAAATAAATAATTTAAATACTGAGCTATATTTTATGCTCAAAATGGGAAAATTAGATTATTTTATACTAATACTATTGCTCAGAAAGAGATTTTGTTTAACAGGGTAGGAATCAAAATGATTGACACCACTGTTTTCAATACCTCACCTTTTAATAGCCCCATAACATCAAAGATCCAACACCATATTGTATGGGGTTCTTTTCTGCTTATGCATTCACTTGTTTTACCCCTTTTTCTCTCCAATATCATGGGATCCAATTGGTAGTTACAGTCTTGTCTCATCACTGCAACTCCCATACGGACTCAGGAGAGGCAAAGGTCGAGAGTCGTGCATCCTCCGAAACACAACTCAACCAAGCCGCACTGCTTCTTGACACAATGCCCACTTAACCCGGAAGCCAGCCGCACCAATGTGTTGTGGGAAACACTGTACACCTGGAGACGTTTCAGCGTGCACTGCGCCCGGCCCGCCACAGGAGTCACTAGTACGCGATGGGACAAGGACATCCCTGCCAGACGATGCTGGGCCAATTGTACGCAGCCCCATGGGTCTCCCAGTCGTGGCCGACTGCGACAGAGCCTGGACTCAAACCCAGAATCTCTAGTGGCATAGCTAGTACTGCGATGCAGTGCCAAGACCACTGCACCACTCGGGAGGCCCATGCATTCTAATTTTGACGCCAAACCCACCACTGGTGTGTGTGGTGAAGAGCTCTATTTTCATGTCATCCAACAAAAGCCGCCACTTGATAGCAGCCCGTCTGTTGTAGTGAACTGAACTGAACTTTTGATCATTTTCTAATTGGAGAGAAAGAGAGAGACTCGGTGAGCATAGCCTTGCTATTGAGAAAGGCCGCCGTAGGCAGACCTGGCTCTCAAGAGAAGACAGGCTATGTGCACACTGCCCACAAAATGAGGTGGAAACTGAGCTGCACTTCAAAACCCTCCTGCCAAATGTATGACCATATTGGAGACACATATTTTTTCCCTTAGATTACACAGATCCACGAAGAATTTGAAATCAAACCCGATTTTGATCAACTCCCATATCTACTGGGTGAAATACCACAGTGTGCCATCACAGCAGCAAGATTTGTGACCTGTTGCCACAAGAAAAGGGCAACCAGTGAAGAACAAACACCATTGTAAATACAACCCATATTTATGTTTATTTATTTTTCCATTTTGTACTTTAACCATTTGCACATCGTTACAACACTGTATGTATACATAATATGTATTTATTATTTTGGAACTTCTGTGAGTGTAATGTTTACTGTTAATTTTGATTGTTTATTTCACTTTTGTTTATTATCTATTTCACTCGCTTTGGCAATATTAACATGTTTCCCATGCCAATAAAGCGCCTTGAATTGAGAGATAGATATGGGTCTCTTACGGTAAGCAAGAGAGAGAGAGATAGATAGATATGGGTGTCTTACGGTAAGCAAGAGAGAGAGAGATAGATAGATATGAGTCTCTTATGGTAAGCAAGAGAGAGAGAGATAGATAGATATGAGTCTCTTACGGTAAGCAAGAGAGAGAGAGATAGATAGATATGAGTCTCTTACGGTAAGCAAGAGAGAGAGAGATAGATAGATATGAGTCTCTTATGGTAAGCATGTGAAACTAGATCTACTCCACCCGTCTAATCTCCCCCCCTCCCTGTCCTTCAACTTCCCTCTCAATCTCCCCCCTCAACCTTCCCCTCCCTCCCCATCCCACAACCTCCCTTTCAACCCCCCTTCCCCGCCCTCCCTTAGATAAGCATCAGTGTGTGTGTTGCTTTAGCAACCCTCTCTACCCAGGAAGAGAGGAGAAAGCTCCTGAAAAACACACTTTCACTTACAGGATCACTGATCTGTGATGTATACTGTATTCTCAGAATAAGATGAAGTATTAGTTACAAAGAAAAACAGAGCGTATTAAAATATCTCTGTCTCCAGTGATTGTTCAGAGAAGCTTACTGGATGTTGATTCAGACTAATATGTGAAGAGTTAAATTCCAAAACGTTATCCATTTTCAGAAATGGAGGGGAAATGAGCTTTTATTGTTTAAAGAAATTATGAAAAAAATTGTGTTTTTTCACTATCTAATCATGGCATGAGGTTGTTCAATAACAGACATGTTTTTGTTTAAAATCACTTGATGGTTTCATTTAAAATATTTCCATTTTTTTGTTGCAAAATTCTATATATCCGCCTCACTTTCAGAGAAATAGGTAATACTGCTAGGTTTTACACTGTCAAATGTAACAAAAAGCAAAATACTTTATAAAGAACTGTACACATGATACATTTGTAATATCAATATTTATGTTTTTATTTTTTATTATTAAATACAATAATATGAGATCTTAGTTATTAGTTATTCAGCAGAGCGACTTACAGTAAGTGCATTCATCTTAAGATAGCTAGGTGAGACAACCACATATCACATTCAAATATACAGGATATGAACATTCCATTCCAGCTAAACAATGGTATATACAGTAGCGTTTTGCAAATGTAAAAAAAGATATATCATACACAGTAATATTTTACACACACATGAAGGTACCCATAAGCTATCATTTCTAATAAAAAAATACAAATGTGAAAAATTGGTGGATATAGCATCAAGGAAATGAACTGGTCTTTAATATTCCATACTAACTAATGTGAGTCATTAGAATAGAAGTTACTAGTTGGAGCTAAGCCTCCATGCTGGGAACCTTTAGATTCAAAAACAACCCCGGCCAAGACAGACATTCCATACATGTGGTGTCCTTCAATAAGATGATATTAATCACATTTTACCCAAAGTCCTGCTTCCTTCTGATGTATTTCTCTTTTGTTCCTGCCGGTGGCGGCCCTGTTACTTGGCAGCTCATCTGAAGCCGGTAGACAAATCACTGACAGATTCCTCTGGTAGCTAGCTGTGTTCAGGGCCAGAATGATAAGATGAGAAGGGAAAAAGAGGAGGAGAGGGGTTATAAGAGGAGAAGGTTTGGAAGAGAGGAGGGAGAAAGAGGTGAAAGTGAAGAATGGAGAGGGGGAGAACAGAGAAGCAGTGTGATGAGAGGGAGAACAAAGAAGAGGAGAGGGGGTTATATACGGGGAGACGATAAGGAAGAGAGGAAAGGGAGAGGAGAGAGAGGTGAAAGTGAAAAAAGGTGAGAGGATGAAAACAGAGAACCGGTGCTTCTGATCCTGTGACTAGGGCCTCACACAACGTAGAGCAGAGTAGCCCTGCTCTCTCTCAGTCTAAATTAACCCCACTCCCCTGGCCTCCCACCTTCTCTCTAGCCATGGTTACACCTTGCATTAACATGTGATTGTCGTCATCTGATCAACATGATCTGATCACTATCTGATGGAGATTTGTTGTGTCTACACATGGTAATAAAACGTGTCTCTTATCTGCCCACTGCCTCTGCATTGTGACCAGCTTCCCTGGTCCCTCCCTGTATGCAAATTAATCCAACCTTATCACAAAAGCTGTATAAATGAACAGAAAACAGCACACTTTAATAGTCTGTCCCGATATCCTAGACCTACCTGTCCACCATATAAAAATAAATATTATTTCATATATCCTCCTGTTTAAAAAATAAATAAAACAGCTTTGTAAGCCTAGATGCATTGGTTGTGTTTAGGCAAGTCATACAAATAATTAGCATACCAGAAGTTTGTATTTCGAAGAACCTTTAATATGATAACTGTGGTAAAATTATAAAATTGGATAAAAGCGGCAATGGATAAAAAGTGAAAGGAGCACGCTTGTAAAGCAAATGCTATGGATTTATAAAGGAATAAAGTATCAATCTAAAAGTAGCCTAAAGAGTCCTTCGTCTTGTGGCCTTGCTTACAAAAAAAGGTATGCGCATTGACACATCAGTTTAGATATATTCTGCACTTTATTGCTAGCTATTTGTATGAAAATGATTGCATTTTATTCCAGGAGTCCGATTCTTATTTAGTACAGGCCTAAACAGTTCCAAAGACAAATAAATCAAATCAAATATTTGTCACATACGCCGAATACTGTTACGGGGAGTGGAACAGCGGAACCCAAGAGCAGACTCAGATGAGGAGACTGGGATGAAGTCACCAGGGTATTTATTGAAACACAGGGGGGAGATGGAGTGCAGGTCAGGGGAAGCTCGGGCGGGTTGCTGGAAACCAGGTGCGGAGGCTGGAGCGAGAGGGGTTGAGACAGGGTAAGTAGGTCCGGAGGGGAATCCAAGGGAGTAGCAGAGTGGGGAATCCAGGACAGAGCAGCAGGATGACGAGGCGTGGGACTGGAGACAGGGACCAGAGTTAGAGGGGGCAGAAATGTAGCGGAGAGGAAAACAGCATCAGGCAAGGAAAACAGGCACAACAGGATCTGAATAGTAACAAACGGCTAGAAACGTAGACTGACTGAGCAGAGATTACGATCTGGCAGCGTGGAAGTGGCAGGGCTGAGTATTTGTAGAGGTCTTGATTATGGAACAGGTTGCAGCTGGTGGAGGTCTGTTCTGACTCCAGCACACCTGTCTCCGCTCACACAATCACACACACAGAGAGAGAGAGAGGGAGAGGAAGAGAGTACTGGGGGAGTGGCGGCAGGTCAAGGAGACACAGGATGAGCAGTGGAGGGCGATGCAGGAGCAGATGTGACAGAATACAACAGATCTAGACCTTACCATGAAATTACAGTGAAATGCTTACTTACAAGCCCAACAATGCAGTTTTTTTTAAGTAAGAAAAGATTTGCAAAAAAATGTAATACAAATAAATAAATATAAAGTAACACAATAAAATAACAATAATGAGGCTATACACAGGGGGTACCGGTACCAAGTCAATGTGCGGGGGTGCAGGTTAGTCAAGGTAATTTAGGTAATATGTACATGTACTGTGCATTCGGAAAGTATTCTGAATTTTTGTTATAGTCTTATTCTAAAATTGATTACATAGTTTTTTACTCATTAATCTACACACACATAATGACAAAGCAAAAAAAAATTGGGGGAATTTTTTGCAAATTTATAAAAAATGTATAAATAATCAAATATCACATTAATATAAGTATTCAGACCCTTTACACATTACTTTGTTGAAGCATCTTTGGCAGCGATTAAAGCCTCGAGTCTTCTTGGGTATGACGCTACAAGCTTGGCACACCTGTATTTGGGGTGTTTCTCCCATTCTTCTCTGCAGATCATTTCAAGCTCTGACAGGTTGGCTGGGGAGTGTCGCTGCACAGCTATTTTCAGGTCTCTCCAGAGATGTTCGGTCAGGTTCAAGTCCGGGCTCTGGCTTGGCCACTCAAGGACATTCAGAGACTTGTCCCGAAGCTACTCCTGCGTTGTCTTGGCTGTGTGCTTAGGGTTGTTGTCCTGTTGGAAAGTGAAACTTCGCCCCAGTCTGATGTCCTGAGCGCTCTGGAGCAGGTTTTCATCAAGGATCTCTCTGTACTTTGCTCCATTCGTCTTTCCCTCAATCCTGACTAGTCTCCCAGTCCCTGCCTCTGGAAAAACATCCCCACAGCATGATGCTGCCACCACGATGCTTCACCGTAGGGATGGTGCCAGGTTACCTCCAGATGTGACGGTTGGCATTCAGGCCAAAGAGTTCAATCTTGGTTTCATCAGACCAGAGAATCTTGTTTCTCATGGTCTGAGACTCCTTTAGGTGCCTTTTGGTAAACTCCAAGCGGGCTGTCATGTGCCTTTTACTGAGGAGTGGCTTCCGTCTGGCCACTCAACCATAAAGACCTGATTGGTGGAGTGCTGCAGAGATGGTTGTCCTTCTGGAAGGTTCTCCCATCTTCACAGAAGAACTCTGGAGCTCTGTCAGAGTGACCATCGGGTTCTTGGTCACCTCCCTGACCAAGGGCCTTCTCCCCCGATTGCTCAGTTCGGCCGGCAGGAAGCTCTAGGAAGAGTCTTGGTGGTTCTAAACTTCTTCCATTTGAGAATGATGGAGGCCACTGTGTTCTTGGGGACCTACAATGCTGAATAAATGTTTTGGTACCCTTGCCCAGATCTGTGCCTCGACACGATCCTGTCTCAGGGCTCTACGGACAATTCCTTCGACCTCATGGCTTGGTTTTTGTTCTGACATGTACTGTCAACTATGGGACCTTATATAGACAGGTGTGTGCATTTCCAAATCATGTCCAATCAATTGAATTTACCACAGTTGGACTTAAATCAAGTTGAAGAAACATCTCAAGGATGATCAATGGAAACAGGATGCACCTCAAATCAAATCTAATTTTATTGGTCACATACACATGTTTAGCAAATGTTATTGCAGGTGTACCGAAATGCTTGTGTTTCTAGCATCAACAGTGAAGTAATATCGAACAATTTCACAACATATACCCAATACACACAAATCTAAGTAAAGGAATGTAATTAAGAATATATAAATATATGGACGAGCAACATCAGAGCGGCATAGACTAAGATACAGTAGAATAGTATAGAATACAGTATATACATATGAGATGAGTAAAGCAAGGTATGTTAACATTATTAAGGTGACTAGTGTTCCATTTATTAAAGTGGCCAGGGATTTCAAGTCTATGTATAGAGGCTGCAGCCTCTATGTGCTAGTGATGGCTATTTCACAGTTTGATGGTCTTGAGATAGAAGCTGTTTTTCAGTCTCTCTGTCCCAGCTTCGATGCACCTGTATTGACCCCGCCTTCTGGATGATAGCGGGGTGAACAGGCAGTTGCTCGGGTGGTTGTTGTCCTTGATTATCTTTTTGGCCTTCCTGTGACATCAGGTGCTGTAGTTGTCCTGGAGGGCAGGTAGTTTGCCCCCGGTGATGCGTTGGGCAGACAGCATCAACCTCTGGAGAGCCCTGCATTTGCGGGCGGTGCAGTTGCCATACCAAACAGTGATAAAGCCTAATAGGATGCTCTCAATTGTGCATCTGTAAAAGTCTGTGAGGGTTTTATGTGCCAGGCCAAATTTCTTCAGCCTCCTGAGGTTGAAGAGGCACTGTTACACCTTCTTGACCACACTGTTTGTGTGGGTGGACCATTTCAGTTTATCAGTGATGTGTACGCCGAGGAACTTGAAGCTTTCCAGCTTCTCCACTGCGGTCCCGTCAATGTGGATGGATGCTCCCTCTGCTGTTTCCTGAAGTCCAAGATCATCTCCTTTGTTTTGTTGATGTTGAGTGAGAGGTTATTTTCCTGGCTCCACACTCCCAGAGCCCTCACCTCCTCCCTGTAGGCTGTCTCGTCATTGTTGGTAATCAAGCCAACTACTGTTGTGTCATCTGCAAACTTGGTGATTGAGTTGGAGGCGTGCTTGACCATGCAGTCATGGGTGAACAGGGAGTACGGGAGGGGGCAAAGCACGTACCCTTGTGGGGACCCAGTGTTGAGGATCAGCGAAGTGGAGGTGTTGTTTCCTACCTTCACCACCTGGGGGCGGCCCGTCAGGAAGTCCAGGACCCAGTTGCACAGGCCGGGTTTCAGACCCAGGGCCTCGAGCTTGATGATGATCTTGGAGTGTACTATGGTGTTGAATGCTGAGCTATAGTCAATGAACAGCATTCTTACATAGGTATTCCTCTTGTCCAGATGGTATAGGGCAGTGTGCAGTGTGATGGCGATTGTATCATCTGTGGATCTATTGGGGCGGTAAGGAAATTGAAGTGTGTCTAGGGTGACAGGTAAGGTAGAGATGATATGATCCTTGACTAGTCTCTCAAAGCACTTCATGATGACATAAGTGAGTGCTACGGGGCGAAAGTCATTTAGTTCAGTTACCTTTGCTTTCTTGGGTATAGGAACAATGGTGGACATCTTGAAGCATGTGGGGCCTGCAGACTGGGCTAGGGAGAGATTGAATATGTCCGTAAACACATCAGACAGCTGGTCTGCGCATGCTTTAGGACGCGGCTAGGGATGCCGTCTGGGCCGGCAGCCTTGCGAGGGTTAACACCCTTAAATGTCTTGCTCACGTCGGCCATGGAGAAGGAGAGCCCACAGTTCTTGGTAGCGGGCCGCGTCGGTGGCACTGTGTTATCCTCAAAGCGGACGACAAAGGTGTTTAGCTTATCCAGAAACAAGACGTTGGTGTCCTTGCTGGTGTCCACGTTGGTGTCCGTGGGTTTTCCTTTTGTAGTCCTTGACTGTCTGTAGACCCTGCTATATATGTCTAGTGCCTGAGCCATTGAATTGCGACTCCACTTTGTCTCTATACTGATGTTTTGCCTGTTTGATTGCCTTGCAGAGGGAATAACTACACTGTTTGTATTCAACCATATTCCCAGTCACCTTGCCTTGGTTAAATACGGTGGTTCGTGCTTTCAGTTTTGTGCGAATGCTGCCATCTATCCACGGTTTCTGGTTAGAGTAGGTTTTAATAGTCACAGTGGGTACAACATCGCCTATACACTTCTTGATAAACTCAGTCACCCTGTCAGTATATATGTCGATGTTATTCTCTGAAGCTACCCGGAACATATCCCAATCAAATGCAGAACGAATTATCTCTTAAGATAATTTTCTTTGGTTGTAGTCATGGCCATGTATATCCCCCCTCAAGCGGATACCATGACGGCCCTCAAAGAACTTCACTGAACTTTATGCAAACTGGAAACCATATATCTTGAGGCTGCATTTATTGTAGCTGGGGATTTTAACAAAGCAAATTTGAGGAAAAGGCTGCCAAAGTTCTATCAACATATCGTCTGTAGTAACACTGTTACCCCAACTTCCGGGATGCATACAAGGCCCTCCCCCTCCCTCCTTTCGGCAAATCTGAGCTCAATTTCAAGTCTCATAGCAACGGGTCTGAATACTTATGTAAATAAGTTATTTGTGTTTTCACTTTGTCATTATAGGGCATTGTGTGTAGATTGATGAGAAAAAACATTTATTTAATCAATTTTAGAATAAGGTTGTAACCTAACAAAATGTGAAAAAGGGAAGGGGTCTGAATACTTTCCGAATGCACTGTAGGTAAGGGTAATGCAACATGCTGGGAGAATGACCGGGGTTTAGTTCAGTAAAGGAGTCTCTTTTACTCATGGACGGTTGATAGACTGATATTCTAGTGACGCCAGGATGCTGGCTTTCTTGGCAGAGTTCCTCTGTCCAGTGTCTGTATTCTTTTGCCCGTCTTAATCTTTTCTTTTTATTGGCCAGTCTGAGATATGGCTTTTTCTTTGCAACTCCGCCAAGGAGGCCGGCATCCCGGAGTCACCTCATCACTGTTGGCGTTAAGACTGGTGTTTTGCGGGTACTATTTAATGAAGCTGCCAGTTGTGGACTTGTGAGGTGTCTTTTTCTCAAACTAGACACTCTAATGTACTTGTCCTCTTGCTCAGTTGTCCACTGGGGCTTCCCACTCCTCTTTCTATTCTGGTTAGAGCCAGTTTGCGCTGTTCTGTGAAGGGAGTAGTACACAGCGTTGTACGAGATCTTCAGTTTCTTGGCAATTTCTCGCATGGAATAGCCTTCATTTCTCAAATCAAGAATAAACTGACGAGTTTCAGAAGAAAGTTCTTTGTTTCTGGCCATTTTGAGCCTGTAATCGAACCCACAAATGCTGATGCTCCAGATACTCAACTAGTCTAAAGAAGGACAGTTTTATTGCTTCTTAAATCAGCACAACAGTTTTCAGCTGTGTTAACATAATTGCAAAAGGTTTTTCTAATTATCAATTAGCCTTTTAAAATGATAAACTTGGATTAGCTAACACAACGTGCCATTGGAACACAGGAGTGATGGTTGCTGATAATGGGCCTCTGTACGCCTATGTTGATATTCCATGACAAATCAGCTGTTTCCGGCTACAATAGTCATTTACAACATTAACAACATCTACACTGTATTTTTGATCAATTTGATGTTATTTTAATGGACAAAAAATGTGCTTTTCTTTCAAAAACAAGGACATTTCTAAGTGACCCCAAACTTTTGAACGGTAGTGTATATAGTGTAACTCCTCTCCCCTTGCCTCCCCTTCTCTCTCAGTCTAAACTAATCCCTCCTCTCTCTCTCTCTCTCAATCCCCCTCTTTCTCGCTCTCTCACTCACTCACCCTCCCTCCCTCTCTCTTTTTCTCTCCTCTCTTTCTCTCTCGCTCTCTCTCGCTCAATCCCCCTCTTTCTTGCTCTCTCACCTGCTCTCCCTCTCTTTCTCTCTCTCCCTCTCTCCCTTCTTCAGGAGAGCGCAATCTCCTTTCAATGTGAAGACAGGATGAGGATGAGGTCCTGGGTTGGCTTTGGCGGGGATGAGAGAGACAGAAAAGTGAAAGGGGAGCTTCGGTCTCTCATTTGAGATTGTGGCTCCTTCTATTTGCAGGTGACAGATCTCAACAAGCATCCACTTTCATTCCAAAACCAACCTTCAATATTTTCTCCTACATTTGCCTTTGGTTTTATTGATACAGGACTTGGTTGTGGTGATGATTATATCCTCAGAGGAAGAAGCGGGGGGATATCATTGGTATTCCCGATTGCCATGATGTCACCGCCCAGTCTCCTCTCAGAGTTCTACTTAAATAATCTCAGCTCAGGCTACCCAGAGTGCACTGGGACTGTAAGGCAAGACTGTCGTGACTGCTTCCTGTTCCTCGGCATAGATGGGGGCGGGGGCTTAGAAGTTGGTGTCACTCATTCTAGAATCCCCCCATAAGTCATTGGAGAATTGGAGAGTGTTCTGAGATCATTCTAAAACAAAAAAATGTTTGAGGGGATGTTGATATGCAGTTTCAAACACCTGACACACAGACACAGACACAGACACACACACACCTTCAGATACCTCCCATTGCCAAGTTGTGGTATGTCCCTCAGTCTTCAGCTTTTGGGGGGAGAGAGTAGGCCTAGACTAGACTTGGGTCAAAACTCAACATAGTTTTCAATTGAGAAAATTATAGGAGTCAAGAGGTAACATTCCATTCCAATACCCTGGCTACCTGATCTGTTATGGGGTCAAAGGTCAACTAATGAAATTCACCCCCCACCCCTGAGGGGACTTCAAAGAAAACCTGAGCGATTTAGGTGTGTGGCCACATTTGTTATGAAGCAGCTAGGGTTAGGGTTGAACAGGGATATGGAAGCTAGGGTTAGGGTTGAACCGGGATGTGGAAGCTAAGGTTAGGGTTGAACTGGGATGTGGAAGCTATGGTTAGGGTTGAACCGGGATGTGGAAGCTAGGGTTAGGGTTGAACTGGGATGTGGAAGCTAGGGTTAGGGTTGAACTGGGATATGGAAGCTAGGGTTAGGGTTGAACCGGGATATGGAAGCTATGGTTAGGGTTAGGCTTGAACAGGGATATGGAAGCTAGGGTTAGGGTTAGGGTTGAACAGGGATATGGAAGCTAGGGTTAGGGTTAGGGTTGAACAGGGATATGGAAGCTAGGGTTAGGGTTGAACTGGGATATGGAAGCTAGGGTTAGGCTTGAACAGGGATGTGGAAGCTAGGGTTAGGGTTGAACTGGGATGTGGAAGCTAGGGTTAGGCTTGAACAGGGATATGGAAGCTAGGGTTAGGGTTGAACCGGGATATGGAAGCTAGGGTTAGGGTTGAACCGGGATATGGAAGCTAGGGTTAGGGTTGAACAGGGATATGGAAGCTAGGGTTAGGGTTAGGGTTGAACCGGGATGTGGAAGCTAGGGTTAGGGTTAGGGTTGAACCGGGATGTGGAAGCTATGGTTAGGGTTGAACCGGGATGTGGAAGCTATGGTTAGGGTTGAACCGGGATATGGAAGCTATGGTTAGGGTTGAACCGGGATATGGAAGCTAGGGTTAGGGTTGAACCGGGATGTGGAAGCTAGGGTTAGGGTTGAACTGGGATGTGGAAGCTAGGGTTAGGGTTGAACCGGGATATGGAAGCTAGGGTTAGGGTTGAACAGGGATATGGAAGCTAGGGTTAGGGTTGAACCGGGATATGGAAGCTAGGGTTAGGGTTGAACTGGGATATGGCAGCTAGGGTTAGGGTTGAACCGGGATATGGAAGCTAGGGTTAGGGTTGAACTGGGATATGGAAGCTAGGGTTAGGGTTAGGGTTGAACCGGGATATGGAAGCTATGGTTAGGGTTGAACTGGGATATGGAAGCTAGGGTTAGGGTTGAACTGGGATATGGAAGCTAGGGTTAGGGTTAGGGTTGAACCGGGATATGGAAGCTAGGGTTAGGGTTGAACCGGGATATGGAAGCTAGGGTTAGGGTTGAACCGGGATATGGAAGCTAGGGTTAGGGTTGAACAGGGATATGGAAGCTAGGGTTAGGGTTGAACCGGGATATGGAAGCTAGGGTTAGGGTTGAACCGGGATATGGAAGCTAGGGTTAGGGTTGAACAGGGATATGGCAGCTAGGGTTAGGGTTGAACCGGGATATGGAAGCTAGGGTTAGGGTTGAACAGGGATATGGAAGCTAGGGTTAGGGTTGAACCGGGATATGGAAGCTAGGGTTAGGGTTGAACAGGGATATGGCAGCTAGGGTTAGGGTTGAACTGGGATGTGGAAGCTATGGTTAGGGTTGAACCGGGATATGGAAGCTATGGTTAGGGTTGAACCGGGATATGGAAGCTATGGTTAGGGTTGAACCGGGATATGGAAGCTAGGGTTAGGGTTGAACTGGGATGTGGAAGCTAGGGTTAGGGTTGAACCGGGATATGGAAGCTAGGGTTAGGGTTGAACAGGGATATGGCAGCTAGGGTTAGGCTTGAACCGGGATATGGAAGCTAGGGTTAGGGTTGAACCGGGATATGGAAGCTAGGGTTAGGGTTGAACCGGGATATGGAAGCTAGGGTTAGGGTTGAACTGGGATATGGAAGCTAGGGTTAGGGTTGAACCGGGATATGGAAGCTAGGGTTAGGGTTGAACAGGGATATGGCAGCTAGGGTTAGGGTTGAACTGGGATATGGAAGCTAGGGTTAGGGTTGAACAGGGATATGGAAGCTAGGGTTAGGGTTGAAATGGGATATGGAAGCTAGGGTTAGGGTTGAACTGGGATATGGAAGCTAGGGTTAGGGTTGAACCGGGATGTGGAAGCTAGGGTTAGGGTTGAACCGGGATATGGAAGCTAGGGTTAGGGTTAGGGTTGAACCGGGATGTGGAAGCTAGGGTTAGGGTTGAACTGGGATATGGAAGCTAGGGTTAGGGTTGAACCGGGATGTGGAAGCTAGGGTTAGGGTTGAACTGGGATGTGGAAGCTAGGGTTAGGGTTGAACCGGGATATGGAAGCTAGGGTTAGGGTTGAACTGGGATGTGGAAGCTAGGGTTAGGGTTGAACTGGGATGTGGAAGCTAGGGTTAGGGTTGAACTGGGATATGGCAGCTAGGGTTAGGGTTGAACTGGGATATGGAAGCTAGGGTTAGGGTTGAACCGGGATATGGAAGCTAGGGTTAGGGTTGAGGGTTAAAATAGGATGTTGTTCACCTCCCAGTATAACCTTAACCCTGGTCTCAACCCCGATCCTAACTCTAACCCTAACCCTAGCTTCATGTCCACCTCCCAGTATAATCCTAACCAAGATTAGGCCTCTTGAATCCAACCATAGCACTTGATATCATACAGTCCCTGTAGCAGTGTGAGAAATTAGAATCTCTCGAGGAAAACATGTCCATGGCAACACTGGCATTAAGTTACCTCCTGCTGTCCTCCTCCCAGAGCAGCAAAGCGGCCTCCTTCTGACTCTGCAGTCATATGCTCATATTTGCCTTCATGTCATGTGACATTTCACGCTGCCGCTTTAGTGTTTGCATCCACTCCAAGCAGGGGTGCGTGTGTGTGTGTGGAGATAAACGCATTACGTGAGTGTATGTGTGTGTGAAGATGAACGCGGGTGTGTGTTTGTGTGTGCGTGCGGGCGGGCGGGAGAGTGTTTGTGTCACGCGTGTGAGCTCCAGAAAACACTTTAGCCCCTGCAGCTGTGCCTAAGAGCTCAGATGAACATGTGTGAAATGTGTGGAGTGCCCCCTCACAGAGAGATTTAGACCTCCCTGTGCACCCCACCCCCACCCCCTAACCCTTCCCTCGCACCCCAACACACCCCCACTGAGCAGCTAGCAGCTAGGGCCAGGCCAGCACAATGCCCAGCCAATGGCTTAATTATACAGGCCTCCTGCCCAGCACCTGCTTCCATTGTTTCCCAGGATTTGGAGGATAAATCTCAAGCAGTGGCTAGCAGTGATAAAATAAGAATGCAGCCCATTACGCTAGGCATCCCTCTGTAGTCAGACGTCCCACAGTTAAAGATCTCCTCTTTTTATGTTTGGGAAATCTCTTAGATGAAGAAATCAACTGACGAAGATCTGACAACATGAATAAAGGGGTAGTGGTGGAGTTCTGGTGTTGCTGTTTGCTGTTCTGTGAGACCGTCTTGATAAAAGCCTACAGCAGCATTACATTTACATTTTAGTCAATAAGCAGACACTCTTATCCATCGCAACTTACAGGAGCAATTAGGGTTAAACGCCTTGCTCAAGGGGGCATCGGCAGATTTTTCACCTAGTCGGTTCAGGGATTCGAACCAGCATTACTGGCCCAATGCTCTAGGCTACCTGCCGCCCCATATTTTCTGTGTAGAGAGGGTTTGCGCTTTAACAATGCATACTTTCTAAGACTACAATCACCAACCGATTTATGCTTTTATATTATGCCGTAGTCAAATATGCCCTAACGGGCTTCAGAACTATCTTGGGATAGTGTTATAACTGCATTATAGTTGATCATAACTGTCTTATAATCACAGAGATTTCATGTTTGAGCACATTCCATAGCCAGCCTGGGAGCGTGGAGTGAACAAGTGGCTCCAGGGGGCTAGAGGGGTGTTCCAGTCAGATCAGGTCCCAGAGAGCGTTAAGGAGGAGGGGACAGAGGGGAGGGGAGATGGGGGGTCCTTTGTCACCCTGCCCTTGGTTCCTGGGGGCCATATGGACGCCTGCCTCTGTCCCCCCTCATACCCCCCTATGCCTCTCACCCCTCCTCTCTCTGACAGGTCCATGTGAGTGAGTCATGGAGAGAGTGAAGTCACCCGTGTGGCGTTTAATCTGTCCGACACTGCAGCATCTCATTTCCGCTCAGAGGCCCAGTGTGTGCTCTCTTCTCTTTCTCTCCCTCTATCGCTCGGTCTCGCTCTCTCGCACCCTTTCACGCTCGCATTCAGACTTCCCCACTGACGCTAACCCACTACCCTCTCTCTCTCATTCTTTATCTCTATATATATCTCATACTTTATCCTCCTAACCAGTACCTCTTTCATTTATCCCTCTCCATGTTTTCTCTCATACTCTGTGTATTTCTCTTACATTGGCATCTGACCCACGGCGTGACAACCTGGCAACAGGCAGCTGCCTCTGCATTATGCACTATCCTCCCTCCCCTCATCCCTCTCTCTTATCCCCTCTCCCTACCCTCCACCAATCTCTTTCATGGTAACCACCACCGGCTGTCACTGGTGACTATGGAGCTGTTTACCCACTCTCCACCTCTAATGGACCCTGTCCCTCTCCTTTCAGACTCCCCCAGGGAAGAGCAAGCCTAGGTGCCCCCATAACAACCCAGACCAAACTCACTCTATTCAACCCTTAACTCATCACTGTCAATCTCAAACCCAGCCTCTGTAGAGGGTAAACTCTGGTAGTTCCAAATATTTTAGAAACAATTGTTATCTGGAATGTGCAATATTTGAAATTCAACTGTTCAGGTAAATTGTCCAAATAATTCAAGCTACTCTCGAAATAACCATGTCGTAAGGATCACAATTATAGCGGCTATATATCCTTTCATGGTGATTAGTAACAGTACAATGGACATGCTAATTCTAATCTCTACCGTAGTGCTGAGAGTATCTGCTGAGTGCTGCTGCTGCAGCGTGAATCAATACTGTTTCATCAATATCAGGCAGACATGGAGTACATCAATACTTCATATGAGAGCAGAACCATGAAACCAAAGACCTGTGAAATGATTTCCTGCCGAGTTCAAATCCTTGGGTACTCACAATGTATTTCATTATCAGGGGCTCTGGGGAGCCAATGATGAACCAGGGAGGATGGCAGGCATTACACAGTAACCAGAGTTCACGCAGACAAACATGTATGTATGTGTATATGTGTATGTATTTTTTATTTTATTTAACCTTTATTTATACAGGTTTTTCTCATTGAGATGACATTTATTTTTCACGAGAGACCTGGTCCAACAGCAGCAGGGAGAACAATGTTTCAGACAAAACAACTTACAAACACAACATTGAACAAAACTATAGACCCACATACAGAAAAACAAATACATATTACATAAAGAAACACAAATATCATAACAAAAAAGCAGCTGACTTGTGTGTGTGAAAAACTCACTCATTAACTCTGAGGAATCTCTCCATTCACTACATGTACCCACAAGCAAAACAAGAGGCATACAGTTTTCTGAACAATTTACTAAAACCAAATCCAGCTTTTAATACTGTACATAGAAAATATAAAGTGTAACAATTCCATTTTCAATTGAATAGACACTTTGTAGTACTGTGTTAAATGAGTTGTGTGGTAGGCCACTGGTTTCAGGGAGCATCAGACATCAGCCTGAACACTGGACACCAGGGTTGGGCTCAATTCCAAGAAGTAAACTGAAATGGAATTGACCCCAACCCTGCTGGTCACACAAGGTGTGATATCAGGTGTCCGGCTGAACAGTGGATTAGGGTTAGGATGTCAGATGTCAACCTTGTCTGTGTCTGGCAGCAGCCCCATTTCCTTCAGGATGACCGTCTCCAGGGACAGGTAGTCCTCATACTCCTTCATGGCCTCCTCCAAGATCTGCTCCACCTGCTTCTCTGGTATGATGGGTTCCTGGGAGGGGGACAGACCAAGGAAACATGCTTTAAGTTCATCTTGGAAAAGAGAAATTAATAACAACCACAATCATATGTTGTTCAGTTTATTTCAACCCTTCAGACCAATTGTGAGACCTCTCACAACAACCTCACAGAGACAGATTCCCAGCTGGTGATAGTTTTCCGTTATAGAGAAAATGTAGAACTCTATCAGATTACGATCTCTGTGATCAGTAATTACTCTACCTTGTCAGAGAAATGCTAAGATCAGTTATATAAAGAAGGTCAACCAACCCATTGTATTGTCTTTCATAATATCCTTCTTTGGTTAAACCTAACCTCATTCAAAACATCAGAGTTTGTGGTCTCCCTAGCAACAGGCCAGGACTAGCAAGTACAAAAATTCAGCGTGTGGTGTGAGAAAGTGAGAGGATAACAAAGTGAATGTTTTTTTTTTTATATATAATGGCCATTTTGAATTTCTGTCTTATCAGTGCCAGACGGGAGAAAATCTAAACACACACACACATTTCTGAAAACAGTAATCACCGTGTTTGGTTTTAAATTCTTGAGGTCTGCGTCTTTGTAGCCTACTCGTAAAAGTATTTGGTCTGGATGGAATTTAATTTGTGTGTTTCTCTCCAAATGAGTGCAAAATAATAGGTTGGGAGACATGTCTGAATTGAATGTTGGTTGTTTACTTGAAAATAAATGTATTCACTAGCCTTAAGATAGTCTTCGATCATCTTGACATAAGCCAGCGGGTTAGGGGATTTATTCTAAACTTTAATTTGTGCCATAACAGTAATTTTGTTCTGTCTGTTTGGGAAGAAAGACAGAATAAATATACATGAGCTCTGGGACAAATGCGCTATCATTGTTGCACAAAGATATAAAACCGTGTTTCAATCATAATCACTGTAATTTTCCCTTATATGTAGATGGTGTATAGTTTAGATTGGGAGTAGACATTCCATGGTGGGTGGCAAAGATAATTTTAATCTGATGATTTAGAATGATCTTAAATGGTTACAGACTAAATACTGTTTAATGAGAATGAGAGCATTTAAAGACTGAGTGAATTAAAGGTGAATTAAACAAACTCAAAGTTTGCTCAACAACAGCAACTATGTTCTCTAGCACCAAACTGGCAAGGTGTTCTTTCAGGGGGACACAAGGGGAAGTATACACATTGTTTCCAGTAACCTTGGTTGAAATCACAGCCATAAGTTGCCCACTCAAGCGTCAGATAATGGGTCTAATGGTCATGTGAAACCAGTTAGCTAGTTTTGCAAGGAGTGCTTTCCTTAGCCTGAAAGGTTTGATCAACCAGTTAACTAGTTTGGCAAGGAATGCTTTGCTGCCCAGACATCTCCCTCTGATAGACAATTATGGAGTGGATGTGAATATTACAGTCTGTACACCTCTCCTGCTCTCTGCTGCTGAGAATCAAATACCAAGCTATGAATTAGTCATGAGAGTGAACAGATTCCCGCTCCTCTCACACACTTGACTTTGCAGAATTGGACTGAGCACATGTACAGTTGAAGTGGGAAGTTTACATACACCTTAGCCAAATACATGTAAACTCAGTTTTTCACAATTCCTGACATTTAATCCTAGTACAAATTCCCTGATTTAGGTCAGTTAGGATCACCACTTTATTTTAAGAATGTGAAATGTCAGAATAATAGTAGAGAGAATTATTTATTTCAGCCTTTCATCACATTCCCAGTGGGTCAGAAGTTTTCAATCACCACCTTCCGGAGACACCTGAAACCCCACCTCTTTAAGGAATACCTGGGATAGGATAAAGTAATCCTTCTACACCCCCCCCCCCGAAAGATTTAGATGCACTATCGTAAAGTGGTTGTTCCACTGGATATCTTAAGGTGAATGCACCAATTTGTAAGTCGCTCTGGATAAGAGCGTCTGCTAAATGACTTAAATGTAATGTAATGTACATACACTCAATTAGTATTTGGTAGCTTTCCTTTAAATTGTTTAACTTGTGTCAAACGTTTCGGGTAGCCTTCCACAAGCTTCCCACAATAAGTTGGGTGAATTTTGTCCCATTCCTCCTGACAGAGCTGGTGTAACTGAGTCAGGTTTGTAGGCCTTGCTCGCACACGCTTTTTCAGTTCTGCCCACAGATTTTCTATAGGGTTGAGGTCAGGGCTTTGTGATGGCCAATACGTTGACTTTGTTGTCCTTAAGCCATTTTGCTACAACTTTGGAAGTTGTGGCAAAATGTATTCATTTGGATCCAAGCTTTACCTTCCTGACTGATGTCTTGAGATGTTGCTTCAATATATACACAGAATTTTCCATCCTCATGATGCCATCTATTTTGTGAAGTGCACCAGTCCCTCCTGGAGCAAAGCACCCCCCACAACATGATGCTGCGATCCCTGTGCTTCACGGTTGGGATGGTGTTCTTCGGCTTGCAAGCCTCCCCCTTTTTCCTCCAAACATAATGATGGTCATTATGGCCAAACAGTTCAATTTTTGTTTCATCAGACCAGAGGACATTTCTCCAAAAAGTATGATCTTTGTCCCCATGTGCAGTTGCAAACCGTAGTCTGGCTTTCTTATGGCGGTTTTGGAGCAGTGGCTTCTTCCTTGCTGAACGGCCTTTCAGGTTATGTCGATATAGGACTCGTTTTACTGTGGATATAGATACTTCTTTACCTGTTTCCTCCAGCATCTTCACAAGGTCCTTTGCTGTTGTTCTGGGATTGATTTGCACTTTTCGCACCAAAGTACGTTCATCTCTAGGAGACAGAACGCATCTCCTTCCTGAGAGGTATGACAACTGCGTGGTCCCATGGTGTTTATACTTGCGTACTATTGTTTGTACAGATGAACGTGGTACCTTCAGGCGTTTGGAAATTGCTCCCAAGAATGAACTAGACTTGTGGAGGTCTACAATTTTTTTTCTGAGGTCTTGGCCGATTATTTTTGATTTTCCCATGATGTCAAGCAAAGAGGCACTGAGTTTGAAGGTAGGCCTTGAAATACATCCACAGATACACCTCCAATTGACTCAAATATGTCAATTAGCCTATCAGAAGTTTCTAAAGCCATGACATCATGTTCTGTAATTTTCCAAGCTGTTTAAAGGCACAGTCAACTTAGTGTATGTAAACCTCTGACCCACTGGAATTGTGATACAGTGAATTATAAGTGAAATAATCTGTCTGTAAACAATTGTTGAAAAATTACTTGTTTCATGCACAAAGTAGATGTCCTAACCGACTTGCCAAAACTATAGTTTGTTAACAAGAAATTTGTGGATTGGCTGAGAAACGAGTTTTAATGACTCCAACCTAAGTGTATGTAAACTTCTGACTTCAACTGTAACTTTGGGTCAATTAAACCCGTTTGCAAGACTTACCGTGTGTAGCAGATTGTCACCTTCTGGTTCAAGACGTTGGGAATAACTTAGAAACAGGTACTCAGGAGTACACACACATTATGCATCAAGCAATCTGTTAGCAATCTGTTATGTCATGGCCGTCTTAAAGGATTTTGTGAAAATAAAAAAAAATATTTTTTTAAATGTGCAGACAGCCCAACTTTAAGCAGGCAATATTCGATGCTCTGGCTTTAAACGTATGCGCTAAAAATGGCAAAACTTTATAACCAGTTTGAATCTGTTCTGACCATGTGACATTATACACAGATAATGCTTTTCCATCAGTTAATTATCTATATACTGTATCCCACCGTCTTCTTTCTCAGCTCCTCTGCCTCGGAGTCTTTCTTCTCCTTGGCTCTCATCTCCCTCCTCTTCTCAAAGTACACCAGCCTGTCCACCTCCTTCTCAAAGTACTTACTCATGCTCAGCTTCTACACACACACACACACACACACACACACACAGGATGGTAGAGTTATATCAAACGCATTGGAGATAATAAAACACAGATGGTAAAATGGAATACATCCTGTTGTCCTAGAGGCCACCTCTAGTACAAACCTCATTGCTGGAGGGGCTGCGAAGTGTCCATGGGATCTCCAGAATATGCAGAGTGCCCAGGTGATCAGACACAGCCAGGAGATGCTGCTTTGCTGTTTGTACAACAAACAAAAAGTGAATCAGATTAATACAGAACTTTCTGAATCCAACAATAAATAAATGCAGGGATCCAGCAGCAGCAGCATTAGCAACATAGCCTGGTTCCAGATCTGTTTGTGCTGTCTTGTCAATTCCTACCCCCACAATGACCATAAGAGTTGGCAAAACAGCACAAACAGATCTGGGACCATGCTGGTAGCACCAAGATCAGCGGCGACTCACAGGACACGATCCAGGGTTTGATGCATGTGATCTGGGTGGCAGTGATGTTCTGGGTCTGGGAGGGCTCATGGGTCTTCTCCAGAAGGTCCCACACATCGATGTTCCCGTCCTCCTTACCGATGAAGAAGACAGCTGGACGTGACTGGGACCAGTATCCCACAGTGCACTTCTTTTGAGAACACGATGACTGGATGATGGGGCCGTTCTGAAAGGTCGTAGATCACAACAAGTTCAAATGCTTAAAAACATTTTAGAAGCCTTATCATAAAACCTTATAAAGGCTCATATATACTTACAACAAGTTAGAATGCATTATACCCACAGGGTTTAAGTTAAGTGATACCAAATTATCTTAATGAGTCTGTGTTTGACCAAATGTTGTTATTGTTGTTACCATGACGCCCTCCTTCCAGATGGCAAAGGTCCATCCTCCCACGGTCAGAATGATGTCTTTAAAGAAGGGAGACCGACGAACAGTGTTAACCTGCCCATCATGGATTATAAACTGATGAGAGGGCTTGGCACCTGAAAAACAGAGAGAAGTAGACAGAAAGAGAGAGAGACAGAGAGAGACAGAAAGAGAGAGAGTGTGCGGTTAAAATTGGCAAAAACACACACATTTCTTTCCACAGGGCCGGGCAGTGAGACAGGGATGCAGCTTAAGCCCACCTTCTTCAACATATATATCAACGAATTGGCGAGGGCACTAGAACAGTCTGCAGTACCCGGCCTCACCCTACTAGAATCTGAAGTCAAATGTCTACTGTTTGCTGATGATCTGGTGCTTCTGTCCCCAACCAATGAGGGCCTACAGCAGCACCTAGATCTTCTGCACAGATTCTGTGAGACCTGGGCCCTGAGTAAATCTCAGTTAGACAAAAATAATGGTGTTCCAAAAAAGGTCCAGTTGCCAGGACCACGAATACAACTTCCATCTAGACACCGTTGCCCTCGAGCTCACAAAAAACTATACATACCTTGGTCTAAACATCAGCGTCACAGGTAACGTCCACAAAGCTGTGAACGATCTGAGAGACAAGGCAAGAAGGGCCTTCTATACAATCAAAAGGAACATAAAATTCAACATACCAATTAGGATCTGTCTAAAAATACTTGAATCAGTTATAGAACCCATTGCCCTTTATGGTTGTGAGGTCTGGGGTCAGCTCACCAACCAAGAATTCACAAAATGGGACAAAAACAGCATGCAGAATTCTGAACAAATATCCTCCATGTATAATGTAAAACACCAAATAATGCATGCAGAGCAGAATTAGGCCGATACCAGCTAATTATCAAAATCCAGAAAAGAGACAAATTCTACAACCACCTAAAAGGAAGCAATTCCCAAACCTTCCATAACAAAGCCATTACCTACAGAGAAATTAACCTGGAGAAGAGGCCCCTAAGTATGCTGGTCCTGGGGCTCTGGTCACAAACACAAACAGACCCCACAGAGCCCCAGGACAGCAACACAATTAGACCCAACCAAATCATGAGAAAACAAAAAGATAATTACTTGACACATTGGAAAGAATTTACAAAAAAACTGAGAAAACTAGAATGCTATTTGGCCCTAAACAGAGAGTACACAGTGGCAGGATACCTGACTACTGTGACTGACCCAAAATTAAGGAAATATTTGACTATATACAGACTCAGTGAGCATAGCCTTGCTATTGAGAAAGGCCGCTGAAGGCAGACCTGGCTCTCAAGAGAAGACCTGTTGGCACAAAAAAAGGGAAACCAGTGAAGAACAAACACCATTGTAAATACAACCTATATTTTTATTGATTTATTTTCCCTTTTGTACTTTAACTATTTGCACATCATTACAACACTGTATAGACATAATGACATTTGAAATGTCTTTATTCTTTTGGAACTTTTGTGAGTGTAATGTTTACTGTTAATCTTTTACTATTTATTTCACTTTGTTTATTATCTATTTCACTTGCTTTGGCAATGTCAACATCTGTTTCCCATGCTAATGAAGCCCTTAAACTGAATTGAAATTGAATTGAGAGAGAGATTACTCCAGTTCAACGACATAGGAGATGAGCCACATGGAAAATGAGTCTGAGGTAGGTATGTGTGTCTGAATGTTTCATCAAGATTTGAATCAACATTGGTGCCATGTCCAGGAACATCTCCCTTTTGGGATACAGTAATAACATTAAAGCTAAATAAACAGTCTACTGACCACTGGGAGCACATATTATAGTATAATAATGTCATTTCCCTTGGGAACCATTTCTCCCTTACCATTAACTAACATGCTGAGAGGAACGTGCTTTATAGGGAGCAATTTACCATTAATGTACAAGCAAATCACCTTTGTCTACCCTGCCGCTGTTGTGACACGAGACACAGTTTATTATTAAGTAATCACATTCCTGGGCCCTGCCAAAACGAGATGAGGGAACCAAGTTTAATCTCCTGTAATTGGTCATAAATTGCTGAATGTCTCAATACTTTAGTAGTGATACTATTGTAGTCTAGCAGCCATGATATTAAATCTATTTCCCAGACAGTAAATGCCTTGTTTTGTTTCTTGACTGCCTCAAATCTCTTGCGCTTAAACAAACTATGATTAGGAGGAGAATAGGAGATCCTGAAGGCATTGTTTGAGTCTCCATGGAATCTGTAGAGCAGTTACATTCATGATACTTAAGATATATGAAACAAGCAACCAATCTCCCCGATTACTCAGAGCTCTAGAGGTTTAGGAGATTATGTATTTTCCTTGGCTGTGAACCAACGGACGTGTTAACTGTAAGAGTATAGTTTAAATGATATTATAGATAAAGTCTCATTTATGATGATCTTACTGAACAGTCGTCCAGAGTCGTTGTCCTTCTCCAACTTCCAGTCTGTGTACACAAGCTCTCCGTCCTGAGGGCAAAATGTGGTAGAAAGAACAGGTTCTAGCGGAGTTTTACCTTAGTGTAAGGAAGCCCCAGGATGGATAGTTTACAGATGGCATACAGTATGAAGTGACCTGTGACTTGAATTGAGTTCTTCATGAAAGGTATTAACTCCATAACTCATCAATGAAACACATTCCACCTCTAGTTGTATGCACTTTTCAGTTACTTGATAATAGTTCCCCCTTGGAACTTCCTTCCATCCATCCATACATATAATAGCTATGGAGAAGAAAGGCTACGTTACCTCGGTCCCTGCGTATAACTTGGTGCAGATGTCCTCCAGCGGTTTGAGTTGTCTGGCTGAAGGCACTCTGAGCAGGGCGTACTCTGGAGCAACCTCTGACCTCTCTGCATTCAGGTGGGCCCTGTCTGTCAGGGGTTAATAGGGGGAAGCACGGAGTGAGCAGTGTTGTTATGCAGTTAAACATCATAGTTAGGGCATTTATTCCAGATAGCCTGTTGTAGCTCTTTAATGACTGTTACTCTGTGAGTGTAACAGCCAGGGCAGTTGACCGGAGAGCACGCAGAGTCCTGGGGCTTTAATGACTGTTACTCTGTGAGTGAAACAGCCAGGGCAGTTGACCGGAGAGCACACAAAGTCCTGGGGCTTTAATGACTGTTACTCTGTGAGTGAAACAGCCAGGGCAGTTGACCGGAGAGCACGCAGAGTCCTGGGGCTCTGTAAGGCTTGGTACCAGCTCAGTCATCTGACCACCACCAGCAGGAGAGGGAGAAGGAGAGGAGCGGCCTTTTCAGTGACAAAAGCCCCACTGTCTGCAGTGATAGTGCAGGACTCGACAGCGTGTTCACAGCCCTTTATCGCCATATTATATTAGCTATCTCTAGGGTATATCTGTCTGATCACTACACACTATTAGTTATAGGAGATGTAGGCTACTCATTATAACTGTGGTTAAGATCAAATTGGGTTACACTAACAAACGTTCCAGTGATGACTGATGACACGAAGATCACCACCTTCTACAATCTAAACCTAGTGTTCCTATTGAGTTGGAGGATCGTAGGGAGGAGTCTTTAAGACAGGACAGGTAACACCTTCCAATCAAGACTCTCTATGTTAGTTACCTGACCTTCCATTCTCTAACAGACAAAGCCGCTACCCACCTTAACTCAAGACAGCTGACCCTATTCATTGCATAGATCATATCGAAACAGCCCACGACATGCCCAAAAAAACGGCCCAAAAATTCTGCACTTTTTATTTTCAGTAACCTAAAATGAATTCATTCCATAACCATTATGAAAGCTGTGTGTATAAAGGCAGATCTTAAAACAGCAAGACAAAGGCAGGTTTTCTTCTAAGATGTACCACCCGAGACACAGGAACATCTTTTGGCCCCAGGGGCTCAGCAGCATATTGCAAACAGCTGACAGTCAACAAGGTTAATGCCCCCTGACTATGAGAGCCTTGTCTAGGTCTGGGACCGATCGTTTAATAAAACAGTATGAAACCAGAGGCGAGAGGGGTGAGATGGGTGAGGGGGGTGGTGAAGGGAGAGACGGCTATGCCCCACTGATCATGGTGCTCACTGATCCAAAGTAGAATCTGAGACAGTGGCACACTCAAACACATACACAAGCATGTCGAACGCAATGTACAGACACACTGACAAACACATCACACACTCCACAGACAGTGTGTGCCCTGCGGGTCCATTACAAAGAGTAACTAGTCTCTTATATCTTTATCTCCTAAAATTCTTGATTTGAAGACAGATGTTGTTTTGGCTTGCTGTTTAGTGTTCCGCTCATCTGTGTTGCTTCAAGGGGTTAGAAAAAAGGGAGGATGAAAATAGGAAAAGAAAGAGTGACAGCAAGAGAAATAAACAGAGGGAAGGGAGATGCTCACCTGCATCACTGCCTGAAGGAGAAGGAGAGAGAGAAAAAAGGTAGAGGAAGAGGGAAGGTAAATACTCACCTGCGTTGCTACCTGTATGGTTGTCACAGGTGTTGTCTCGCAGACTGATTTTCAAAGGGCTGTATTCCCCGCTGGTATCAATCTTAGGCAGGGAAACCTGACACATGACAAGACGATAGCTTTGACATCTATCTAATGCCTTTAGAGAACTGTCAAACACACAGTACATTCCAAAAATAGGCAACACTAGGAACACCACTCTCCCTTCATATTTTCTATGTGTAATTCTGAGAGATTAGAAGTGTAGGGGGAAATGAAAGTGTAGATAAAAGGGTTGAAGTTGAGACTGAACCCTGGTCTCTGGGGTCATACCAGGAGTGTTACCAATTAACCAAGGGGTCTGTTATACATCAGTAATGGCACAGTATGATATATACAGTATGATATATACAGTATATACAGTATGATATATACAGTATGATATATACAGTATGATATATACAGTATATACAGTATGATATATACAGTATGATATATACAGTATGATATATACAGTATATACAGTATGATATATACAGTATGATATATACAGTATGATATATACAGTATATACAGTATGATATATACAGTATGATATATACAGTATGATATCATACAGTATGATATATTGTATGATATATGCTGTACCCTGATGAGTGGTTTCCATGTGAGGTCAAGGTGTTTGAAGGTGTTGGGAACACCGTGAGGATTCTCCAGGGGTTTCTCCTCCACCTTCTGTTTCCGCTGGTCGGCCATGGTCTGGAGTACCCTCGGAGCACGAATATCCCAGAACATCACACAGCTGGTCAGGGAGAGAGAGACAAACACAGGGAAAACAAAAGAAACAAACAAAAACACCAACAAAGAGACAGGACCTAACATTTGATACATCTAAACTATAATTGTATTGTTTTTCATTCAATATTCTTTTTTTTTTTTATATAAAACGTTTGCATTTAGTCAGTCATTTAATATTAATGCCACTTTGTACCAATCAGGGGCGCAGGTGACGATCTGAACACATATTCCATTCCTGTTCTCCATCGGTACCCCCATTCTAGAGACCTTATCAGAATGAAAGAGAGAAAATGAATAAATATCTACTACACCACAGGTAGGCTTTTCAGTCCTTGTCACGGTGAGTAATGATATCCCATTTAGGGTCGAAACCTTGTCCTAATAAAAGGGAGCACTTGGGAGCATAGACCATTGTGCCGCTGTATTTTAGTCCTAGAATAATGCTATCCCTCCCTCTATGGTTTTACAGGTTTGGCTCCCTGGGGACACTTTGACAATTGCCTGGTTTCACTTAAACCAATGACTGTCCGTGGATTGTAACGAAGCATTGCACCACCCACACGCTTCTTTAGACATAAGACACACTTTATTAGATGGTATAACCAATGAATGTTCACTCACTTCAAACGCAGGGCATACAAGGAGATTGAGGAAGGGATAACTTGATTACTATCCACCTCTTTAATAAAACCATGTGAATGTAGCCTGGGTGTCAAGTCTGTTTCTGCTCTCTTGCCAACTCCTTCTGGAATTGTCATGCTCAATATTACACTGGCACCCAGGCTAATGTGAAAGGCTTGTAGTGATATTATTACTAAGACAGCACTATATAGGCATCACAACAAGTCCCTTGAAGATGCGTGTTACCTACTATTACCTGCTCTGACCTGTTAGGGAGGCTTGTGTTGACAGGATCCCTGACATAGAGATGATCTATGATGATCTATGGTGCTTCCTGACGTAGATGGACCATAGCAATTATGTCTAAAAGCCTGTTGTGACATTCACCCTTGACCACTCCTATACAGCTATTCCTATAGACCTTCTCTACTGTGACTCATTTCACTGTTCATCTATCTCAGATCCTGCTAAAATTCATTGTGTAACGGTCAAAGTGCTTTTAAGTCAGATTGGATCGTAAATTAAACAGTCAACATACCAAAATTAGACTCAGAAATCATTAGTGTGATAAGAGGACCTAGCTAACCCTTTTAACGTAAGTGTTTGAATATCAGTGTGTAAATTAGGTGTGAAGGCTTAAAAGTGTCAGTTGAGTAGTTCTCACTGGACCCTGGTAGGTTGGTACTTTGTTAAGTGTATTTACTTTAGATCTCATAAGGTGGGGCCTCCCGAGTGCTGCAGCGGTCTAAGGCAATGCATCGCAGTGCTAGCTGTGCCACTAGAGATTCTAGGTTCGAGTCCAGGCTCTGTCGCAGCCGGCCGCGACCGGGAGACCCATGGGGCAGCGCACAATTGGCCTAGTGTCATCCGGGTTAGGGGAGGGTTTGGCCGGCAGGGATGTCCTTGTCCCATTGCGCACTAGCAACTCCAGTGGCGGGCCAGGCACAGTGCACGCTGACACTACAGTGTTTCCGCCGACACATTGGTGTGGCTGGCTTCCGGGTTAAGTGGGCATTGTGTCAAAAAGCAGTGCGGCTTGGGTGGGTTGTGTTTCGGAGGACACACGGCTCTCGACCTTCGCCTCTCCCGAGTCCATACGGAAGTTGTAGTGATGATACAAGACTGTAACTACCAATTGGATACCATGAAATTGGGGTGAAAAAAGGGGTAAAAAATTTGTGGTGGGAGCCGAGTGTGTTGAGACCAAAACTTTCAAGAATGTTTCATTTGGACAAAAACAGAAAAGTCAAATAGACAAGCACAAATCACATTAGTATTTTCCCATGGTAAGAATTCACAATCAAATAATTATCTAATAAAGCATCTTAAAGGGATAGTTCAGGATTTTTGCAACCACCTCTAACTTCTTTCATACTGGACGGAGAGAAATATTCACAAGTTCATCTAACTCTGGGGAAGTAGATAAAGGGCGTCATTGCCAAAATCCCGAACTATCCCTTTAAGTCAGTGGTATTCAAAGTCGGGTTGAGACAATTGCAGTGGCGTCGCCAAAATGAAACAATTTTGAACAAAAAAATTAAGGGTACAGAATATTGTATGGGCCAATATACAAACGTTTTTGGGAAAGGTCATTTGAGAAGAGCGATGAAAATGTAATTAATTTAAGTTTTTTTGTTGATTGAAAAATATAAATGTATCGATTTTAAAGGTCCAATGCAGCCATTTTTATCTCAATATCGAATCATTTCTGGGTAACTAACAATGAAGTACCTCACTGTAATTGTTTTCAATTAAAATGGTCAAGAATAAAACTAAAATACTGTAGCTTCTATACAAAGAGCAATTTCTCAAGCAAGAATTTTGCTAGGACTTTCAGGCGGTCTTTTCAGACAGCTCTTACACTTACATTTGAATGTTTTTATTTATTTTACCTTTATGTAACTAGGCAAGTCAGTTAAGAACAAATTCTTATTTTCAATGACGGCCTAGGAACAGTGGGTTAACTGCCTTGTTCAGGGGCAGAACGACACATTTTTACCTTGTCGGCTCAGGGATTCGATCTTGCAACCTTTCGGTTACTAGTCCAACGCTCCAACCACTAGGCTACCTGCCACCCCACTAAAAGGGCATTATCATAATTTTCACAATATTACTCCAACCTCAGTGTGGAAATATATATAAAACACAGGTAAATCTATTTTTGACTGCACTGGGCCTTTAACATTCTGTTTCTAGATTTGGGGAGGGGTGGGGTCCCCCAGAAATTCTGGATTCGAAACTGGAGTCCACACTAAAAAAGTTTGAATGCCACTGCTTTATAGTTTAGTCAAAAGACAAACAATTCATAATGATTCAAAAGTATCCCTCAAATTGCTCTCTTCATAAGGCATCAGTCTACCCTCACCCCGCTCTCATCCCCCTACAGCAGGTATTCCCAAACAGGGGTATGAAATGACGTCGGGGGTACGTCAAATAAAAATGTGATTCACATTGAGAAAAAAATAAAAAGTATATATATTTTCTTTCCTTCTTCACATTTTCAAACAGTACATTTATATTTTCCAACGGGGCTATACATTTGGGTTAGGTTTTTTTCTCGCATGAGTAGCCTCGTTTCACTGCCAAAAATAAAATTAAACCATCTAGTGTTCAGCGAAATAACAACACAATGTCAAATACAGGTAGCCTAGTCAAATAATTAACATCCAATCACATTAACCGTTACTCTCTTGCGGGAATTTCACTAACGGTCCGTATGTAGCCAAACGTAGCTGCTGCTGCTCATTCCATTTGCTCGAAAATTGATAAATGGTTAAAAAAAGTAAGGCCCGTGTCCATACAGACACATACCAGCTCTACTGGTAGTACTGCTACATCCAGCAGTACTACACCTGCACCTTTTGACGACACAAGTTGTTCTGCTTCCACGAGCACATCCAATGCTAGCATCAGTAATTCTACATTTGTTGTTAGCCCAGCTAGCATGGACACTGACAATTGTGAATCTGATGCAGCCGAAGAGCTACTGCCCCCTCACCCAGGAAAGCACCGAACAACAGACAGGGACGTTGGACCATCGAAGAGGTGCAAATATGACGAAAACTACATCGATTTGGGGTTCACTTATATTGGGAGTAGTGCCTTTCCTCAGCCACAGTGTGGTATATGTGCAAAAGACCTATCTCACAACTCGATGAAACCTTCACTCTCGCGCAGACATTTAGAAACAAAACATGCCAATTTGGAAAATAAGCCACGGGAGTTTTTTGAGCGAGAAATAAGTCAACCTTCGAGTAGTAAGACATGTATAAAAGCAACAGATACCACTAATAAGAAGGGGCTAGAAGCGTCTTATATGGTGAGCTGCCGAGTGGCTAGAACAGGCAAGCCCCATACTAGGCCAAAAAACCTATACAGACAATGTGTTCATCAAACAATACTGTTTCACAACGCATCAGTGACATGGCAGGAGATGTTTTGAAACAATTACTGCTTCGCATACAAGCCAATGAATTCTATGGGTTACAGCTGGATGAGTCAACAGACGTGGCGGGCCTGACACAGCTCCTGGTATATGTCCGTTACGTTTATGGAGGGTCAATTAAGGAAGACATCCTCTTCTGCAAACCACTGGAAACCAGGACAACAGGAGAGGATATTTTTTAAGAATTGGATAGCTTTGTGACATCAAATGGACTTTGGTGGTCAAGATGTGTTGGTATCTGTACTGATGGCGCAAAAGCCATGACAGGGAGACATAGTGGAGTGGTAACGCGCATGCAAGCAGTTGCTCCTGACGCCACTTGAGTACACTGCAGCATCCACCGAGAGGCTATTGCTGCCAAGGGAATGCCTGACAGCTTGAAAGACGTTTTGGACACTACAGTGAAAATGGTTAACTTTGTTAATGCAAGGCCCCTGAACTTTCGTGTATTTTCTGCACTATGCAATGATATGGGCAGCGACCATGTAACGCTTTTACAACATACAGAAGTGCGCTGGTTATCAAAGGGCAAAGTATTGAATTTTTTTTTATTGATACGAACTTAAATTTTCACTTGTCTGACCGCTTGCATGATGACGATGTTTTTTCTCGCCTGAATGATCTGAATCTAGGATTACAGGGACTCTCTGCAACCATATTCAATGTGCGGGACAAAATTTAGGCTATGATTAAGAAGTTGGAGCTCTTCTCTGTCTGCATTAACAAGGACAACACACAGGTCTTTCCATCATTGAATGATTTTTCTTGTGTGCAAATGAACTCAAGCTTATGGACAATGTCAAATGTGATATAGCGAAGCACCTGAGTGAGTTGCGTGCACAATTACGCAGGTACTTTCCCGAAACGGATGACACAAACAACTGGATTCATTATAATTGTAATGGGTGCGTGCTGGTGGCAGGGAAGTCAGGCGCAGGAGAATGAACTTGGTATGAACGGAGTCGTTTAAAAAGTGCTCAAAAAACTCAGAAAACCAAAATATACAAAAATAATTAAAAAAGTGGGTACAAAACCCGTCGCACACCAGAACATAACTGCATATAACATACAATCACCGACAAGGACATGAGGGGAAACAGAGGGTTAAATACACAACATGTGATTGATGGGATTGGAACCAGGTGTGAAGGAAGACAAGACAAAACCAATGGAAAATGAAAAATGGATCACCGATGACAAGAAGGTCGGTGACGTCGACCGCCGAACACTGCCCGAACAAGGAGAGGGACCAACTTTGGCGGAAGTTGTGACAGTAGCCCCCCCCCTGACGCCGACCTCGGGGACGATCCGGTGGGCGAGGCGCAGGGTGATCCGGATGGAGACGGTGGAACTCTCGCAGCATTGAAGGATCCAACACGTCCTCCACCGGAACCCAGCATCTCTCCTCCGGACCATACCCCTCCCAGTCCACGATGTACTGAAGGCCCCTCGCCCGATGTCTCGAATCCAGTATGGAACGAACGGAGTACGCCGGGGCCCCCTCGATGTCCAGAGGGGGCGGAGGAACCTCCCGCACCTCAGACTCCTGCAGCGGGCCAGCCACCACCGGCCTGAGGAGAGACACATGGAACGAGGGGTTAATGCGGTAATCGGGGGGAAGCTGTAACCTGTAGCAAACCTCGTTCACTCTCCTCAGGACTTTAAATGGCCCCACAAATTGCAGACCCAGCTTCCAACAGAGCAGGCGAAGGGGCAGGTTTCGGGTCGAGAGCCAGACACGGTCCTCCGGTGTGAACACCGGGGCCTCACTACGGTGACGGTCTGCGCCAACTGTCTGGCGCAGCACGGCGCGCTGAAGGTGGACATGGGCGGCGTCCCATGTTTCCTCCGTGCGCCGGAACCAGTCGTCCACCGCAGGAGCCTCGGTCTGACTGATGCCAAGGAGCCAGAACAGGCTTGTACCCCAATACACACTGGAAGGGAGAGAGATTAGTGGAGGAGTGGCGGAGCGAGTTCTGGGCCATCTCTGCCCAGGGCACAAATGCTGCCCACTCCCCCGGCCAGTCCTGACAATAAGACCTCAGAAACCTACCCACATCCTGGTTAACTCTCTCCACCTGCCCGTTACTCTCGGGGTGAAAACCTGAGGTAAGGCTGACCGAGACCCCCAGACGTTCCATGAACGCCCTCCTGATCATCGACTTGAACTGGGGACCCCGATCAGACACTATATCCTCAGGCACCCCGTAGTGCCGGAAGACGTGTGTAAACAGGGCCTCCGCAGTCTGTAGGGCCGTAGGGAGACCGGGCAAAGGTAGGAGACGACAGGACTTAGAAAAACGATCCACAATGACCAGGATCGTGGTGTTACCCTGTGAAGGAGGAAGATCGGTCAGGAAATCTACCGACAGGTGGCAACCACGGCTGTTGTGGAACGGGTAAGGGTTGAAACTTACCTCTGGGCAGGTGCCTAGGAGCCTTACACTGGGCGCACACCGAGCAGGAGGAAACATAAACCCTCACATCCTTAGCCAAAGTGGGCCACAAGTACTTCCCACTAAGACAGCGCACCGTCCGACCAATCCCAGGATGATCAGAGGAGGGTGACGTGTGGGCCCAATAGATCAGCCGGTCGCGGACAGCAGACGGAACGTACAGGCGCCCAGCTGGACACAGGAGGGGAGCGGGCTCTGCACGTAACGCCTGCTCAATATCCGCGTCCAGCACCCACACTACCGGCGCCACCAGGCAAGAGGCGGGGAGTATGGGAGTAGGATCCATGGGCCGCTCCTCTGTGTCATACAGCCGGGACAATGCGTCTGCCTTAACGTTCTGGGAGCCTGGTCTGTAAGAAAGGGTGAACACAAAACGGGTGAAAACACAGCCCACCTTGCCTGGTGAGGGTTCAGTCTCCTCGCCACCCGGATGTACGCCAGATTGCCGTGGTCAGTCCAGATGAAAAAAGGGTGTCTAGCCCCCTCAAGCCAATGTCTCCACGCCTTCAAGGCCTTGACGACAGCCAACAGCTCCCGGTCCCCCACATCATAGTTTTGCTCCGCCGGGCTGAGCTTCTTCGAGAAGAAGGCACAGGGGTGGAGCTTCGGTGGCGTACTCGAGCGCTGAGAGAGCACAGCTCCTATCCCAGCCTCTGACACATCCACTTCCACTATGAACGCCAAAGAGGGATCCGGATTGGCCAACACGGGAGCCGAGGTAAACAGAGCCCTCAGGTGACTAAAAGCCCTGTCCGCCTCAGCTGACCACTGCAAGCGCACCGGGCCCCCCTTCAGCAGTGAGGTAATGGGAGCCGCTACCTGACCAAAACCCCGGATAAACCTCTGGTAGTAGTTGGCAAACCCTAAGAACCGCTGCACCTCATTTACCGTGGTGGGAGTCGGCCAATTACGCACGGCTGCAATGCGGTCACTCTCCATCTCCACCCCTCCAATGGAAATGCGATACCCTAGGAAGGAGACGGACTATTGGAAGAACAGGCATTTTACAGCCTTGACGTACAGGTCATGCTCCAACAGGCGACCAAGCACTCTGCACACCAGGGACACATGCTCAGCGTGTGTAGCGGAGTATATCAAAATGTCAACAATACACACCACTACACCCTGCCCGTGCAGGTCCCTGAAAATCTCATCTACAAAGGCTTGGAAGACTGATGGCGCATTCATCAACCCGTACGGCATGACGAGGTACTCATAGTGCCCAGAGGTGGTACTGAAAGCCGTCTTCCACTCGTCTCCCTCCCGGATACGCACCAGGTTGTAAGCGCTCCTGACATCTAATTTGGTGAAGAAGCGCGCCCCGTGCATTGACTCTATCGCTGTGGCTATGAGCGGTAGCGGGTAACTATACCTCACCATGATCTGATTCAGACCCTGATAGTCAATACACGGGCGCAGACCTCCCGCCTTCTTCTTCACAAAAAAGAAACTCGAGGAGGCGGGTGAAGTGGAGGACCGAATGTACCCCTGACGCAAGGATTGGGAGATATATGTTTCCATAGCCTCCGTCTCCGCCTGTGAGAGGGGATACACGTCACTCCTGGGAAGTGCAGCGTCTACCAGGAGATCTATCGCACAATCGCCCCGTCGATGAGGTGGTAATTGAGTTGCCTTCTTTTTGGAGAAGGCGAGAGCCAAATCGGCATATTCAGGGGGAATGCGCACAGTGGAGACCTGGTCTGGACTCTCCACCATAGTAGCACCAATGGAAACCCCTAAACACCTACCTGAGCACTCTCGCGACCACCCCGTGAGAGCCCTCTGTGGCCAAGAAACAGAAGGGTTATGACAAGCTAACCAGGGTAGGCCCAGCACCACGGGAAACGCAGGAGAGTCAATAAGGAAGAGACTATATCTCTCTGTATATCTCTCTGCGTCACCATGCCCAAAGGCGTGGTGACCTCCCTAAACAACCCTGACCCTAATGGTCGACTATCTAAGGCGTGAACGGGGAAGGGCACATCCACGGGAATGATGGGGATCCCTAAACTATAGCCATAAGCTCTATCAATAACATTCCCAGCCGTGCCTGAATTGACGAGCGCCTTATGCTGGGAATGTAGGGAAAACGCAGGGAACGTGACAGACACAAACATATGTGCAACAGAGGGCTCTGGGTGAGAATGGTGCTGGCTCACCTGGGGTGACGCCAGAGCGCCCTGCCTGCTGCCTCGATTCCCAGAGGAACCAACCCGGCACCGACCGGCAGTGTGACCTCTGCGGCCACAGATGGTGCACGAGCTGGAACCCCCTCCGGTCTCCCTGCGCACCCTCCCTCCCAGCTCCATGGGTATCGGAGAGGGAGTGCGGGAGTGCGGGAGGATGGAACCACCAGACCCCGATCTGGACGTCCGTGGGTAGCCAGCAGGTTGTCCAGCCGGATGGACAGGTCCACCAGCTGGTCAAACGTAAGGGTGGTGTCTCTGCAGGCCAGCTCCTGACGGACGTCCTCGCGCAGACTGCAGCGGTAATGGTCGATCAGGGCCCTGGCTGCCTGCCCCATCCCGCGCCGGCAGCCAGGGTCCTAAACTCCAGGGCGAACTCCTGGGCGCTCCTCGTCTCCTGCCTCAGATGGTAGAGGCGCTCACCCGCCACTCTATCCTTGGGCGGGTGGTCGAAGACTACCCGGAAACAGCGGGGGAACTCCTCAAATTGGTCCAATGCCACATCTCCCTCTCTCCACACGGCGTTGGCCCACTCCAGGGCTCTCCCGGTGAGGCACGGGACGAGGGCGGACTCCCTCTTACGGCCCGATGGAGCTGGGTGGATGGTGGCCAGATAGAGGTCTAATTGCAATAAGAACCCCTGGCAGTTCGCAGCCCTCCCGTCGTACTCCTGGGGCAAGGAGAGATGAATCCCACTGGGTTCAGGCGGGAAAGGGGAGCTCAGGAGAGACCCCGGTTGTGCTGGTGGAGGCGCTGGAAGAACTCCCTGTCTCTCCCAGCGGTCCATTGTCTGGACAACGCAATCCATGGCAGCGCCAAGATGGTGAAGCATAACTGCATGCTCCTGGACGCGCTACTCCACCTCAATGGCCGGGGTACCTTCTCCTGCTAACTCAATAGTTCGGGTCGATGATTCTGTAATGGGTGCGTGCTGGTGGCAGGGAAGTCAGGCGCAGGTATAAACGGGGAGGGGTCAGCTGGAGACAGACTACAGGTGTCCCTGAGGGGAGGGGTCAGCTGGAGACAGATTACAGGTGTCCCTGGGGGGGGGGGGGGGGGGGTGCAGCGCAGCTGTTTGTCCCCCATGAGATACTGTAGGAAGCCTATTTCACTTCCTCAAAATCTTCAGAGTGAAACTAAGATAACTGGACTGTGACTTCTTGGTGTAATCTGTATTTATTAAATTATAAACCCAATGCAGACGTGATTATGTCAATACCAAGTCATTTCTGGGTAACAGGCCTTTAAACAGTCGAAGTTGACTGCAAAGTGTAAACAGGATAATTCTGTTAATAAAGTCAGTCTAAAATGGAGTCTGGAACATCTGTGCATCACAACAGGAACATTAAGGTTGGGTTTTGATTTGACGATGTCCATTTGCCCACTAACATGTGGTGAACAGCTGCGGTGACTTCTCACTATCCAATAGCATAGACAATGAGACAGACCCGCCCAGCAGCTCCGACTTTGTTTACAAAAGACAACATGTTACACATTTCTTTACTTGATAAATACTGCACCAAACACCTTCGTTAGATGTAAAATTGCGCAACTAAAACATCCTCGGCAAAACTTAAAAATGTGTTACAGATTTCTTGTTTTAGTTACGCAATTTTACATCTAACTAAGGTGTTTGGTACAGTGTTTCTCAAGTAAACAAATGTGTGACATGTTGTCTTATGTAAACAAAGTCAGAGCTGCTGGGCAGGTCTGTCTCATTGTCTATGCTATTGGATAGAGTCGTTTAATAAGTGCTCACCAAACTCCGAAACACAAAATATACAAAAATAATAAAAGTGGGTACAAAACCCGTCGCACACCAGAACATAACTGCACATAACATACAATCAAACAATCACCGACAAGGACATGAGGGGAAACAGAGGGTTAAATACACAACACGTAATTGATGGGATTGGAACCAGGTGTGAAGGAAGACAAGACAAAACCAATGGAAAATGGATCAGCGATGGCTAGAATGTCGGTGACGTCGACCGCCGAACACCGCCCGAACAAGGAGAGGGACCGACTTCAGCGGAAGTCGTGACAATAACCCATCATGCCCTGCCTCCAGTCCACTTACCAATATCTGAACAAGAGAGCCTCATTGAAATTGCAACAAGCGGTTCTGTGAAAATTGAATTTAATCAGAAGCCACTGCCAGAATTCTGGATAGGGCTGTGCTCAGAGTATCCTGCCTTAGCAAATTGCGCTGCGAAGACACTGATTACCTTTGCAACCACATACCTATGTGAGAGTGGACTCTCGGCCCTCACTAGCATGAAACCTAAATAAAGGCACAGACTGTATGTAGAAAATGATTTAAGACTGAGACTCTCTCCAATACAACCCAACATTGCAGAGTTATGTACATCCTTTCAAGCACACCCTTCTCATTAACCTGTGGTGAGTTATTCACAATTTCGATGAACAAATAAGGTTTTATATGTAAGATGGTTAAATAAAGAGCAAAAGTATTGATTATTATTAAATTATTATTTGTGCCCTGGTCCTATAAGAGCTCTTTGTCACTTCCCACGAGCTGGGTTGTGACAAAAACTCACACTCATTCTTATGTTTAATAAATGTATCGTATAGTGTGTGTGTGGCAGGCTTACAGTGATGGCAAAAAACAACATTTGAGAGTGTGCTGATCCTGGTGCTAGAGGGGGTACGCAGCTGGAGGTTGAATGTTTGAAGGGGTATGGGACTATAAAAAGTTTGGGAACCACTGCCCTACAGTAACTCACCCTGCCCTCATTCCCCTAGAGTAACTCCCCTCAGCCCCCTACAGTAACTCCCCTCAGCCCCCTACAGTAACTCCCCTCACCTCCCCACAGTAACTCCCCTCAGCCCCCTACAGTAACTCCCCTCAGCCCCCTACAGTAACTCCCCTCATCCCCCTACAGTAACTCCCCTCATCCCGCCCACATCCCCCTACAGTAACTCCCCTCATCCCCCCACAGTAACTCCCCTCATTCCCCTACAGTAACTCCCCTCACACCCCTACAGTCACTCCCCTCCCCCTCTCCTCCTCCCCCTACTGTAACTCCCCTCACAGTAACTCCCCTCTTCCCCCTACATTAACTCCCCTCTTCCCCTTAAAGTTACTCCCCTCATCCCTGTACAGTTACTCCCCTCATCCCCCTGCAGTTACTCCCCTCACCCCCCTGCAGTAACTCCCCTTGTCCCCCTGCAGTAACTACCCTTGTCCCCCTGCAGTAACTACCCTCATCCCCCTGCAGTAACTACCCTCATCCCCCTGCAGTAACTCCCCTCATCCCCCTACTGTTCCTCCCCTCATCCCCCTGCAGTAACTCCCCTCATCCCCCTACAGTTCCTCCCCTCATCCCCCTACAGTTCCTCCCCTCATCCCCCGACAGTAACTCCCCTCATCCCCCTACAGTTCCTCCCCTCATCCCCCTACAGTAACTCCCCTCATCCCCCTACAGTTCCTCCCCTCATCCCCCTACAGTAACTCCCCTCATCCCCCTGCAGTAACTCCCCTCATCCCCCTACAGTAACTCCCCTCATCCCCCTGCAGTAACTACCCTCATCCCCCTGCAGTAACTCCCCTCATCCCCCTACAGTTCCTCCCCTCATCCCCCTGCAGTAACTCCCCTCATCCCCCTACAGTTCCTCCCCTCATCCCCCTGCAGTAACTCCCCTCATCCCCCTACAGTTCCTCCCCTCATCCCCCTACAGTAACTCCCCTCATCCCCCTACAGTAACTCCCCTCATCCCCCTACAGTTCCTCCCCTCATCCCCCTACAGTTCCTCCCCTCATCCCCCTGCAGTAACTCCCCTCATCCCCCCACAGTTCCTCCCCTCATCCCCCTACAGTTCCTCCCCTCATCCCCCTACAGTAACTCCCCTCATCCCCCTACAGTTCCTCCCCTCATCCCCCTACAGTAACTCCCCTCATCCCCCTACAGTAACTCCCCTCATCCCCCTACAGTTCCTCCCCTCATCCCCCTACAGTAACTCCGTACCTCAAAGGTTCCCGGCAGCCACTGGATGTCTGTAATGGGTGCTTTGTGGCCATTCTCTATGCCTGAGACAGCACAGTAACGCACCACAGGGGTCTCATTCTCCTGCTTGTCTTCAAAGCCCTGCTGGGGTGACAAACACACAGGGATTACAGCAAACAGCAGGGTTTTAGTCACACAATACAGCAAACAGAAAACAACAGGGTGGCATAAGCACTGTCAGGTCAATCAACAGGTTCCATACCATAATAGCACTATGGAGGATACAGAGTGAAATACTTTATTGTCCCAGAATTGTCCTTTCTATTCTACTAAAGACAGAATTCAAATAATATACAGTTAGTTGCTTTGCTAACAGTGGAAATTAGGACCAGAATGTGGTTTATATTATATACAGAAGGATTTTGTTTTTTGCTCTAAATTGTTTAGGACCTAGAGCAGTGCATGTGATTTCACTTTGCACTTTGGCCACCACTGTCGTTGGCTCTGTTTCTCATTAAGACTGAGATCACTGGCTGATCGGAAAGAAATGTAGACTTAGCACTACAGCTGCATGCTTGGAGAATGCTGTATATGTTAGTGTTTGTGCATGTCTACTGGGTTATGGCACCCTTTTCCCTATATACTGTAGTGTACTACTTTTGACCGGGGACAATAGGGCTCTGGTCAAAAGTAGAGCACTATTTAGGGGATAGGGTGCCATTTGGGACACAGCCTGTCTCTGTGTTTAATGTTGATCTACAAAAGGTGTGAATATGGCAGGTTAGGACATACACACGTTCCCTTAAAACCATACGGGGGGTTTACAAGGCAATAACAGGTGCTAGTAAAGGACATCTTTAGCTGATAAAACTGCCATTGTTTGTTCTGAAAACACATAGGTGTAATCAGATGTGTGTGTGTGTGTGTGTGTGTGTGTGTGTGTGTGTGTGTGTGTGTGTGTATTGGCCATGAAAGACCTATCAGGGGCATAGAGGGGTTAGGTAACAACTGGAGTGTGGTGTGTGTTGGTGTTGTTGACTCTGGATACTGGATGTTGACTCTGGAGTGAACAGGGACACAGTGAATGGAGGGAAGGAAGATGGATGCAGCTGCTATCCTATTGTACCAGGTAATAAACAAAGAATAAACTGAGATAGAGACTAATGAAGGTTGGATATTAGGGCAGTGACGATAAGAGTATCGCAATATTTTTCCACTGAAAACATGAAGTTGACCAAACTCTTTAGTTCTTTAAATACCTGCTGTAAAATATTGTGTGCTATAGGTTGGAAAATAAATACATGTGACTCTGGATAACAACATAATGATATTTGTTTCCATGTTTGTTTCTTAAAGAAGTTAAATCCGCTTCATGTTTTGTTTCCTTGCCACGATACTAATGAGTATCGCAATACTGGAATCGTCCCACCCCATTGGAAATGGGATGGATGTGGCAGGCAACAGCTTTTGTGGTTCCAGGTTTTCTGCTTACTAGTTAAGGCTGGTTTTGCCATGGTATATGGTTAGGTTAGGTCAGAGATGGTCCATAATGTTGTAGTAATGTTGCCCTTGTAACAGGCTTTGGTTAGGTCTGACCTGGACAGAGTTGAGGTTTGTGGGGCTAAGCTGCCTAAGTATATGGGTTAGGTCTGGCTTGCTGTGATCGCCAGGGTTGTCTTGAAAAGGACCATCAGGACCGCTGCATTCCCCTTTAATTAAAGGCTGAGGATGAAGAGAAACCCGGCAAGCCAATGTGTCATCATCTCACTGCATCACAGGGCTTTCACTCTAAAACTTCGCCTAGAACTGGGGATCTAGATTGAAGATAATATTATGAACCAGAATTGGGACCCCTCATAGATTTGCAATGACCTCATCTGCAGAAGCATGCCATTGGGATTGAGTCAGTGTGATCAGGACAGAACGTTGATTAGTACTTACTAAAGCGTTGGTGTTTGCTGCAATGTTCTTTCCACCACTGGTGCGTGTGCCCTGTAATTGTTCTACGTGGTTGGATATATCCCATAACACAACCTGAGATAACAACAACACAAAGAAGTGTATTACTCAGGGTGGATCAACAACTCCACCTTCACCTCCTCTCATAAAACCCTCTCCTTTTAACGTATTATTAATGCTTCAGTTTAATATGACACATTTCATGAAAGAAAACCATGGAGAAAACAATGGAGGATAATGGCCAAAGAGGATAAAGATAACAAGGAGAGAACGAAAAGAAAGCTACACCTTCTATAAACAGCTATTTATCTGTTTTATCATATTCCCTTGAAATGAAGCCAGTGAGGCCAGTGAGGCCTGGGACGGAGGAGGACATGGGAAATCTACTCCTGAGATGGTTATATAATACAGCCTCATAAGAAAAAGTCCACAGTGCTGACAGTTAGTGAGCACTGAAACAGAGACAGGGAGGTAGGTAGATAGGCAGGGAAGAAGGGAGGGATAGAAGGAGGGAGAGAGGATGAGGGAGAGGGAAAGGAAAGGGAGAGAGAGAGGGAAATACGTTGGTGGATATATCCCATATTCCATAACACAACCTGAGATGACAACAGCACAAAGAACCTGAGTGAGAGAGAACGTAGTTGATGAGTATTAACATCAAGAGGGAAACATTTGGTCAGCAGCATCAAAGAGGGCAGTAGAAAGATGTTAACTTAGCAGTAAAAAGATGGAGAGAGTGAGAGAGAAAGAGAGAGAGACGGAGTCAGAACCTGGCCGTTCATGCAGCCACCAACAATAATATTGGGGTCGGAAGGGCAGAACTCAAAGGAGAAGACGTCGTCTGGGCACTCCAACAGCAACTGCAAACAACAGAAAAAGAGAAACCCACAGCATTACAGTGGGCTGAGGCATTACATTTCAAAGCAGAGAGAGACTTTCAAGTACTAGGGTCCCTTGCCATCGAATGTATTTATTTATTCTAGTTATTCAATACACTCAGCATTTTAAATCCATGGCCTTGGCTAATCCCATGTGCAAATGATTCCATTTCACTGAACATAAAACAACAAAAAAAAACCCAGAGAAACAGCATTGTAATGCAAAACAATGAGTTAGGCTGCATTATGTTCAAGTGCAGCACTGAATTTGGTCTATTCCTAACAAGTGCAGCACTGAATTTGGTCTATTCCTAACAAATGCAGCACTGAATTTGGTCTATTCCTAACAAGTGCAAAGCTGAATTTGGTCTATTCCTAACAAGTCCAGAGCTGAATCTGGTCTATTCCTATCAAATTTGTTTATTTTATCTGCTGAAAATGTATTGCAGTATTTTTTTTAATCCCTAAACCACCTCATATACAGTACTTTATAATGGCTCTATTATCCTTGGGTAAATTCAACTGTTCAACTCAATTGTAATTAATTACGAGGCTCTTACTTCAACTTAACCAAACAAAGGCTTTGAATGACAGTTCAAAGCAACTTCTAAAGCCATTCTCTTTTTAAGAGAGCTCATCTCAAACAGATCTGACGTGAGTCAAGGGTGAGAAGAGAGATATTGCTTGTAAGCTGTCAGTGAGGATTTATCCAGAGAGAGGGAGGTAGAAGAGGATGAAATGAAAGAGAAGACTTTGCCATACCATACCTGTGGGTTGATGGGATCAGAGAAGCTCCAGAAGAGAATGAGGGAGGGGTTTAGGAGCAGCTTAGTGGAGCCATTGATCCTGTCCTCGAAGGACAGCCTCTCTGTCACAGCCACCGCTATCACACCTAAACACAACCACATATTCTTTCTTACTATGTGTAATACGGATTGTGTCTGTATACCCATCTGTATGTGGATGTTGTCTATACATTCTGTCTGTACCTTCTGTCTGTACCTTCTGTCTGTTTATTCTGTTTAGCACTATTTCGCTCAGCTTGAATTCCGGGCACATGTAAATATACTTAAAGGTGATTCTGATAAACACTGTCATAATGTTACAGAACCATACAGAAACTACCACAACCACATATAACTACTGTCAAAACCATACACATGTATTTGATACCATTCTGCTCCAGCCATTACCACGAGCCCATCCTCCTCAATGAAGGTGCCACAGACTCCTGTGACAGAGTCATTGAACCCTGGTCACTTTAATAATGTTTACATACTGTTTCAACCACTTTATAAGTATATACGGTATTGTAGTCATGGCTCCTCCTATATAATACATTATTTCATTTTTTTGGATTATGCGTGTATTGTTATTGTATTGCTAGATATTACTGCACTGTTGGAGCTAGTAGAAACACAAGCGTTTCACTGCACCTGCGATAACATCTGCAAATCTGTCTAAACGACCAATACATTTTCATTTGATTGTAACACCCATACAGTAACTGATGATGATAAGTATTCTGTATGTTCTGTTCAGTGGCGGAACATTACTGTTCCTTCATTTTGACAGACAGTCACCCCTGTATATCACTGTCTGTCTGCTAAATGTAAATGATTGCATCTTTTTTCGGGCCACAGTAACAATCATTCATAACCACACTCACACTGCAGACCCTTCAATACAGTAGGCACCTGTACTGTTCCCCTTGTCTCAACCCCGTGTCCATGTTCTTCATATAAATATGATTACTACCTCCTGGTTAATGAGGACGCTTCCTGCTGTACTTCCACCGGCCAACCCATTAAAGCCTCATTGACTTGAACGGGAACGCCCCTTCTAGTAACTCTATTTCTATGATGTTCCTGTCCCTCACCGTTGATGGTGGGGTGCCAGTTGATGTTGCTGATGGTTTTCTCCTTGCTGAAGTGCAGGTCAGTGAAGGACTGGTACTCCTTCAGGTGTGGGTCAGCCTTCCGTCCATAGCCACTGTCCTCCTCACTCAGGGCCTTCCAGTCGTCAAAGAACACATCCATGATTTCATTCTGCTGGATGGCTATCTCAAACCTGGGAAGTTCATTTAATAAAGAACACACACATCTTTACAGGGCGTATACACTCAAGACGGCATCACGCGGTAAAACAGCAGATTCCCATTCATTTTCAATGGAAGGAAAGTTGTGAGAAGCAGAGTGGGCGGGGGGACCGTTGGGAGATGCGAGCATGGGCAAGGGAGCTGAACAAGGCGGGACTAAAGTTTGGCAAAGCTGAACTTTATGCAAATCTACAGCAATATCATGGCGCAAGTAACCAATCGAAGCTCACCATAGCTTCCAACCCCTACTGGATTGGCTGACAATGGCTGTTGATACGTAGCACTACCTAGCATGCTTGCTAGCTTGTTAGCACCCACATGCGGGCGGCCATAGCGTGGCTAGGCGAGTTACTGCTGTATAGTATAAAACGATTTTTGTGACATTGTCAGCTAACCCATCTACAGTATATCTCGGCCGTCAGGTGCTGACTAACGAAAGATAAACTATATTTAAACAAATGTTTTAAGTAATACTCTCATCTCTCCTTCTCAGACATTTTTTTTTATGTTAGCCTGGATCCTGTCTCTGCTCAGCTATTACATTCCACTCCTTGTCACTCCTGTCATTTGCCAAATATTCAGGAATGGCAAGGAGTGGAAAGTTAGCTAAAAAGATTGGTAACCAGACTAGTCTGATGTACAGAACAGGATGGAATGTAGAACACAGTAGGTCATGTAATAGATTGATGGTATACTGATAGGATAGGACTTTATCGAGTACTAGTCAATAAAATGTTTTTTTATTTTGACTTTAAAAAAACATTAGAGCTTAGATAATGAGCAGAAAACATACATCAGCATAAACCATGGAGAACTGCCAGAAGAAAAGTCAAGTCTCCATAAGTTACTTTGTGCATATCTTGATCAAGCCTTGGCTTTCATAATGTATGAGTGGATTCCTCAAGGCCTCAAGGCTGCACTATAATGTATAACTCTGGTTGGCTTTCAGTCATTCCATGCATTAAAACGCTCCCTTTGAGTCCCAGAGACTCGATCGTATCCATCATTTAAATGATCCCTTACCTGGAGGCCACCGAGTTGACGAAATTCTTCAGATTCTCAGATTGGAGGCAGTTTTCTTTCTCCTCCTCGCTGAACTCTCTGGGTTCGTACTGCATACACATACTCCTTGGATATGTCCTATGGAACAGAACAATAATGGATAAAGTAGGCAAACTTTTGCTTCAATGTTCAATTCAGATCATATTTCAGTACAGGGTATAGTCATTCTAAAACGATAAAGCATTTGATGATTCATTGTAATGATTCATTAAAAGAAAGTTATGAATCATTATAACACATCTGACATTGTTAGGTACTGCCAATGTGGACTAGTAGCTGCAGGACTGTACCATGGTCTATTTTCTTCCCCTGTTCTACCTGGCTCTAGTTACAACATGACCTACCATTGTGTTTGGGTGCTGGAGCTCTTGAGGTTGGGGATAGTCTGCACTCCAGTGTGTCTCTCCATCTGCTTGAGGCTGAAGTTCTTGTCCTGGTAGGGGGTACATTCAAGGAAGCCATCCTTGGTCTCCATGGCATTACGGTCAGAGAAGAAGATCGGTGCCCCAAACTCCCTCCGCACCCTGGAGATCCTATACTTCAACTGAGACGGAGGAGGAGAAAGAAGAATGAATGAGAGAGAAAGAACTTAGCTATTAGATCATTATCTAATTCATTCAGAACAATCATTTAGTAACAATTCTATTTTCTGTTTTGATATTTGAATTATATTTTTAGGGCCCTAAATTCCGGTGTTTTACCCTGGGTCTGGAGTCAGTGACAGACTCTTCCTCTATCTCCTGTTCGCTGCCCAGAGAGATCCAGGGCTGGGGTTCAAAGGTTTTCTGTGCTGCAAACACCTCCGACGGCTCCCGCTCCAAAGCTACCTCAACTCCCAAAGCCACTACAGGCTACATGGGCCAGACATACAGAGAACACTGTAATGAGTAATAGGGATTATATTGAAGACATGAATGATATTCTTCTTTAGATGTTTTGAATTTGAATCATTACTTTCTTTACTTATTTTACAATCCCTTTATCATATATACAGATGTAAGGGCGTTTTTCTCCTAGTATGTCACAGAGTACTGTTTTTAAAAAACATTTTCTTCTTCATGAGGGGCAGAATACTGGTGGTAAATGGACTCACCTTTAGGTGCCTCTCCTTGGCATCTGCTGTTAGAACCAGGTAGAAGCTGGATCCGTAGATGAAGTCTCTGTCGTAGCCCAGGAGGAGCTCATCTTCAGGGTAGTCCTGTTGTATCACATAGGAGAGAGAGGGCATTGAGAGCACAGTGCACTGCACACACAGAGACTAGCAGGTTGGCATAACATGTAAGTACAATTTGACTAAAACAGTGATATATTTTCAAAACCAGATTTTTTACTCTTAACCTTTAAAATGAGTGCCATTGTGAGTGAAACATGAACCAGTAGATCATTTATAAGGGCTGGGGGGGTCTTGGTCAGTGAGAACTTGAATTGTTGTCCCAAGGTCTTAGAGAGGACAAACAACCACCCACACGTCACCATGGAAACAGCACCACCCCACACAGCGGAGTGATATTTGATGATCAGGGTTGGGGAGTAACAGATTACATGTAATCCGTTACATGTAAAGGCATTGCAAAAAAACGGTAACTGTAATCCCTTACGTTACCAGCTAAAATATTGTAATCAGATTACAGATTCTTTTGAAAAACTAGATGATTACTTAAACTCAGAAAGGATGCTTGCGAGGGAAAAAAATATGCTCAAACTTGCACACTTTTGATAGACTTAAAGGGGCAATCTGTAGTTGCTACATCCCTTTTTGGACTTATAAATTATATATAATAAACTATATATATATATATATATATATATATATATATATATATATATATATATATATATAGTGACTTGCAACTGTATTCATCCCCCTTGGCGTTATTCCTATTTTGTTGCATTACAACCTGTAATTGAAATGGATTTTTATTAGAATTTCATGTAACGGACATACACAAAATAGTCCAAATTGCTGAAGTGAAATGAAAAAAATTACTTGTTTCAAAAAATTCTAAAACAATACTACAGAAAAGTGGTGCGTGTATATATATTCACCCCCTTTGCTATGAAGCCCCTAAATAAGATCTAGTGCAACCAATTACCTTCAGAAGTCACATAATTAGTTAAATAAAGTCCACCTGTGTGCAATCTAAGTGTCACATGATCTGTCACATGATCTCAGTATATATACACCTGTTCAGAAAGGCCCCAGAGTCTGTAACACCACTAAGCAAGGGGCACCACCAAGCAAGTGGCACCGTGAAGATCAAGGAGCTCTCCAAACAGGTCAGGGACAAAGTTGTGGAGAAGTACAGATCAGGGTTTGGATATAAAAAATTATCAGAAACTTTGAACATCCCACATAGCACCATTAAATCCATTACTAAAAAATGGAAAGAATATGGCACCACAACAAACCTGATAAGAGAGGGCCGCCCACCAAACCTCATGGACCAGGCAAAGAGGGCATTAATCAGAGAGGCAACAAAGAGACCAAAGATAACCCTGAAGGAGCTGCAAAGCTCCACAGCGGAGATTGGAGTATCTGTCCATAGAACCACTTTTAGCCGAACACTCCACAGAGCTGGGCTTACAGAAGAGTGTCCAGAAAAAAAGCCATTGCTTAAAGAAAAAAATAAGCAAGCATGTTTGGTGTTCGCCAAAAGGCATGTGGGAGACTCCCCAAACATATGGAAGAAGGTACTCTGGTCAGATGAGACTAAAATGTACCTTTTTTGCCATCATGGAAAATGCTATGTCTGGCGCAAACCCAACATCTCTCATCACCCAAGAACACCATCCCCACAGTGAAGCATGGTGGTGGCAGCATCATGCTGTGGGGATGTATTTCATCGGCAGGGACTGGGAAACTGGTCAGAATTGAAGGAATGATGGATGGAGCTAATTACAGGGAATTCTTGAGGGAAACCTGTTTCAGTCTTCCAGAGATTTGAGACTGGGACAGAGGTTCACCTTCCAGCAGGACAATGACCCTAAGCATACTGCTCAAGCAACACTTGAGTGGTTTAAGGGGAAACATTTAAATGTCTTGGAATGGCCTAGTCAAAGCCCAGACCTCAATCCAATTGAGAATCTGTGGTATGACTTAAAGATTGCTGTACACCAGCGGAACCCATCCATCTTGAAGGAGCTGAAGCAGTTTTGCCTTGAAGATTGGGCAAAAATCCCAGTGACTAGATGTGCCAAGCTTATAGAGACATACCCCAAGAGACTTGCAGCTGTAATTGCTGCAAAAGGTGGCTCTACAAAGTATTGACTTTGGGGGATGAATAGTTATGCATGCTCAAGTTCCGTTTTTTGTCTTATTTCTTGTTTGTTTAACAAAAAATATATATTTTGCATCTTCAAAGTGGTAGGCATGTTGTGTAAATCAAATGATACAACCTCCCAACCCAAAAAATGATTCCAGGTTGTAAGGCAACAAAATAGGAAAAATGCCAATCCATTGATTCTTGAAGAATATAACTTAGAAATGCCTCATGAGCTTAGTTCAACTGTCACACTCCATGAGAACCCAAAATATAAGCTTGTTTTTCACCAATGTTTGTAAACATTGTAAATGTAATAGCATGGTTAAAAGAAAAATGTTGATATTATGGAGGGTCAGTCCTTGCATCTATTAATCTAGAAGTGGTTACATTTCTCCAGGCCCATGCATCAGCTTTTTACCAAAACAGAGGCGGTACGACCGTTTTGTTATGGTTAAAGACAGCATAAACAGATATGGGACCAGGCTAGGAACTGAGGCAGTGTTTTTCCCCCAGACCCCTCAACCTAAACATGAGGCCTGTGAATCAACCATCATATTGGTTGGGAGGATATGACATTTTAGTAATTTAGCAGACACTCTTATCCAGAGCGACTTAAAATTTGTGGTGTTGGTGGTAACATATTTAATATATTTTCATACTATTTTCATACTGGTCCCCCGTCGGAATCAAACCCACAACCCTGGCGTTGCAAGCGCCACGCTCTACCAACTGAGCCACACGGGATTGCCTGTATGCTTCCTCTGTATGACAACAATAACAACGACATAGAGATCAGCCTACCAGCACCAGCTGCTTCACGGGGCTGAAATCAGACACAGCTGCCCTCATCCTCATGTCCTGCACGATGTCCTCTTTCCTCAGGATCTTGTAGGGGTTGTCCCCCGTGACGTCCTCGTCACAGCGACACCCAAACAGCTCCTGGGTAGCCGAGGTCAACGTCAAGGGGAAGATGTCATTAGGATGACCTTGATGTGAGGGGGACAAGGGTCAGACTGTTAAGGGAATTTGTCCAATAAGAACACAAACTTCTGTTTTCTGTTGCAATACATTTTGCTGTGCTGTGGCCTCCCTTAGAGAGTACCTCCAATTCCCAGTTGCAATAACAAGAAAAGATCTAATACAAAAATGTACAGCACTGTTCTTAATTGTGTTTTATCTGATTGTAAAAAAGTATGATAATACAAACATCATCACCAGCCTACAAACAATCAGAACAACAACATGATTCCAGTAACAGCATACACCAGAGCACGACAGTATTCACTTTGAAGCCTTTTGGTAAACAGGCTAGGAAGCTTCTCTTGTATACTTACTAAAATAAACTTATCTTGGACATAAACACAGGCTTACAGTGCATTGCATGCTATAGTAAACAGGGCTTTGCATAATTATAGCTCTCATCTCACCTGTGGCCTGCATCAAAGCCTTTCCACAGGGTTGAGGCTGAGGAGACCCAGAGAATGCTGAAGTACAACTTAAGTAACCACTTCCCAACTAGGTGTGTCTTCCCTTTGTATTCAGACCACCAGCGCCCATGCCAAATTATTGTAGTGGAAACTCAGACCATTCATTTACAGTGGGTGATGTGTTAAACATGCCATGTGGTACTTATGGAAAATATGTTATGCTTGAGTGATGATGAGAGGTTAAATGTAACATATGAAAAACAGGTGCCATCCCCTTTGAAGGTAAAATCCATATAAAGTGTTTGTGAATGATATTGTTACCACCAACACCACACATTTTAAATCCAGTACATGTATTGGAGTTTGTCTAAGACATCTCTTTAAATGACAGACCAAGCATATAGCTCCAACTATTCTCCAACACATTACATTCAATAGGGCTGTATCATACTGCATCAACTGAGATGACCCTCCCAAGTGCATAATGCTATCATGTTCCCTTTACATGATAGCCGATGACCTAATCTAAAGTAAAAAGATACCCCTTTCCTTCTGCTGGTCTGGTTTGTTAAGACTTAAAATTGAGATGGAAGAGAAATATATATACTTGAGATGGAAATAGAGAAATATACTAACGGTTATGTGTATGTCCACAGGGTTTGCAACAGTACACCCACGCTCACATGAAAAGCATGCATAGGGTATACAGGTTTCCGCCCACAAAGAAACAGTGCTGATTAATATATCATGCTCATTACATCACCGTTTAAGAGTCAAATAGGCTCAGGCCTTAGGCTTCCTCTGGCATCTTCTGTCCCTGTCTGAGTGAACATGCAATGTAGGGAACCAGCCCCTCTTACACAGATGGAAGCAATCAAATACAGGCTTGTCATTCAATCAGGAGGGTAGTTTGCCGAAAGATGTTGTTTTCTGTCTTGTTTGTTGTGGAACAGGAACACATTAGTGTACTGTGTTTCTTTCTGCTACGATGGTAATGTGATGAGAGGCCAGATGTAGATCATGCAGGTGATTATCAGACAGACCTGATTGTTCACAAGAGGGGAATTAGTGCCTTAGGACTAAGTTGTAAGGCTATAGTCATATTCTACTATGGCAGAGGCTGCAGTAATTAAGGAAAATAGTTTTCACACGACCCTTTGTGTTAAGGACCAGGATTGGGTAGGTTCATTTCTAATGTAATCCATTACAGTTACTAGTTACCTGTCCAAAATTTTACTCAGTAACGGAATCTTATTACTTAAAGTTACGTTTAGATTACTTACCCATTAAGAGGCGTTAGAAAACGAAATGGGTCCATCAAATACTTTTGGTGTCAACATAGTGGTTTCTGACTTGTGGTCAGACTTGCTCAGTTGGAACAAACTTAAACTTGCGGCATTTTTCAATGTTGAGTTAAATGTCATTGAGAAAACAGTCATAATGTATTTTAATGTAATGTAATATTTTTGCTGGTAACATAACTGATTACAGTTACAGTTTTTTTTAAAACCCAGATTACATGTAACCGATTACATGTACCGGTAATCAGTTACTCCCCAACCTTGTTAGGGACCCATCGCCGGCCTATTCAGAAAGCAGAGTTCAGGTTGCTAATGGTTTATGGAATTTCATGGGAATCAGCAGAGGAGAAGTGTCAGCGGTCTACATTTCTGGAGCAGCCAAAAACCCAGGAAATTCACTGAACTCATGCTGGGGTAGTTTACACTTAATGTTCTATATCTAAGTTATAGCCATTGCAGAATCATTAGTTTGATATACAATAAAAGAGCCAGGAATATTCAGGAACATTTTTGATTAAATAGTTATATAATGCATCAAAGAAATCTTACCAGACCCTGCAACACTTCCTGCAGACGACTCATCAGCCTTTTTGTCTACATTGATTCAAAACAGCAGAAAAAAAATTGTCATACTTGATGTACTTTTATTTTACATTTGCATTAGTATCATTAAAATTAGGAAAATAAACATGACAGGTGAAGTATGATACAAAAAAGTCAGATGTACTGAAGGGATCATACATACCTTTCCCTTTACTGGTAGTGGTTGTGCTCTTGGGTCTCTTTGTGGACATCTCTGCAGTTAAGCCTAATCACAAAGATATTTGCTGTGGAGCATTAAGATATTGAGAGTTACTGTGCTGTATCAAACAGCCGTCTACACCTACTCTCTTTTGGCTATAAATTAGATGTGTCTAATCTAAAAATAAACATATATGGAAATGGAGTGAGGTTTGTTCACTGTGATTTTTAGCCCAGTTTACAGAGCCGGATAGCCATATCATGTGCTGTGGCGACATCCGGTGGCAAATACTCGCTACTCTTCTATTTTTAGAGACAGTGGTGACACAAGGCGAAACTAAACTGTGTTTAGAAAAAAACATTGATGAGAGGATAGGAATTATAAAGTGTGTGAACGAGTTGGTGGAATTTGCTAGCTGGTTGGGTCTCTGGCTGGCTAGTTAGCTAACGTCAGCTATAGCTAATTCTAGCTGGCTAACACTAGCTATAACATTATTCGAGATAGCCTGCCCTGTATTCGTCTAACTGCTAAATGATGCTGTTAATCTTGTTAGCTATGTAGCTAGCTAGATGTTAATATACATGTTAAAATATACACAAAGGCCTCCCTTATGTTTACCGTACATTAATTTCGGGTTTCCCTCATTCTCAGCAACCAAAATAAATCCCCAACTTTCGCTGTTCAGCTCCAAGAACAAGTTTCCTGCGTCAGTTTGGTTGCTAGTAGTTACTGGAGTCAAATTAGCTGATGGACAGGTTGAACAGCCAGTCGCGGCCACTTGAAATGAAGCCTCCCACTTGGCCACGCCTATTTTACCACACTACCCGCAAAAGACACCTGTCGCTCACTCGCGCTTTTAATTCTGGGACTTGTGATTATATTGACAATTGGGACATGACTCATGATGAATTTTTTATGGACTATTATTGTCAGGACGGGACAGCTCAGGATATTATTCTTCACATGGAAAATATGAATCATATTTATCCAGGCTACAGCAATACTTGAATATACAATTAAAATTGGATAATGTTGAGACAATTTTCTGATGAAATAAACTGTCTAATCATCGGATATACTGGTTACTACTGTATCCCATCTCAAGTGAACTGGGGACTGATTTTTGGATACATTTTGGATCGCAAATGTGACTGACCATTCATCAACTGACATCAATAACAGCCAATTAGCCAGCAACCAAAAGTAGATGGTAAGGAGCCTATCAGGACCATTTCTCAAATGATTGATCCCAGTCAAGTGTGCTCGGGACGGGTCCAGTTGGGCACGTTGGGTAGCATACTTTTTAGCTTGTCCCCCACTATGCTGCATGCTTAGTGTGCTGTTTTTGTGTTGTTGAGCGAAATGGTGGAAAGTGGTCATGTGTCGGAATGTGAGATGCGGTTTGTTATTCAGCACTGCTCGGGTCAAAGCTCAGGTAAGAAAGAAAGCGAGCGAACCTGACCCATTCTCTCATTCTCTTCCTCTAACTTGCTTTCCGAATGAATGAATGATGACAAACGCAGAACGAATGTACAGAGATCGAAACAATGTCATGATGATATGCTACCAGTAAAGGCAACGCACATACCGTGTTGAACAAACTGAATGCCTATTCGTAAAATGCCCATCTTGCCAGTGCCACATCATTTCTGCAAGGTGTCCTTGTCCAATTTGCTCACCTGGGTGTGCAAACTAGTCCAACACAATTACAGGTGTCAGTGTCACCAAGAATGAGGAACAGACACACTGCACAGCATTTAAGTTAGGCTATTTATCAAGATAAAGTAAACCACTTGCCTGGTGAGCAGGTTCTTATCCCACAGCATGTTTGGAAAGGATTTGTGAATAGTCTAGAGTTAGGCTATCAATTGTGTAAAACACAGAAATAGAATCACTAGAATGGGAATAGATTATATTTCTATGATTAAACACGTATTGTTTCTATTTCCTTTAGAGATGGAGCATTCAGGTGGTTTCTACAGCTCTGTGTACGAGCCAAATGGGCATGCTGCCTGGGCAGACAACCAGCAGCATCAGGACAAGGAGACAGCGGACAACCTCAGGCGGAAGATCAAGTACTTCTTCATGAACCCCTGTGAGAAATACAAAGCCCGCGGACGGAAACCATGGAAACTGATGCTCCAGATCATCAAGATCGCCATCATTACCATCCAGGTACTGACCAATGAGCAAACAGTCAACAGAGACGGGGTACTTTTTGGTTGTTTAGTTCTGAACTATTCCATATCCAATCCTAAAAAGACCCAACATAGAAAGAAAGAAATAGAGACAGACAGACACAGCCATATCCTGATCACGCGAATAAGCAGTGTCATAGTTTTAAACCATCCCAACTATACCAGATGTATGCCATATCCCAGTACTCATTGACAGTGGTCACTAACTTTCTCATACATAGTGATGGAAGCCACTATATATGGCATTTTGTTGGAATGCATCCTCCGTGTGTCATTAATAACTTTTCTCTTCCCAGTTGGTGTCTTTTGGACTGAGCAATCAGATGGTGGTAACCTTCAAAGAAGAGAACCTCATGACATTCAAGCATCTCTTCCTCAAAGATTACGTGGATGGCCGTGGGGACTCTTATGCTGTGTACAGGCAGGATGAGGTGTATGAACACATCTCTTACATAGTCGATAAGGTAAGGACAGTCAACAGCTGCTATTACATTCTATCAAACATAAACTGTGATTGGAAATGAATGATATACAGGGATATCTCCTCTGTATTGCTTTTGGTTTCTAATTGAGGACAGTAGGTCACACCTGTGAGATGGTAACCAGTTTTTGTTGCCTGGAAACCAGAAGCTAGTTCTGACCATTCCCTCATCTTCCTGTGAGACTCTGTGTCCTGAGAACTCAAAATACTGTTTACCAGGTGTATTCCCCCTAGTCCCACCAATATTCTGCATCCTCAGGAACAGTTGACAGTGACATAATGGCATGTGATTGTCAAGCACCACAATGGTTTACTCCTTAGTTTTGTCACATTACTGTCAATCATTGGTTGAGTTTTATAGGTAAAGTAGCTTGTATAGTTCTGTCCTCTTAGAGGACTTTGTACAGTACCTAGCTCCTTTAATTTTTAATGGATTATTGCTGTGTAAAGGTAGTGTTTTATGGAGCATGATTCCAATGAAATACCTACCCAATGTCTGTTTTATTTGTGTTTAGCCTCCCTCTGTTCTGTCATAGCTTGATAGTTCACCAACATTTTCAAGTTGTACTAGTCGTATGTACAGGATACACATGGTATGCACCGTCCAACGAAATGCTTACTTGAGGTTCCTTCTCCACAATGCAACAACAATAAGAAATACATTTAAAAAAATAAGAATATGAACATAAAGTAAATGGCTTAGTAAAATAGAATAAACATTTTTTGCATAAGTATAATACAGGAATGCACAATTTATAGTCCAGTATTTACACATGTATCAAGGAATGGGGGATTGGGGGGGCAAGTGTTAAAATTGTGCAGTATTCATGTCATCCCTTGTCAATCAAACATAATTTGAGTAAATACAGTATGTGATTGCTTACTTTTTAATGTTACAGTTGTCATTCTTTTATGTCCTAATTGTAGTATTCCCGTCTGCGAAATATCACCGTTGGTAACCATGCATATGAGAAGAAGGGGGACACCTATTCCCCTCTGTCTCTGTGCCAAGAGTTCTACAGGAACGGAAGCATTTCACCAGCCAATGAGACCTTTGATATAGACGCACAGATTGAAACTGGTAGGCTAATGGTCGCTGTATACTATATGTAATTTGCAGTTTAGCTTTCAGTGGTGTGTAAGAGTTGCCTGACGACTCAAACTGAATTCTTCCACTGCTCTATCGTTCGCCACATACGTCAGTCTGAGACTGCCATTATTGAAGTTGTTTGTGGTGACATCAAAATGAGCAGTGTTGTACAAAGTAATCAGCAATTGGATCATCTCTAACCAATCAGTGTATCAAAGGCAATGACACATTTTCAAAATGCTGCTTTACACACGTGTGTTCTGGGACCAATCAGACGGTCTAGAATGGATTTCCATTCTTGAAATCGTTGGAGAGGCGTTCCAATCCAGACTCAATGCGGAGAAGAAACTAACGGCCATGGGTGTATCGTTTGGCCAGAGCAAGGAGTTTGGGTAGCCAGGCAAGTCTAAGATGTTCGACATGCTTTAATCACTTTATCAGAATGGTCTGAACAGAATGTTATGATTTGGACTGAGGTGGTTTTGATAAGCAATCTTTTTAAATTCAGATTTTTTTTTATTGCTGAAATGTTTTTACCCCACAACAGAATGCCTTGAGATTGTTCCAGTGTTCCCCATGGGAAGCACAACCGAGGATGATCTGTTGAATTTTGTTGTGGATTTCAAAAGGTATCAGGCCGTGATATTAAACTTAGAATTTTTCAATGCATAATCATAAGTAATAGAACTGTATCCACTGTATACTTTTAACAAAAAATGTTTTTTTTTGCTTACAGTAAATGGGTGTGGGGTGACAGCCCTTTAAACAAACACATTACATAATATTCAGAACTGGATCCCTCATGTTTTTGTCCTAAATGTAGGTTGTTGTACTTGTCAGTGATTAGGATACTGTATTTATCTTTGCGACTTGCAGATTGTTGAATGTGAAGATCAAGTTCACTCTGAAGGCCATAAACCTACAAACAGTCAGAAACAGAGAGCTGCCAAACTGCTATGACTTTGATGTCACGGTATGTCATCTGACTCCAGGCTGTTTCTCTACCTCACCTCACTTATTGGCTAGGCAGATTATAGACATATTCCCAGTATGACGGAATGTTCTCTGCATTTAGAAGTTTGTTCCCATTTTTATCCATTCGAGTTCCACTGTTTTCTTCAAAGTTGGTAGTTAATTGTTTGAAACTTGAGAAAAGTATTAGGTGTGACTGGAATGCTAGCTAGGGCTGGGCCAGTTAAACATTAACTCTCATAACCTTTCCTTCCGTATTTAAAAACCATGTATCTTTCTCTGGTTAACAGATCACCTTCAACAACCAAGCCCACAGTGGCAGAATAAAAGTCGACCTGGACAATGACGTTGATATAAATGAATGTAGAGACTGGAAAGTAATCGGGGCATGTATGTTCAGTGTATAATCATTAGCCTTTCCTCTTTCATTTTAGAGCTATCTGTATTTGAAAGGGTGTGTTTTATAAATCAAAGTTCTGCAGTAATTGTTTTCAACCAATCATTGGCAGTGTTGTTCTAGTTTAGTTTTCTCTCCCCAGCTCCCAAGAACATCTATTACCCACTGCTGTTTGACTGTCTCATCATTGTAACGTGCATCACCTCTCTGGCCCTCTGCACACGCTCTGTGCTCAACGGGATACGGCTACAGTTTGTAAGTCTACTATTCTGCCCTACAAAGGCAAAGTACAGTAACTACGAATTTGGTAAAAAAATCTTTCATCTGTTGTAATGGCCAGGTATACTATCTGATTAATGTGATATTTAGTTTTCTGACACAAGAACAAGCCAGTCGATCAGAATATGTCAGGAAGTACCAGAAATTGCCGTCTGTCTAATTACGTAGGCACTGCACTTTTGCAGGGCAGTATTGTCAACAGTGAATGGTGAGTGAGGTGAGTGGTTTTTGTGTGTTATGGCTGGTTTCTGTAAAGCTGCCTAATTTTTCCAGGAGTACACAGACTTCTGCCTAGTCCGTCAAGGGAAGAAGGTTCCATGGTCCGATAGGCTGGAGTTTCTGAACGGCTGGTATATCCTCATCATCGCCAGTGATACACTCACCATCATCGGTTCCATTCTTAAAATAGAAATCCAGACAAAGGTGTGTGTGACATGTTATTCGCATTAGCCTTCACACATTACACAAATATTATTAGTCTAATTTGTATGCTTTTCCCTTAGATTCTCACTAGTTATGATGTCTGCAGCATCTTTCTCGGAACAGGCACAATGCTTGTTTGGATCGGAGTCATACGCTACATGGGATACTTCAAGAAGTACAATGTAGGACACTCGTGTTGAATTCAACACTTGATGCTTCACACAAGACATAGTATATGTTTTTTTTATTGGAATACTGGGTGAGTTCCAAAGGAATTCCATTGATCTGTGGATTGTGATTGGTTATTCCTAGATTCTCATCCTGACCCTGAGAGCAGCTTTCCCAAATGTGGTTCGGTTCATCGGTTGTGCCGGAATCATTTACCTGGGGTACTGTTTCTGTGGCTGGATCGTGCTCGGGCCCTACCACGAGAAGGTAGGAGATCAAACGAGGATTGAACCCACAACTTGTTGGGAGTGTTATCACTCAACCACACAAGTGCCAGGGGTTTTTTAACAGCAAAAGGAGGCTTTAACTGGATTTATTTAAAAAAAAAAATTAAATGTGTTTTTACCATAGCCTTGTCTGTTTTGTTCTGTTAGTTCCGGACCCTGAACACAGTATCAGAGTGCCTGTTCTCGCTGATCAACGGAGATGACATGTATCCCACCTTCAAGTACATGAAGCAGAAGAGTTACCTGGTGTGGCTTTTCAGCAGAGTCTACCTCTACACCTTCGTCTCGCTCTTCATCTACATGATCCTCAGCCTCTTCATCACCCTTATCACTGATACCTATGACACCATCAAGGTTAAGATTCATTATAGGCAGTGTACAGCCGACAGATATTGAATAGTTCTGGATGGTGATTTGCTAACCATATGTCTAAACTAAACCCTTACCTTAACAGATTTCCATGCCTAATATTTAGATCTGATGGTCGAATATGCACTTCTGTTATTATAACATTTCACTTGCTTTTTGTTACAATACTATTCCTAGTAAAAAACATTTCCTCACCAGAACAATCCTATCGTTTGTCTTGCAGCAACAGCAGCAGGAAGGGAGCCCAGTGTCGGAGCTGCATTGTTTCATGTCTGAGTGTAAAGATCTGCCCACCTCAGGACGCTACCGGGTAGAGGGGGAGTCTGGCTCCTTCACCTGCTGCTTCCCCAGGTGAGGACAAACTTAGTGGCATTTTGTATTTCTTAGGGATCCTCATTAGTTGCTACCAAGGCAGCAGCTACTCGTCCTAGGGTCCAAGCACATTAAGGCACTTACATTACATATAAAACACTACATCAAATAACATTATTACACAACTACATATCTACTATACAAAATGTATAATACTACCATACAACAATATTACAATGTACATGTGTAGAGTGCGTGTGCTAGCGCTTGTATGCATGTCTGTACCTTTGTTTGTCTCTTCACAGTCCCTGCTGTTCTATAAGGTATATTTTTATATTTTTTTCCCTACTGATTGTATGAGTTACCTGATGTGGAATAGAGTTCTATGTAGTACTGTGCGCCTCCCATAGTCTGTTCTGGACTTGGGTGTGCTAGTAGTTGAAACAGACAGCTTGGTGCATTCAGCTTGACAACACTTCTTACAAAAACAAGTAGTGATGAAGTCGATCTCGCCACTTTGAGCCATGAGAGATTGACATGCATATCATTGTTAGCTCCCCATGTACTTTTAAGGGCCAGCCGTGCTGCCCTGTTCTGAGCCAATTGTAAGTCCCTCTTTGTGGCATCTAACCACACGACTGACCAGTAGTCCAGGTGCAACAAAACTAGGGCCTGTAGAACCTGCTAATGTTAAGAAGGCAGAACAGTGCTTTATTATGGACAGACTTCTCATTTTAGCTACTTTATTTTTATTTGTTTTAACTAGGCAAGTCAGTTAAGAATAAATTCTTATTTACAATGATGGCCTACCCCGGCCAAACACAGATGACGCTGGGCCAATTGTGTGCCGCCATATGGGACTCCCAATCACGTCTGGATGTGATTGACTGGATTCGAACCAGGGACAGTAGTGACGCCTCTTGCACTGAGATGCAGTGCCTTAGACTGCTGCACCACTCGGGAGATGTATCAATATGTTTTGACCATGACAGTTTACAATCCAGTGTTGCTCCAAACAGTTTAGTCACCTCAACTTGCTCAATTCCAACAATTATTCATTACAAGATTTAGGGTTTAATGAACGATTTGTCCCAAATACAATGCTTTTAGTTTTTGAAATATTTAGGACTAACTTATTCCTTTCCACCCATTCTGAAACTAACTGCAGCTCTTTAAGTGTTGCTGACATGTATATTGTTGAGTCATCTGCATACATAGGCACACTAGCTTTACTCAAAGCCAGTGGAATGTCATTAGTAAAGATTGAAAAAAATTATGGGCCTTGACAGCTGCCCTGGGAATTCCTGATTCTACCTGGATTATGTTGGAGAGGCTTCCATTACACCCTCTGTTTTCTGTTAGACAGGTAACTCTTTATCCACAATATAGCAAGGGGTGTAAAGCCATACGTTTTTTCAGCAGCAGACAATGATCGACAATGTCAAAAGCCGCACTGAAATCTAACAAAACGGCCCCCACAATCCTTTTTAATGAATTTCTCTCAGCCAATCATCAGTCATTTGTGTAAGTGCTTTGCTTGTTGAATGTCCTTCCCTATACATGTGCTGAAACTCTGTCAATTTGTTTACTGTAAAATAACAATGTATTTGGTCCAATTTGTTATTAAAGTTTACTAAGGGTTGGTAACAGGCTGTCAGAGGTTACCTCTAAAATATTGTGTTCTGAGTCTTGAATTCTGGATCACAGCAGAACCAGGGTTGGGGGTCAATTCAGGAAGTAAACTGAATTTCCAAATCAATTTACTTGAAATATAATTGACCTCACCCTTAAAGGAACCAATGATTGAACACAGGTTATGTGAAGTGACATGTTCTTTCAGTCCAAAGATTAACCAATGTAACTTTCAACTAACTTGGCAATTGTTTTGTTTTCCCCCCAGATGCAAGGACTCACGAGAAAGGCTGAGCTCTGAATCAATAGACTCTGAGACATAGTGGACCTTTTATCGGTCTGAGGTTAGAGATTAGTAAGAAACCTTACACATAACCATGACCAGCACTTTACTGTACAGTTTAGCCCAGCAAAACATTGTCCTGTACTTCTAGGCCTGCTTTAATCTTATTCACCAGCTAACGTGATGCAGTAGCAATTGAGCCTGGGGATGAGGTTAGACCTGTTATGAATTGTCACTGTGTAATATGCCTGTTGATGACCACAATGATATGCACTGATGAATGTTGATTATTTGAATGTACTGTAAATATCAAAACATGAATTGTTCAAAGACATGGGATGGCAACATTAATAAAATGAATAGCACAAAAAGTTGCTATTCCCTAAATGTATTTTTCCAAAGCCCAGTAGATTGCAACATTTTAGTTGGATTCCCAAAGGGCAGTTGGCATCTAATCACGAGCAAGGGTTGATTTGGAGTGGGCACGGAAGTGCAACTTATTTTTTGTTAAAATGAGGCTTTATTTCCTCAAGGTGGGCATACACCGGAAGTATAAAACATTGCGGACCTGTACAATTTATTTTACTCTTAACTTTTCCATCAACATAAGCTTATATATGATCCAAAATAAATGCAATTAAAACAAGTTTAACTACGAAAAATCTGTTAAAGTGTCAGTTTATTGCACTGTCTGGGCCATTCACACACTGAGAAAGGCTGAAAGGAGTCCAGTCAACAAACAAATGTAAAATCTCTGCCAGAATAAAAAGTCTGTACATTAGGACTCCATGATTTCTAGAGTAGTGTGGGGGGGTAGATCCATTTTCAGTTAGGGCTTTGGTAGAGGAATGTATCTGTGTGCTGAGAGAAGCTGAGGATAGGTAGAAGTAGACTAAAGCTGGTCAGTCCGAGATGGGTCAGAACTTAGGGGTGGGACCCGCTGCTCATCCATCCGGTTAGCCTGGGAGCGCAGGATAAGGCTAAAGAAGTCCTCAGCTGGGACAGTAGGACCTCTAGTGGAGGGAGGGGGTTCTTCACACCGCTGGTCATTCAGTCTTGAACCCTACACAAGCACATTGGGACAGACCGGATTGTGATCTCAAATCAGCAGTATCAGTAGTCTTTTTCAATAACTTTGGTACATGAGTTACCATTCATCTTTACAATAGGTGCTAATTCATTATTAAGCAAATATAGGCTTATACTAACTTCATTGTCAGAGAACCAACTAAAATAGGCTATATCTTGATTACCTGGCACTTGACTAGCATGTCAAAGAAGACGTCGTCAGCCTGAGGCTGGTCAGCACTGGTCATCAGGCGACTGAGCATGGGGTGGGGCCTGATGGGCTGATCGGAGGTGCTGAGACGTAGACCGGGGAGGCTGCTGCCCACGCTGGCTCTCTGCTCGTCCAGTCGACTGCCCTGGGAGCTGGCCCGCAGATCCAGGAAATGCCCAGGCTCCAGGTTGGCCTCGCATGCGGAAGTAGCTACAAGAGGTGGAAGAGGAAAGGGAAGTAAGGATAGAATGAGTGGAAGGAAGGAGTAGTTTCAGTTTAGCCTGAAATCCACTTCTCCAAAGCAACCTTTTTCCCAAACCTGTTCTATTTATCATAACCACAAAAATCTAACAAGGAGTAAAATAACCAGTGCATGAGCTCCTACCCCCAAACAAGGGAATAAGAAACAGGCATGGATAGGCATTGGATGACACTTGGGTCACCAAGTGCAACATTGGTGGGTGTGGCATGCAGAGGGGGGCCGGGGTAACTCACATTTCCTCATGGCTACGGGCGGGGTAGTACAGGGAGAGAAGGGATCGGAGAGACGGCTCTCGCCGTCCAATAAGGAGCACCTTTGGTCGTCCATTCTGCTGCCCTGGAAACGACTGAGGAGGTCGAAGAAGCCATCGTCACCCAGAGTGTCAGAACATCCGATCTACAGGAGAAAAGATCAACAACACCCATTAAAACAACCAGAAAAGACTGTCACGACAAACATCAGATAGACTATTACTAAGACGAGCATGTAACAATAGACTGGATATACCACATTATGGATCTACTGTAGTGAAACCACAGTAGGCTGTTGAAGCCATAGGAATAGAATTTAAAATAATAGCCAGACCAATTCTATTATTTCATGTATAGACATATCTCTATGGTTAAAGCTACCTTGACTCCTGACTTATGTGTGTCCACCTCTCGGACTGTGGGCTTGTTGCTGGTGTCCTGGAGGACCCCATCTCTGGTAGGAGAGCTGTGTTTCTTGTGTTTCTTCCCTCTGAACCGGTTGATGAAGAACAGTTTGGAGGAGGCCTTGGCCATGCTGGATTTAGGGTTAGAAGGCCTGAATACGTCTTCGTCCCAGTTCTGTGGTAATGGCAGACAGTACATGAAACAACACAAGAGGGCAGGGGGTGATAGGTGGTGTCTTGGCAGTTTAGTTGAGATGTCACTGCTGCTTATATAACCAATCAATAAAAACAACATTTACAATAATCAATACAATTGTAACATGACTGATGAGACATTTCTGCTCCTAAGCCTATGTGAGTGTTAATATGCATGTGTACTGTACATATTTTTGTACACACTTCTACAGTTGTTTTCTCAGGGCCCAGTCCTATATGCTCCAAGTTCTCCATACTGTTACTCCTGCCTTCTGACTTCACACCTGAAACAAACATCAGAGGTGGGTATTTCTCCAATATGGACCAACGGGCATTCGTGTCCCTTTGCCAGGCTTGCACCTGGACTGACACCAAACTGCAGATTTGTGTAGGGTTCAGAATAATGAGTATAAATGGAATAATGGTTATTTTTAATAATAATAAATGCCATTTAGCATACGGTTTTATCCATAGTAGGAATCAAACCCACGATCGATGTTGCAAGCGCTATGCTCTACCAACTAAGCAACACAGGACCATTTTTATTTAAACTAAAATCAACAAATATTGTTTATAATAATAATAATAATGTTACAGGTAGGTAGGCCTGTAGGGACGTACCTGGTAAGGTATCCTGCTTCCTGTGGTTCTCAGTCAGAACAGAGCTGTTGTTGGTGTTGAGGCTTGAGCTTGGGTTCTGACCCAGACCCAGCACTAACTTCAGGTCTGCCATATTCATCCTGGCTGTTGCCTCACCATTTTTGTCCCCAGTCTGGACCAGATACAAGATGAGAAGAAAAGGGAGAACTAGCTACATAAGAACATAACTTAAACATAGCAAGGGAATAATGTGAGAGTTGAGGTTTTGTTGTCATCGCCCCTCCCCTCAGTTATTTTATCCATTTGGAATTCGCAGAGTTGTGACTTATTGGATAATAATGAGCATGTTATTTCCATGTAGTTCCCCAATGTGCAGCAAAAAGAGCTGTGACTAGATAACAGGTACTGATAACATGTATTAGATTGGGAGGAGTACACAGTTGACCAGTAGCCGTAAATAGACACCTCTTTGGATATCTCCAGATGCTTCTCAGCAAAGTGAATGGCCTTCTGATGATTCCCCAAGGCTGTGTGGGCATTTCCTAAACTCCAGCACGCTCTGCCCTCCCCAACCCTGCACAAACAGAGAGAGGAGCCCCAATGAATTTAGAGAACACTTCACTACTGTGATCACTTTGAGCATGTTCAACAAAGCATGTGTGTCCAGGGTAAAGATGATACACTGTGTGTGTGTGTGTGTGTGTGTGTGTGTGTGTGTGTACACACTACATGACCAAAAGTGGCGGCGAGCTTTACACCACTCCGGCCGACATTTGGCATTGTGATCTTAGGCTTGTGTGCGGCTGCTCGGCCATAGAAACCCATTTCATGAAGCTCCAGACGAACAGTTCTTGTGCTGACGTTGCTTCCACAGGTAGTTTGGAACTCGGTAGTGAGTGTTGCAACCGAGAACAGACGATTTTTACGCTCTTCAGCACTCAGCAGGCCCGTTCTGTGAACTTGTGTGGACTACCACTTCACGGCTGAGCCGTTGTTGCTCCTAGACGTTTCCACTTCACAACAGCACTTACAGTTGACCGGGGCAGCTCTAGCTGACTTGTTAGAAAGGTGGCATGTTGAAAGTCACTGAGCTCTTCAGTAAGGCCATTCTACTGCCAATGTTTGTCTGTCTATGGAGATTGCATGGCTGTATGCTCAATTTTATACACCTGTCAGCAACAGGTGTGGCTGAAATAGCCGAATCCACTAATTTGAAGGGGTGTCCACATACTTTTGTATATATAGTGTACCTGTCCTTGAGCTCCTGTGCGATGATGAGGTGTTTGAGGTGGTAGTCGATGGCTCTCTGGTAGTCCTGCTGCAGTGTGTAGGTGTTTCCCAGGCTATAACAGGCTTGAGCCTCCACAGCCTTATCCTTCAGCACCATGGCCAGCTGCAGAGTCTTCCTGGGTAGAGGGGGAGGGCAGAGGCACAGACAGGTCAAGGGTCAGAGGGTGAGTAAGAAGGGGTCACCACCAAAAACTAGTCTTGCTTGTTCCTAATTTATAGGCAGCTGTGGGCAGACTGCCAAAAACACAATATTTCCTTATCATTTTCACCTCACTAAAACTCTTCTCATTGCTTGCCCTCACTCATATTTATTTATTAAGTTTATCAAGTTAATTTGGACAGGGACAATGTACAACAAAAACAAACATCTCAGAAGTAAGAAGTGATGCGTTCCACCAAAGTTGCACCAGAGTTAGCAAACATCTGGCAAACAAGTGTGGACCAACTAGAGAGCACTAGACAGGCGTGTCTGAAAAAGCACTGGGCCGCTGATAGTTGGTCTAAGGAAGTGAGTCTAGTAATCTACTACTCACTTGTAATGTTCAGCCGCCACTTCAAACTGGTCCAGGAAGATGTAAGCGTTGCCTAGGTTATAGTAGGCCCTCCTCTCAGCCGCCCTGTCCCCAAACTCCTTAGCGATGAGGAGACGCTACAACAATAAGTTAAAGAAGCAGATTGGTCATTGGTTACAGGTTCTCAATCCCTCTACATAATAACAGAGAGATCATGCAATACAACATTATCTACACAGGGATGTCCATCCCTTCATCGCAAATGGCCCCCTACTGCCTATATAGTGTAAATAGGGCGCTATTTGGGACGCATCCTGTTATAATCTATTACCTTGACTGTTTATGGATGCAAGTCAGGTTCTATAATGCCACTAAGTTAGGGTATGTACCTGTCCATGGGCCACCACAGCTCGCTGGAAGTTTCCGAGCAGATAGTGTGTGTTACCTAGGTTACCATAGGTCCGCCCCTGTGCTGCCCGATCCCCCAAGTCCTTCACAATGGAAAGGTTGAATCTATGGTAAACAGAAACACACAAAAAAATATATAAAAAGGTAACACATTTACAAAAGTCTATTTATTCACAGACTCATTTAATGTAAAATGTCTGACTTATTTTTCAGCAGACGCCATCATAGAAAGAAATACAAACGTAACACACTAACAAAAGTCACATTTATCTATTGACACATTTTAAATGGGCAGATTCCATTTTAGAAACCAACTGATTAACTCACTCGTAATACTCTGTGGCTTTGTTCAGAGCGACCTTGGCCTCCTCAGGGATTTCTCCTGGCTCTACTCCAGTCCAGCAAATGCTTTTCCCCTTGGCATGGTAAACGTTGCCAAAATTATACAGCGCTCGGGCCTGCCCAACCTACATACACACACAGGAACCACCACACAGGAACAGACCAATATAACCAACGTTGTAATTATACACTTAAAATACATTACCCAGCACACAAACACAGGGGTCGGGCGTCAAACTATTCTAGACATCAGCACATAACTATTCCTCAGTTATTCTAGTTCCCCAACTATTCAGCTGTGGGAGACCAAGCTGCCTGTTCTGGCCACCACCAGTGATCACCAGCCCTAGTCCTGGAGAGTCCTGGGTATTCACGCTTTCATTCCAGTCTAGCACTAAATCTCAGTTAACCAAGTTCTTGATGCTTTGGTTGAATGTTTGAATCAGATGTCTTAGTGTTGGGCTGGATCCACAATCAGCACACCTTTTAGCTTTCCAGGACCAGGGTTGATGACTACTACTCATTACACAGTATATTACTTGTACTCACCTTATCGTACATCCCTCTGGTAATGTCATAGTGTCTTTGGCAACAGACCACTGCTTCATCAAACCTTCCCAAAACCTTCAAAGTGTTCCCAAGGTTACCACTGGCTTTTGCTTCTCCAAGTTCATCCCCAATGGTTCTGGAGAGAAATCACATCCCCACACAGAATCTTAGACATGTCAACGATTTACAGTGCCATGCCACTTCCCCAGCTCCCAGCTCTCATTTCTTCAGACGTTTACCTTTAAGAGCTTAACAAACCTCGCCTTGGACCAGTTTTCAAGGGCAGCATAGCTTCTCGTTGTCATACTTGCCTAGTCTTATGATGTCTTCACTTGAATAAAGGCAGTGGCTTAGGGCAGACCTTAGGTTCTAAGGGTCATGGCGGTGTTGTGTACCTGGTCAGAGTGAGGTCATGGTGGTAGTGTGTACCTGGTCAGAGTGAGGTCATGGTGGTAGTGTGTACCTGGTCAGAGTGAGGTCATGGTGGTAGTGTGCACCTGGTCAGAGTGAGGTCATGGTGGTAGTGTGCACCTGGTCAGAGTGAGGTCATGGCGGTAGTGTGCACCTGGGCAGTGTGAGGTCCTGCTAAGTGTGTGTACCTGGTGAGGTTGAGGTCGTGGCGGTGCTGTGTACCTGGTGAGTTTGGTAGAGCATGGTGTTTGCAACGCCAGGGTTGTGGGTTTGATTCCCACGGAGGACCAGTACGGAATTTTTTTAATGAAATGTATGCATTCACTACTGTAAGTCGCTCTGGATAAGAGCGTCTGCTAAATGACTAAAATGTAAATGTAAAAAAATGTGGCGATGCTGTGTACCTGGTGAGGTTGAGGTCGTGGCGGTGCTGTGTACCTGGTGAGGTTGAGGTCGTGGCGGTGCTGTGTACCTGGTGAGGTTGAGGTCGTGGCGGTGCTGTGTACCTGGTGAGGTTGAGGTCGTGGCGATGCTGTGTACCTGGTGAGGTTGAGGTCGTGGCGGTGCTGTGTACCTGGTGAGGTTGACGTCGAGGTGATGCTGTGTACCTGGTGAGGTTGAGGTCGTGGTGATGCTGTGTACCTGGTGAGGTTGAGGTCGTGGTGATGCTGTGTACCTGGTGAGGTTGAGGTCGTGGCGGTGCTGTGTACCTGGTGAGGTTGAGGTCGTGGTGGTGCTGTGTACCTGGTGAGGTTGAGGTCGTGGTGATGCTGTGTACCTGGTGAGGTTGAGGTCGTGGCGATGCTGTGTACCTGGTGAGGTTGAGGTCGTGGCGGTGCTGTGTACCTGGTGAGGTTGACGTCGTGGCGGTGCTGTGTACCTGGTGAGGTCGTGGCGGTGCTGTGTACCTGGTGAGGTCGTGGCGGTGCTGTGTACCTGGTGAGGTCGTGGCGGTGCTGTGTACCTGGTGAGGTCGTGGCGGTGCTGTGTACCTGGTGAGGTCGTGGCGGTGCTGTGTACCTGGTGAGGTCGTGGCGGTGCTGTGTACCTGGTGAGGTCGTGGCGGTGCTGTGTACCTGGTGAGGTCGTGGCAGTGCTGTGTACCTGGTGAGGTTGAGGCGGTGTTGTGTACCTGGTGAGGTTGAGGTCGTGGCGGTGGTATTCTAGAGCCTTGCTGTACTCCTGCAGGTGGAAGTAGGCGTTGCCCAGCTGGCTGTAGATGGCGCTGAGGATCTGGAGGTCCTCTGTGCCAACCTGGATTGCCGACTCAAAGAAGGAGACCCCGGCACGGTAATTCCCCACCTTACACTGCCTCTCCCCCTCCAGGGCCAACTCCAGACAAGACGTCTCCATCCTAGAAAGAGAAGAACAACACTTTATAGCCCATAGTCTCTCTGTGTGTGTGTGTGTGTGTGTGATCAGACTGTCTAGGAACATAAACTAATATCAGAGGAAATTCATGATAAAACAACATTAAAAGCCAACAACAACAACCACCACCACTTGACAACAAATATACACATACGATAAGATAGAAAAAAGCAAAAGGATCAGATACGGTCTGAGTACTGCCCCACTCAGATCTGTTTGCACACATGACAACTGCTATCATTGTCAAGCCAAACATGGCATGACAAGAGTTGGCACGATAGCACAAACAGACTGGCACTCAAGCTGGCACAATTACCGTGTATGGATGAAGACCATCATGAAAATAATATAACCGCCATAGCCGTAAATAAAACAACAACAGCTGACTGAAGATGGGACCGCCAGAAATGTATGCGATTGAGTCAGTTTCGGCCATAACATGGACTCTTAAAAATGTTATGAAAATTTGTTCACAGAGTTTCTAAACCTAGAGGCCCAACATCGTGATACTTCCGGGGACTCGATGCGAAGCAGACTTGGCAGACTCGACCAGTGTTTGGTAAGTCAATGAGATAAGTTAAAAATGATTCCTTAGTTGTTCATTTTCTCGATTTCTAAAGGCACAACCTAGATTCGAGCCAATGTCTTGAGTAGCTAAACATGTTATTACTCCAACTTTATGAAAGTGACAAACTGACACGTTTTTCTTTTAGCCAAGACAACTTTACCGAAGGAGTGACTTTCGTTTGATGGCATGCACATGCGCAGTTCGTCGTGACACAACCGTTAGACCCAATGACGTGTTTCTGCACGCAAGTTTAGCTAGCCAACGTCACGCCTAAAACTGTGGTCGGGGACTTCCGTTGGAGAAGCAGTTTCTAAAAGTCTTCATACTAAATCATCTTTGCTTTGTTGCGCCTTGCAGAAACAAGCAACTGGGTCTTCGGTTGCCTAGGCAACGCACCCCACAATGCAGCGGCACACATAAATATAATCAAAAGAAAGGGCTTGGAACCTCTAACCCTGGCAATTTGACTGGTAAACTCATGGGTACACTCGCAATGGCTGTCTGGTATTGTGATGCAATAATTTCCATGTTAATGTAGAATGTTCATTCAAATTATGTTACTGATGTGCCTCAGGCAATGGAATGTATTGTTGTAATGTCAGTTGAGTTGAATCAACAAATCATAGCACATATTTTACACATTTTACAGCAGCCCAGCCATCATGCCATCATTGACATGACTGAGGAGGCCTGTTCTATATATTAAATTTCTATGGCAGCACATGCAGATGAGAGGAGAAAATGTGTAGTCACATTTTTTTTTGTATAATAATAATAATAATAATAATATTTAATTTTTGGGCTATTCAAACAGTTATTACGGTGAAGTGGAAATTTGGCTGTCCAATTACTGTCATCCAAAATTCCATGACCATCACAGCCCTACACCAGACCAATGACATGGACTGTAGAAATACCTTGTCATGTTGGTATACAGAACCAAACTTCTCTCCACCAATGCAGTTCGGCTCCACAGCACACCCATATGTGTTTGTGGTTAGGATCTGCATCTATACTGTAGAACTCCACAGTCCACACCCTGCCACCACTGGCTTCTAAAACAGCTGTGGTTGGTTACTCCTCCAGGAAGTTATTTTGCTTTCTTAAAAGGAAAGGCTTCAGGCTTCCTTTCATGCCACTACAGATAGAGACAGAAAAACAATAACAAGCGATTCCATATGCTCTGTCCAGGATAGATAGTAATGTCGTTCACCAGACTCTTGGGCTATTAGCCTGGGGACGAGATTATCTACCAGGAGAATATAGTGCTGAGGTGGGGGAAACTATGGGATTATTATGACATCACATCATTATTAACCTACATCATGACTTAGTCCAAGCATGACTCCCACCTCCATATGGCACAGCATATTACATACAGTATGCTGTATGCATGGGGTCTGGAGTGGTAAGAACATTGTCAACTCAATCCAATACCTGAAATCCAATAACTACCTGCTCTCCTCATACCAATCAAACACTTCCCAGCATCTGATTCAAACTTCATTGAACATTAGCTGACTGAAAAATAGCACTTAATGAACAGCCACAAAACAATGTCCATCTCAAGACAAATCGTTACAGTGATTAGAGTTATATTAGAATATAATGCCTAAGTTTTGGGCCAGTCAAGAGCAGTCTTCAAGACCTCAGTGCTGTACCTGTAAACAACATACGGTACTGTACCTGTAAACAACATACAGTACTGTACCTGTAAACAACATACAGTACTGTACCTGTAAACAACATACAGTACTGTACCTGCTGCCTCTTTTCATCCTCACCCACTCTCGGACCCTTGACAGGATGGACATCTCAAGCTTCTCGATCCCTCTGTCACTGGCTATGATTGAGACCTGCTCCTTCAGGGTGAGACAACTCAGCTGCTGTCGTTTCGCGTGCTGACACATACCGACGAACGACGGTGAGCTGTTAGCCAGCCTAGACACAGCCAAAAAACCTCATCTCCCTAGTAAGACTCCGCCAACGACACAGTCTGTAAAACAGTCTCTCTGACCTGCCGAAACAGCACAACTTTGGGCTACAACTGCCTTCTGTCCAGAGATTCCTGACCCCTCCCGTTGGATGTCCAGTGATTCCTGACCCCTCCCGTTGGATGTCCAGAGATTCCTGACCCCTCCCGCTGGATGTCCAGAGATTCCTGACCCCTCCCGTTGGATGTCCAGAGATTCCTGACCCCTCCCATTGGATGTCCAGAGATTCCTGACCCCTCCCGTTGGATGTCCAGAGATTCCTGACCCCTCCCGTTGGATGTCCAGAGATTCCTGACCCCTCCCGTTGGATGTCCAGAGATTCCTGACCCCTCCCGTTGGATGTCCAGAGATTCCTGACCCCTCCCGTTGGATGCCCAGAGATTCCTGACCCCTCCGTTGGATGCCCAGAGATTCCTGACCCCTCCCGTTGGATGCCCAGAGATTCCTGACCCCTCCCGTTGGATGTCCAGAGATTCCTGACCCCTCCCGTTGGATGCCCAGAGATTCCTGACCCCTCCCGTTGGATGTCCAGAGCGTCAAATCTTTTGTTGACAGTTCAGTCAGGGCTTCAGTCTCCGGGTAATGTTAGGTTTTCACGTACAGGAATGGGTTCAGGAGTTGTAGTGACTACAGTAAGCTGGGCTTAGCCAACGGCTGCATTTCTGGTTCAGTCTCCCTCCTCATCTGGGCCACCGGCTGGTGTGTGTCACATCTCATTAGCCAGCATGTTCAGAGGTAATTACAGGGGCTACTAAGTGGCTCCGGGGACGACTAATGCACTCTGTCAAACTCACTCCTTTTTACTGGTGTCACAATAAAGCAGTTAGCCATAATACTGGACACTTATTGAAAGATGTTATTGTCTTGAAACAGATCTTAATAAAAGAGACGAGATTAGATGCAGTGAACCCGTACATGAGATTCAGTGAGGTTGGACTCTTTAGCCGTGTCCACATTGGCACTTTGAAGTGACTCAAATCCTATTTATTTCCGTATCCGATTCAAGTCTGTTATTTTTCCTGCATTCTGAACATACAAAAAGCACATGGAATCGGATATTTCAAGCCACATTTCAAACCACCTTTGTAGGTGTTTTGAAGTCAGATACAAATCTGATTCCTGGCCATGTGACTTGTGTCTGAAGGTCAAAATCGGATTTATTTGCTCTCTATTGTTTTTTAAATTATTATTTGGTATATCTTGTTGCTTGCTAGCTACTCTGTTGACAGTTTGAAAAGAACATGTGGTAGCTAATTAGCTTGTTAATTGTTTACAAACAAATTAGTGAATGTGCTAGAAAGCAAAACAGCTAGCTAGGACTCATTTTGAAAGTTGGATTATCTTATTCTTTGAGCCTTTAAAAGTGTTCTTACCCTATGATTGTGAACATCAAAGCAACGGAGAAATGTCCATAGCGGGCATTGTTGTCACCTTAGCTTGCTACATAACTTCTGAGTGATAGGAAGCACAAGCACCACCAATCAGTCTACACCACTGCACACACACCTGTCATTACTATGACAACTAGCGTAGCCTTGTCAGAAACACATTGGTCATTTGTAACTTGCTGTTTGGACAGTCATTAGTCCAAAAAAGATTTGAAAAACAAAACTGATTTGAGTATTAAGGCCTGCAGTGTGAACAAGGCTTAAGTCACAGATATCATGAAGTCAGATACCACAGCAGCATATCGAACAGGGTACAAACTCCATTCCCCACAATGCACTGTTGTAGCCCTCTCCTTATCCTTCAATCAGGTAAATAAAGCCAATATGTAGAAATCCACTTGTGTGTATTTAGTGCATTAACTCATTAATGACTGTCTTGGCCCAAGGTGCCCTTGGCTTGGGTGTATGCTATGGTCAACCATTATGTCCACAAACTAGCTTTCACAAGAACAGATTGGCATCAAAGCTCCACAACACCAACTGACCAGGCACTGGTTAGGTCAAGCCTCTGAGTTAGGCTATATTGAATTAAGGTTTCGGTCAAGGACATGGCGATGACATGAGATTATTTGCTGTTGACCTGGCTCTTTACTCCCATGAAATGGGGCGGGCTATTTTTACAAGCAAGAGAGATGTTGCTATGCAATCTATATGATATGGGAGTTTAAACATAGAATTCCCTGGATTGGTTTCAATCCTATGGCTTTCTACCAAAAACCTCAAAGGCTGTTTGTCAACACGTCAACGTATTCGACTGTCAGGGTAAGTGATGTTCTCAGACTAGGTCTATATTCCAGGAAAACCGTTCTGTGAAATGAGAATTGTATACATTTTGAAATATTCTTCAGTTCAGAAACACGCTCCAAAATGGAGAGTTCCCACTAATGTGTAGTTGGGTTCACACAGTGTGCACTGTGGAGGACAGAAGCCAAACTGTATAGACATTTGAAAGCAAGTCAATCGCTTGAGGATTGTCATTAATGTTTCATTCTGCTATTAAATATTGACAGGAACGAGACACTGCTTACAACCCAGGCCTCTTTTGTCTACTCCAACAGGCCTCTCAACTCCATATCACTGGCCTCCCACTGGGGGGTAGGTTTACTGAGACTGAGAACATCCCCGTCATTGTCACCACAGGGAACACAGACTGAACACTGAATTAACCAAAATACACTGAACAAATAAACACAACCAATTTTCGATAATACGCCAGATATGATTTTTAGTATACTCCTTCCCTACTGCCCTGGGAAAATAGTTTTTTCTTGAATTAGACTATGGTATAATTTGTAATAATATTTCTGCTTGCAGATCCCTTTAATTGATGAGCACTCAGCAGCAAGTCTTCAACATTCCAAAAAGGGCAGCATAGTTACATGCCCAAAACGAGAGGAGAGAACACACATACCTGTGGCGGACATGCTGCTTGTCCTGCGCACTTAACAGATAAACACTGGTGTCCATTTGGGTGCATAGCAAGCAGAGAAGTCCTTATGTGATCCACATTAAAACCAGGTGGGGAAAAAGAGAGCTGTAGAGCATGGTGGGGGGATCCCAACCAACCATCTGGGAGAAATAAAATTCAGTTGCTTTAATAAATCTAAACCAGATGCAAACAGTCATGAAGCCACTGCTGTGTGAGTGCCAGAGGGCAAGAGACACAAATACCCCACACAAATACTCTACAAGGGAACAAAGACCTCGCACAGGTAAAGTAAGCTCCACCTCTCTCATTTCACTTGTTCCACTCTCCATCTCTCAATCACCCTCGATCTCCCCATCTCTGTTCCATTAGAGGGAAACTGGAGATGCTGGGTGAGGGCAAGGCCTTATTCTCCATGTGCAGCACCATAGCAACACTGACCCACTGACACAGGTACAGCAGCCAGAAGCTGCATCAGCTGGACATATCAATGGTGAAGGTCATTTCCATGTAAAAGAAGCCATGCGCACCAACATGTGAAGTTCATAGGAGCATATCAAATGGTGTCAAATGAAAAATAAGAGTCTATATTTTGGGGAAATTAAGTCATAGATATGTTTTTCAACCATTTTACAAACCTATAAATTTGGAAAAAGCAAAGGCTTTGATTTCTGGTCACAGTTAGAAAAGGGGTCTTAAAAAACATCTACTAGAAAAAGTCTTAAACACCCCCCCCCCCCCCCCCCCCCCACACACACACACAGGAAGTTACGGCCTCTATTTTGATGTGATTTCCTGGCCTTGAGAAGAATGCACGTTTAAGTTCCACCTCTGTCATTCTTCAAAGGCTACTTATACAAATTGTGTTTGTGAATTCCCATGTGGAGTTGATAAACACCAACAAATAGGGAACTGACAGCTGTCAGTGTAGCTAGCATGCTAACCTTATCTATCTAGCTACCTATCCATCTTTCTAACCTTAACATTATCTAGCTAGCTAATGTTATCTGTTGCTTTTTTTAACTACACTGTATTCAAAAGATTAGCCAGCTGGCTCTATGGCTGGTTCTGAAGCTGGATTTGTCATCAACATTGATTTAGGGGAGAACATTTTGTATACTGACTAGCTAAATAAGTAAACATTTACAAATGATCCAATGGATTATGATACTTTTCTGGTAAAAAAAAAAGTGGAGGTGCAAAAATAAATTTGCACACACTATTTTAATTTGCTCCGAGGCTCAGGCAGCCAAGTGGACACAAGGCTGTTTGGCTCATCTCAGTCGCAAAGAGGAATAACCTTGCAGCATTTTTGGATTTATAAACAATGATATGCTGGTGGGTGGTAACATTAAAATAAAACCCAGAACCGAAAAGAAATGTAGGCTGAAAATAATTTGTATGTCACATCATAGGAAGACACCACATTCACACGTATTTGAAAAAAGTGGGCAGTTCAGATTTGTCACTTCAAGCCCAAAATTATTCTGAAATTATTGACAACCTTGATAAAGATGAGCAATTCAACGTCTATTCCACATTGGTTCAACGTAATTTCCAGTGTGTGCCCAGTGGGCAATGACTGTATAAAATAAATAATTCTATATTGCATGCTCAAAAAACTTGGGAAATTATATTATTGTATACTAATATTTGCTCAGAGAAAGAGTGTTTAAAAATTATTATTTTTTCTCTCTCAAAAAGTTGGTGGTCAAAAATATTAACACCCCTAAAAAAAGTGTATAAATAAAGTAGTCAAAAGTTTAGTATTTGGTCCCATATTCCTAGCACAAAATGACTATATTAAGCTTGTGACTCTACGTTATGTTTCAGATTATTTTGTGCCCAATAGAAATGAATGGTAAATAATGTATAGCCATTTTGTAGTCACTTTTATTATAAGAATATAATATGTTTCTAAACACCTCTATGTTAAATGTGGATGCTACTATGAATACAGATAATCCTGAATTAATCGTGAATAATGATGAGTGAGAAAGTTACAGAGGGTCAAAGATCACACCCTCAAGACATGCTAATGTCTCACCATTACCAATAACATGGGAGGTTAGCATGCCTTGGGGGTATGATCCTTGACCCTCTGTAAAGAATGAAACACACAGAGAATCTCACTGCCGTAGGTACTTATCACAGTGGGAGGCTGTTCTTTCTCTTGCTAGAACAAAAGCGGTACTTGCTGCGTGCTGACCCTGGTAGTGATGATTCTTTTTTGTAGAATTGCGATGCTTGTCACTGGCCAACAACTTGACTATGAGCCAATCAGAATGCACAAACCCCTATGTGGGGGAGCAAACAAAAAAAGTGGAAACAAATAGGGCATTTTCTCTGTACATCCATGGATGAGCCAGTCACACTTCATATGCAATGTAGGCTATGGGATGGTAGCTAGCTAAGTGTACAAACGTAATGCACACAACACTAAACACTTCCACCAAGTGAACCACTGTAGCTAGTATTGACATTATAATTAAATCACAATGGATTAGCTAGTTTCCATGAAACAGCTGCCAAGTCAGTGCAGTGTCCTTAGCTTGGTAGCTACAGTATGTTTTGCTAGCTAGCGAATATACTAAACGTGAAACTTAAGACGTCTATGATTGGTAGAGATTTGGACCGGTCTGGAACAACCAAATTTGCCCGTTTGGAGGCGGAGCTCATTAGAATAATAGCAAAGGTAAAAATCTGTCGTTCTACCCCTAAGCAAGGCAGTTAACTGTTCCCTGGGCGCCGAAGACGTCGATGTCGATTAAGGCAGCCCCACGCACCTCTCTTATTCAGAGGCGTTGGGTTAAATGCGGAAGACACAAATGATAGTCCCACTAAGCGCAAACCAGATGGGATTGTGTATCGCTGCAGAATGCTGTGGTAGCCATGCTGGTTAAGTGTGCCTTGAATTCTAAATCAATTACTGACAGTGTCACCAGCAAATCACCCCCACACCATAACACCTACTCCTCCATGCTTTACGGTGGGAAATACACATGCGGAGACCATGGAACCAAAAATCTCAAATTTGGACTCCAGACCAAAGCACAAATTTCCACTGGTCTAATGTCCATTGCTTCTGTTTCTTGGCCCAAGTAAGTATCTTATTTTTTATTAGTGTCCTTTAGTAGTGGTTTCTTTGCAGCAATTCGACCATGAAGGCCTTATTCACGCAGCGTCCTCTGAACAGTTGATGTTGAGGCTGGTAACTTTAATGATCTTATCCTCTGCAGGAGAGGTAACTCTGGGTCTTCCATTCCTGTGGTGGTCCTCATGAGAGCCAGTTTCATCATAGCGCTTGATGGTTTTTGCGACTGCACTTGAACAAACTTTCAAAGTTCTTGAAATTTTCCGTATTGACTGAGCTTCATGTCTTAAAGTAATGATGGACTGTCGTTTCTCTTTGCTTATTTGAGCTGTTCTTGTCATAATTTGGACTTGGTATTTTACCAAATAGGGCTATCTTCTGTTTACCACCCCTACCTTGTCACAACACAACTGACTGGCTTAAACACATTAAGAAGGAAAGAAATTCCACAAATTAACTTTTAAGAAGCACACCTGTTAATTGAAATGCATTCCAGGTGACTACCTAATGAAGCTGGTTGAGAGAATGCCAAGAGTGTGCAAAGCTGTCATCAAGGCAAAGGGTGGCTACCTTGAAGAATCTCAGATATAAAATACATTTTGATTTGTTTAACACTTTTTTGGTTACTATGTGATTCCATATGTGTTATTTCATAGTTTTGATGACTTCACTATTGTTCTACAATGTAGAAAATAGTAAAAAATAAAGAAAAATCCTTGAATGAGTAGGTGTATCCAAACTTTGACTGGAACTGTATGTGTTTGTACTTGAGCATTTATGTCAATCTTAGGAAATGCACACCTTCTTCCCTTCCTTCCCATATTCTAGGAAGGTAACTATTTATGAATGTATGAACTGCTTTTGTTTAGTGAAGTTCCATATTTATTGCATTTGTTAACTATAGAAAATCCAATAAAAATATGTTAAAAGATTAAGTTTCAAATCAAGCCAACTACACCTATAGGCATATACAGTTGAAGTCGGAGGTTTACATTCACCTAAGCCAAATACATTTAAACTCAGTTTCACAATTCCTGACATTTAATCCTAGTAAAAATTCCCTGTCCTAGGATCAACACTTTATTTTAATAATGTGAAATGTCAGAATAATAGAGAGAATGATTTATTTCAGCTTTTATTTCTTTCATCACATTCCCAGTGGGTCAGAAGTTTACATACACTCAATTAGTATTTGGTAGCATTGCCTTTAAATTGTTTAACTTGGGTCAAACGTTTCGGGTAGCCTTCCACAAGCTTTCCACAATAAGTTGGGAGAATTTTGGCCCATTCCTTCTGACAGAGCTGGTGTAATGGAGTCAGGTTTGTAGGCCTCCTTGCTCGCACATGCTTTTTCAGTTCTGCCCACAAATTTTGGATTGAGGTCAGGGCTTTGTGATGGCCACTCCAATACCTTGACTTTGTTGTCCTCAAGCCATATTGCCACAACTTTGGAAGTATGCTTAGGGTCATTGTCCATTTGGAAGACCCATTTGCAACCAAGCTTTAACTTCCTGACTGATGTCTTGAGATGTTGCTTCAATATATCCACAGCCATCTATTTTGTGAAGTGCACCAGTCCCTCCTGCAACAAAGCACCCCCACAACATGATGCTTCCACCCCCGTGCTTCACGGTTGGGATGGTGTTCTTCGGCTTGCAAGCATCACCCTTTTTCCTCCAAACATAATGGTCATTATGGCAGAACAGTTCTATTTTTGTTTCATCAGACCAGAGGACATTTCTCCAAAAAGTACAATCTTTGTCCCCATGTCCAGTTGCAAACCGTAGACTGGCTTTTTTTATGGTGGTTTTGGAGCAGTGGCTTCTTCCTTGCTGAGTGGCCTTTCAGGTTATGTCGATATAGGACTCGTTTTACTGTGGATATAGATACTTTTGTACCCGTTTCCTCCAGCATCTTCACACGGTCCTTTGCTGTTGTTCTGGGATTGATTTGCACTTCTCGCACCAAAGTACGTTCATCTCTAGGAGACAGAACGCGTCTCCTTCCTGAGCGGTATGACGGTTGCGTGGTCTCATGGTGTTTATACTTGCGTACTATTGTTTGTACAGATGAACATGGTACCTACAGGCGTTTGGAAATTGCTCCCAAGGATGAACCAGACTTTTTTTTTCAGCGGTATTGGCTGATTTCTTTTGATTTTCCCATGATGTCAAGCAAAGAGGCACTGAGTTTGAAGGAAGGCCTTGAAATACATCCACAGGTACACCTCCTATTGACTCAAACGATGTCAATTAGCCTATCAGAAGTGTCTAAAGCCATGACATCATTTTCTGGAATTTTCCAAGCTGTTTAAAGGCACAGTCAACTTAGTTTATGTAAACTTCTGACCCACTGGAATTGTGATACAGTAAATTATAAGTGAAATAATCTGTCTGTAAACAATTGTTGTAAAAATCATGCACAAAGTAGATGGCCTAACCGACTTGCCAAAACTATAGTTTGTTAACAAGAAATTTGTGGAGTGGTTGAAAAACAAGTTTTAATGACTCCAACCTAAGTGTATGTAAACTTCCAACTTCAACTGTACGTTTGGTAAGTAGGCTTCAGGGGTATCCAGATGTTCATATTGTCATTGCTGGCATAGCACACAAGGGGGATGCTAAAAACGCATGAAAAGCCCATTGGGCTCTATTTACCAGAATGCTAACAACATTAGCACAAACTAATAGCGAAATTACATAGACGCTGTTAGCTAAATGTTAACGTGCGAAAACTAACATAACTAATTGCAAAGACAGGCAAATCCAGCTCATAAATGTATTCACGCATGGCTAGTGACTACTGCATGTCATTTTCGGTGAGTGTGGACATTTACGATAAATTGTGTAAATGAACAAAGTTGTGATGCATGCTTTTTTGAAGGAACAGCAGTGTGTACACAGAGCAGAAGAGAGAAAAAGGGAGGAGAAAAAACGCTAGTAGGAAGCACAGGGGAAGAAATGGCAACTGTACAGCTAACTCATCCAGAGTACTTTGACTTCTTGCAGAAAGCCATTGTAATATATCTGATGGTAAACATTTAGTAGTGAATTGCATACAAGTGTAACTTCATCACCTCATGTGCGCCTCACAGAGACTCACCGATAGATATAGAATGCTATGGCCTCACCAGCTCCTGCTTTCTCCCGTTGTGCTATTTACAAACAAACACCTGACTGGCTCAACTGTTCTGGGGAACTACGGTAAACTTCATAATGTCAAAGAATATGTCAGGTGAAATGAAGAATGCAATCTGCTTGATATCCTAACGTATTGCACAAGTTGACTGCAGGTATTCATTTAAAATATTCAAATGTATTGAAAAACTTCAAATAAATAGTTGATGTATTGATGATATTGAAAAACCATCCTGTGGCTTTTTCCAAATACCCCGGTATACGGTATACCGCCCAAGCCTATTAAAACGCACTCTAAATCCAATGTTATGGTGGACTAATAGACTAAAGCGTTCCAGTTCCAATTTGAATGTGCTCTCTCAGTAATCTAATGCAGTAACAACATACAGTAAGATTAGGGCCAATATCCTGTGGAGGATTCAAAGTAATCACAACCCAGGAGGAGACTGCAGACCAGGGAGCGTGTGTAAAAGGTAAAATTGCCTGCTTGCAATTCAGTCTCGATGTTAGTTTGGCCAATTGGAAGGCTTCTCATTCTCAACCGTGGTTTTAGCCTCTTTTACCTACTTTCAAGACTGATGAGAGACGGGGATTCTGCCCCAGGCCCAGAGAAAGTTAATGACATTTCTGGATGGATGGGAAAAAAGAGAAGCACAGCAGAGAAAAGCGCTAGAATAGGTGATCTCAGAGCCAGCCAGAAATATGTCAGGACCTGATAGAAAATGTGGTTTCACTTTTGAGGCTTTGAAATACAATAACATCATGAACATGCTGCAACAAGCCCACCATGCTGGAGTCAGGAAGTGGAACAGAAGGTAAGACTGCGGCTACGGAACCCTGGCCTGTTCACCGGAAGTGCTTGTTGCACCCTCGACAACTACTATGATTATTATTATTTGACCATGCTGGTCATTTATGAACATTTTAACAACTTGACCATGTTCTGTTATAATATCCACCCGGCACAGCCAGAAGAGGACTGGCCACCCCTCATAGCCTGGTTCCTCTCTAGGTTTCTTCCTAGGTTTTTGGCCTTTCTAGGGAGTTTTTCCTAGCCACCGTGCTTCTTTCACATGCTTTGCTTGCTGTTTGGGGTTTTAGGCTGGGTTTCTGTACAGCACTTTGAGATTTCAGCTGATATACGAAGGGCTATATAAATACATTTGATTTGATTTGATTTAAGAGGGCTAACACTTTAATTGAGATGAGTAAAAAGAGACTCATCCAAATTATGATGAATGAAGAAGATCTCACCGAAGTTCTTATTCACCTATTTATTGCCAAATATCCTGTCCAATTATTCAGACTTTATTTTTCTAAAACACCAAGAGGTGAGACTAACAGACAGTATTTCAACCTAATGAAATAAACCCCTTGATTTTGAAGAATATGACCTACCTTAGAGATTAGTACAACGGTTTTAACCTTTATCATATTCTTAGGACCTATTACGGGATGCATTTGCTCCCTTGTTTACATTTTGCTGGTTCGTCCACTTGGTAGTATGCTATTTTTTGCTGGTGTTAGTATTCAGTGTTTCCCCTATATTCATTTAGCAGTGCTGCAAAAAATATGTGTACAGTGCCTTTGGAAAGTATTCAGACATTTGACTTTTCCACATTTTGTAACATTTCAGCCTTATTCTAAAATGTATTAAATCGTTTTTTCCCCTCATCAATTTACACACCCCATAATGACGAACAAAAAACAGGTTTTTATACATTTTTGCAAATGTATTTAAAATAAAAAACTGATAACACATTTACATAAGTATTCAGACTCTTTACTCAGTAAAGTGTTGAAGCACCTTTGGCAGCGATTACAGCCTCAAGTCTTCTTGGGTATGACGCTACAAGCTTGGCACACTTGCATTTGGGGAGTTTCTCCCATTCTTCTCTGCAGATCATCTCAAGCGCTGTCAGGTTGGATGGGGAGTGCTGCACAGCTATATTCACGTCTCTCCAGAGATGTTCGATCGGGTTCAAGTCCGGGCTCTGTCTGGGCCACTCAAGGACTTTCAGAGACTTGTCCCGAAGCCACTCCTGTGTTGTCTTGGCTGTGTGCTTCGGGTCGTTGTCATGATGGAAGGTGAACCTTCGCTCCATTGAGGTCCTGAGTGCCCTGGATCAGGTTTTCATCAAGGATCTCTCTGTACTACTCTCATTTTTCCCTCAATCCTGACTAGTCTCCCAGTCTCTGCCACTGAAAAACATCCCTACAGCATGATAATGCCACCACCATGCTTCACCATAGGGATGGTGCCAGGTTTCCTCCAGACGTGACACTTGGCATCCAGGCCAGAGTTCAATCTAGGTTTCATCAGACCAGAGAACCTTGTTGCTGATGGTCTGAGAGTCTTTAGGTGCCTTTTGGCAAACTCCAAGTGGGCTGTCATGTGCTTTTACTGAGGAGTGACTTCCATCTGGCCACTCTACCATAAAGGAATCTCCACAGAGGAACTCTGGTGCACTGTCAGAGTGACCATTGGATTCTCCGTCACCTCCCTGACCAAGGCCCTTCTCCCCCGATTGCTCAGTTTGGCCGGGCGGTCAGCTTTAGGAAGAGTCTTGGTGGTTCCAAATTTCTTCCATTTAAGAATGATGGAGGCCACTGTGTTCTTAGAGCTCAATTTCGAGTCTCATAGCAAAGGGTCTGAATACTTTTTAGTTTTTAATTTTTAATACATTTTCAAACATAATTATTCATTTCTTTTCTCGCTTTGTCATTATGTAGTATTGTGTGTAGATTGATGAAAAATGTATATTTTAATACATTTCAGAATAAGGCTATAACATAATAAAATGTGGAAAAGGGGAAGGGGTATGAATACTTTCACTGTGCACTGTGTGTGTGTGTGTGTGTGTGTGTGTGTGTGTGTGTGTGTGTGTGTGTGTGTGTGTGTGTGTGTTATTTCATAGTCATTGCACAACCTTCAATGTAATGTCATAATTACGTAAAATTCTGGCAAATTAGTTCGCAACGAGCCAAGCGGCCCAAACTGTTGCATATACCCTGACTCTGCGTCCAATGAACGCAAGAGAAATGACACAATTTCACCTGGTTAATATTGCCTGCTAACCTGGATTTCTTTTAGCTAAATATGCAGGTTTAACAATATATACTTCTGTGTATTGATTTTAAGAAAGGCATTGATGTTTATGGTTAGGTACAGTCGTGCAACGATTGTGCTTTTTTCGCAAAGGCGCTTTTGTTAAATCATCCCCCGTTTGGCGAAGTCGGTATATGCCCAAACTGCTGCATATACCCTGACTCTGTTGCAAGAGAAGTGACACATTTTCCCTAGTTAAAAGAAATTCATGTTAGCAGGCAATATTAACTAAATATGCAGGTTTAAAAATACATACTTTTGTATATAATCGGTTGACCTCTAATCGGTCGACCTCTAGTAAGAATATGTAGGCTATAAGAATTATGTTAAAGGATAGCTGTATTGGGTGCAGATGACTGAACTGCTCACTTTTGTGTCTGTAGGTATTCAGACGAGGAGACATACACAGGTATGTCAATTGGTATCGGTATGTTACGCAGATCACATGTACCATCCTCCCATCACATGTAAACATTCACCACAAAAACCAAGGTATTTATTCTGTTGTGGGCATGTTTTGTTAATCATATGTATTTACTATTTTTAGATTCAGACTTACCCTCTCTACACCTCTGAATATAACAGGAAACCTGTTCGCTCACCATACACTGCAAAATCATTCTGGCTATGGATACGGAGAACATCAAGACATTAACATCAACACACCAGAGGATATATCCATTGGACCTGGGGCTCTGCTGGGAGTTTACCTCAATTAGACTTTTTTATTCTGCTTTGCCACTAAAATCATAATAAACACTGAACTAAAATATTGTGTTATTGTTAAGATTATTATTAATAATAGGGGAGGGGGGTAGTTCAAAAATGAACACCAAAAGGTTCTTCAAGGATCTATTAAATGGTTATTCGAAGAACTTATAGGGGTTCCCCCACAAATTCAATTTGAAGAACCCTTAAATGATACCCCAGGGACCTTTTCTTTTTAGAGTGTACGGTGAGGCATGGTGGTGGCCGCATCATGCTGTGGGGATGCTTTTCAGCGACAGGGACTGGGAGACTAGTCAGGATCAAGGCAAAGATGAACGAAGCAAAGTACAGAGATCCTTGATGAAAACCTGCTCCAGAGCGCTCAGGACCTCAGACTGGGGCGAAGGTTCACCTTCCAACAGGACAACGAACCTAAGCACACAGCCAAGACAATGCAGGAGTGGCTTTGGGACAAGTCTCTGAATGTCCTTGAGTGGCCCAGCCAGAGCCCGGACTTGAACCCGATCGAACATCTCTGGAGAGACCTGAAAATAGCTGTGCAGCAACACTCCCCATCCAACCTGACAGCGCTTGAGGGGATCTGCAGAGAAGAATGGGAGAAAATCCCCAAATACAGGTGTGCCAAACTTGTACCGTCATACTCAAGAAGACTCAAGGCTGTAATCGCTGTCAAAGGTGCTTCAACAAAGTACTGAGTAAAGGGTCTGAATACTTATGTAAATGTCATATTTCAGTATATAAATTTTTGCTAAGATTTCTAAACATGTTTTTGCTTTGTAATTATGGGGTATTGTGTGTAGATTGATGAGGGGAAAAACGATTTAATCAATTTTAGAATAAGGCTGTAACCTAACAATGTGGAAAAGGTAAAGGGGTCTGAATACTTTCCGAAGCCACTACATATTGCAGCTTTAAATCTACTTAAGTCTATGGCAAGACCTGAAAATGGTTGTCTAGCAATGATCAACAACCAATTTGACAGAGCTTGTAGAATTTTGAAAAGAATAATGGGCAAATGTTGCACAATCCAGGTGTGGAAAGCTCTTAGAGACTTACAAAGCATTGACTCAGGGGTGTGAATTTATGTAAATTATATATTTCTGCATTCCATTTTTTCAATAAATTTGCAACAATTTCTAAAAACATGTTTTCACTTTGTCATTGTGGGATATTGTATGTAGATGGGTGATAAACTTTTTACAATTTAATACATTTTGAATTCAGGCTATGACACAGAAAAATGTGGAATAAGTCAAGGGGTATGTATGAATACTTTCTGAAGGCACTGTATATATTTCTGCTGAGGCTGACTTTGTTTGGCTCAATGACTGGAAGTCTATGGGAACAGCTAGCTAACGCTAGTGGATTTCGTAATATATCATACAAATTGTAATTCGTAACATATACAAAATGGATGATGGACATCCACAAATCAAGACATACCATATGAACTGTAACACATGATACTAAATGGAGTGAGACAGATTTACATTTACTATGTTACGTCTACCCCTGAGTCCAGGTTGTTTGAGTGGTGTTTTGGGAAACGTGTCACATCTTCGGCAGTTGTAGTCAATGAGCCAGACCCCCAAATTGGGGTCGTCGGGCTAACTTGGGCAGACAATGTCTCAGTGATTTTTTTGAAGGTCTATGTCCCTAGAGTTGGAAAATGTGTGATAGCTGGTGCTGCACGCTGCCCATATTGTGCCATTGACATTAGAATGTTGGAAGCTTAGCCATAGAATGCCATGTAATGGGGCAGCTATGTTATGGGATTGTACATTTGGTAATAGAGGCACCAAATTGCACACACACTACTAGAACTGTTTTTTAGAAATATTTGTAGATGCAGGGCTTTCACAGAATTCACCCAAACAACTCAATGGGGTCTTATTGGAGAATTTTGCATTACCATACCTGTATGAAATATAATTGTAGTGTGCCCAAAAATATCTGAAAATGTTCATAGTGATTTAAAATACACAACATTTCAGAACTTGTCAAACAACACTTAAAACATATCAGGGTTTTCTTTTTCAAGCCATTTATACAGGTTATTCTGATATGTACCCTAGAAGTCAAAGTTCTGTTTACCTGAACATTCCGAAAATGTGTCAAATGGATAGCTTTGAATGTAAGTTTTCCAATGACACCTGATCAAAGGGTATAATTGAGCAATATCTTGTATACTGACATTGTTTGACATTGGGGAAAATTCCTATAGGGAAAATGTATGGGATGGGGGGATGAAAGAAAGAGTGATAACACAGAGAAAGTTATCATTTCTGCACTGCTATCACACATTTCCCAACTCTAGGGACATAAACCTTAAAAAAAAAAAATTATGAGACATCGTCGACCGATTCCCCTGGCTCATGGACTATTAAAACACTCTTAAGTTCCATCGATATCGGGAAACGGGACCAGGCCAGTAGACTACAACATTCGCAAGACAATACAAAAAAATTGTTAGTAGTCTACATATTCATGTATTTCGCCGACGTTTCCGTGCATATATATTTATGTGCCCCAAAGTTAATAACAGGCAAAAATTGTCATACGTGGAGTCATCTGGCACATAGTAGACTAAACAAACTTACCTTAAGTGTATTCAGATTCACCGTTCAAAGAGGTTTAGAATTTAGAAACCTAACAGCAAAATGCTATATATTGTTTTCAAGTAGATTTTTAGCAAAGACCTTGCAATAGTAAAAAAAAAATCCTCTCCTTATTTATCTCCCCTCCCCCAAAAAATACATTGGCCAATGGCGTTAGAGATTTAGAAACTAAGCCACGCCTAATTTTTACACTAACCATGTTTCCATCATACCTTTTCATGCGGATGAATTACCTGACATATTAAAAGTAACGACTGGGATGATGGAAACTTTAAGTAACCGGTACACTTTTATAAATGTCGACAATTTGTTCGTTCGACATGGTGCGATCTGTTCGTGTCGGTAAAATTCATTATGCGACAAATGGCGGTCAAAAACGCCTTTATGTGCAAAGATAATAACCATCATTAAACTTTGAGTCACGCGTTGATATGCTGTGTGTGGTCCTCCCTCTTCGACTCGTGAAAGCATGCAGATTATTATACTACAGATGAAATGAGTTATGATAATATCGAGGGTCTTATTCTGGTGACATAATGATCGATGCTTGGCAGCCGTTTGACAAAATAAAAATAGGCCTAATATCGCTCTTATCCATAATATTATCATAATGGAGGTAGTCTGCGAGCTGTTGGCTAGTGCGCACGTGCCAAGACCAGAGTGGACACATTTGCTATATAATGCAAAAGTTTTTGTGACAAAACCATCAATAGAGTTGAAAATGCAATGGACACCTTTTAACTTGTATTTTCCATTCGGTACAGGGAAATTTAACAGCAAATGTTATTTTTGTGTGTACTATGTCATCACGCACAGCATTTTATCCGCAAAATCAGTTTGATGGAAACATCTCTGGTGGGGAAATGCGCATATTGTTTTATGCCAATTTTAGAATATTCGCATGAAAATCCGTTTCAAATTGGATGGAAACCGAGCTACTGCATTCATGACCAATTACATTTCCATATACCTCATACATTTCAACATGATACATTGTAACTTTTATTCTACAGTTGCTGTTTTCAAGGTTACTTTGAAACAAAGGTGGCATTAGACTACTACTACTAACAGTAGACTTGGAGGTCTGTTGCCCACTCTAGTCGTGTGTTCAGTAGGCTATTTGAGTAAGATATTCAATCTGATTCAGACGCCTCTGGATTAGGTGAATGGAAGTAATAACATGCAAGACCACTTAATGCATTGCTTTATATCTCAATTCATGTTGTTCAATCTCTTTGATCTATTTATTAAAAAATAAATGCTGGCCCAGGGAAGTGCTCCCTGCTGGCCCACGTGTTACCATAACATATATGGTCGCGGACTTTGGACGTTTCCATCCAATTGGCGACAGATTTTCATGCGAACATTCTAAAATCCGCACAAAATCAATAGCCTATGCGCATTTTCCCAGTGACGTTTTTTCATCGAATTGACTTGTTGCAGATGAAAGGATGTGCGTGATGACATAATGCACTTTTAAATTCCCATGTACCGAATAAAAAATACAAGTTAAATGGGTTTCCATCGCATTTTCAACTCTACTGATGGTTTTCTCAAAAAAATGGTTGCCCTATATAGCGAGCGATCTAGGAAACAGGGTGCAGGGGAAATCTCGCTGTTGGCTAGAACGCAGGCGGGCTATAAAGTTACAATGTATCACGTATAGACTATTATGGATAAAAGAGCAAGATTATTTTTATTTGTCAAACGGCAGCCAAGCGTTGATGGTCATGTCACCAGAGTAAGACCATCAATATTTATTGGAAGGGAGCATCACTCTCATTACTTTGCACTTCAACCATCATGTGAAGTTCATCACTTGCAAAATAAATGTAGGAATCTATGTTTTTAAATTATTGCTCCCACACTGCTAGCGCACATCAACCAGCGTCTGCGTTGCCAAGGACTAAAATAGAAGTCATTCCTATTTCTGACACAGATCGTGCTGCAAATCCTGCCTCTCCCATCTCCTCATTGGTTTGTAGAAGCAGGTACCCATGTGCCATCTCCTCATTGCCTATACCCACGACTGTTGCCGTTGTAGTGGTAATACTATGAAAGTTTAGATGTCAATCACCATATAAGTTAAACGATGAAAAAGCTTGGAAGGAGGAGAGATGACTAGAAATTATTCGGTTGACCGTTTTTATGTGTGGATTAATTGTCTGAGTAGAGGACCTTGTGCATTTCAGGTAAAATAACAACCTAATGTTTATATCCCAGGACAAATTAGCTACCAACAGCAAGCTAGCTAGCTAAATAGGACAAATTAGCCAGCAAGTGCAAGCTAACTAGCTAAATTGCCATAAATGTTTAATGCTTTTCGACCTGTCCCCAAATTAATGTCATTGGTTCAGAGTTTGTTTTGATATTTTAACCTGCGTGTCGTGATCGCGTTTGGTGTAGGGGGACAAAATAAATGTATGCACGATGGCGAACGCGCGCAGCCGGTTTGGGTTCCGTAGCCTAAACTGCATGCTTCCCCGACGAGTCGTATTGGGAGGACCACACATCGCGTGACTCCAAGTTACTTCGATAAGATGATTATTATATAAAGTACCAATCAAAAGTTTGTACCCACCTACTCATTCAAGAGTTTTTCTATATTTTTACTATTTTCTACATTGTAAAATAATAGTGAAGACATCAAAACAATGAAATAACACATGGAATAAGGTAGTAACCAAAAAACTGTGAAATCAAAATATATTTTAGATTCTTCAAAGTAGCCACCCTTTGCCTTGATGACAGCTTTGCACTCTTGGCATTCTCTCAACCAGCTTCATGAGGTAGTCACCTGGAATGCATTTCAATTAACAGGTGTGCCTTGTTAAAAGTTAATTTGTGGTATTTCTTTCCGTCTTAATGTGTATGCCAATCAGTTGATTTTTGACAAGGTAGTGTTTCTAAATAAATCACTGACAGTGTCACCAGCAAAGCACCCCACACCATCACACCTCCTCCTCTAACCAAAGGTCAATAGGGGGCGCACTAGCACTGCATACCACAGGAGACAGGCCAAAAGCAGGCCAACCCTTACAGAAGTCTGTGTGGCCACACATGTCCCCTTACCTACATTCACTTTCTCCTCACTTAAAGATCAGACTATACCCTTCCATCATATATATCATTTTGTATAATACAAGTGCTGAACATATATAGCCTATACAAGCCAATGCAATGATTCACCTTCAACAATCAATGGACACAATATGGCTGTGATACTGTATTTTTTTGGAGACTTGCTAAAAGTAGGACAGATTTGATATATAAGCCTCATATCCTCTGGGGGGGGCAGCATTGTCTCTTTTTCAGGTTTGAGAACACTTTGTTCACTCAATACCCATGTCCCAGCTCCGCCAGGTACCTCAGACAAAAAACCCTGCTGCACTTATTGCCTTCTCTATTGAACCTCTGCTTCCTTTCTGTAGCAGCCCACTGGAGAGGATTGGCTTTGAGTATATGTGCTGCAGAGGATCACATTACTGTTGTTCTGATGAGGCATTCTGATCTGTTTCTTTGTCTTCATTATTCAGATGCTTCATACGTCTCCTCAAAACCTCCCAATCGCCAGTATCACCATATATCAACTTTCTATTATTGATGCTATTGGTGATGAATCATACATGTTTAAAAAAACATCGATAAATATGAGCGTTTCAGTAGATGACTCTAGAGCAGTGGTTCTCAATCCTGTTCCCGGGGACCCAAAGAGGTGCACATTGTATTTTGAATAACTGAGGGGGTGTATGTGCAAAGTGAGTATCACTCCAAATAATAAACAGACACCATTGAACCACGTCGGCCATTTATTCATTGGCAGTTCAATACAAGAAAATGTAAATAATCTATGACAAAATAAACAGTAATGGAGGGGAGAGAGGATTTAGCTAGCAGACAGTGCTTACATCATATGTACATTAGCTTAGCTTCATATCTTTTCACCCAAATTACATCTAAGCATTTCTCAGAAGCTTTCCAACATGGAACATTGAGTGTTTTAAAGCTAGAAAAAAAAAAACACACAGGTGCATCTCAAATGGCACCCTATTCCCCAGTAGTACACTACATTTCACCAGAGCCCTATGGGCCCTGATCAAAAGTAGTGCACTTTTTATGGAATAAAGGGTGACATTTGAGACGCACACACAGATTTGATAAAAAGGTAATAAATGCACTTTAGGGTAGGGCACAACGGTTATGTTACAAATATGCACCAGGTTCCAAAGTTAAGTATTAATAATACACATAGCTAATGACTAAACTCTAGAATATGAATTCCCTTCGGTCTTCCATTGATGAAGTTGAGTGCTCTGTGCTCAGGTTTGTGGGAGGGTGTCATGTTTGGGGAAGGGGTACGGGGTGGGTCACTCCTTCACTATTGTAAAGGTCTCCTTGGTGGTGGTTGGTTTACTCAGGGCCTGAATATCATCTAGGAGCTCCATGGGGGTCACAATGTGGGACGATCCTGGAGAAGAAAAAAAAGACATGTTTGTTAAATAACAAAATAAAAGGACACACAGATGAAGAACATTCTGTAGTGTTACTTTGCCTGACACTCAAGACCAGGGGCGCAACTTTGGTTTTAGGGAAAAAAATAAAAGAAAAAAAAATTACTCCAAAACAGCCTACCGGACCGCTCGGAGGCGTCCGCATGGTCCTAAAGCACAGTTGCCCCGTTTTGTATCACATTCCAATTATAAAACTGGGTGAGACAAATGCAATTTCAAAATGTGGCCCCCGTCCCCAGTGAAAGATGTACCCCTGCTCAAGACTGAACCATAGTGTACAGCATTTATTTTTCCATTCATCACCTCCTGTTTTTGTACTACTATTTATGTACAGCAGGGGGTGTCAAGCAATAGTCCAGTTACTGGGCTGTAGTTAAGGACAATGAGAATGGTTGGTTGAATCTACAAAAGTCTTCAATTGTTTGTGTCCTCTCTCCTTGCATTGGAGAAGATCACATTGGAGGCGATGAGAGAGGATGCAACTAACAAGAGATTGAGATTCACCCACACTGCCCTGCAGCACAGCACGTAGAGTTGCTGCTGTTACACACCTATGATGACCTCACAGGACTTGACGGACTGTGTGACCTGGTAGGCACTGCGCATCTCTGAGTAGCTAATCCCTCCGATGACGAAGATGATGAGCCTGGAGCCACTCCTCCGCTCATCCTGAGAACTGGCCTTGTGTTTCTGACGGGCACTGGGAGAGGAGAGAAGGATGGATGGTGTGTGTCAGTGTGAGTCAGATTGGAATTCACACGGAGAGCCTTCATTAATAATAGTTACGTTATCATATTTTTTCCATTACTTAATCAGATCTGTATTTGTAAGTGTTGTAATTTATAACAGAACCATATCCTAGACCTAGACTATAAAGCGATCATCTTTTGTAACTGACACGCAGTAACGATTTGGACCAGTCATTGTGACATCCAGTCATAACACACCCCAGGGATGGGAGAAGCCTCTGAATGGAGTTAAGTGTGAGTGCCAACGCTCCTTATGTAAAAGCCATAACCCCTTTCCTCAACCCCAATCCATCCTTTGGGTTACAATTAGTCTATGAATGTCAATCATGTGCACTTTTTTGTTACCACCCTTTACCAAAAGCAAATACCACCAACTACAGTTGTGTGATAATTAAAGAATGTTGAATCTTACCTGACAGCCCCAGAGCCATTCCAGGCTGCTGGGCACTCTGACTGGTGTGGCCATTCCTTGGTCTCCAGCTTGTTCTCCACAGCATCCTGGAACACCACACAAAAAGTATTCTTACACTATAACTCATTCAGTCATCATGATGGTGGGGAGGCAGTCACTGGACAATGGGCCCAGGACATTTGGTCACTTATTGTAGGTCCAAGGCTGGTTGTGTTGCTTAGCTTTAGTTCATAATAGTTATACTTGGGCTGGTATCAGCCATTAGGAGAATTGATCCTGAATCAGTTGTATTGTTATGGGTCGCGCTTGTAGAGCCTCGATCCACTGTGACCCAGAAAGGGACTGTGTACTGAGCACTGAGTGACGATTGACATATCATAGGTCTCCCCCTCCCCTCACCCATCCCCTTCCTAATCCCACCACCCTCCTGTGACCCTAAAACCACCCCCAAAACCTTTATCCCCCTCGGTTCCCTACATCCAAAACAGACTGCATTGACTCACCTCACCCATTCTTAACATTCAGGGAATTTCTGTCACCCAGAACACCACAACATGTCTCAGAGTAGGACTGCTGATCAAGGGTCTGGTCCACCCTGTCCATGTAATCTACATCTAAAGGCAAACCTAACCTAGATCAGCACTCCTACTTTGTGAATATGAGACCCGATTCCCATCCCTTCCTGTGACTCCCTCCCTTCCTCCCCCCGTGACTCCCTCCCTTCCTCCCCCCGTGACCCCTTCCCTTCCTCCCCCCGTGACCCCTTCCCTTCCTCCCCCCGTGACTCCCTCCATTCCTCCCCCCGTGACCCCTTCCCTTCCTCCCCCGTGACCCCTTCCCTTCCTCCCCCGTGACCCCTTCCTCCCCCGTGACCCCTTCCTCCCCGTGACCCCTTCCCTTCCTCCCCCGTGACCCCTTCCCTTCCTCCCCCGTGACCCCTTCCTCCCCGTGACCCCTTCCCTTCCTCCCCCCGTGACTCCCTCCATTCCTCCCCCCGTGACCCCTTCCCTTCCTCCCCCGTGACCCCTTCCCTTCCTCCCCCGTGACCCCTTCCTCCCCGTGACCCCTTCCCTTCCTCCCCCCTTGACTCCCTCCCTTCCTCCCCCAGTGACCCCCTCCCTTCCCCCCCGAGACACCCTCCCTTCCCCTCCCTTCCTCCCCCCGTGACCCCTTCCCTTCCTCCCCCCGTGACCCCCTCCCTTCCTCCCCCCGTGACCCCCTCCCTTCCTCCCCCCGTGACCCCCTCCCTTCCTCCCCCCGTGACCCCCTCCCCCGTGACTCCCTCCCTTCCGCCCCCTGCCCCCGAGAAAAGCTAAGTGACACAGTTTTGTTCTGTGAGATAAGGAAACGGTTTATCATTGTTATCATTAACACTGACCTCCATCACGTCTTTGATGACAGGTGTCCATCGGGACAGGCTGTATGTCTCCTCCTGAGTGCGGTCCCTTCGAGATGACCTACGCATTGGGAAGAAGCTTGGCTGGGTGGAGGGAGAGAGAGAGTGAGAAAGAGGAACATAACAATAAATAATAGCCCTGTTTAAAGGTAAGAAGATACAAAATGAGAATTGAAAGAAAGTACACAACCACATAAAACTAGTGAAGTGCCACACTACTATACAATACACACTGATAGTACTATAGAATCCACCTGGGCTATGAGCCAGCTAAGATCTAGCAGACTATGTACAGTATGCCCTATAAGTCTCACTTACCGAAGATATGATGGGGACTCCCAGTTCTCTCCAGTTGAGAATGAACTCTCGATCCTCCTCGATCTTAACGTGCTGGATGAGTTTGTTCAGGTTTTCCTCTGTTGTTCCTGTTCAGAACCAAAAATAAAATGTTTTTAAAAAGAGTATTTGACTCAAGTTAAAATTAAAAGAGATTCTATTGAAAGAATATTCCTTAGTTAAGGGGCAAATAAGGAATGAATGACTTTCCATTTTCAAACCGTAGACTCATTACATTTTCAATGTAACAGATGCCATATAAAAGCGACTAAATGATCACATGTAAATATAAAGACAGACTGTGAAGGCGGAGGGTGAGTCAGAGCAGCAGACCCACCGTTGAGGCTGAAGATGTAGAGGAGAACAGCTCTGATCTTGTCGTAGGTACCATGGGGGTGCAGCAGGACAGGGAGCAGTGTCCTCATGGGGTCCTTCACCTTCACACCCTCCACATCAGACCCTACTGCCAGGTCCTATAGGACAGCGAAGACATAACATCACTCAGAAAGCACAAGGTCATACAGAAGGGACATGTACAGTACAACAGTAGCATTTTGGCCATACATATGAGACAGCATAAAACATACTTGCTCAGCTTTGCAGAGTTTCTCCACGTTCTTCTGGAAGTGGTTCATACAGTCTTCAGTCAAATTCAGATGGACCGTTTTCTGTGGTTGACATTGAAACATGGCTGATGTTTTTTATTCTAAAAATCACATGGCAGTATAAGTGAATAGCTTTAATTTCCATATAAACCCAGTCACATAATAGGGGAATGATCAGTTATCCACAGTATCGTTTCCATAGAGACCAGGCGAAGAAAGCACTACATGACACTGGGCCTCGAAGGCATCACAAACCCAACCCCATCAGACCAATCAGAAGGAGCTAACCAGAGCAGAACAATCAGAATGAGCCAACCAGCGCGGACCAGATCACCTGGCGCTACGTACCTGAGCAATCTGCTTGCGGAAGTGGGGCATCTTCTTCATAAGCTGGGATAAACCGCTTATTGTGATCTAGAAAATATTTAAAATATTGATGAGAAGAAAATAATGATGGGAACTCAAGGGAGGGAGAGGACAAAACCAGATACAGAAAATCTTTCTAGTTTCAAGTAGAACAGAGGTGGAGGGAGACGCTAAAATGGCCACCTACCTTTCCATCGGGCTGTTTTTTGTTGGCAGAAATTTCTTTCACCAGTTTAGGTATTTGTCTAGAATATAAAGCACATAGTTAACAAATTATCTTCAGTATAACTATTTCAGAGGTTTAAAAAACTGTAAAATTAAAATGGATACTTACTCTGACACCTCAGCAATGTGCATGTGTCTGAGTCTGGCCCACAGCTGGTCATCCTCATTCAGCAGGGCCTCCTTCTCAGACCCATCTTTAGACTTGTATCTGGACAGAGAAACAAGTGAACGAACAACGTTTGTCTTACATCATCATGGCGGTGGATTATATGTATGTCTATGTTTACAGTATACAGCACATAGAAAAGTACATAGCCAGCCAAAAGAGACATTACTTTGTGTCTACTGTATAAATGTCTTAGGAGTAGCTACTGTGCAGCTATCCTCTAAATGAATACAGAAAGTCTGCCATATTTCTTTTGACCCATTCAGACATTCCAGAACAAGTGAGAACAAGAAAACAGAACACAAGGCAGGGGTTCAAGGAAGAGTAGACCACGGTCGCTAAGGGAGAGTGGACTACAGGAAGACTAATGGTCGCTAAGGGAGAGTGGACCACAGGACCAATAATATTTTTTTTCATAATAATAAATATATTCCATTCAACAGACACTTTAATCCAAAGCGATTTAAAGTCATGCGTGCATCCATTTTATATATGGGGAGTCATGGGAGTCCAACCTGGGGAGCCCTGGGAGTCCAACCCACAACTCTGGCAGTGCAAGTGCCATGCCCTACCTGAGCCATACAGGGCTAATGGTCATCTGAATAAAAAAAATTGTACTGGGACTGAGCTGGGTTCTCACTTGTAGGTGTCGTTCTTGATTGGGACAAGGTCGTAGGCCATGGCCTGATAGGTCAGCTCATGTAGGATGGGGGTCACAGGGTCAAAGCCCCTCTCTACGATTAACAGCTGGGCCTGGGTCTTTCCCTGAGGGGAAAACACAACACACACAGAAAGAGGTGTCAATTACTTTGTAGTGTTGTACTATTACAGTATGTGGCTGGCCTCACTAGCCTCACAAACTAACACAAATTACCATGCTAACCTTCCAACTAAATACTTCAAAACAACATCTAGGGCAATACCATCATAGTCTTTATGTAGCCTATTGGCTGGTGTCCGTCATCTCTAGCTATTTCCATAACATATTTTCTAACGCTCTCGGTTAAGTCCTTATTTATTGTGTCAACTCCCTGCTGACAACAGGCAAGGTGTCCGCCTCACCTTTTTCTTGCCATTGTCATCCATATCGTAGTGCTTAGTCAGTTTGTAATCCACCAGTGCTGCTAGCTGTTTGGCGTTATCCAGAGTGGTGTTCTCCAACATGGTCTCCCTGACAAAACACATGGTTATGCACGAGTTATATACTTTATGACCGTCATAGATGGTGACAAACATTTTTTGTTTGATTCTGATAAACCTTACAAAAAAATTCTTACTAACAGAACAGCAGAGTCAAATAAATAAATAAATAAATATATACATAAAAATAAACAAGGCAACATTAAACATGTTACCCCCCCCACAAATGATTGGCCAATTGAGATATCGCACGACTAACACATTTCAGTTAATCATTATAGCTCCCACCTCAGGCCAATCAGTGTAATTTTGTAAATGCTGGATCTCTATGGCAAGACGCATCATTCACCCAAGTTTGGTCCAAATCGGCCCAGTGCTGTCTGAGATGTCATGTGTGACTAACATGCAAACAAACGCACGGAGGCAGATCCACAGTCGCCTCCCCGATTTAATCGTGGATGACAAAGTGTATGATGATTATTCATTCAAATGTTGTGGGTCAGTGACTGACTCTTTCCTATGAGTAAACAATCAAGGTGTGGCCACAGAACACTTTAGATGTTTATAGTAAAAAGATTATATCCGACAGTTATATAATGCAATTCCTTTCGGTCTTTGTAATACATATTCCCATAAAGAATCAAAAGCTCAGAATGTGCTTGGGGGCTGAGGAGAAGGAGGTGTGTCAGGAGTGGTGTAAACTGAGAAAGCAGAAGCTCTTATCTCCTCTCCCTGACTCACTTCTTGTATCTGACCCCTGGGTTCTCGTCCAGCGTGGCACAGAGAGTGACGATCTGGGCTGCCAGAGTCTCCAATGTGTTCCCTTTGTCCTGACTACAGTGAGGGCTGTAGATACTGCGGAAGGCCCCAGGGTTATCACAAGTGAACACCTGAAACATAAAGGATTGCTATACACCGATCATGTGTAATGCAGCTTTATCTACATATTCTGATCAGATTTTCCAACAAGAAAATTCTCAATTTGGACCAACATTTTGAGTACCAATGATTCTTTGTAAATTAACTTTGTATTGTGGTGATTTGTTTCTACTCGGATTAACTTAATAATAGGATTATTATGATGTTACACATGGATGAGAGGAACATCCAGAAATGTCATTGTGTGTGTGCCATTTATGAACGCCAAGATTTTTTGACTGAGTTCATTGTGTTCAGTTTCACTCTCAAATACTAGGTGCCAATAACACACAATAACTGACTAAATCTTCCCATAGTCCTCCATTCTTAACTGATAAACATCTAACTGTCTCACCCAATAAAACAGGAATTTTGAATATAATGAAACCTACAAGTGTTACACAATTCAGATTTTCCGTAAGAGAATCATAGCATTGACAGATTGCGTCAGCGTATTACATCATAAAAGTTTTAAAGCAATGCCCATGCAGGGTTTTGTAATCCCTTTCTCCCCCCACCGAAGTCCAGCACCAGAAGACACTCACACACCAACAACCATGAATATTCTAACCAACATGGTAGAAGTGATTTTGTAAGAGTCAGTGTCAGGAATAAAACCAGATAATTATAGAAAGCCTGAGAAGAACAACCACTTACCTGTGACTCCTGGGGCAAGAAGGAAATGTTTAATTCCTTACATACACGTATATACTTTCCACAGTACAGTTTCATTTTGTTGAACAACTCATCCGAACAATCTGGAGAGGGAAAAAAAATTAAGTACCAGAATTTCCAATCAACTCATGAAATTGGTCTACCCTTTTCTAATGATTTGCATCAAGACTAAATTCTCCTTTCTACAGTATATACTTACAGTCAGTGAAATAAACGTATGCTGCTTTGTACTTGGGTTTCAACTTGAAGTCACCAATGAAGGCATCCACACACTAAGCACAGTATGGAAATATTTAATTACAAATACACATTCACAGCACTGTCAAACTTAGTACACATCAATAACAGTTGTATTGTTTTGTTTGTAATGATGATCAATGTAGACATTTCAATATTGAAGTTGGGTATGGTGTACAGATATCTAATGTCAAACCTTTGCTGTCGGGGTCATGAAGTAGATAGCCTTCATTTCTAGTACAGGCTCTCTGCTTTTGTAGAGGTCCTCCACAACTAAGAGAAAATTCAGTTTCATTTCAGGTCATGGTGCAGATATCAATAATACCACTTTTAACTGTTTTAAAGGTCCTGTTTTAATCTCAAAATGAAATAATTTCTGGGTAACAATGAAGTACCTTACTGTGATTGTTTTCAATCACAGTAAGGACACAAAAATAGCTTCTTAGCCAAGGGCAATCTCTCTTACACTAAAATGGCATTAACATATTTTTTAATAATACTGTAAAATTGTGAAAATTAAGTGTGGAAATACATTTTTGACTGAACTGGGCCTTTAAAACATATTCAAAGTAGCCTTGGGCTATTTGTACATAAGCAGTTCTACGCTAACGATATGTTAGTCATTCTTATGCTGTGGTGGGGACACATTCTTATATTCATCTTACACATAAACCAAACACAGCCTTGCAGGGATCTAATATTTTCTATACCCCCACTCCATGAAACAGAAGCGTCACTTTGATGTGCAAAAACTTCCACCACTTGCAATGTAGTTCTCCAATTACAACCAAAGTAAAATTTATGGTTTGAAATCCTAGTTACAATCCCTAATGACCAGAGACAAGGCCAAGCAGTAGACATCTATGGAAATGATCATTTCAATTAGTGCGACATACTGGTAATTCCCTCCTGCATCAAGTCGGACATTTTGCAGCATGAAGATAGAAGCTTGGTGGTGAAGTGGTCCAATATCAATATCTGAGAAAGAAAAGATGTTATGACCTTGATATGAAGACACCTTTTGATTCAGTCAGTGTTGTACGTGGCACATGAGACAAGAGAGATGTACGTGGCACATGAGACAAGAGAGATGTACGTGGCACATGAGACAAGAGAGATGTACGTGGCACATAAGACAAGAGAGATGTAAGTCATCAGCATAGCACTGCTGCTTGACAATGTATTGTATCAAAACAATGACTGGATAGTATGCTGTCGGGAATACAGAACTTAACCCATTACATGGGCTTTATGTAACGTGATGGAATGCAGTCAATGTCTGCAATAAACAGATCCAGTCCTCCTACCTTCCATATTTCTGACTTCTTGCAATCCTCGATGATCGTTTCCTTTATTCCTAGTTGAAAGAAGAATGGCAATTCGCAAATACTGTACTGTTATAGTTGACAGCCCCTAGGCTACATTATTATAGACCGTGTGAAAGCTGCCCGCTCCCACAAATGATCTAACCGGCAAAACAATTACATATCTTATTTCTCTTATTTAAAGCCAACCCACATAGACATTTTATTTTCATATTTGTTGACAGTGCACTGACCAATGGTGATGTGTATACAATGACCTAGCCGTCTGCCCAGAACAGCTGCGGCTACTAACTACCTAGGTATAGCTTGGTAGAGTTAGCTAACGTTAGCAAGTTAGCTATCTGGCTAACATGGTTAGCTAACGAACCAAATTGGATGGGGTTCCCCATTGCTATTCATGTGCAAACAAGTTATATGGTATAACTAAGAATTGCAGTTGTAATCACCAAGTAGATTAACACTCAAAATTGAACACACTAAAAGTTCATCTCGGAACTCTTTGGCCACGGACACATAGCTAGTTTGCAAACTTCCGTATCAGAAGTTATGACTAGTTGACATTCCATTGTCACAAGTCAGAGGAGCACAACACAACTTTGCAAAAGTTCAACTGAATAACATAATTTAAGTAGCTATTAGTTCGAAATAAGCCCGATACTTTCAGTAGCTAAACGTTGCCATCTTCAGTTTCACTTACTTTGCCAAACTACTCTTTTTAGCCCGTGCTCTGAAACAGTTGCCATCTTGTTTCTTTTTTCCAATTTCCACTGGCGCTTGCCCTGTCCCGTACTTTGTGCGTCCAACTGCGCGCGAGTAGTCTGTTGTAGTCCGAATTATGAGAAATTGTAGTTTTCTGTGTTCAGAATAGTGAACGTAGCAGTGGCATAAATTACTTAAGTAAAAACACTATCAAGTACTACTTAAGTCGTTTTTGGGGGTATCTGTACTTTACTTTACTATTTATATTTTTGACAACTTTTACTTTTACTTCACTACATTTCTAAATAATTTACTTTTTACTCCATACATTTTCCCTGACACCCAAAAGTACCCGTAACATTTTGAATGCTTAGCAGGCCAGGAAAAGGGTCCAACTCACACGTTTATCAAGGCAACATCCCTGGTCATCCCTACTGCCCCTGATCTAGTGGACTCACTAAACAGAGAACATCCCTGGTCATCCCTACTGCCCCTGATCTAGTGGACTCACTAAACAGAGAACATCCCTGGTCATCCCTACTGCCCCTGATCTAGTGGACTCACTAAACAGAGAACATCCCTGGTCATCCCTACTGCCCCTGATCTGGTGGACTCACTAAACAGAGAACATCCCTGGTCATCCCTACTGCCCCTGATCTGGTGGACTCACTAAACAGAGAACATCCCTGGTCATCCCTACTGCCCCTGATCTAGTGGACTCACTAAACAGAGAACATCCCTGGTCATCCCTACCGCCTCTGATCTAGTGGACTCACTAAACAGAGAACATCCCTGGTCATCCCTACCGCCCCTGATCTGGTGGACTCACTAAACAGAGAACATCCCTGGTCATCCCTACCGCCCCTGATCTGGTGGACTCACTAAACAGAGAACATCCCTGGTCATCCCTACTGCCCCTGATCTAGTGGACTCACTAAACAGAGAACATCCCTGGTCATCCCTACTGCCCCTGATCTGGTGGACTCACTAAACAGAGAACATCCCTGGTCATCCCTACTGCCCCTGATCTAGTGGACTCACTAAACAGAGAACATCCCTGGTCATCCCTACTGCCCCTGATCTAGTGGACTCACTAAACAGAGAACATCCCTGGTCATCCCTACTGCCCCTGATCTAGTGGACTCACTAAACAGAGAACATCCCTGGTCATCCCTACTGCCCCTGATCTAGTGGACTCACTAAACAGAGAACATCCCTGGTCATCCCTACTGCCCCTGATCTAGTGGACTCGTTTGTAAATTATGTGTGTTGGAATGTGACCCTGGCTTTCTGTAAATTAAAAAAACAATAATATGGCGGCATCTGGTTTGCTTAATATAAGGAATTTTAAATGATTTGTACTTTTACTTTTGATACTTAAGTATATTTTAGTAATTACATTTACTTTTGATGCTTAAATATATTTCAAACCAAATACTTTTGGACTTTTACTGAAGTAGTATTTTACTGGGTGACTTTCACTTTTACTTGAGTCATTTTCTATTAAGGTATCTTTTACTATGACAACTGGGTACCTTTTCCACCACTGGAATGTAGCATATGATTAAACCCCATTTAGAAGAATTTAATTCCAATATGTTGACTGCACTCTACATTAAAAAAAATGCAATCGGCCATAAAAATACTTTTTTGTTGATGTTGTTTATTATAATCAAGTTGTGCCAGTTTTAACCATCAGCCTATGTGGCATTGTCACCAAAGCAACCTCTATAACAGATCTAGCCTACTAACAGGTACAGCTGCCTGCAGGTAACTGTTCTGGCCACGCCGATGATTGGGTGCTTCGCTGCAGCGGGCGGTGACACATATAGGTACAGTATTTCAACCAACACAGAATCTGAAGAAGGCCATTGAACGCTGATCTGTCAACCCTTTAAACTTGTCTAACCAAACTAAGAATTTTCTTATGGTGAGCAAGCGTTGCACCTTCTCCTGTCCAATGATGTCTACACATGTTTAGGTTGCACCCCTACTCACGTTGGTTGAGCACCCTCTACCTCTTTCCAACCAACACAGATCAGAAATATGTTCAAGAAAAAAGTATAACGTGAAGCAGTTCCCAAATAACTTCTCTCAACTATTCGAGAGAAACACCAGAAAAGGATAACATCAAGAAGAGAAAGGCAGAATGGGAGCCTTGCTGGGCATAGGCTCTCAGGTCATTTTTATTTACTGTGTTGCTATATACTAGTGCTATTTGTGTAGGCTTAAAATGTATCACAGATTTCCAATACAGTACGATTGCCATAACGTCAGCAAAACATGGATAGTCTGTTGGAGGAAAAGGAATGAGCTATTTAGAGAGAACACTGGCTCATTGACTGGCATACCTGTCATCAGGTATACTGTAAGATTAGCCTTGAGTAGGGCACACTCATTCCAGAAAAGTGCTTGTATGAATTTTATAACATTTCCTATGGTATGAACATTGTTTAATGTTATTTGTTTCACATTCTCTTGTAGTAAAATGTTTTTTCTTCTGTTTTCACTTTCAGAGTTCAACTTCATCAGGTACAACATTTACAGTGCATTCGGAATGTATTCAGACCCCTACACTTTTTTTCTCCACATTTTGTTACGTTACAGCCTTATTCTAAAATATAGTAAATTGTTTTTCCCCTCATCAATCTACACACAATACCTCATAATGACAAAGCAACAACAGGATTTTAGATTTTTTTTCAAATGTATATAAAAAAAATATCACATTTACATAAGTATTCAGACCCTTTACTCGGTAAAGGGTCTGAAAGTAAAGGGTCTGTAAAGGGTTGAAGCACCTTTGGCAGCGATTACAGCCTTGAGTCTTCTTGGGTATGACGCTACAAGCTTGGCACACCTGTATTTGGGGAGTTTCTTCCATTCTTCTCTGCAGATCATCTGAACCTCTGTCAGGTTGGATGGGGAGCGTCACTGCACAGCTATTTTCAGGTCTCTCCAGAGATGTTAGATCGGATTCAAGTCCGGGTTCTGGATGGGCCACTCAATGACATTCAGAGACTTGTCCCAAAGCCACTCCTGCATTGTCTTGGCTGTTTGCTTAGGATCGTTGTCCTGGTGGAAGGTGAACCTTCACCCCAGTCTGAGGTCTGTCGTAGAAATTCAGTACTGAGACAGACTTGGTCATTTCTTCAAACAATCATCCTAATTTAATATTGATTAATTATTGCAATAATGAAACGGTCAGCCCAACAGTCTTGTCTACCCTTCACAGACAATGCACAGTTTATATAGCTAATGCCCAGAATGCTTGGTTCCACCCCTCCCATATAGATTGGGGGGCACCATAAGCCACTTTGGGTTCATCCTCTGGTCATCTGCCTCTGGTGTTGTCTCCCAGATGCCAGGATGTCTAAGAACCATTGAGGCTATCTCTATCTCATCTATAGCATGCAGGCCCAGTTTGACCGGAGACATATGTCGTGTCTTTGTCATCATTAAAGTGAAGACTGTTATATTATCAAATAAATTCTCTGTAATTATTATTACGTGATTAAACTAATCATGTAAATGTAATTAACTAGGAAGTCGGGGCACCAAGGAAAATCTTCAGATTACAAAGTAAACATTTTCCTAATATAACTTTCAGATATTTTAATATCTGATGAATTAGTCTTTTAATTAATGAATTATTCTTTACCTCACGTCAGTCTCATTCCAAACATCGTAAGTTGTTGGTTATCTGCACGAACCCAGCCTTCACTATGAATCATCCATACATCAATTGTCTTAATCATTTATTTACTAACTAAATAATCACAGAAATGCATAAACAAACAAACAAACAAAAAGTAGGTATGGTTACAAGGAAATGATAGGGGATGTTCCCTAGTGGGCTAAGCCGATATGGCGACTTGGTAGACAAAGGGAAGTGGGTGTGGACTGAGAAGGGCGTGAAAGACAAAAGTCATTACACAGTTGATAATTATATTGATTGAAATGCTAATCCTTTGCACATGAACGCTCATTCATTCGGGAATAATTGCAATTAATATATATTTACGCTCAGTGTGTCGTCGTGATCTCTGTTGGAATCGTCCGTCTTTCTGTTGGAAAGTTCATCTGATCGTCTCTGCTCCCATGAAGTCTCTCGTGGTTAGAATGGATACTTCAGAGTCCCATTCAGAAATGTTCTTATAGATAAGAGCGTCTGCTAAATGACTTAAATGTAAATGTAAATAGCTGTTTCGGTGGTTGTCGGTCTTCGCATTTCAGGTCGACATAACTTCTAGCTGCAGACTAGTAATTAGTATCGAAGATTGTCTCTTATTCTGTCGGAATCGATAGTCTCAGAGTTTCAACAACCATTACAACCTTAGCTTATACTGAGGTTTTTATGGTCTCTACTCAAACCTTCGCCCCCTCTGTGATCGAGGTACGCATGTTCTAAAGGGAATTCCTTCAGGTGGGGGTTATATTCGTAACAGTAGAAGATGGCTGTCCCATGACGCCAGATCAATGTCTGTGCTCATGGGGCAGGCCAATGACTTAGTTAAACTAGAAAGGGAATACAATTCTCTCACATTAAAGGTTTAAAATCACATTACACAATTTCACAAATATTTTCATCTTTACTCATTCATTTTATACTATAATTAGATGCAAGCCTCATAACGGAGGCTCCTGTATAAACAGAGTTATGGTAATATGGCTGTATTGTCTTTCATGAGGTCACAATCATTAAACAAAATGGACTGGTCGTAGCTGGTTTCTCCACCGACCGTTTACACATTCTCCAAAACATGGATATTGTTCAGTTCTCAAGTTCTGTGATGTAGAAAAAAATCCTTTGTTCTACTGTGAAGCTTTCTCTCTATATACTGCATGAGGGAGAGAGTCTCCTCCAGGAATTTATGACCTGCGATAACAGAACCTGTGTGTAAGAGGGAGAGAGGGGGAAGGCACTCGTTATACCCAAAGAGGGCCACGTCATGACACATATGTCTCACATGCACCAATAATGATAGACTGGAATGTGGCTGTTTGTTTTTTTTTATCACCAAGACATCAATCATCAGCTTCAAGCTATCTCTAGTAAAAACCCATGTCCTCAACACCCAGACTAGCTGCAGGGTGTTAGAGTGGACACCATAAAAACTTAGCATTAGCAGGCCAGTTTTACTCTTAGTTAAATATATAACCGTTTACTATTAATATCAAACAAATCAGGTAAGTATCGAATTTTTCCCTGACAGGTCCTGAGCGTTCTGGAGCAGGTTTTCATCAAGGATCTCTCTGTGCTTTGCTCTGTTCATCTTCCCCTCTATCCTGAGTAGTCTCCCAGTCCCTGATGCTGAAAAACATCCCCACAGCCTGATGCTGCCACCACCATGCTTCACCGTAGGGATGGTGCCAGGTTTCCTCCAGACATGACGCTTGGCAATCAGGCCAAAGAGTTCAATCTTGGTTTCATCAGACCAGAGAAACTTGTTTCTCATGGTCTGAGAGTCTTTAGGTGCCTTTTGGCAAACTCCAAGTGGCCTGTCGCGCCTTTTACTGAGGAGAGGCTTCTATCTGGACACTCTATCATAAAGGCCTGATTGGTGGAGTGCTGCAGAGATGGTTGTCTTTCTGGAAGATTCTCCCATCTCCACAGAGGAACTCTGGAGCCATGTCTGAGTGACCGCCGGGTTCTTGGTCACCTCCAAGGACCAAGGCCCTTCTCCCCCGATTGCTCACATGCTCTGTCAACTGTGGGATAAGGTATTTGTATTTTTTATAATGTAAAAACATTTCTAAAAATCTGTTTTCACTTTGTCATTATGGGTAGTGTTGTGGGTAGATTGATGACGAAAACATTTCATTTAATCAATTTCAGAACAAGGCTGTAATGTAACAAAATGTGGGAAAAGCCAAGGGGTCTGAATACTTTCCTAATGCACTGTATCTTTTTCCAACATTACATGTACATTACTAAACTGTCTATATTTTTCAACTGCAGAATATAATGATGGTTGGATGAAAGTGGATTTATAAAAAAATCATGATTATTAAAATAAATTATAATATATTGTAGTACATGTATGCACTAGTAGTGCTATAATTAAGCAATAAGACACGAGGGGGTGTGGTATATGGCCAATATACCACGGATAAGGGCTGTTCTTATGCACGACGCAACACGGAGTGCCCAGATACAGCCCTTAGCCATGGTATATTGGCCATATACCACAAACCCCCGAGGTCCCTTACTGCCATTATAAACTGGTTACCAACGTAATTAGAGAAGTAAAAATAAATGTTTTGTCATACCCGTGGTATACGGTCTGATATACCACAGCTGTCAGCCAATGAGCATTCAGGGCTCATAGCACCCAGTTTATAATATTTTGTCATATGTTCCAGATTTGAATACAGTAACTCTGATTGCGGGCTGAGAACTCCAGGCACACACCGACTACACTCTCAGTGTCATATCCGTCATCCACGGAGGCAGGAGCCAGCCTTCCCTCCCTTCAGTAGCAAAGACAGGTATTGTCCCTTGTACCTCACATTAACTGACTGTTGGGGAAGGAAAGAACAAATGAAAGCTAAGAAAGGAGAGTAGCTGCATACCTGATCTTAAAGCCCTAAGGGTGAAAGTTATCTATCCTGTATCTGGGATAATTATATCTGACCCCTCTCCATGAACACAAATAATAAACTTAACTGGGTTGAGAACTGAGTTAGTCAGCCTATCGGGTTTCTTCATGTACCAAAACAATACAGCAGCAGTTTCATCCATTGTGGTTTAGTGGTTTGATGTTCTTTAGAGGCAGTAGAGCTGGAGAGAGTCAGTCTCAGATCTCAGTCATATAGTACATTGTAATTACACTCGCACACAACAGTACCATCCCACCCAAAATAAAATATGCACTTTACAGTTTTGTTATATGAAAATGTTCCCACAGAACAGAAAATAGTACATTTTTTTAATTGAAAGTGATAAGTAGGCTATCACACAAATACAATTCAAAACATAAACACCCCAATACAGACAAACAAATACACACCTCAAATAAGATGTATTTTTGCTGTCTCTCTCCTACAGCGGTTGCAGCACCCGAGCTCAACTCCACCTCACCCAGCAATGACACCAACATGGTGTGGTGGGAGCCAGTGGTCCACGCTGTCCTGTACACAATCAACATCATCATGGAGGGCTCAGAAAGCAGGGTGACGCTCAACACCACCGGTCTGGAGGCCGGGACCCCCTACTGCATCAAGGGCAACTCCCGGTGGGGTGGCTGTTGTCGATGTGTGCAGAGGGTCCCTGGTACGAGCCCAGGTAGGGGCGAGGAGAGGGACGGAAGCTATACTGTTACACCGGGACCCTGAGAACAGACAGGGAGACGACTTCACTGTCTGCCAGATCACACGTAAAGAAGGGGGGGGGGGGTGTTGGTTAGCAAGCACACACATTTTCTTCAGGAAATGCATCGAATCTAGCTTTATTTAACATTCATTTAATCAGGCAAGTCCCTTGAGGTTGAAAATGAGACCTGGTGATAGGGATAGGGTGGATGGAAAGAAATAGCACCAACTTGAACAGTATATTTGTCAACACATTTAGGTGTCTGTATTAATCAGTCCAACACAACACCTGCACCCCTCCCCTCAGGGGAAACACCTGTGACGTGCTGGAGATCATGTGTGGAGACATCTACAAAGTAGTGCTGGCCCCTCTCACCCTGGACGGAGCCATAGTCCAGTTCTGCCCACAGAGGATGTACTCTGGTACTGAATAGAATACCATTCAGGAGTTCTACATAGATCATCTTAAAACAAAGGAAATGTATATCAATTAACTTTATTGAGCTTTGTATACTTTGCACCATTATAATAGAGATAGAAAATAGAATAGATAGCGTAAAGGCAAAAAATGAACACAAGTGTTTTTGGTTAACTTCATATTCTTGTCTTTTTTCAGTTTCCTGCTCAGGGAAGCAATGTTGGAATGGAAGTGTTTGAGTACTTCCAATCTGTACTGATTATTCTTGCAATGCATTGTGCAACGAAACATAAGATGGCGGCAGGGCAATTTTGCTGAGCGTGTTGTGTCACACTGTTTGTTTATTTCAAGTGTTACAAGTTTTTATTACTTAGCAAAACCGTTATAGGCTGCGAGAGTTGTCATTAAACAACAGGCAAAATCTAAAATCCTACATGATCAAATCAATTAAAACTTTAAATTGACATCTGCTGGTTTCTACACGATGAGATAAAGCCGGTGTGGTGCCCTCCCTGAAAGCCGAGAGATAATACATCTGTGCTGTGACTGACGGTCTAGACACGTTGGGCCGACTAGCCTTGGATACTCCTCCACGGCCATTCTACCGGAGTCTTCTGACTCCTCTTCTGCCCCGCTGTGTGGTGGAAGCCGGAGGTTGGTATCTGCACTGTGACAACGTCTAGATGCGCTAGGCTTCCTAGCCCAGGATACCGCTGTCAGGTGGACTAGCCACCAGTGATTAGCCGGTCTACTGGGCCTGCTCTGCCTCACTGTGCGGTCTGGACTAGCAGATGGTACGTATCATACAACCTCTCATCCGTTTAAAATCACAGCAATTGCAACTCAAGTACACAATCCAAACATACTATACTATACGTGCATTTATTGTTATGTCCCAAAGTAGCTCCCTGAGCCATCCAAGATGAACACAGTCAGAAGCTGAATAAATAGCCATTGAGTGGCAGTGGATCGAATTAGAACAGAGCACAACAGGAAACATTATTCTGGGAATTTGGGGGTCAATAAAAGCTCTTCCAACCCTGTTAGGCTGAATAGGTTTTCAGCCATAGACCTTTACACTTGAAGTCTATGCTAGGTAAAGCTCCGCCTTATCTCAGCTCACTGGTCACGATAACAACACCCACCAGTAGCACGCGCTCCAGCAGGTGTATCACACTGGTCATCCCCAAGGCCCCTCCTTTGGCTGCCTTTCCTTCCAGTTTTTTGCTGCCAGTGACTGGAACGAATTGCAAAAATCGCTGAAGCTGGAGACTTAAATTTCCCTCACTAACTTTAAACATCAGCTATCTCAGCAGCTAACCGATCGCTGCAGCTGTACATAGCCCATCTGTAAATAGCCCCTCCAATCTACCTACCTCATCCCCATATTGTTTTTATTTACTTTCTGATCTTTTGCACACCAGTATCTCTACTTAAACATCATCATCTGCTCATTTATCACTCCAGTGTTAATTTGCTAAATTGTAATTACTTCACTACTATGGCCTATTTATTGCCTACCTCCTCACGCCATTTGCACAAACTGTATATAGACTTTCTTTTTTTCTATTGTGTTATTGACTGTACGCTTATTTATTCCATGTGTAACTCTGTGTTGTTGTTTGTGTCGCACTGGTTTGCTTTATCTTGGCCAGGTCGCAGTTGTAAATGAGAACCTGTTCTCAACTAGCTTACCTGGTTAAATAAAGGTTAAAAAAAAATCTCTGGGATTTTCCTGATCATTGGTGTAAGGCTTGGAAGCCTTCACCTCACGGCTCAGGTTCTTCCTTTTCACTTCTGTCAGGTTTTCTGAGAGTTCACTATCTGTCAACTGCTCAGGGTTTTCAGGAGCATAACATGTAATTATCTTTCCTGTACTTGACTCAAAGGAGAAAGTACTCAGCTTGTGTTTTCGCAGATGTCAGTTTGGGTTTGAACCGCACACCCTTCTTTCTGCATCGCTTTCTCGCCATCCGCCATCTTACATCTCCCTAGCTTGAGTCAATATTTTATTCTGAAATAGTGTTTTATATCAACCATCGATTTTATAGAAAGTTTCATTTCCCTGTGACGTTACTTTTTTTAATTTTAATTTTTTTATTTCACCTTTATTTAACTAGGCAGGGCAGTTAAAAACAAATTCTTATTTTCAATAACAGCCTATGAACAGTGGGTTAACTGCCTTGTTCAGGGGCAGAACAGCAGATTTTTACCTTGTCAGCTCAGGGAGTCGATCTTGCAACCTTTCGGTTACTAGTCCAACGCTCTAACCACTAGACTACCTGCCAATGACTCTGGCCCAGCAGGAGTACGATTCGTGGAGAAAGTGGATCCATGCATTTTGGCCGACCCATTTGTGGTATCAGGCTGAGTGTAGAAGGACTTGGGTTCTGTCAATTCGGTCAAAGTAACCAGAAGTGGACTTGAGTAGATTTTTTGTGTGTCATCTGCCAGGAGGGAGATGGTACTACGCATTTCGCGATGAAAGCTGTGTCCTGCATTGCTCTCCGGAGAAGAGTGCCACTGAAGAGTGATAACTGGGGTGGCATTGAGGTGGATCGACTGAAGTTGAAGTTTCCCCTTGTTGGTGATGCACACCGTTGGGTGTGACAAAGACCCAGTGGCAAGCGTGAGAAGACCCTGTCTGCCATGCTAGGGTATATAAGTTATCCCGTGAGAGCTTTTGTTCCGAACCCACTACAGTTCAGGTGCATAGTTGATGGTCATGTTGCAGCAGGAGGAGGAGGGAGATTCTGAGGTGTGAGAAGTGTGCAGGAGGGCATGGGACAAAAGAGTGTGTTGTTTCGGTGGAAAACGTTGAGTGTTTCAATTGTGGGGGTGGCCATGTTGCTGGGGATCAGAAATGTCCTATATGTGTGAGACAGGTGGAAGTTTCCAGGGTGAGAGCAGTGCAGGAAGTGTCATATGCTGAGGCAGTGAGGAAAGAAGATGATGGTGGGCAAAGGGCGAGGGAGCCTGAGAGGATCCCTGTGAGTAGTAGGCCAGTACAGAGTGACCCGAAAAATGTGTGCTTTAGTAAGGTTGGCTTCTTGCCGTTTATTGCTATGGGCATTAATTGTACCACACAGATGGAAAGGAAATCCCAGAAGATTGAATTGCTAGTAGCAGCAGCAGAGAAGTTTTGGGGTGTCCGGTTTTTTTTTGTGCTGAAGAACTACATGGGGTTTTGAGAAGGGGTTCCAGCCTCCCAGGCCAATGGCCTGGTGCTTTTGGAAGTAACCAGGAAGTAGGAAGCAGAACATTTGGAGTGGTAATACAGCGCTTCACACTTTTTAAAACACATTTGTTTTATATTTTTAAGACCTAACAGTATCAGTCAAAAGTTTGGACACACCTACTCATTCAAGGTTTTGTCTTTATTTTTACTATTTTCTACATTGTAGAATAATAGTGAAGACATAAACTATGAAATAACACATACGGAATCATGTAGTTACCAAAAAAGTGTTTAACAATCTAAATGTATTTTAGATTCTTAAAAGTAGTCACCCTTTGCCTTGATGACAGCTTTGCACACTCTTGGCATCCTCTCAACCAGCTTCATGAGGAATGCTTTTCCAACAGCCTTGAAGGAGTTCGCACATATGCTGAGCACTTGTTGGTGGCTTTTCCTTCACTCTGTGGTCCATCTCATCCCAAACCATCTCAATTGGGTTAAAGTTGGTGATTGAGGAGGCCAAGTCATCTGATGCAGCACTCTATCACTCTCCTTGGTCAAATAGCCCTTACATAGCCTGGAGGTGTGTTTTGGGTCATTGTCCTGTTAAAAAACAAATGATAGTTCCACTAAGTGCCAACCAGATGGGATGGCATATCGCTGTAGAATGCTGTGGTAGCCATGCTGGTTAAGAGTGCCTTGAATTCTAAATAAATCCCAGACAGTGTCACCAGCCAAGCACCTTCACACCCCATCCTCCATGCTTCATGGTGGGAACCACACATGCAGAGATCATTCGTTCACCTACTCTACGTCTCACAAAGACACAGCGGTTTGAACCATAAATCTCAAATTTAGACTCATCAGACCAAAGGACAGATTTCCACCTGTCTAATGACCATTGCTCGTGTTTCTTGGCCCAAGCAAGTCTCTTCTTATTATTGGTGTCCTTTAGTAGTGGTTTCTTTGCAGCAATTTGACGAGGCCTGATTCACGCAGTCTCCTCTGAACAGTTGATGTTGAGATGTGTCTGTTACTTGAACTCTGTGAAGCATTTATTTGGTCTCCAATCTGAGGTGCAGTTAACTCTAATGAACGTATCCTCTGCAGCAGAGGTAACCCTGCATCTTTCTTTCCATTGGTGGTCCTAATGAGAGCCAGTTTCATCATAGCGCTTGATGGTTTTTGCGACTGCACTTGAACAAACTTTCATTTCTTGAAATGTTCCACATTGACCTTCATGTCTTAAAGTAATGATGGACTGTCATTTCTCTTCACTTATTCGAGCTGTTCTTGCCATAATATGGACTTGGTCTTTTACCAAATAGGGCTATCTTCTGTAAACCACCCCTACCTTGTCACAACACAACTGATTGGCTTAAACGCATTAAGAAGGAAAGAAATTCCACAAATGAACTTTTAACAAGGCACACCTGTTAATTGAAATGCATTCCAGGTTATTACCTCATGAAGCTGGTTGAGAGAATGCCAAGAGTGTGCAAAGCTGTCATCAAGGCAAAGGGTGACTACATTGAAGAATCTAAAATATATTTTGATTTGTTTCTTTTTTGGTTAGTACATGATTCCCTATGTGTTATTTTATAGTTTTGATGTCTTCACTATTTTTCTACAATGTAGAAAATAGTACAAATAAAGAAAAACCCTTGACTGAGTAGGTGTGTCCAAACTTTTGACTGGTACTGTATACATTTTATTCTGTTTCAAACGTTTGTATTAAATGATTTATTTCGGGACCACGGTGTTAGTGCTGTTCTTAATATACCCTTTTTTGTTGGATTTGACTGTTTCCTAGAGCTAAAGTTAGCAGGCTAGCCCCGGCTAGCTAGGTTACCTGGCTATCACCGGCAAAGCTGTCTCACGTCGCGGTTGGCTCTTGTAGCAGGGATGGCTGTTTCTGACCCGAGTATAAGCGGACCCCTCTCATTTGGAGTCGGAGATGGACAGTGAAGCCATAAAACATGAAACCTGTGATCATAGTCGTGGAAAGATGTTTGGTGATGGCGGTGCAGCGGGGTGGTAAAAAATGTGTTGCCGGCACTACAGATGGCTATATCGGTCCGCTAGTAAAGGCCCTGTGCACTACTTGTGGGGAAAAAAGAACCCCCCCCAAAAATAAGATGGTCCCATGTTAGACAGGGGCGGCAGGTAGCCTAGTGGTTAGAGCGTTGGGCCAGTAACCAAAAGGTTGCTTCGATCAAATCCCCGAGCTGACAAGGTAAAAATCTGTCGTTCTGCCCCTGAACAAGGCAGTTAACCCACTGTTCCTAGGCTGCCATTGTAAATAAAAATGTGTTCTTAACTGACTTTCCTAGTTAAATAAAAGACAGCTACGGGTCCGCTAATACAGGACTAGTAAAGGCCCAGTGCACTACCTTTAAGAGAAAAAAAATTCAACAAAAAAGAGGGCAGCACTCTCAGCACCCCTACTTCTTGTGGCTATGATATGTTCACCATAGTGAAAGAGGATGAATTTACTGACATATACACCTGTCACGTCCTGACCAGTAAAATAAGTTGTTTGTTATTGTAGTTTGGTCAGGGCGTGGCAGGGGGTGTTTGTTTAGTGTTTCGGGGGTTTGTTGTGCTATGTTCTATGTTAGTCTATTTCTATGTTAGTTCTAGTATGTCTATTTGATTGAGTTTATTTTATTTTTACAGGGACAGTGCACATGAATCAACGTTTCAGTAAAAGTGCCGGTTTTAGCCAGCCGGCTAATTTTCAACCGCAGTCTATGTGATGTTTATTGGGTTGACCTTCAATTGGAAGCAGCTGCTCCTCATTGCTTCTAATTGAAGGTCCTATTTAAGAGGGGTGTTTTTTTTCTATGGGATTTGTGGGTAGTTGTTTCCTGTTTTGTGTTTGTGCACCTGACGGGACTGTTTATTGTCAGTTGTTGGTTTTTGTATACGTGTTTCTTTTGTTTTCCTTCTTTAATAAAATAAGAAGATGAGTTTACACGTTCCCGCTGCGTTTTGGTCCAATCCCTACGACACCTGTGACAACACCTGTCAAAAGTGTAAACAACTCGTTGGCTCAAAAGACTTGATCATTGAACTACAAGAGAACAGGTTCCTAAAAGAATGTCTGGCTCTGGCTAAGGAGACTTTAAGACTGCATGCACATCTGAGGGTGTAGCTGTGAGTCCAATGGTGTGTATGGCTGTAATGGCTCTCTGAATTAACAGTAGCAGTTTCTCTCTTCTGGTCAAAAACGGACATCGCAAACAAGGCCACATTTTCAAGGTAAATCATAGTGGAATCTTCACTTGAATCTTCAAACCTAGTTTTAATGTCTATACTTTAAACATGCATAATTTGAGATGTTTTGTATGTTATTCTTCTCTGCTTTCACAGTTTACAGCAGAGACAAGCTTTTCATTCTTACTCCACCAACATATCTACAAAATATCCCTGCCTAAATTATAGTTTTTATTAAGACCTGTTGGGATGTGTTTAAAAAAATAAAAAAAAAAAAAAAAAAATCTAAAGCTACTGATCTGACCAAATATACTGAGTTGAATTTTTTTTGTCTGGAATAAGTAGATTTGTTTTGAACACCCCCATTATTATGTGAACTGTTTTCACCGTTCTTAATGAGTGACAAATTAAGGACATTTATTGGGATCTGTCAGCAAAATGCAATAAAAAGTACCAACATGACATGTAGTTATGAGGTGAAATGTTCCATATTTAAATCAATATGATTGTACACAAGTTTACAAAATTGTACATCATGCACAGTAACTGAAATACCCACTATTGATTATTAATTGGAAATGTAACAAACAAAGATGAACAACAATTAATAATTTAAGTAGATTGGGACCTTGTTAGTCAAGAGGAGCAACCCAGCAGACACAGAGCAACCACAGAATGTTGCCACAACATTGCCTCAAAGTTGTATGGTGGTTGTATAGTATTGCACCTGTCATTGTAAGCCCTCTGTGTTCTGTCATTTTTTTCCCAGATTATACAGTAAGAATAAAATTGTTTGGAATATGTATTTGTTTGATTGTGTAAAACTGTTCCAATTTCCCTTCACTAAAACACATGCCTTGCATTCATTCTTTTTTTTATGTTTCTAATATAATTTGAGAGATTGATAAGAGGTCAGACTCAGGGACTGTTATAGAACATTCCCTTCCAAACCCATCCCACTTTACTTCCAGCGCCACATTCCTTGACAACAATTCAATCACCACTCACTTTCCTTACACTCCCAATCAACAGAGGCAGGACTTCCTCTGACACTACCTGCAATAAATTGACACATTTCAGAAGGTCCTATGGGTACTCCACTGTGAAGCTCTCCACACCACAACCTGACTGCAGCCAATTCCTATATGTTCCTACTGTGTTGTTCGTCATACGGCTCGAACTCTATCACTTTTACATATTAGCCTAATCAAATGCCAATAAGCATTTTGTACACACATTAATGCAATAACTCCTAAGAAAGAGTATTCTGACTTAAACTTCAATCAGATGAATTCAGCATCTCTCGGGGCCAGTAACCAGAGTGTTGTCAGTTCAAATCCCTTGGCTGAAGGGGGAATTTGTCAGGAGTGAGCTGGCAACCAGAGTTGACATCAGAATCTCATGTGCCACCTGCTGCAGTTATGCCCTTGAGCAAGGCACTTAACCCCTAACCTGCTACAGGGATTCTGTTCTGCTGCTTATTTTATGCTACCTTTAGCCTGGTGTGGTACCCATGTGTTGGAAATAACTCACATTGGACAATAAAGGTGTATTCTTGGATCTAATACAATGCCAACCCATTAAAGAAGCATACATCAAACACTGAAGTACGATGTGCACAGAGGACCAGTCCTTTTGTCTACCATCCCAGGAGGAACATGTGCTGCCTACAGTTGTTTTAGGAATTAAGCTTTGATTGACGTGGTTCCCACCATGTACAATGGGAAACAGTACTGATTTGGATCCCTAATGCACAGTAAGAAATTATGCACAAGGTATAGACCCCTCAAACTAAACTCTGGAGCTCAAAGCCAATTCCACTGCATTTTTTACTTATTTCCCTTTATTCAGGGACTGATTTAGACCTGGGACACCAGGTCACCAGGTGTGTGCAATTAATTATCAGGTAGAACAGAAAACCGGCAGGCTCCGGACCTCGTAGGGTAAGAGTTGAGTACCCCTGGTATATACTTTCATGTTGAAACCAACAGAGGCCATTCAGAGAGAATACAGGAACACTAGGCAGTAGTAGCAGAGTGGTATCTCTTTATGATCATCATCAAAGCTACAGTACCACGCCCACACCCATATCTGGAGATCCACTGGAACCGTATATATAACGCCCTATCAGAGAGCAGATTGGATTTCTCTCTATTCTAACCACCACCCTGCCATCTAGTGAGCCTTTTGTTAATCTCACTCATCTTTCAGCCGTAAGATTTATGATAAAATCACCATAAAACAATAGTTACCCTCTAAAGTTATGCCCTTTTTAGGACTTTTCCAGTTATTTCAATCCCAGATACATTTACACTGAGTATACGAAACATTAGGAACACCTTCCCAATATTGAGTTTTGCCCTCAGAACAGCCTCAATTCATCGGGGCATGGACTCTACAAGGTGTTGAAAGCGTTCCGCAGGGATGCTGGCCCATGTGAACTCCAATGCTTCCCACAATTGTGTCAAGTTTGCTGGATGTCCTTTGGTTGATGGACCATTCTTGACACACACGGGAAACTGTTGAGCATGAAATCCCCAGCAGCATAGCAGTTCTTGACACAAACCGTTGTGCCTGGCACCTACTACCATACCCCATGCAAAGACAAATGTTTTGTGTCGCCCATTCACCCTTAATGACACACATACACAATCCATCTCTCAATTGTCTCAAGGCTTAGAAATCCTTCTTTAACCTGTCCTCCTCATCTGCACTGACTGAAGTGGATTTAACAAGTGACATCAATATAACTCAGTGTATAAGGGGACGTATGGTAATAAAATATAGGACTTTTGTGGAGTTATATTATGACAACCATTAATAATGAAAACAATATTGTTGCATCACAGACATTCACTATGGGACCCTACACTGTGATTCGTACTGGTGTCTATAGCAGGATGGGACCGTATTGCAACGCAAGCTCATACAATAATACAATGGGAAAAAAGCAAGGCGTTAGCATCACTTGTCTTTATTCACGATTCTTGGAAATTGCCCATTGTATAAGCCTGGGTTTGAGTTTCCTTGCTGGGTTTGTGGGGCATATCCCCTTTCATGTTGACATCCTTATTTCTTATGCACAGTCAGGAACTAAGATGTGATAGCCCTTTATTCTCTGGTGATAAAATATCCTTTTCAACACAACAAAAAACACACTGGGGGATTACATTTTAGTCATACAAAATCAAACTTTACTAAACTTTGTATCTGAAATAGCAACATCATCCGTCCATAGTCGGTGGTGAAATGAGTTTCCATAAAGGCACAGATTGACTGGCAATCCAAAGACCTGACTTGTTAAATCCTGGCAAGGTGACGTACATTGTTGTCACGTCCTGACCATAGTAAGTTGTTATTTTCTATGGTGGAGTAGGTCAGGGCGTGACGGGCGGTGTTTGTCCGTTTTTGTATTTCTATGTTTAGTTTCTAGTTTTGTATTTCTAGGTTGGGTTTTGTTTGGCATGACCTCCAATTAGAGGAAGCCTGTTGTTGTTGTCTCTAATTGGAGGCCATATTTAAGTTGATGTTTGTCCCACTTGCGTTTTGTGGGTGATTATATTTTGTGAGTGTGTTTGTTCCTCCTGGGTCACGGTTTGTTGTTTTGTTCCTCCAGTTTATTTTGTATCGCATTAAGTTTCACTGTCCAATAAATATGTGGAACAAAACCGACGCTGCATTTTGGTCTGATCATTCGAACAGTCGTGACAATTGTAAAGTTATCTGTTTGCGAGGAGTCCCAATTCCCAAGTTTGCCTACTTTCCTTGGGTTTCACAGGCACCTGTCTCCTTTCTAAACCTGGCCCCTCCCTCTGCTTTATCTCTGTGTTGCAGATCAGCCTCTCTGTTCCCATGTATTGTTTCCTGGATGAAAGAAACAACACAGGATAGAAAACAGGTCCAATGTGAATTTAGAGCTATACATTCTCGCTTGAGGTGTTAGAGCCTATAGAACCAAGATCGGGTGGGCAGGCCTTAAGTCTGTTTTATTTTTTATTTGTTTTATTTTAAGGGGCAGGTCAGCATTAATACTGCAGATTGGGTTTTTCTTTATTTTCACTATTTTCTACATTGTAAAATAATAGTGAAGACATCAACACTATGAAATAACACATGGAATCATGTAGTAACCAAAAAAGTGTTAAACAAATCAAAATATATTTGACATTCTTCAAAGTAGCCACCCTTTGCCTTGACAGCTTTGCGCACTCTTGGCATTCTCTCAACCAGGTTCATGAGATAGTCACCTGGAATAATGCATTTCAATTAACAGGTGTGCCTTGTTAAAGTTTACTTGTGGAATTTCTTTCCTTCTTAATGCATTTGAGCCAATCAGTTGTGTTGTGACAAGGTAGGGGGGTTATGTAGAAGATAGCCCTAGTTGGTAAAAGACCATGTGCATATTATGACAAGAACAGCTCAAATAAGCAAAGAGAAACGACAGTCATCATTACTTTAAAACATGAAGGTCAGTCAAAGAAACACAAGCAATGGACATCTAAATGAGAGATTTTTGGTTCCATCCGTCGTGTCTTTGTGAGACACAGAGTAGGTGAACAGATGATCTCCGCATGTCTGGTTCCCACCGTGAAGCATGGAGGAGGAGGTGTGATGGTGTGGGGTGCTTTGCTGGTGACACTGTCTGTGATTTATTTAGAATTCAAGGCACGCTTAAACAGCATGGCTACCACAGCATTCTGCAGCGATACGTCATCTGGACAATGACCCAAAACACACCTCTAGGCTGTGTAAGGGCTATTTTACCAAGAAGGAGAGTGATGGAGTGCTGCATCAGAAGACCTGGCCTCCACAATCACCCGACCTCAACCCAATTGAGATGGTTTGGAATGAGTTGGAATGCAGAGTGAAGGAAAAGCAGCCAACAAGTGCTCAGCATATGTGGGAACTCCTTCAAGTCTGTTGGAAAAGCCTTCCAGGTGACTACCTCATGAAGCTGGTTGAGAGAATGCCAAGAGTGTGCAAAGCTGTCATCAAGGCAGAGGGTGACTACTTTGAAGAATCTCAAATATAAAATATATTTTGATTCATTTCAAACACTTTTTTGGTAACTACATGATTCCATATGTGTTATTTCATAGTTTTGATGTCTTCACTATTATTCTACAATGTAGAAAATAGTAAAAAATCAAGAAAAACCCTTGAATGAGTAGGTGTGTCCAAACCTTTGACTGGTACTATATATATATATATATATACACACACATACACACATATCTTTTTAAAATTAATTTTCCCCTAACCCTACCAACCCTCCCCTAATTGGCGTAAACTAATGAACAACAACACTTAGGCTTCTACTGCCAGCTTATACATACTATATACATGTTACGGACACAATGAATTTTACAATAGTTATCACAACAGGTTGTTTGTTTTCTGGGTTCGGTCAACTGCTGAAGTGCCACAGTGTCTCTTTACAGTGGAGATGGAGGCTGATTGTGAGTCAGGATACACAACAAGTCTTATATAAACAATTGAGTGATACTGTATTGTACAATGCATTCAAAAAGTATTCACACTCCTTGTCTTTTTCCACATTTTGCTACATTACAGTATTATTCAAAAATTATTTTAAAAAACATTCTCATCAATCTAAACACAATACCCCATAATGACAAAGCGAAAATAGGTTTATATAAATGTTAGCAAATTTATACAAAAAGAAAAAACATAAATATATTATTTACATAAGTATTCAGACTCTTTTCTATGAGACTCGAAACTGAGCTCAGGTGCATCTTGTTTCCATTGATCATCCTGAAGTTCCTGCTACGCCACCGTGTCCGTGATCAGTTAATCTGACTATTCTGATAATTGATTTAATTTACTTATTTCAGTAATTAAAGGGCTTTCTGTATAGTTTTTTTTCTTCAAATCAAATCAAAGTTTATGAGTCACATGTGCCGAATACAACCTTACAGTGAAATGCTTCCTTATGAGCACCTAACCTACAATGCAGTTTTAAAAAATACGGATAAGAATAAGAAATAAAAGTAACAAGTAATTAAAGAGCAGCAGTAAAATAACAATAGCGAGACTATATTTAGGGGGGTACCGGTACAGAGTCAATGGGCGGGGGCACCGGTTAGTTGAAGTAATATGTACATGTAAGTAGAGTTACTAAAGTGACTATGCATAGATGATAACAACAGAGAATAGCAGCGGTGTAAAGGGAGGGGGGCAATGCAAATAGTCTTGTATCCATTTTATTAGGTGATCAGGAGTCTTATGGCTTGGGGGTAGAAGCTGTTTAGAAGCCCCTTGGACCTAGACTTCGCGCTCCGGTACCGATTGCCGTGCAGTAGCAAAGAGAACAGTCTATGACTAGGGTGGCTGGAGTCTTTGACAATTTTTAGGGCCTTCCTCTGACACCGCCTGGTATAGAGGTCCTGGACAGCAGGAAGTTTGGCCCCAGTGGCGTACTGGGCGGTTTGCACTACCCTCTGTAGGCCGAGCAGTTGCCGTACCAGGCAGTGATGCAACCGGTCAGGATGCTCTTGATGGTGCAGCTGTAGAACCTTTAGAGAATCTGAGGACCCATGACAAATCTTTTCAATCTCCTGAGGGGGAATAGGTTTTGTCGTGCCCTCTTTACGACTGTCTTGGTGTGCTTGGACCATGTTAGTTTGTTGGTGATGTGGACACCAAGGAACTTGAAGCTCTCAACCTGCTCAACTGCAGTCCTGTCGATGAGAATTGGGGCGTGCTCGGTCCTCTTTTTCCTGTGGTCCACAATCATCTCCATTGTCTCGAGATGTTTATACAACTTGATTGGAGTCCACCTGTGGTAAATTCAATTGTTTGGACATGATTTGGAAAGGCACACACCTGTTTATTTATAAAAAATATATATTTCACCTTTATTTAACCAGGTAGGCTAGTTGAGAACAAGTTCTCATTTACAGCTGCGACCTGGCCAAGATAAAGCAAAGCAGTGCGACACAAACAACAACACTGAGTTACACATGGAATAAACAAACATACAGTCAATAACACAATAGAAAAGGCTATATACAGTGTGTGCAAATAAGGTAAGATAAGGGAGGTAAGGCAATAAATAGGCCATAGTGGCGAAATAATTACGATTTAGTAATTAAGCACTGGAGTGACAGATGCGCAGAAGATGAATGTGCAAGTAGAGATACTGGGGTGCAAAGGAGCTATTTACAGATGGGCTATTTACAGGTGCAGTGATCTGTGAGCTGCTCTGACAGCTGGTGCTTAAAGTTATAGAGGGAGATATGAGTCTCCAGCTTCAGTGATTTTTGCAATTTGTTCCAGTCATTGGCAGCAGAGAACTGGAAGGAAAGGCGGCCAAAGTAGGAATTGGCTTTGGGGGTGACCAGTGAAATATACCTGCTGGAGCGCATGCTGCGGGTGGGTGCTGCTATGGTGACCAGTGAGCTGAGATAAGGCGGGGATTTTCCTAGCAACGACTTATAGATGACCTGGAGCCAGTGGGTTTGGTGACGAATATGAAGTGAGGGCCAGCCAACGAGAGCATACAGGTCGCAGTGATGGGTAGTATATGGGGCTTTGGTGACAAAACGGATGGCACTGTGATAGACTGCATCCAATTTGCTGAGTAGAGTGTTGGATGCTATTTTGTCAATGACATCGCGGAAGTCAAGGATCGGTAGGATAGTTAGTTTTACGAAGGTATGTTTGGCAGCATGAGTGAAGGATGCTTTGTTGCGAAATAGGAAGCCGAATCAAGATTTAATTTTGGATTGGAGATGCTTAATGTGAGTCTGGAAGGAGAGTCTAACCAGACACCTAGGTATTTGTAGTTGTCCACATATTCTAAGTCAGGACCGTCCAGAGTAGTGATGCTAGTCGGGCAGGCAGGTGCGGGCAGCAATCGGTAGAAGAGCATGCATTTAGTTTTACTAGCATTTAAAAGCAGTTGGAGGCCACAGAAGGAGTGTTGTATAGCATTGAAGCTCGTTTGGAGGTTTGTTAACACAGTGTCCAAAGAAGGGCCAAATGTATACAGAATGGTGTTGTCTGAGTAGAAGTGGATCAGAGAATCACCAGCAGCAAGAATGACATCATTGATATATACAGAGAAAAGAGTTGGCCCGAAAATTGACCCCTGTGGCACCCCCATAGAGACTGCCAGAGGTCAGGACAACAGGCCCTCCGATTTGACACACTGAACTCTGTCAGCGCACTGTCTGACCAATCCCAGGATGACCAGAGGAGGGTGACGTGTGGGCCCAAAAGATCAACCGGTCACGAACAGCGACAGGACGTACAGACACCCAGTGGGACACTGGACGGGAGCGTGCTCTGCACGTAACACCTGCTCAATGTCCGCGTCCAGCTCCCACACTACCGGCGCCACCAGGCAGGAGGTGGGGAGTATGGGAGTGGGATCCATGGGCCGCTCCTCTGTATCATACAGCCGGGACAATTCGTCTGCCTTCACGTTCTGGGAGCCTGGTCTGTAGGAAAGGGTGAACACAAAACGGGTGAAAAACATGGTCCACCTTGCCTGGTGGTCAGTCCAGATGAGAAAAGGGTGTTTAGCCCCCTCAAGCCAATGTCTCCATGCCTTCAAGGCCTTGACGACAGCCAACAGCTCTTGGTCCCCCACATCATAGTTTTGCTCGGTGGCGTACCCAAGCGCTGAGAGAGCACAGCTCCTATCCCAGCCTCGGACGCGTCCACTTCCACTATGAACGCCAAAGAGGGATCTGGATGGGCCAGCACGGTAGCCGAGGTAAACAGAGCCCTCAGGTGACCAAAAGCCCAGTCCGCCTCAGCCGACCACTGCAAACGTACCAGGCCCCCCTTCAGCAGTGAGGTAATGGGAGCCGCTACCTGACCAAAACCCCAGATAAACCTCTGATAGTAGTTGGTAAACCCTAAGAAGCGCTGCACCTCCTTTACCATGGTGGGAGTCGGCCAATTACGCACAGCTGAAATGCGGTCACTCTCCATCTCCATCACTGAGGTGGAAATGCGGTACCCTAGGAAGGAGACAGACTGCTGGAAGAACAGGCATTTCTCAGCCTTGGCGTACAGGTCATGCTCCAACAGGCGACCAAGCACCCTGCGCACCAGGGACACATGCTCAGAGCATGTAGCGAAGTATATCAGAATGTCATCAATATACACCACTACACCCTGCCCATGCAGGTCCCTGAAAATCTCATCTACAAAGGCTTGGAAGACTGATGGCGCATTCATCAACCCGTACGGCATGACGAGGTACTCATAATGCCCTGAGGTGGTACTGAAATCTGTCTTCCACTCGTCTCCCTCCCGGATACGCACCAGGTTGTAAGCGCTCCTGAGATCTAGTTTGGTGAAGAAGCGCGCCCCGTGCATTGACTCAATTGCTGTGGCTATGAGCGGTAGCGGGTAACTATACCTAACAGTGATCTGGTTCAGACCTCGATAGTCAGTACACGGGCGTAGACCTCCCTCCTTCTTCTTCACAAAAACGAAACTCGAGGAGGCGGGTGAAGTGGAGGACCGAATGTACCTCTGACGCAGGGATTCGGAGACATATGTTTCCATAGCCGCCGTCTCCGCCTGTGAGAGGGGATACATGTGACTCCTGGGAAGTGCGGCGTTTACCAGGAGATTTATCGCACAATCCCCCTGTCGATGAGGTGGTAATTGAGTTGCCTTCCTTTTACAGAAGGCGAGAGCCAAATCGGCATATTCAGGGGGAATGCGCACGGTGGAGACCTGGTCTGGACTTTCCACCGTAGTAGCACCAACGGAAACCCCTAAACACCTCCTCGAGCACTCTCGCGACCACCCCGTGAGAGCCCTCTGTGGCCAAGAAACAGTGGGGTCATGACAAGCTAACCAGGGTAGGCCTAGCACCACGGGAAATGCAGGAGAGTCAATAAGGAAGAGACTAATTCTCTCCTTGTGACCCCCCTGCGTCACCATGCCCAGAGGAGCGGTGGCCTCCCTAATCAACCCTGACCCTAACGGTTGACTGTCTAAGGCGTGAACGGGGAAGGGCACAGCCACGGGAACAATGGGGATCCCTAAACTAAGGGCGAACGATCTATCTATAAAATTCCCAGCCGCGCCTGAATCGACGAGCGCCGTGTGCTGGGAATTACATTTTACATTTTACATTTTAGTCATTTAGCACACGCTCTTTTCCAGAGTGACTTACAATAGTGAATGCATACATTTCATGGATTTTTTTTTTTTTGTACTGGCCCCCGTGGGAATCGAACCCACAACCCTGGCATTGCACACACCATGCTGGCGTTGCAAACTCCATGCTCTACCAACTGAGCATGGTGTTTGCGGAGAAAAGTCAGGAAAAGTGAAATACAAAAACATATGTGCAACAGAGGGCTCTGGGTGAGAATGATGCCGGCTCACCTGGGGTGATACCAGAGCGCCCTGCCTGCTGCCTCGATATCCAGAGGAACCAACCCGGCACCGACCGGCAGTGTGACCTCTGCGGCCACAGATGGTGCACGAGCTGGAACCCCCTCCGGTCTCCCTGCGCACCGCCCCTCCCAGCTCCATGGGTATCGGAGAGGGGGTGCAGGTGGATATAACCAACAGACCCCGATCTGCACGTCCACGGGTAGCCAGCAGGTTATCCAGCCGGATGGACAGGTCTACCAGCTGGTCGAATGTGAGGGTGATGTCTCTGCAGGCCAACGCCCAACGGACGTCCTCGCGCAGACTGCAGCGGTAATGGTCGATCAGGGCCCTGTCGTTCCATCCCGCGTCGGCAGCCAGGGTCCGAAACTCCAGGGCGAACTCCTGGGCGCTCCTCGTCCCCTGTTTCTGATGGAAGAGGCATTCACCTGCCGCTCTACCCTCGGGCGGGTGGTCGAAGACTGCCGGAAGCGGTGGGTGAACTCCTCAAACTGGTCCAACGCCGCATCTCCCTCTCTCCACACAGCGTTGGCCCACTCCAGGGCTTTCCCGGTGAGGCACGAGACGAGGGCGGACAACCTCTCACGGCCCGAAGGAGCCGGGTGGACAGTTGCCAGGTATAAGTCTAGCTGCAACAGGAACCCCTGGTAGTTCGCAGCCGTCCCGTCGTATTCCTGGGGAAGGGAGAGACGATTCCCACTGGGACCAGGAGAAGGAGGGGCGCGTAGTGGAGACCCCGGTTGTGCTGGTGGAGGCGCTTGTAGAACTCCCTGTCTCTCCCAGCGGTCCATTGTCTGGACAACGCGGTCCATGGCGGTGCCAAGATGGTGGAGCATTGCTGCGTGCTCCCGGACGCGCTCTTCCACCCCTATACCCGGGGTACCTGCTCCTGCTGACTCCATAAGTTTGGTCCGGATTTCTGTAAGGGGTGTGTACTGGCGGCAGAGAAGTCAGGCGCAGGAGAGCAAAACTGTGTTTACAACGACGCAGTTTAATAATAAAAACCACCGGAAACATAACAATCAAACAATGGGTACAAAACCCGTCGCACACCAGCAATAACGTGCACAAGCACTTAAAAAGAAACAATTCCGGACAAGGACTTGGGGGGAATAGAGGGTTAAATACACAACATGTAATGATGGAATTGAAACCAGGTGTGTGGGAAGACAAGACAAAACAAATTGAAAATGAAAAGTGGATCGATGATGACTAAAAGACTGGCGACGCCGACCGCCGAATGCCGCCCAAACAAGGAGAGGAACCAACTACGGAACCAACCTATCTATTTTAGAAATATTGAAATCATTCAACATAACACATTGAAATATGCCACATAGTATCACATAGGCTGCAATTACACAGGCAGACCAATTGTGATCTTTTTTTTCACTAATTGATCTTTGACCAATCAGATAACTCTGAAAAAGGTTTGCTGTGAAAAGATCTGATGTGATTGGTCAAAAGACCAATTAGGGGGAAAATAAATGTCAGAATTGGGCTGCCTGTGTAAACGCAGGCATTGTGGCATCTATGGATGCGTTTAGACAGGCAGCATAATACCGATCTTTGTTTCACTAACTGGTCTTTTGACCAATCAAATCAGCCCTGATGTGATTGGTCAAAAGACCTAAATTACTGGAAAAAATATCATAACAGTCTAAACGTAGCCTAAGTGGAATATAAAAAGTCACAGTGTGGTGATAACAAAGCAAATGTAAATACTGAACGTAATATAGGTGTGTGACAAATCATGGAGGGGATGAATTGATTATTATCCAACCAAACTGATGCAGAAGCACGGAGAGAGATACCAGCCTGCTGTATCCTTCCAATCGAGCTGAGCCACCCAGTCTTTCTTCTCATCCCTCCCTCTTTCCCTGCCTGTGCCGCTATCTTCTCATGACACCTCTGTGCCCAGGGCAATCAGGAGGAAAGCTGGCCCCATTTGGGGCCTACTGATTGGTTCCCACCCAGTATGTGCGCTTTAGCTCAAAAGAATCCAGAACACCTTTTGTATTTGATTCCCTTGTATACTAAACTAATCGGGATCCTGCAGTCATTGTGAAAAATGGGATTGGTAGGAGCAATAGGTTTTTCTTTAGTATTGGTATCTCTAACACAGGTAAATATATATTTTTCTTGGAATATACTTTTTTGTGTGCAAACTTGTATATTTATGTTATATTGTTTTGTCAAATGAATGTTGGAGTATAATTCACTTATTTTGGCTGTTTTTCAGATATCATACACAAAAGCACAAGGTAAGTCTCCAGCTATATCATTAGTTGATGGACTTTGAATAAAGGGAAGATGTGGATGTCAAGCAGTCAATAATGTTTATTTATTCATAATATTTTTTTAATATGATTCTGTGTTCAAATGTTCAAACTACAGAAAAAGTGTAAGTGAAAGATTTGACACAATTTGGGGGAGATGAACTTGAAAACGTAGTGTCATCCCCTCAGGCAACGATGCTTGATAGAGTATTGAGATGTCGACTGATTTACTCATCAATCAATTCTACTAGGCTATTCTCTCCTAGATATCTTTTTTCTATTGAATTTTACTCAAACTTCTCTCTCTCTCTTTCAGTATGCAATATTACATCAATAACATCTCCAGCTGCGTCAGCACTTCTAGTGAAATGGAACAAATACAATGGAGCAACAAATTACTTTTTGGACCTTCGGGTAATAAATGCGACAGATATAGCACCTGTCGTGGTAACGCTACCAGCTACCAGTACAGAGAAACTGGTCCAGGGCCTGAGACCTGGAACCTTGTATAGTGTTACGGTCAAAGTGTTCCAGTTCTACTATGTTATGTGCTTGAAATCACAAGTGGCCAAAACAGGTAAGTATCATTCTCCACCGGAAAGCAAAGTTGTGATAAACATGAATTTTAACCAGTAAACTCAAATATTTCATTTAAAAACATGTGCTATTTATCAAGCCTAGTCTTAGGCCCACCATGGCAACAAATCTTTTCCAAATACATTTTTTGCAGATTTACGCATGGACTTTTGCGCATGGACTGGTCTACTGAACAATATTCTAGAAATGCTAATAATAGCTTACATTGCCCCCTCTTGTTACTATTTTAGTTCCCGACACCTCTCAGATAACCTCCTCAAGGGCATTATCAAGTACTTCAATCCAAATAGAATGGGTGCGCGTGTACACCGCGGACCTTTATCACCTGTTGATGGAATCAAAGACCATGGTAGAGAGGCTTAATTTCACCTTCACCAACATAAGCGCAGTGGTCCAAAACCTGCAGCCATCAACCGTCTACGACTGTTACATCTACACCGCAAACCAAGCTGGTCTTGGAGAGAGAAGCAGAGTGAGGACCATTTCTACCTGTGAGTGAACTATTTTATCTCGATTAACATTAGACTACATTCTGGTTGTGGGTAAACTGGTTGTAAATGCAAGGTCTAAAGAATTTTAAAGGCAGCGTATTCTAGCTTAAATGTTTAACGTTTCACTTTTAGCTTTATACTTAAGGCATTCAGCCTTCAACTAGCCTACCACAGGTGAACTCTAGTCAGTGGTCCATTATAGGTCTACATGACCGTTCATTTGTCCCTCCATAGTGATCCAACCGCCAAAGGGAATTACAGCCAACCAGATTGGAAATAGTTCAGTGCGCCTGTACTGGCAGCCAGTGGAAAAGGTTATTCTTTACCAGGTGACGGTTACCGACCTGGATGAACCAGACCACGCACTGTTCAAGACAAAAGTGTCACACAACCAACTGGACATAAGGGATATCCTGCCATGTTCCTCTTATCAGATATCAGTGGCTTCTGTCAACACCTTACTGGAGCCAGGAGAGCCTACTGAATACACATATACTACAAACAGTGAGTAAGCTTTTATAATCAGTTTTACAATTAGTCATTACTGTCCGATAAACTAGGTATTTTCAGACCTACTGTATATTTATATATATTTTTTTTATGTAATAGCAAACATTTCCTCAAAAAGGTTTCTCCTTTGCACTGAGCTGATAGTCAATAAGTAAATATGTAATTTTCAAGTAGGCAAGCACCGAATGATCCTCACATTCACATGAACCAAATCCAGTACTTATGCAAGTATTATATGTCATTTTCAGCATTAAGTGCTGTGATGTCCATATCAGTGGAGTACAGCTGTACCAGCGGCACAGCCATGGTGTCCTGGGCCCGAGTGTTCGGAGCAGACTCGTACAGAGCAGTTGCTACCGGCAGCGGCAGGACCGTCCTATCCTGCACCTCTCAGGGCACAGAGTGCCAGATCACAGGGGTGGGCTGTGGAGAGGATTACATGGTGCAGGTCACCGCTGTGTCCAAGAGCTGTGAGAGCAAAGTAAACACCACCTCACACTTTGTCACAGGTAAGGACACTGAGACCAAGGAGGTATACTTTTGGACAGGTGAGACAGTGAGACACTTTTGACATACGTAGGACACCTAGAGACAGGTGAGACACAGTGACACAGGTGGGACACTGATTGAGAAAAGGGAAACACCAGGACCCACAATAAAGTGGACCCACAATAAGACAGAGGAGGACAGAATGGAGGGCAAACATTCTAGAAGGCTGAACGAATGGCACTCTTACACTTCTGACCCTTTAATCCCTCCAACTGAACACACAGCTATGCTCTCCCCTACTGTAGGCTACAGCTTAACCAACATCCTATCTCTCACACAGCCTCCTGAGGCTGCATTGTGTACCAGGGCTTAGCTGCTGCAGATCAAGGGCAACAAACAAGTGTTTTTTCTCACAGGATGTACAGTACACCCACTGTACAAGTGATGTGTCCAACAAAGTGCTTTACCTGAATTCACTTCTTATATCAGATTTGACACATATTACAGTTCACATATGATGACAATACAACATAGTGTATAATGCAAAGCTGTAAACAGCCTTTCTTTTGCTGTTTTTGTTAGGATAATATTGGAGGTCATGTGGGAATAGTTTTTTACCTTCCTGCTTTTCCATGGTCCTCTATGTCTGTTTATTTCTTATTCACATAGACACAGACCACACCCACAAATTACTGCATAGGCATCATCCTTGAGAACTAGGTCCTCTATTGAGCTGCAAAGTCATGTTATATTATATTCTGTAACCTATTTTAGAGAAAAGCAGTCCCTTTGAGAACTCTATACCCCAGTGGTTTGCTGTAATCTTAAACATCAGGGTTTTGATGTTTCTCCCTTTTCTCTCTCTTCTCCCATTCTTCTCTCTCTCTCTCCCTCACTCTCACCCTCTCATATTTCTCTCTCTTTTTCCCCTCTACCGCTCTCTCTCCCTCCCTCCTCCCTCTCTCTCTCTCCCTCTCGCAGTCCCCTGTCCTCCCAAGAATCTCAACCTGTACCGTGAGTGTTCCAGCAACGTGATCATCTTCTCCTGGGCTGCCACCAACAACACGGCTCACTACAGGGCCAGGGCCGTGGACTCAGAGGGAGTAACCATGGACTGTATGACCTTAGACACTTCCTGTTTCTTCACCAACACTGTGTGTGGCCGTCGTTACACCTTCACTGTCTACTCTGTCAGTAGCGGGTGCAACAGCCAGGCCAGCCCACCAGTTGCAGTCCGCACCGGTACGACCACAGACACACTCAGGCTGCTTCTGAAATGGCAACTTATCCCTATATAGTACGTTTTACATTTTAGACATTTAGCAGACCCTCTTATCCAGAGCGACTTACAGGTAATGCATTCATCTTAAGATACCGTAGCTAGGTGAGACAACCATAAGTAGAACTTTTGACTAGGGCCCATAGTTTTTTCATTATGAGAATATAGTAGACTATAGTGGTCAGCTGTTTGCTCACCCACACCCGACCGCAATTGCTAATAACCCAACCACCCGACAATATGTGATAAAGTGAAAATCTGAGACCGCACCCAACCCTAAACCACTAATATAGAAAATGCACTGTAAACTACAGTCAGAGACAGATTGTTTTTTTGACAGGGGGTGCAGGATTTTGTTTTGCCTGATTTAGATACGTTTCTGTTTATAATTTCCAACATTTTGGTAGACTATATGTTAGTCAACTGGTGTCACGCTTGTCGTCTTCGTCTTCCGACGATATAACGAAATCGTCGTCTGAAAATGTGGACCAATACGCAGCAGGTTCGTGAATGCTCATCTTGATTTTTATTCACTACAAAAATGAACATACAAAAATAACAAAATACGAACAACTAACAGTCTGTCAAAGCATAGTGCTTACACAGAACAATCACCCACAAAACACAAACACAAACACACCCTCATTTATGAGACTCTCAATCAAAGGCAGATAGACAACACCTGCCTTCAACTGAGAGCCCCAATCAACCAAACATAGAAACACACACACTAGATTCCACATAGAACTACCTAGACATAAACCAAAACCCGGACATACTAAATCAAACACCCTTTACACAAACACACCACCCCGAACCACATAAAACAAATACCCTCTGTCACGCCCTGACCAAACTACAAAACAATTAACCTTATATACTGGCCAGGACGTGACAACTGGTCTATAATTCGATACATGCAGCTTCTCTCCTGTCATTATATGTTGCCCTAGAAGACTAAATAAACCCCTGCTCACCAGAATAATGTCATACACATAAATCAATAGAATGAATGCTTCAAACAAGTTGACATCGGTAAAGCTGTCTCTGTCATCTCTGATTCTTTCGCGGATTAAAGACATTTAGGGACGGGGGAGAAAATGCAATAATCCAACCACATAAAACTGGAAATATTTTCTGTGCAAAATGTCCAAATGACATCAGTTTGACCGGTTGTAAGGAAATAGAAAGCTATGAAAACAACCCAACATGTTTCTGATAAGATTTCAGTTCGACTTGGATGCATATTTTATGTGGTTGAAATACTATCAGTTTTTATGATGCTGATAAAGATAGCACCTCTACAGACGGTATCTAACTGCACATTCACATTCTCTCAAGATGATGAAAGATATCATATTTCTCCATTAAACAATTTGCCTACATTTGCTGTATACTTTTACTGCAAGAAATTCTTAATTCTGCAGGAGTTAATAGTAAGGCTATGTGAGAGGTTGTAGACCTACAGTCAGTGTCCAGATTTCAGTTTCCATTTAACCCATCTGAACAGTAGGCTACAGTTCCCTTGACGTTCCATAGGCCTATTTGAAGTCCCCGCCTTGTGACTGTCGAATTTGTATAGCGCCTCACAATCATCACACATAACATATCATCCTCTTTTACCACTTCAACAAATCTTTCCCAAACATTACTTTTCTGTCCCTCCCCTTATTTTCAACTCTCCATTTCGCAGCTTTTCTCTTATTGAATTAAACTTCGACATTGTCCTTTTTGACTCTGTGAATCGATGTTAACTTTTTCTAACCCTTCCCAAAAGCATTTGGCGATTGCCGTGTTGGATATTTGGCGCACACCCAGCTAGGCCCTAAAGCGTAAGCTTATGCACTAATGCTAGATTGCATAAAATAATGAAAGATAAACCTCAATGTAGCCTATTGATATAAATTGCACAAAAATGATACATTTATGGATTTTTTCAGTTATTGTTTTCTCTTTATTCAACCAACCCGCCACCCACCCGTCCTTCATCCACACAATATTTCATGACCCTAAACCTGCCCGCCCCGCGGAAAAAACAGCGGGGACTGTGAGTTATAAATCAACCCACGCATTACTAGTAGAGTACACTCATATTCTGTATGATTAGGATGACAACTGGCACTGGCACTGTGTGGGACCGTCTAGCCTAGCGTCTGATCTTGACGTTCTAAAGTGAGAGAACCAGTAGGTGTCAGGGTTCCGAAAGCATTCAACATGGAACCTAAAAGGGTTCTACCTGGAAACACCAAGGGTTATTCAAAGGGTTCTCCTATCGGGACAGCCAAAGAACCCTTTTAGATTGTAGATACCACCTTTCTTTCTAAGATTGTAATTTACAAAACTACAATGCTTGTGAAATAATAATAGCTTGAGTGGGAATCAAATCAAATGTATTTATAAAGCCCTTCTTACGTCAGCTGATATCTCAAAGTGCTGTACAAAAACCCAGCCTAAAACCCCAAACAGCAAGCAATGCAGGTGTAGAAGCACAGTGGCTAAGAAAAACTCCCTAGAAAGGCCAAAACCTAGGAAGAAACCTAGAGAGGAACCAGGCTATGATGGGTGGCCAGTCCTCTTCTGGCTGTGCCGGGTGGAGATTATAACAGAACATGGCCAAGATGTTCAAATGTTCATAAATGACCAGCATGGTCAAATAATAATAACCACAGTAGTTGTCGATGGTGCAACAGGTCAGCACCTCAGGAGTAAATGTCAGTTGGCTTTTCATAGCCGATCATTGAGAGTATCTCTTCCGCTCCTGCTGTCTCTAGAGAGGTCAAAACAGCAGGTCTGGGACAGGTAGCACGTCCGGGGAACAGGTCAGGGTTCCATAGCTGCAGACAGAACAGTTGAAACTGGAGCAGCAGCACAGCCAGGTGGACTGGGGACAGCAAGGAGTCATCAGGCCAGGTAGTCCTGAGGCATGGTCCTAGGGCTCAGGTCCTGAGAGAGAGAGAGAGAGAGAGAGAGAGAGAGAGAGAAAGAAAGAAAGAATTAGAGAGAGCATGCTTAAATTCACACAGCAACTAACAGCAACTCTTTATCATCCCTCTCCAGCCCCCTGTATGCCTCAGAACTTGTTATCCTCAGCCAACTGTCGGTCTGAAGTCCTGACCAGTACATGGGACCGTGCTGAGGGGGCTCTGGCCTACACGGTTGAGGCATGGGGAAACAAGGATGAAAGCAACCGCTACAACTGCAGTTCCTTCACCAACAGCTGTGCCATACCCTCGGTGCATTGTGGGGAGAGTTTAACCATGTACATCACAGCTTTCGATGACAACTGCCCCAGCTACAGGACTCTGGGACAGGTGGCTGAGACAGGTGAGACATGGCCAACTCTTCACTGCCAGTAAATTACATACATTACATCCACATGATTTTAGTAGCCGTTACCCTCCACTGAATTCATTAGCCATATTGATGTGACTTTCATGCACGGCTTTCACACCTGGCTCAATAACCTTATCTTGAAGGGAAAAGCCATTAAGCTGTGTATATTGTTCAACTGGGGCATTCACTACCCTTGTAACTAACTAGTACCAAACCACACACAGACACTCTGAAACCAATACACACACACACACACACACACACTCAACTGAATGTTCCCTCCCCGCTGCAGTTCCCTGCACTCCTCAGAACGTTTCAGCAGCAATGCACTGTGGATCCGACTCCATCACTCTGAACTGGCAGGTTTCCTACGGCTCTCTGTTCTACATCGCCACAGCAATGGATGACGCAGGCGTGGTTCACACCTGTAACTCCATGGATACCAACTGTCAGATCAAGGGCCTCCGCTGCAGCTCCACCTACAACGCCTTCGTCACTGCAACAAACCTCAAGTGCAACAGCTCCAACAGCGAGATAGTCACCATAGAGACAGGCATGTTACTGTCAATCAGTCAATCAGATATATTTATTAAGCCCTTTTTACATCAGCAGTTGTCACAAAGTGCTTTACTGCTCTGCTCTCTCCAGTTTGGTGACAGGCAGGCTGGTGATGAGTTCTAAATGGTTTTATAATAATAATGGTAATAAGAATTATAGTTTTATTACACAGGAAGTAGCAGTAGTCTTGTTATTCCATGCCTTTTGAGCAAGGCCTACTATACAGCTCAATAAATACATGATTTCCAAACTGTTATTTGCCATGTTTATATGAGTGTTGAGTGTCTCTCACGTCACATGATCCCCTCTCCCTCCCCCTCCAGCCTCCTGCCTTCCGGACCACATCGAGGCCTTCCTCGACTGTGCGGCGAACCACGCTCTGATTGTGTGGCAGGGCCATCACAGTATACTCTCCTACACAGCCACCATTGAGGACACAGAGGGAGTCCTTCTCAGCTGCAGCACCACAGGAAACAACTGCACTGTCCCCAGCCTGAAGTGTGGCCAGCTCTACTCTGTCTCCGTCATGCACCACGACGGCATCTGCCCCAGCATACCCTCCCAGGCCATCACCATGGAGTCAGGTAGGAACCTCCACCATTAACAGTACACACAATACTAGCCCTTATTGAAGAATTTGGCAACCGCCAAATCCTTAATCCAACAACTAGAGTCAAGTAGGGCATCTCAATGACTTATATGCAACTTACTAAACCTAACACTTATTGATTCAGTCTTACTCAGTTTTGACTTTAGTCCCCAAACCTCTCCACAGTTATATGACCCCTAGATTTAACCATAAGCCTGATATACTTCTATTTTAGTATACTACTGTACATACTGCATGTCTTTGGTCAAACTTACCTCCTCTCTTCTCCATCACTCTCTCTCCAGTCCCATGCGGGCCTGCCAACGTACAAACTGAGATGGATTGTGGGTCTGGAACGCTGACGGTGAGCTGGGACACGTCGCTGCGTGCGTTAGGTTACACCACCATCATCTCCCACGGCAACAGAGAGCAGGTGACCTGTAACTCCACGGCGACCAGCTGTAGCGTGGACACACTGGACTGTGGAGAGGAGTATGTTGTGGAGGTTATGTCTGTTAACAGATCCTGCCTCTCTATGCCCAGTCAGGCCATGGTCATCAGGGAAGGTGAGACAGGATACAACTAGTTTGTGAAATAAATTCAGTTTCATTCCATTGAGTTCCAGCCGTTTGAACAATCTCTATCAAAATACTACTCAAATTTCAATCAGGTAGACGCAACAATGGAACAAAAAGGCGTTATATAAAGTCACTTTCTGACATCCTTGAATTTGAGTTGAGCAATATTGGAACTTGTATAACTGATCAGTTACTCTATATAAACTGTAAGAATCTATTTTCCTCATCTTCCTCCCCTCTCAGTGCCCTGTGTGCCCACTAACGTGACAGTGCACCGTACCTGTGGAGAGAGCCCTGTAGCCGTCACCTGGGACGCCAGCCGCGGGGCCAAGATCTACACTGCCATCGCCATAGGCAACAGCGGCCACCGTACGGAGTGCACGTCCAACGACACCACCTGTAGTCTGGAGGATCTGCTGTGTGGTCAGACGTACAGCCTCAGTGTATTGGCTGTGGACGACGCCTGCTCCAGCACGGAGAGCAGCTTGGTCACCCTACAGACAGGTAAAGACGGAGTAATAAACAGTGGGGTTGATGTGATATGTTTCTGGGTTAAGCAATCAATCAAGCAACCTGCAACCTGCTGTTAAGTCAGGAAAAGAGCATGGTGTTTGGTGTTTGCAACACCAGGGTTGTGGGTTCGATTCCCACGGGGGACCAGTACGGAGAATAAATGTATGAAATGTATGCATTCACTACTGTAAGTCGCTCTGGATAAGAGCGTCTGCTAAATGACTAAAAATGTAAAATGTAAATGTAAAAGCCATGAACATTATTATTTTTGTAAGCTGCAGTAATGTGCGTTTGGAGTCATATTCTCAACAAAACCATGTTGACAGATACCCTAGTATGTGGACACCACAGATACACACATGGCCAAAAGTAAGTGGACATGACTTCAAATGAGTGGATTCGGCTATTTCAGCAACACCCTTGCTGACAGGTGTATAAAATCGAGCACACAGCTTATGCAATCACCATAGACAAACATTGGCAGTAGAATGGCCTTACTGAAGAGCTCAATGACGTTCAACGTGGCACCGTCATAGGATGCCACCTTTCCAACAAGTCAGTTGGTCAAATTTCTGCCCTGCTTAAGCTGCCCCGCTCAACTGTAACTGTTGTTGTGAAGTGAAAACATCTAGGAGCAACAATGGCTCAGCCACGAAGTGGTAGGCCACACAAGCTCACAGAATGTGACCGCCGAGTGCTGAAGCGCGTAGTATGTAAAGATTGTCTGTCCACGGTTGCAACACTTACGACAGAGTTCCAAACTGCCTCTGAAAGCAACGTCAGCACAAGAACTGTTCGGTTTCCATGGCCGTGCAGCCGCACACAAGCCTAAGATCACCATGCTCAATGCCAAGCGTCGGCTAGAGTGGTGTTAAGCTCGCCACCATTGGACTCTGGAGCAGTGGAAACGCGTTCTCTGACGTGATGAATCAAGCTTCACCATCTGGCAGTCCAACGGACGAATCTGAGTTTGGCGGATGCCAGGAGAACGCTACCTGCCCAAATACATAGTGCCAACTGTAAAGTTTGGTGGAGGATGAATAATGGTGTGGGGCTGTTTTTCATGGTTCAGGCTAGACCCCTTAGCTCCAGGGAATGGAAATCTTAATGCTACAGCATACAATGACATTCTGGCCTGCACAGAGCCCTGACCTCCATCCCATCGAACACCTTTGGGATGAATTGGAACGTTGACTGCACTAGTATGTGGACACCCCCCATCAGTGCCCGATCTCACTAATGCTCTTGTGGCTGAATGGAAGGAAGCAAGTCCCCGCAGCAATGTTCCAACATATAGTGGGAAGCCTTCCCCGACGAGTGGAGGCTGTTATAGCTGCAAAGGGTGTACCAACTCTATATTAATGCCCATGATTTTGGAATGAGATGATCGACGAGGTGTCCACATACATTTTTATAGGCATTCAGAGTGGTGTATCTCAAAGCATAAGGCTAACTACATTACACAGAGCCACAATCCAAGTCAGACCATAACCTCTTTCTCTCCTCCTCCCCTCCTGCAGTGCCTTGTCCTCCCACCCACGTCTCCAGCTGGGTGGACTGTGGCAGTAACACAGCCTCCCTCTCCTGGGATGCCAGTCCCAACGCCATCTCCTACTCTGGCAGTGCGGTGGGCACAGATGGGCACAGTGTGAGCTGTGGCGCTGCCACCCCAGGGTGCCAGATGGCTGGGCTGCACTGTGGTCAGGACTATGTCTTCACTGTGTCTGCCTCTGATGGTAGCTGTGAGAGCCCTGAGAGTGACACGTTCACGCAGGAGACAGGTGAGAGAGACAGAGACAGCGTCTTCTTCTTCTGTTCAGTTAGAGATGATATTACAGACCATCTTTTCTTCCTCTACTATCTAATACTACTACAACTACTACCGCTATTACTGCTACTACTACTGGTACTACTACTACTTACTACTATAACTACTACCTCTATTACTGCTACTACTACTGGTACTACTACTACTTACTACTATAACTACTACCGCTATTACTGCTACTACTACTGGTACTACTACTACTTACTACTATAACTACTACCGCTATTACTGCTACTACTACTGGTACTACTACTACTTACTACTATAACTACTACCGCTATTACTGCTACTACTACTGGTACTACTACTATTTACTACTATAACTACTACCGCTATTACTGCTACTACTTACTACTATAACTACTACCGCTATTACTGCTACTACTACTGGTACTACTACTACTTACTACTATAACTACTACCGCTATTACTGCTACTACTACTGGTACTACTACTACTTACTACTATAACTACTACCGCTATTACTGCTACTACTACTGGTACTACTACTACTTACTACTATAACTACTACCGCTATTACTGCTACTACTACTGGTACTACTACTACTTACTACTATAACTACTACCGCTATTACTGCTACTACTACTGGTACTACTACTACTTACTACTATAACTACTACCGCTATCACTGCTACTACTTACTACTATAACTACTACCGCTATTACTGCTACTACTACTGGTACTACTACTACTTACTACTATAACTACTACCGCTATTACTGCTACTACTACTGGTACTACTACTACTTACTACTATAACTACTACCGCTATTACTGCTACTACTTACTACTATAACTACTACCGCTATTACTGCTACTACTACTGGTACTACTACTACTTACTACTATAACTACTACCGCTATTACTACTACTACTACTGGTACTACTACTACTTACTACCATAACTACTACCGCTATTACTGCTACTACTACTGGTACTACTACTACTACTTACTACTATAACTACTACCGCTATTACTGCTACTACTTACTACTATAACTACTACCGCTATTACTGCTACTACTACTGGTACTACTACTACTTACTACTATAACTACTACCGCTATTACTGCTACTACTACTGGTACTACTACTACTTACTACTATAACTACTACCGCTATTACTGCTACTACTACTGGTACTACTACTACTTACTACTATAACTACTACCGCTATTACTGCTACTACTTACTACTATAACTACTACCGCTATTACTGCTACTACTACTGGTACTACTACTACTTACTACTATAACTACTACCGCTATTACTGCTACTACTTACTACTATAACTACTACTTACTACTATAACTAATACTACTACTGCTAATCTTTCAACTTCCTCTCACATTCCCCTTTGCTACAGTACTAAACATTCAAAAGTGATTTTCTATTCCATTTGATCTAAATGAGTATTCTTCCTCTCCCTGTCAGCCCCCTGTGCCCCTCAGAGTGTAGTGAACAGTCTGTTCTGCAGGACAAACACTCTGAGCGTCAGCTGGGCCCCTGCAGCTATCGCCCTGAACAACAGTGTCACCGCCATGGCTGGTGATGGTACTGCACTCTCCTGCACAACAGAGGGCTCCACCTGCGAGCTGGACGGGCTACAGTGTGGACAACAATACACTGTTGCCGTGACAGCAACCAGTAGCAACTGCACCGGAACTACCAGCGCTCCACAGACAGTCCAGACAGGTGTGTTATCTGTCTAGCATTGCAGATAGAGAGTCTTATCAGAGGTATTTAAAGATAGAGCAGTTGTACTGTACTGCATACTGTTATTACACAGAACTCACACTTTCTGTTCTCTCTCTCTCTCTCTCTCTCTTAGTGCCATGTGTTCCATCCAGTGTGCATGGGGTTGTGGACTGTGCCTCTAACACCCTGCAGGCCTCTTGGGATGCCACAGATGGGGCTCACGCTTACATTTCCACAGTGACTGGGCCAGACAGTTACACCTCGACGTGCTCTACTGCCAACCTGACCTGTTTCTTCACCGGTCTGAAGTGTGCCAAGGAGTACAGCGTCAGCGTGGTTGCCAAAGACGACCAGTGCAACAGCTCTGTCAGCGTTGACGTCTCAGTGGCAACAGGTAAGCTCAGAGAAGATAATATAAGATAATATAATAATCCATGTATTACATTGTATTAATGTTACAGTGATGTACAAAAACCCTCTCTGAACCTGTTGCACAGTATCCTACAAATTGGTCCTTCGAGCCGGATATGAACAAGCAACCAATAGGCCAGGGATCATCAACTAGATTCAGCCTGGCCGGATTTTTTATTGAGCGGATGGTCGGGGGGCTGGAACATAATTGCAAATAATTAGACGGCAAATTGATTGCAAGAAGCCCAAACAGATATAATGTTTGACTAAAACATAATAATTTCAAAACTTGCGGACATTTGTATACATTCATATTTCTCTCTATTATGTGTGGGAATACTTGGGAACAGATTTCTTAAATTAAAATCACTTGGAGCTGATTTCCTGGTGTTTTTAGTCTATTATGTCCAACAACAACAAAAAATTGCTAATAAAAACACATTTGGCACACGGCCCGCCAGTTGGGGTACCCTGCTATAGGCTTTGATGAGGCTTATTCCCCAAAACATGTGTAAACATACTGTGAGCACATTATCAGGTCATGTGACCAAGGTCATGTGACCAGTAAGAAGAAAGTATGAAAATGTATGAACTCACTACTGTAAGTCGCTCTGGATAAGAGTGTCTGCTAAACGACTAAAATGTAAAATGTTATTATGTTCTATGACCCTGTGCCACGACTTCTGCCGAAGTCGGTTCCTCTCCTTTTTCGGGCGGTGTTCAGCGGTCGACGTCACCGGTCTTCTAGCCATCGCCGATCCATTTTTCATGTTCCATTTGTTTTGTCTTGTTTTCACACACACCTGGTTTCAATTCCCTAATTACATGTTGTATATTTTCCCTCTGTTTCCCCCATGTCCTTGTCGGGAATTGTTTATTTGTAAGTACTCGTGCTATGTGTTACTGGTGCGCCACGGGTTTTGTACCCATGTGTTTGTTGTTTTGTATGCCGTTAGTTTTATATATTAAACTGCTCCGGCTATTCACCAAGTTCTGCTCTCCTGCGTTTGATTTCCCTGCCACCAGTTACGCACCCCTTACACCCTGTTTGTGACCCCCCTCCCCAGCCCCATGTGACCCAGAAAACGTGGCTTCCCTGCTGCAGTGCAGCTCAGGCGTGGTGACGGTGTCCTGGGAGGCCAGTGCTGGAGCCACTGGATACACTGCCTCGGCACAGGAGGACGGAGAGACACACTTTACTGCCTGCAGCACCACAGGCACTTCCTGTGACCTCACCCAGCTGGAGTGTGGAGAGATTTACACTGTGACAGTTGTGGCCAGGGACGGAATCTGCAACAGCACATTGCTGGCAACAACCACCATCGAGACAGGTAAAGGAGGGAGAAAGATAGTATGTGCGATGGAGAGAGTGTGACAGACATAAATATTGAGATGACGATAGAACCAAAGAGAGATTGATAACAGTATGTATCTCTGTGATATATAATTTGATCTAACACAGAGAGAGGCGTTTGATATAATAGACAGAGACACTAGTCCATCTCCAGTCCCTGACCTGTCCTCTTCTCCACCTGCTCCAGTCCCCTGTCCACCCACCATCAAGGACCACTCCCTGGATTGTGCTTCAAACCAGGCCTACATCTCCTGGGTTGACAATGACGATGCTGTGGGCTTCCTCATCAACGCCAGCTCTGCCCTGGGTCACACCTCCTTCTGCAGCTCCACCAACACCTCCTGTCTCCTTGACGACCTGCTCTGTGGACAGACCTACACTGTGCATGCCATCGCCCAGGGAGACCAGTGCAACAGTGAGCCCAGCGAGTCGTTCGAGATCGTCACAGGTGTGTTTTTAGACTAGAGCTGTGTGTGATTGACGTGGGATTCATTTGCTGTTGTTATTATTATAAGACCCAGCTGGTCCACTAACGGCCCACTGCTGGAAAAGATGGCGGCCCACTGGCCCCACTCATGTTGTTGTGACCATCTGTCTCTTTTTGACTGATCAAGTGTATTTGTGTGTGTTTCCACAGCCCCTTGCACCCCAGCCAACGTCCGGTCCCAGTACGAGTGTGGTACGAGTATAGCTCTGCTGAGCTGGGACGAGACTCTGGGGCATGACAGCTTCATCGCCCGTGTAGAGTCTGGTGACCACAGTGACTCCTGCATTACGACTGAGACCCAATGCTCTTTGACCACGCTCATGTGTGGTCATCTCTACAATGTGACTGTGAATGCTCTGGCAGGACACTGCAACAGCAGCCAGTCAGCTGCCACACAGATACAGACAGGTAAGGGGATAATGGTCCTCAGTGTAGTCAGTATCAGATACATACTCTGTTATATTTACATATGTATTATATATGTACAGTAACAGTTTATTACTTTAACATTGTCTCGCTGTCCTATCCTCCCTTCAGCTCGCTGTGCCCCGCAGAATGTCAGTGCCAGTCTGCTGTGTGGAAACAACACTGTGGCTGTGACCTGGCTGGCCAGCGCTGGTGCCGTGGGCTACAATGTGACCGCCCTTGGTCGCGACGGCGACGCCAAAACCTGCACCACAGACGACACCAGCTGTGATCTTCCAAACATGCACTGTGCTCAGACCTATGAAATCACTGTCACCCCCTTCTCTGAGACGTGTGAAGGCTTCCAGAGCACTGCCATCACCTTCATTGCAGGTGTGGAAAACAAATACAGATCAGGGAAGCTACTTAAAGACATTTACATTCTTAAGAGTGCTCCATTGGCTGCTTTAACTCTTAAAACCCCTGTCTCAACAACTGTCCTTAACAACAAATCCCCCCCTTCTCCCTCCCTCTCCCCCTCTCTCTCCCCCACCTAGGTCCCTGTCCCCCCACCGAGGTCCAGACCTCTCTGCAGTGCGAGAGTAATGTGGGTTCCGTGTCCTGGGTCGCCGCCCCCACCTCCAAGATGTACATTGCAACAGCGACCGACCAGGACGGCCACGCCCACACCTGCATCACCAATGGGACGGCGGGCTGCTCCTTCAGCGATCTGAAATGCGGCGAGACCTACAATGTCTCAGTGGTAACCATGGAGAGGGGATGCCAGAGCGAGCCCAGCGCACCAGTCACCCTCAAAGCATGTAAGAGGAGATAATAAATCCCTATACTAATGATTGTATTCATTAGCATTAACTTAACAATAACGATCTGTTAACTGTATATCTCAGTTTAAGTTTTCAACAAACCTTGGCATGGAATGCATTTTGCAAAGTAATGCTAATTATTGGGTGGGTTGGATATGTGTGCAATTTCAAAACCAAAAAGCTAACACTCTTTCCCTCTTCCTGTTTCTCTCTTTCCCTCCCTCTCTCAGCCATCTGTCCTCCTACCAGCCTGGCTGGAGTGACGGCCTGTGGCACCAACGACCTGACTATCACCTGGGACCAGAACCCAGAGACCGGTGTCACCTATTTCCTGTATTCCCAGAAAGAGGGTGGAGCCAACACCAGCTACTCCACCATAGACACGTCCTATGTGATCTCAGGGCTGCAGTGTGGAGAACACTACAGCTTCAGGGTCACGGCCAAGGACTCTGTCTGCACCAGCAACCTAAGCTCAACCATGGAGATGGACACAGGTACCAACCACAGGCAGGGTCTCTTTACTACCTATTCTTAGATTATCACATTAAAACAATGAGACTCTTCATCTACTTTTTTTATACAGTGTGTCACTCAAAGCCACTAAATACTGTGACTGTGTATAACAGGCATACAGTTGCTACTTACTTAGACCTTTTACCGTTTTCTCCTGGAGCATAGGCCATCGACAACAGTTCCACCATTGTATAATCTATAAAGAACTTGTCTTGTACTGATTCACAACGTCCTTCCTTGTTCTGAAACTGATTTCCAATGCCCTATCTGGTTCCCGCCCACAGCTCCTTGCCCGCCCACCAACCTAACTGCCCAGGCAAACTGTAGCACCAATGGGGGCACCATCACCTGGGACTTGAGTGCAGGAGGCGTCACCTACACCGCCATGGTAACCGGTACAACCCACAGCCTCACAACCTTCTGTACTTCCAACGCCACTTCCTGTTCTGTGAAGCTGGACTGCGGACATCCTTACTCAGCCTCCGTGGTTGCCTCCACTGGGACCTGCAACAGTACCATGGACACCATCCAGTTCGACTCGGGTAGTTAACAAAATAATGAACTAACAAACTAGCTGACTAACTAACTAACTGACTGACTGACTAACCAACTGGCTAACCAACTTACTGACTAACTTACTGACTGACTAGAATTGAAGAGAATCGAATGGAATCTAACTTTTATTCTAATTATAAACTACAGGTGATATGTTCAATTAGTGAGCAGATGAAACGTGATAAAGCTATTTCTATCCTTCAGTGTCGGCCTTCAGTTGTAGTTGTCTTACATTAGATGATCATACTGTTACTCAACCTTGTTTTCATTCACTATAGATAATGCACCATGCACTATGTTACAGTAGCGTCAGTCTCACAGTTATGTCTCTCTCTCACCTCCAAACCTGTCCCCCTCCACAGCCCCCTGTCTACCTGGCAACGTAGCAGCAGCCCTGGACTGTAGTGCCAACACATTTGCAGTGCAGTGGTCAGAGAGTGAGGGGCACCGCAACTCCTACACAGCCCTGGCCATCGGCAGTGACGGGACTAATCTCAGCTGTGGCACCAGCTCTACAACCTGCACCATCAACAGCCTGGCCTGTGGCATCACATACAGCATCGCCGTCAGCACCGCCAATGTCAACTGTGCCACTATCGATGGATCAGACTACCGTATCCAGTCAGGTAAGGCTCTGGTTCAGAGTCAGACAACCACCCGTCTTACTGTACACCTCAACTGCCTGGACCCAAGATCAATCAATCCAAATTCTCATGGAGTTCTGAGATTCATACATTTTCCCTAAACCCTCATAAATGTAATGTCTTGTACTTCCTGTATGTATACTCTTTTTTTCTCCCCTCCTGTCCTCTTTCCATCTTTACATTCCTCTCTCCATCCTTCCTGTCCTCTCACCATCCTTCCATCCATCCCTCTCTCCATCCTTCCATTCTTTTCTCCATCCTTCCATCCCTCTCTCCATCCTTCCATTCTTTTCTCCATCCTTCCATCCCTCTCTCTATCCTTCCATCCCTCTCTCCATCCTTCCATCCCTCTCTCCTCTCCCCTCAGCTCCCTGTAAACCAGAAAGCCCTGCGGTGAGCCTGGAGTGCAGTACTAACGTAGCCGAGGTGACGTGGGACAACGCTGGACCTGACCAAATCCACATGGTGTCAGCGGTGGACTGGCAGGGAGTGAAGAGCTCCTGTAACAGCACTGGCTCCAACTGCACCTTCAGCTCTCTGAGCTGTGGACAGGCCTATACAGTCACTGTACAGGGCCTCACTGACACCTGCAAGAGCAAACTCAGCACCAGCATGAACCTGCTCACAGGTGACACACAGACACATATGGTAGAGAGAAACTTTACTATGGAACGCCATTTATTGGTTCCTACCATGTCTATAAATAAATGTGTCAAATACTTAACAGTAGTGTAGTGACTCCAGATGTAGTGACTCTAGCTCTGTATAAGAAAACATGCTTCATTTTGTATAGCATATTGTGTAAGCAGCATGTAGGCTACTCTCCTTGGATGTCACAGTGTAATCTTAGTTTAGTAGGGCATGGAGCCATCTCTGGTTTCCCAGTCATTTGTCACACCTCTTTAATCCTCATTGCCATGGAATCAATGGCCACAAAATGGAAGTGTGCTCAGAAAAACATAATTTATAGAATGAGTTTCTACATTCAAGTCAATAGGTCTGTGACAGGTGGATGGGTAGAATTCTATCTCACTGTATCAGTATTAAAACTCAACACACACCCTGATCTAGCACTCACCTCTCTGTCCCCCTAAGTGTTTATATTAACAGATGTTAATTCAATATAATAGTGTTAGAATCTTTAAAGCCCAACACACATGCACCCTCCTGATCCAACACATTCCTATGTCCCCTTCCAGCCCCCTGCGTCCCCACCCACTTGACAGCCGACGTGGACTGTGAAGCCGGCATCACGTCTGTGACCTGGGACTCAGCCCGCGGTGCCACCGGCTACACAGTACATGCAGAAGGCAGCGGTGGGCACAATGCCACCTGTACCAGCTCAGACACCAACTGTGCTTTCCTTGATCTGGTGTGTGGACAGGACTACACTATGGTGGTGCTGGCTAACCACGACAGCTGTGTCAGCCTGGCCAGTGAGTCCATCACTACTACCACTTGTAAGTACGCCAGCACACCGGTAACCTTGAAAAACGATCTCGATCTCTCAGATCAACCAACCAAGAATATTTTAACAGACAGTTATGAAGCCTCATTCACTGTAATTCACTAATATATTTTGTGAACGTTAACCCAATGCTGAACTAAGCCCGTCTAGTCAACTCCTCTCTCTCTCTCTCTCTCTCTCTCTCTCTCTCTCTTCCCCCCTCTCACCTCTCTCCAAAACATATACACACCAACGTGTTTCTCTCTCTCCTCTCCCTCCAGTACCCTGCCGCCACACTGGCCTGCAGGCCTACCTAGACTGCAGTACCAACACAGCTCAGATCTCCTGGATGTCTGGTAAAGGCACTCTGATCTACAAAGCCTTGGCCGAGGGCTTTGACATCAAACACCATCTCACCTGCTCCAGTCCCGGCTCCGGCTGCAATATCAGCAACCTGCAGTGTGGAGAGAGGTACAGGGTCAGCGTCAGGGGAGAGGGGCGCACCTGCCCCAGCCCCGCCCGCGACTGGGTCGTAGTCAACACAGGTAAAATACAGTCCTAACATCATACCAACAGTCCTACCAGCAAACATCTACACACACCTACATAACCAGTCAAACATCTACACACACCTACAGTACCAGTCAAACATCTACACACACCTACAGTACCAGTCAAACATCTACACACACCTACATAACCAGTCAAACATCTACACACACCTACAGTACCAGTCAAACATCTACACACACCTACATAACCAGTCAAACATCTACACACACCTACATAACCAGTCAAACATCTACACACACCTACAGTACCAGTCAAACATCTACACACACCTACATAACCAGTCAAACATCTACACACACCTACATAACCAGTCAAACATCTACACACACCTACAGTACCAGTCAAACATCTACACACACCTACATAACCAGTCAAACATCTACACACACCTACAGTACCAGTCAAACATCTACACACACCTACAGTACCAGTCAAACATCTACACACACCTACAGTACCAGTCAAACATCTACACACACCTACAGTACCAGTCAAACATCTACACACACCTACAGTACCAGTCAAACATCTACACACACCTACAGTACCAGTCAAACATCTACACACACCTACAGTACCAGTCAAACATCTACACACACCTACATAACCAGTCAAACATCTACACACACCTACAGTACCAGTCAAACATCTACACACACCTACAGTACCAGTCAAACATCTACACACACACCTACAGTACCAGTCAAACGTTTGGACACACCTACATAACCAGTCAAACATCTACACACACCTACAGTACCAGTCAAACGTTTGGACACACCTACTCATTCAAGGGTTTTTCTTTCTTTCTTTTTTCTTTCTTTTTTCTTAGGGGTGAATCGGCTTTATATTGCGTAAAGTTTGTTGCTTCCATCAATGTAATTGTCTGCATCATTTCAAATCCCCCATATCTTTTTTTGGTAAATAGAAACTCAGCAAAAAAATAAACGTTCCTTTTTCAGGACCCTGTCTTTCAAAGATAATTCGCAAAAATCCAAATAACTTCACAGTTAAAAGGGTATAAACACTGTTTCCCATATTTGTTCAATGAACCATAAACAGTTAATGAACATGCACCTGTGGAACGGTCATTAAGACACTAATAGCTTACAGACGGTAGGCAATTAAGGTCACAGTTATTAAAACTTAGGACACTAAAGAGGCCTTTCTACTGATTCTGAAACCACCAAAAGAAAGATGCCCAGGGTCCCTGCTCATCTGCGTGAACGTGCCTTAGGCATGCTGCAAGGAGGCATGAGGACTGCAGATGTGGCCAGGGCAACAAATTGCAATGTCCATACTGTGAGACGCCTAAGACAGCGCTACGGGGAGACAGTACGGACAGCTGATCATCCTCGTAGTGGCAAACCACGTGTAACAACACCTGCACAGGATCGGTACATCCGAACATCACACCTGCGGGAGAGGTTCAGGATTGCAACAACAACTGCCCGAGTTACACCAAGAACGCACAAGCCCTCCATCAGTGCCCAGACTGTCTGCAATAGGCTGAGAGAGGCTGGACTGAGGGCTTGTAGGCCTGTTGTAAGGCAGGTCCTCACCAGACATCACCGGCAACAACGTCGCCTATGGGCACAAACCCACCATCGCTGGACCAGACAGGACTGGCAAAAAGTGCCCTTCACTGACAAGTCGCAGTTTTGTCTCACCAGGGGTGATGGTCGGATTCGTGTTTATCGTCGAAGGAACTGTTGGATCGGAGGGTGAGGGCTAGGGCCATTCCCCCCAGAAATGTCCAGGAACTTGCAGGTGCCTTGGTGGAAGAGTGGGGTAACATCTCACAGCAAGAACTGGCAAATCTGGTGCAGTCCAGGAGGAGGAGATGCACTGCAGTACTTAATGCAGCTGGTGGCCACACCAGATACTGACTGTTACTTTTTATTTTGACCCACCCTTTGTTCAGGGACATATTATTCCATTAATAATATTATTCTGTTAATCATGTCTGTAGAACTTGTTCAGTTTATTTCTCAGTTGTTGAATCTTGTTATGTTCATATAAATATTTACACATGTTAAGTTTGTTGAAAATAAACGCAGTTGACAGTGAGAGGACATTTCTTTTTTTGCTGAGTTGAAATATCCATATACATACACGTACATACCCATACATATACAGTTGAAGTCGGAAGTTTACATACACCTTAGACATTTAAACTCAGTTTTTCACAATTCCTGACATTTAATCCTAGTAAAAATTCCCTGACCACCACTTTATTGTAAGAATGTGAAATGTCAGAATAATAGTAGAGAGAATGATTTATTTCAGCATTTATTTCTTTCATCACATTCCCAGTGGGTCAGAAGTTTACATACACTCAATTAGTATTTGGTAGCATTGCCTTTAAATTGTTTAACTTGAGTCAAACGTTTCGGGTAGCATTCCACAAGCTTCCCATAATAAGTTGGTTGAATTTCGGCCCATTCCTCCTGACAGTGCTGGTGTAACTGTGTCAGGTTTGTAGGCCTCCTTGTTCGCACACACTTTTTCAGTTCTGCCCGCAAATGTTCTATAGTATTGAGGTCAGGGCTTTGTGATGGCCACTCCAATACCTTGACTTTGTTGTCCTTAAGCCATTTTGCCACAACTTTGGAATTATGCTTTGGGTCATTGTCCATTTGGAAGACCCATTTGCGACCAAGCTTTAACTTCCTGACTGATGTCTTGAGATGTTGCTTCAATAAATCCACATAATTTTCCTACCTCATGATGCCATCTATTTTGTGAAGTGCACCAGTCCCTCCTGCAGCAAAGCACCCCACAACATGATGTTGCCACCCCCGTGCTTCACGGTAAGGGATGGTGTTCTTCGGCTTGCAAGCATCCCCCTTTTTCCTCCAAACATAATGATGGTCATTATGGCCAAACAATTCTATTTTTGTTTCATCAAACCAGAAGACATTTCTCCAAAAGTACGATCTTTGTACTTTGCAGTTGCAAACCGTAATCTGGCTTTTTCATGGCGGGTTTGGAGCAGTGGCTTCTTCCTTGCTGAGCGGCCTTTCAGGTTATGTCGATATAGGACTCGTTTTACTGTGAATATATATTCCTCCAGCATCTTCACAAGGTCCTTTGCTGTTGTTCTGGGATTGATTTGCACTTTTCGCACCAAAGTATGTTCATCTTTAGGAGACAGAATGCGTCTCCTTCCTGAGCGGTATGACGGCTGCGTTGTCCCATGCTGTTTATATTTGTGTACTATTGTTTGTACAGATGAACGTGGTACCTTCAGGCGTTTGGAAATTACTCCCAAGGATGAACCAGATTTGTGGAGGTCTACAATATTTTTCTGAGGTCTTGGCTGATTTCTTTTGATTTTCCCATGATGTCAAGCAAAGAGGCACTGAGTTTGAAGGTAGACCTTGAAATACATCCACAGGTACACCTCCAATTGACTCAAATGATGTCAATTAGCCTATCAGAGGCTTCTAAAGCCACAACATAATTTTCTGGAATTTTCCAAGCTGTTTAAAGGCACAGTCAACATAGTGTATTTAAACTTATGACCCACTGGAATTGTGATACAGTGAATGATACATGAAATAATGTGTCTGTAAACAATTGTTGGAAAAATTACTTGTGTCATGCACAAAGTAGATGTCCTAATCGACTTGCCAAAACTATAGTTTGTTAACAAGAAATTTGTGGAGTGGTTGAAAAACGAGATTTAATGACTCCAACCTAAGTGTATGTAAACGTCCGACTTCAACTGTACATATGCGTACATAAACATTCATACATACATACATACATACATACATACATACATACATACATACATACATACATACATACATTACTTTTTTTTTGAATATACCTTTATTATTCCCCTCAAACCCTACTACCCTTCCCCCAATTGGAGTAAACTAATAAACAATAACACTTAGGCTTCTACCTTCAGTTTATACATATTATACACATTTTACACACAATCTATTTTACAATAGTTATATTTTGTTTGTTTTTAGTCCTTTCTCTATTTCTGATGTCCATCCAGTTTTATTTCTATTTGTAACTGTGCTATTTAACAACATTTCTGAACCTATATACATTTTACAGACCTCATATGTTTTACATTGGTTATCTTGTTATCCACTCAACCCCTCCCATCTATCTCTTAACACCATCCATTTTGGATTTCTATTTGCCATATATTTTTAACTGTACTGTGATGCTTCACAAAAAGTACTGAACCTTTCTATTCCCATAGCTTCTACAGACTGTAAATTAAAGATTAACATTTTTGCTAAAATAATTATTATATTATTGATTGATTGACTATGGCTTTTCAAATCACCCATTATTGCTATCTGCAGCGTTAGGTCTAGGCAAATGTTGCAATTCTTCAGCCAATCCTGGACCTGTGACCAAAAACGAGCTACCAAAATAAATTATCTAATGACTCTGCCTCCTCACAGCAAAATCTGCAGAGCTGGAAAGATTGGAACATTCTATTGGTTGCAAGAATTTTGTATAGTAATTTAAATTGTAAAATTAGAAGTTTTGAATCCGGCATTGTTTTGCGTGTCAATTCATAAACCATGTGCCATGGAATGGGTACATCGAAAATCTCTTCCCAACTCTTTTGCAATCTGTAAATTTTTTGGTCCTAAATGAAATTGGTATATGTTTTTATTTATCACAATTTTCTTTAACCATTTATGTTCTTTAATGCAGGGCCGACAGACAAGTTCCTTACTTTTTTCCCCTTCTACTTGCCTCTTCCATTTTTGTGGTAATGCTGCAATTAGTTGGTTGTAATTTTGGGTAGAGCAGACATTTCCATATGTCTGTGTTAGCTGTCCTATTTATATCATTCACTAAAATTATACCTTTTTAAACATTTCATCGAAAAATATGTTTTTTTTATCAATTAGTATATTTGAGTTAAACTAAAATATTTGTTGTATTATTTGTTTTGTCTTTTCAGTTGAATTAAACTGAAATTGCAATCAACTTTCTAAGGCTTGTTTAAAAAATAAAGATATTTTGGAGACGATTTCCTTTTCAAACAACCGAAAGTGAGCAGTTGTAATCTGAATAAAGGGAAAAAGGCCATTCTTGAAAATGGGGTGAGACATTCCTACCAATTTACTAGAGAACCAGTTTGGATTTAAGTATAACTTTTGTATGACTTATGCCTTTAGTGAGAGGTCTAATGCTTTGATATTTAATCATTTCTGCCCTCCGAATTCATATTCATTATATAAGTAGGCCCTTTTAATTTTGTCTGGCTTGCCATTCCAAATAAAATTGAATATTTTTTGTTCATATAATTTAAAAAGCAGGTCACTAGGTGTAGGTAAAACCATAAGCAAATACGTAAATTGTGATGTGACTAAAGAGTTAATCAGGGTGATTTTTCCACAAAGAGACAGGTATTTTCCTTTCCATGGTAGCAAGATCTTATTTATTTTTGCTACCTTTCTATAAAAATGTATTGGATTGAGATCATTTATTTCTTTTGGGATTTGTATACCGAGTATGTCCACATCCCCGTCAGATCATTTTATTGGTAAACTACATGGTAATGTAAAATTTGCATTTTTTTGTGATCCAATACGTAATATAGTACACTATTCATAATTTGGTTTTAATCCAGAGATGTTAGCAAAATCATCTAGATCCTCTATGAGGCCGTGGAGGGATTCTAATTGTGGTTTTAAAACAAAACATAAATCATTGGCGTACAATGACACCTGTTTTAAAGCCACGGATTTCTAATCACTTAATATTATTGTTGGATCTAATTTTAACAGATAACATTTTGATGGCAATAATAAATATCTATGCTGATAGTGGACAACCTTGTTTTACTCCTCTAGACAGTTTAAAACTTTCCGAGATGTAGCCATTATTTACTATTTTACACCTAGGTGTTACTATACATAACTTTAACCCATTTTATAAGAGATTCCCCAAAATGTAAATATTCTAGGCATTTATATATAAACTCCAGTCATACTTTATCAAAAGCCTTTTCAAAATCAGCTATGAAAACCAGGCCTGGTGTCCCCGATATTTCATAGTATTCTATTGTTTCCAGTACTTGTCTTATATTATCTCCAATGTATCGTCCATGTAAAAAACCTGTCTGATTAGGATGAATAATATATGACAATACCTTTTTAATTCTATGTGCCAAGCATTTAGCTAGGATTTTTGCATCACAACACTGAAGTGTAAGAGGCCTCAAATGTTTTTCATGGACAGGATCTTTATATATACACCAGTTGGGTCCAGTTTCAGTAATAATGATATCAGACCTTCTTGTTGAATGTCCGATAATCTACCATTTATAAAGAAGTGGATAAACCATGCTAATAATGGTCCTCTGAGTATATCAAAAAAACTTTGAGCCTGTAATCAAACCCACAAATTATGATGTTCCAGATACTCAACTAGTCTAAAGAAGGACAGTTTTATTGCTTCTTTAATCAGAACAACAGTTTTCAGCTGTGCTAACATAATTGCAAAAGGGTTTTCTAATGATCAATTAGCCTTTTAAAATGCTCAACTTTGATTAGCTAACACAACGTGCCATTGGAACACAGGAGTGATTGCTGCTGATAATGGGCCTCTGTATGCCTATGTAGATATTCCATAAAAAAATCTGCCATTTCCAGCTACAATAGTCATTTACAACATTAACAGTGTCTACACTGTATTTCTGATCAATTTTATGTTATTTTAATTTCTAACTGACCCCAAACTTTTGAACGGTAGTGTACATGCAAAACCCAATACTGTACATCCAAAGACCAACTCAATTGCACACAAAGGCCTGGCAAACTACACCCCTAAACTCAGACAGTGAAATCCTTCACACACACCATACTGACTAATCCTCGTCTGCCCGCTCTCCTCAGCTCCCTGCCCCCCTACGGCTCTCAGCGTTCAGTCCTCCTGCAGCTCCGACAACATCTCTGTCTCCTGGGTGGCATCCCATGGTTCCGTCTCCTACACGGCTATTGCCGTGAGCAACGAGGGCCACTGGTTGTCATGTAACACCAGCACAACAGCATGTGATATCTCAGGACTGTTGTGTGGACAGGAGTACAAGGTCTACGCTGCCGGAGTGGATAACAGCTGTGTAGGAGCCAAAAGCAACATCTACATTGTCAATACTGGTATGTGTTTTTCTGAAGACTGGGACTATATCTTATAATAGAAAAACCCCACCACTTGCTACTGTCCTATTTACTGTTAAGATCACATCATAACACAGCTATACTATTGGAACAGAGAGAGCTCTTTAAAATAAACTTTGGATTCAACATACAATTCATTAGACAATCCCTTTGGTGATCTCCCTCTCTGACCTCTGACCCTCCTCTCTCTCCTCCCAGCTCCTTGTGTTCCCACGGACGTGCAGAATGGCCTGGACTGCTTATCAGGTGTCCTCACCATCACCTGGCAACAGAGCGGCTACACCCCCAACCATTACCACGCCGAACTGATGAGCAGCGAGGGTTTGCTGACCGTGTGTGACACGAATGTGACCACCTGCGTGGTTTCCAGAATGCAGTGCGGTCTGACCTACAGTGTTGTGGTGGTGGCTCACGACGATGTGTGCAACAGCTCCTACAGCCCCGCACAGCAGGTCACAGCAGGTAGGACTCATCTCTACTGAAACACACCATGGTCAATACTTATTGGCCATACATAGAAATAGTGTTATTCAGGGATATATTGATGACTACTAGAGAAATTGGTATTTCCTTGAGATACATTATAAAGTACTTAAAATAATCCTTCTACACTATGACTAAAAGTATGGGGACACCTGCTTGTCAAACATCTCATTTCAAAGTCATGGGCATTAATATGGAGTTGGTCCCCCCTTTGCTGCTATAACAGTCTCCATTCTTCTGGGAAAGCTTTCCACTAGATGTTGGAACATTGCTGCAGGGATTTGCTTCCATTCAGCCACAAGAGCATTAGTGAGGTCGGGCACTGATGTTGGATGATTAGGCCAGGCTCGCAGTCAGCGTTTGATGTTGGACGATTAGGCCAGGCTCGCAGTCAGCATTCCAATTCATCCCAAAGGTGTTCGATGGTGTTCTGGGCTTTGTGCATGCCAGTCAAGTTCTTCCATACCGATCTCAACAAAACATTTCTGTATGGACCTTGCTTTGTGCACGGTGGCATTGTCATGCTGAAACAGGATAGTGCCTTCCCCAAACTGTTGCCACTAAGTTGGAAGCACAGAATCATCTAGAATGTCATTGTATGCTGTAGCATTAAGATTTCCCTTCACTGGATTTAAGGGGCCTAGTCCAAACCATGAAAAATAGCCCCAGACCATTATTCCTCCTCCACCAAACTTTACAGTTGGCACTATACATTTGGGCAGGTAGCATTCTCCTGGCATCCTCCAAACCCAGATTTGTCTGTCGGACTGCCAGATGGTGAAGAGTGATTCATCACTCCAGAGAACGCGTTTCCACTGCTCCAGAGTCCAATTGTGGTGAGCTTAACACCACTCCATCTGATGCTTGGCATTGCGCAAAGTGATCTTAGGCTTGTGTGTGGCTGCTCGGCCATGGAAACCCATTTCATGAAGCTCCCGACGAACAGTTATTGTACTGATGTTGCTTCCGGAGGCAGTTTGTAACTCGGTAGTGAGTGTTGCAACCGAGGGCAGACGATTTTTACGCACTATGCGCTTCAGCACTCGGCAGTCCCGTTCTGTGAGCTTGTGTGGCCTACCATTTTGCGGCTGAGTCGTTGTTGCTCCTAGATGTTTCCACTTCACAATAACAGCACTTACAGTTGACCAGGAGAAATTTGACGAACTGACTTGTTGGAAAGGTGGCATCCTATGACGGTGCCATGTTGAAAGTCACTGAGCTATTCAGTAAGGCCATTCTACTGCCAATGTTTGTCTATGGAGATTGCATGACTGTGTGCTTGATTTAGACACCTGTCAGCAAGGATGTGGCTGAAATAGCCGAATCCACTAATTTGAAGCAGTGTCCGCATACTTTTGTATATATAGTGTATCTGCCTCTCTCGTTCCTTCTCTTTTTATCTTCTCTTCTTCTCTCCTCTTCTGTTCTCTTCTACCCCCTCTCAGCTCCCTGCCCTCCAGATGCAGTCAGTGCCGTGGTGGACTGTGCCACCAACATTGTCACGGTAACCTGGGACAACAGCGTTGCCGAGGTGCTGTACACAGTTACTGCTGAATGTCCCAGTGGTCAGCACTACACCTGCAACGTCACGGGAATAGGCTGTGACCTCAGCACCCTGTCATGTGGCACAGAGTACAATGTGACTGTCACCCCGTCACGTGGCGGCTGTGTCGGTGTCAACACACCGTCTCAGCTGGTCAAGACAGGTAGGAATCAATCAATCAATTAGTCAATCAGTTAGATGTCTGTAATAACGTCAGTGACATTTCTGTAAATCTGCATAAATACTTGTGAACCCGACACACACACAAACACAGACACACTGCTCTCTCTCTCCTTCTAGCGCCCTGCGTACCCCGCCTCACCGAGGTAGAGATGGACTGTCTATCAGATTCCGCCTGGGTGGTATGGGAGGAGTCAGTGGGTGCCGAGCTTTACGTTGCCGTGGCGACGGACAGCCAGGGGCAGACGTTTGAGTGTAACTCAATCGACAGTAACACGTGCGCTATGCCAGAACTGCACTGTGGACATCACTTTACCTTTACCCTCACCGCCTTAGACCAAAAGTGCTCCAGCGCACCTAGCAACGCTGTGGTGTCCGAGACAGGTGAGAGACTGACGTACTTAATGCATGAGGGTTGTTAACATTTATATTGAAGTAGCTGAAATGTATATTTAGCAGTATATTTTCCTAGTGACATTTCTATTTGGTTAGCATTTTGGCATTTTTCACAGTGTTTGGTTGTCCCACCTGGGAACTGTATACTCTATGTGCACCTCACTGAACCTCTCTGTCCCCCATCCCCCCCCCCCCCCCAGCCCCTTGCCCTCCCCAAGACATGCAGACCAAGGTGGGCTGTGAGAACCATACGGTGAGTGTGTCCTGGACCCCCAGCGTGGGAGCTCTAATGTACACAGCCACCCTGGAGCGCACAGACGGAGAGATCACCTTCTGCACCACCGATGGCACAGGATGTGACATCACACAGCTGCCCTGCGGAGAGATGTACGTCCTGGCAGTAACCGCTGAGGGACGCACCTGTAACACCTCCGAGAGCATGGGGGCTATTGTCAGAACAGGTATGCGCATGCACGCACGCATGCACGCATGCACACACACACACACGCACACACACGTTTCTATCCTTGTGAGGACCTTGACAAAACACTTACTAACTGAGGACCAGTCTATCTATCTCACACATATTAAACACAGACAACACAAATATTTAGCCACTCCACTGTCAGAGCTATTAGAACGTAATTTTGTAGTCACAACAGTTACATATCTGACACAGACAGAGTACATATTAAGAAGTAGTATGGGTACTCAACACTTCACCAAAAGCCATAGATCAGATCCCATTATAAACATCTCTCAGTCATGGCTTTACAGTGTTGCTGAATGAAAGTGACTTAAGTTCTATTCTTCCCAAAAGTACCCTGCATACCCCAGCGTCTGCAGGCCAGTGTGAGCTGCAGCAGTAATGTGGCCAATATGATGTGGAACACCAGCCGTGGGGGTCAGCTCTACTCTGTAGAGGCTACCGGAACCGACGGACACGTTGCAGGATGCATGTCCCATGACACCCGCTGTGATCTCACCGGCCTGCACTGCGGCCAGCACTACACCGCCACCATGGTGGCACGAAACAGTGACTGCACCAGCCCTGTGAGTGACACTGTGGAGCTCAAGACAGGTGAGCTCACAACACACATATGGGAAAATGTAGAGACACTTTATAAGCAGACAGTTCAAGTCGGAAGTTTACATACACTTAGGTTGGAGTCATTAAAACTTGTTTTTCAACCACTCCACAAATTTCTTGTTAACAAACTATAGTTTTGGCAAGTCGGTTAGGACATCTAAGTAATTTTTCCAACAATTGTTTACAGACACATTATTTTACTTATAATTCACTGTATTACAAATCCAGTCAGTCAGAAGTTTCCATACACTAAGTTGACTGTGCCTTTAAACAGTTTGGAAAATTCCAGAAAATTACGTAATGGCTTTAGAAGCTTCTGATAGGCTAATTGACATAATTTGAGTCAATTGGAGGTGTACATGTGGACGTATTTCAAGGCCTTCCTTCAAACTCAGTGCCTCTTTGCTTGACATCATGTGAAAATCAAAATAAATCAGCCAAGACCTCAGAAAACAAATTGTAGACCTCCACAAGTCTGGTTCATCCTTGGGAGCAATTTCCAAATGCCTGAAGGTGCCACGTTCATCTGTACAAACAATAGTACCCAAGTATAAACACCATGGGACCACGCAGCCGTCATACCGCTCAGGAAGGAGACACGTTCGGTCTCCTTGAGATAAACATACTTTGGTGCGAAAAGTACTAATCAATCCCAGAACAACAGCAAAGGACCTTGGAAAGATGCTGGAGGAAACAGGTACAAAAGTATCTATATCCACAGTAAAACGAGTCCTATATATCGACATAACCTGAAAGGCCGCTCAGCAAGGAAGAAGCCACTGCTCCAAAACCACCACAAAAAAAGCCAGTACGGTTTGCGTCTGCACATGGGGACAAAGATACTTTTTGGAGAAATGTCCTCTGAAGCAAAAATAGAACTGTTTGGCCATAATGACCATCATTATGTTTGGAGGAAAAACGGGGATGCTTGCAAGCCGAAGAACACCCATCCCAACCGTGAAGCACGGAGTTGGCAGCATCATGTTGTGGGGGTGCTTTGCTGCAGGAGGGACTGGTGCACTTCACAAAATAGATGGCATCATGAGGTAGGAAAATTATGTGGATATATTGAAGCAACATCTCAAGACATCAGTCAGGAAGTTAAAGCTTGGTTGCAAATGGGTCTTCCAAATGGACAATGACCCAAAGCATAATTCCAAAGTTGTGGCAAAATGGCTTAAGGACAACAAAGTCAAGGTATTGGAGTGGCCATCACAAAGCCCTGACCTCAATACTATAGAACATTTGCGGGCAGAACTGAAAAAGTGTGTGCGAGCAAGGAGGCCTACAAACCTGACTCAGTTACACCAGCACTGTCAGGAGGAATGGGCTAAAATTCTCCCAACTTATTGTGGGAAGCTTGTGGAAGGCTACCTGAAATGTTTGACCCAAGTTAAAAAATGTAAAGGCAATGCTACCAAATACTAATTGAGTGTATGTAAACTTCTGACCCACTGGGAATGTGATGAAAGAAATAAAAGCTGAAACAAATCATTCTCTCTACTTTTATTCTGACATTTCACATTCTGAAATAAAGTGGTGATCCTAACTGACCAAAGACAGGGAATTTTTACTAGGATTAAATGTCAGGAATTGTGAAAAACTGAGTTTAAATGTATTTGGCTAAGGTGTAAACTTCCGACTTCAACTGTAGATATTCATAAACACTCACAGCAATGTAAAAAAATCCAGCCCATTGGTGAACCCTCATATAACACGCATGTACTGCAAAGTACAACGCACACTAAGCCCTGACGTTATCACCCTAAACCCAAAACTAACCATGTCCCTGTCTATCCCTCTACCCCTTCAGCACCCTGCATTCCTGCCACTGTGTCCACTGTGATGGACTGTGCTGCCAACGCCATGTCCGTGTCGTGGTCTAAGAGCTCGGGGGCTGACTCCTACATAGCCACCCTGCAGGACAGCGACGGAAACTCCACCACCTGTCAAGCCCTGAGTGGAGCAGCCTCCTGTAACGTCACCACACTCAGCTGTGGTCAGATCTACCATGTCACTGTAGCTGCCTCTGACAGATCCTGCAGCAGCCCATCTACTGATGTCACCGACACCCACGCAGGTAGGAAGGGACAAGGAAGTCTCACACACATTCCCTCTATCTAGAGGGAACCATACTTAGGTCAGTCTGCAGTCAAATATACATTTTCCTGAATATCACCAAAGGCTCCATTTCAGGGCCTGTTTTGTTTACCATTTATATCAATGTAATAGGCAAAGCATTGAAAAACTGAAAAACTTAACCTATGACTTATATTTGACCTAACTTGTATTTCCGAGTCTACTCTCCTCCTCTATCCTTCTCTCTCTTCCACCAGCACCCTGTGCGCCTAGTAACATCGAGACAGTGATGGACTGCGAGGCCCGTGTTGCCATGGTGTCCTGGTCTATGAGTGCCGGGACTGTGTTCTACGTGGCTACAGCCACCACCCTGTCAGGCCACGCCATCACCTGTGAGACCAGTGACACCTTCTGTGAGCTGGGAAGCCTGGCCTGCGGAGAGAGCTACTCTGTGTCTGTACAGGCCTGGGGAGAGAGCTGCAGTAGCATGGCTACCATGACAGGACAACTGGTCACTGGTCAGTTGATGCTTCCTCCATGTTACTGTATATCACTCTGACAAAAAAATACTTTCGAATGCAATGATATTTACCAGTAACTGACAAAATAAAGGAAATACCAACATAAAGCGTCTTAGTAGGGCGTTGGGCCGCCACGAGCCAGAACAGCTTCAATACACCTTGGCATAGATTCTATATGTGTCTGGAACTCAGAGTGATGCATCACCATTATTCCACAATAAATTCCAGAATTTGATGTTTTGTTGATGGTGCTGGACAACGCTGTGGTGCTGGACAACGCTGTGGTGCTGAGTGATTAACTGACGTTTTAGTTATTTTTCGTTTTTTAAACAACTAATTGACCGATGTCGGTTCAATTATTTGAATTCCACTTTGCTCTGTTTTTTTCTGTGAGCTCAATGTGCAGATCAAACCTGAACTGTGCGATGTAGTAGAGAGTTGTAGTTTTCAACAGGCTAATATTCTACATAGTTTAGCGTAGAAAATGTGGTATTAACTACAACGACCATAATCCATTGCATGTCCGCTTACACTTGTTTGTTCTGTGCGGAGCAGATACGGAGACTGATAAAAGAAAGAACACATGATCGAGAGGGATAGAAAGCAGTTGCTTCACAAGTGATTGTTAGTTGGTATTCAGAAGTCATAAAAGTATGCCTTATGTACTTTTAATAACTACTAAAATACGGTAGTGATTTTGTCAGACAGCATAGGCAGCAGCTCTATAGAGATGAGATGATGACTTGGAATGAAATAATAAAGTCATCAAATAAAACAAATATACACAAAAATTGAAATATTTTATTAAAGTAATGTGATTTTTTACATTTCACCTTTATTTAACGAGGTAGGCTAGTTGAGAACAAGTTCTCATTTATAACTGCGATCTGGCCAAGATAAAGCAAAGCAGTGCGACACAAACAACAACACAGAGTTACACATGGAATAAACAAACATGCAGTCAATAATACAATTGAAAAAGTCTATATACAGTGTGTGCAAATGAGGTAGGATAAGGGAGGTAAGGCAATAAATAGGCCATAGTTGCGAAATAATTACAATATAGCAATTAAACACTGGAGTGATAGATGTGCAGAAGATGAGTGTGCAAGTAGTGATACTGGGGTGCAAAGGAGCAGAATAAATAAAATAAATAACAGTATGAGGTAGTTGGATGGGCTATTTACAGATGGGCTGTGTACAGGTGTAGTGATCTGTGAGCTGCACTGACAGCTGGTGCTTAAAGTTAGTGAGGGAGATATGAGTCTCCAGCTTCAGTGATTTTTGCAGTTCGTTCCAGTCATTGGCAGCAGAGAACTGGAAGGAAAGGCGGCCAAAGGAGGAATTGGCTTTGGGGGTAACCAGTGAAATATACCTGCTGGAGCATGTGCTACGGGTGGGTGCTGCTATGGTGACCAGTGAGCTGAGATAAGGCGGGGCTTTACCTAGCAAAGACTTACAGATGACCTGGAGCCAGTGGGTTTGGCAACGAATATGAAGCGAGGGCCAGCCAACAAGAGAATACAGGTCGCAGTGGTGGGTAGTATATGGGGCTTTGGTGACAAAACAAATGGCACTGTGATAGACTGCATCCAATTTGCTGAGTAGTGTTGGAGGCTATTTTGTAAATGACATCGCAAAAGTCAAGAATCAGTAGGATAGTCCGTTTTTTTTACAAGGGTATGTTTGGCAGCATGAGTGAAGGATGCTTTGTTGCGAAATAGAAAGACGATTCTAGATTTAATATTGGATTGGAGATGCTTAATGTGAGTCTGGAAGGAGAGTTTACAGTCTAACCAGGCACCTAGGTATTTGTAGTTGTCCACATATTCTAAGTCAGAACCGTCCAGAGTACTGATGCTGGACGGCGGGCAGGTGCAGGCAGCGATCGGTTGAAGAGCATGCATTTAGTTTTACTTGCATTTAAGAGCAGTTGGAGGCCACAGATGGAGAGTTGTATGACATTGAAGCTTATGTGGAGGTTAGTTAACACAGTGTCCAAAGAAGAATAAATGATGGTTATTAAGTGATAAGCAGTATTGGGCAGTTACTGCCACTTCTATTGTTTTATTCAGTGTTGTTACAGAATTCAACCCACATAATACATAGTACATTTAATGTTAAAAAACAACAACATTGAAACCGAAATCGAAAACCGTGATCATTTTTTTATTATCAAACCGAAACGACTTCAAAAAGCACTAACCGCTCAGCACTAAAACGCTGTCTCAGGCACTGCTCCAGAATCTCCCATAAGTATTCAATTGGGTTGAGATGTGGTGACTGAGACGGCCATGGCATATGGTTCACATCATTTTCAAGCTCATCAAACCGTTCAGTGACCACTCATGCCCTGTGGATGGGGGCATTGTCATCCTATGGGGGAATAGCCATGGTAGCCAAAATAATGGGCTGACCAGCATTTTTATACATGACCCTAAGCATGATGAGATGTTAATTGCTTAATTACCTCAGTAACCACACCTGTGTGGAAGCAACTGCTTTCAATACACTTTGTATCCCTCATTTACTCAAGTGTTTCCATTATTTGGGCAGTTACCGATACACTAAACCTTCTACATATGGTATAATATTGCAATTAGATCCATGCGATGGGACCTCCCCACTTCCCAGTCTACCTTATCCTGTCTGTTCTCAGAGCCCTGTGTGCCTTTCCACCTGAGTGCTAAGTACAGCCTGACCATAGGCCAGGTGTTGTGGGACGTGAGTCAGGGTGCTACCCTGTACAGCGCTGAGGCAGTGACGGAGGAGGGTCACCTTATTAGCTGCAACACCAGTGACACCTACTGTGCCCTCTACAACATGGCCTGTAGCCAGGTGTACAACGTCACCGTCACCGCACACAACAACATCTGCCAAGGCATGGCTACGTCCAAGTCTATCAACCTCAAGACAGGTGAGTCCCTCTCACCTAGCAATGCACGGCACATAATAATGTATCATTGCGCTCCCATAATGCCCTACCCAGCTATAACAACACATAGACCAGTATAATGTACTGTACCACCGTGGCTACTGGATACACTCATATCTTCATATTATATTTTCATTTAAACAGTAGTTAGAAGTTTTTCGAAGCAGCCATACCATCTGCATCGTTATCCATGGTGTCCCTTGTTGTGTGTGTTTCAGAGCCCTGTCCTCCCAACAACGTGGAGACAAGTGTTGACTGCGAGACTGGAACAGGCGCTATTTCCTGGGAGATGAGCGTTGGGGCATTGGGATACATAGCATTATTCAACGGACGCGATGGAGACTCTCTGTCCTGCCACACCTTGGCACACCACACTTCCTGTAGGGTAGAGGGACTGAACTGTGGCACAGTTTACTACGCCCGCGTCAGAGCCCTGGGAGACACTCTTAATAGCACCGACTCTACCACTGTTCTGCTGGCCTCAGGTCAGTAACATAGCAAGGAAACATTCCTTTAGTGGTGAGTACAGAAACAAATCTGAGATCAGGGACATTATGTCTCAAGCATTTCAGAGAAGGAGAGCTGATTTAGGATCATGTCCATATAATCCTATTGATTATGATCTAAAACGCTAAACTGATCTTAGATCAGTACTCTGAAACACTTGATACATAAAGCCCCAGTATAATTGCCATTAAGAAAATTCACTGGATATAGTAGACAATAGAAAAAAGATAAAGTACTAACGAGTTCCTCCGTCCCGTCCCCAGCTCCCTGTGTCCCCGCCAGCATGGAGGCAGAGGTGGACTGTGATAACGCCACGGCCCTGGTGACCTGGGGCTGGAGCAATGGAGCCCAGTCCTACATCCTCACTGCTATGGGCAGCGACGGGCACCAGGCCTCCTGCCACACAGAGGAGAACTACTGCAACATGACCGAGCTGGCCTGTGGTGAGGACTACGACCTCACCCTGACCGCCATCAACCACAACTGCCAGGTGGAGACCCTGACTGGGGTCAGCTTCAGCACACGTGAGTAGAGAGCACGGACACAGGAGCCTCAAACACTATTTATAAATAGCGGATTATTGCCGAAAGTTAGTTTTTCACTTGCAATGACTGATATGTTGTAGTTTATCAACCTAAGTTGAATGCACTGACTGTAAATCACTCTGGATAAAAGCGTCTGCTAAAAGACCAAAATGTTAATTAAAGAAATAGAGCTGTGGGCACTAAATAGTTTGGCTGTATTACAGAATTGTCATAACTATTGTTGGATGCATGTGCAACACAGTGCTCTAGTATCAACTAGCGCTCGTGTGTCATAGAAACCTGTACTGCGGTGCAGGTCTTTAGTGCCCTGTAATGCCTGTAAGGTAATGTACAATAATTTACCCTACTGTACAAACTCTCACATGGTCTGTATACTGACTCAATCTGACCTCTGACCCTTAGGTCCCTGTCCCCCCCTGCATGTGGGAGTGGACCTGCAGTGTGGGACCCACACTGCCACCTTGTCCTGGGAGCAGAGAGAAGGGCTGCAGTTCTATGTTGCTAGCGCCACCTCCAGGGCTGGAGGATATACTGGGTCCTGCAACACTAGCAGCTCTAGCTGCCAGTTCCCTGCTCTGGACTGTGGGGAGACCTACAGCTTCACTGTGACCGCCCACAGCAGCCTGTGTCAGAGTGAACTCAGCAGCACTGTCGAGATCAAGACAGGTAAGACTTTTTCTCCTGGTCCTTCCATGTCAATCTACCTGTCAATCCCCTACTCTTCTACAATCTCTCACTGTTGTCATGTCTCTCTTGCATGTGCCTTATGTTGCTAAATTCTGTGTACATTTTATCAATTACGCCCCTGCCAGCGCTGACAATTCTATGATCAAAGAACAAAAGTTACATACATTTATGTAGCAATATTCTTCATGCTATAAACAATTCAAAATTCAATTCAATAAAGTCACCAACCCAACCTTTCCCTTTTACCTGCGTAGAACCTTGCCAGCCAGACCAGGTGACAGCTACAGGGTCATGTGACAGTGAGACAATGGTGGTTGTGGCGTGGGCCGAGGCCGAGGGGGCGGTGGTCTACATGGTAACGGCCCTGGGAGACCTGGGATACATGACAGCGTTCCAGACCAATGAAAGCAGCCTGGAGGCGGAGCTGCCCTGCGGACAGATCTACAGCTTCACTGTGATTGGCCAGGACGAAAGTTGTGATAGTCCAATCAGTGATGCTGCAGAGTTCAGGACTGGTACGTGGAGATATTTAATTACTTCACAGAAATACACTCCTTATGTTTAGTGTTAAGTAAAGCAGGCTACGTAAAATCTACTATCATGCTATGTATCTCATGATCTAGATCTAACCTATGTCCGTGCAGGTGCACAGCTCAATTCTGTGTCTCCATGTGTGGGTCTTGATTATGGAAGCACATTCATGCCAAAACAAATCCAAACAAAGACTTTGCATCTGTTTACATACCCTGTCTCCTCCTCCAGCTATGACAGTATGTTGTCTAGGGCCAGGTTATAATTCAATTCAATTCAATTCAAGGGACTTTATTGGCATGGGAAACATATGTTTACATTGCCAAAGCAAGTGAAGTGGAATGGATAAACAAAGTGAAATAAACAATAAAAAGTGAACAGTAAATATTACACTCACACAAGTCTATATGAGTGTAGTGTTGTGTTTCTGTCCCTAGTCCCCTGTGTGCCCCAGCATGTGGAGAGCTACACTGTGTGTGAGAACAGCCTGGGCTCAGTGAGCTGGGCCGAGAGCGAAGGGGCAGAGTCCTACACCGCTGTCGCCGCCGGAACAGACGGCCACACCCACATGTGCACCACCAACTCTACCAGCTGCACCTGGGAGGACCTGCACTGTGGAGACCTCTACACCGTCCACGTCATCTCCAACGACTACCTGTGCAGCAGCTCCCCTAGCAACAGCACCACCGTACGCACAGGTAGGCACGACACACACCTACTCAGTCATACCATTGTCCCAGTTACCTCTTCTCTGTGGCACAGTTTTACCTACCACAGTTACCCACGTCTCCCCCATTGCCCAAATATTCATCCTGTTGGTGTTTAACTGACTTGTTTGTTATCTTCCACAGCTCCCTGCGTGCCCCAGAACCTGGTGCCCACTCTGGACTGTGGCAAGAGGGTTGGCTCCCTGACCTGGGACCTGAGCCACGGTGCAGACTTCTACATGGTGACTGCAGAGACCAATGCTGGCCACAAGGTGGAGCTGAGCACCAATGACACCAACGCTTACATCTCAGAGTTCCAGTGTGGTCAGGAGTACTACCTGTCTGTCCAGGCAGTGGATTCAGAGTGCAGGAGTGCACCCTCTCCCCCTGCAACACTCAGGACAGGTACATAACATCACACCCAGCAACACTCAGGACAGGTACATGACATCACACCCAGCAACACTCAGGACAGGTACATAACATCACACCCAGCCCACCTGCAACACTCAGGACATGTACATAACATCACACCCAGCCCACCTGCAACACTCAGGACAGGTACATAACATCACACCCAGCCCACCTGCAACACTCAGGACAGGTACATGACATCACACCCAGCAACACTCAGGACAGGTACATAACATCACACCCAGCCCCCCTGCAACACTCAGGACAGGTACAAAACATCACACCCAGCAACACTCAGGACAGGTACATAACATCACACCCAGCCCCCCTGCAACACTCAGGACAGGTACATAACATCACACCCAGCCCCCCTGCAACACTCAGGACAGGTACATACCATCACACCCAGCAACACTCAGGACATGTACATACCATCACACCCAGCAACACTCAGGACATGTACATACCATCACACCCAGCAACACTCAGGACAGGTACATACCATCACACCCAGCAACACTCAGGACAGGTACATAACATCACACCCAGCAACACTCAGGACAGGTACATAACATCACACCCAGCAACACTCAGGACAGGTACATAACATCACACCCAGCCCCCCTGCAACACTCAGGACAGGTACATAACATCACACCCAGCTCACCTGCAACACTCAGGACAGGTACATAACATCACACCCAGCCCACCTGCACAACACAGATGTCATACATACACTCCCAGACACTGTGTAGAACAATTAATTACAGGCAGGTACTGTGACAGGTGCTACACTGTTATTAAGCACACCAATGTAACCGTAAACAAACACATGTTGCCATTTATTGGGATGAATCTTGTCCTGAAAGCAGCTTTGCAGGGTGGTCACTAGCAGGCCTAGCCACAAAGTCATAAACCTAACCCTAAACTTAACCCTAACCACACAGCTAACCTTATGCCTAACCCTAAACTTAACCCTAACCACACAGCTAACCTTATGCCTAACCCTAAACTTAACCCTAACCACACAGCTAACCTTATGCCTAACTATAAACTTAACCCTAACCACACAGCTAACCTTATGCCTAACTATAAACTTAACCCTAACCACACAGCTAACCTTATGCCTAACTATAAACTTAACCCTAACCACACAGCTAACCTTATGACTAACTATAAACTTAACCCTAACCACACAGCTAACCTTATGCCTAACTATAAACTTAACCCTAACCACACAGCTAACCTTATGCCTAACTATAAACTTAACCCTAACCACACAGCTAACCTTATGCCTAACTATAAACTTAACCCTAACCACACAGCTAACCTTATGCCTAACTATAAACTTAACCCTAACCACACAGCTAACCTTATGCCTAACTATAAACTTAACCCTAACCACACAGCTAACCTTATGCCTAACTATAAACTTAACCCTAACCACACAGCTAACCTTATGCCTAACTATAAACTTAACCCTAACCACACAGCTAACCTTATGCCTAACTATAAACTTAACCCTAACCACACAGCTAACCTTATGCCTAACTATAAACTTAACCCTAACCACACAGCTAACCTTATGCCTAACCCTAAATGAAGAACAAAAAGCACATTTTGGCCAATTTTGACTGTGTGGCTGGCCCATCAAGCGGAAACCGCTCAGCTCTGCCTCCAGAACAATATTCATCCCAATAAATGTCAACTTGCTAAACAAACATGTCCACTTTCACCAAGCACACCTTAAAGATTTTAATCTGTGCATAACTCATATTCTTTTCATCTTCCCTCCTTCAGAGCCCTGCAATCCCACCTCCATCTCTAGCACGATGGACTGTCTCTCCAACATCGCCGTGGTAACGTGGGCGGTGTCCGAGGGCGGAGCCGAGTACTACACCACCACGGTGGAACACGAGGACGGCCAATCAAAGAGCTGCATGTCGTCCAGCTTCCAGTGCGGCTTGCCCGACCTGCGCTGTGGCCAGAACTATACCGTTACCGTCACCGCATCCAACCAACATTGTCACTCCGACCCCAGTGTTGTCAACACCCTGACCACAGGTGAGACAGACCACCGGACACTTTAACACAAGAGAGAGAGACCAGACTAGCAGAAGAGAGGTCCTTGCACCACTAACAAACTAAGAGACCATGCTAACCCGTGATAGAAATAAACATGTCACATATGGACCAGAGACCAGGCAGGGTACAGAGGTCTCTGAATCCACATCCAAAGGCTACCAAAACGCATATGTTCCCTCTCAAAAGATTAACCCTTCTTGGTCCCACTCCACAGTTCCCTGCGTCCCTACCCATGTTGTGGCCGTTATGGACTGTTCTGACAACACAGCCGCAGTGACCTGGAGCCCCACCCAGGGCGCGCTGTCCTACAGAGCCGTGGCTCAGAGCCCCCGCGGCGCCATCTCCTCCTGCGAGAGCACTGACCCACAATGCATCCTAGCCAATCTGACCTGCGGAGTGCCCTACACCGTGCAGGTGTTGGCGGTGAACGAGCGCTGCTCCAGCCTGCCCAGCCACATGGCAGAGTTCCAGACAGGTGAGATACTGAACACACCAGGTAGTAGCTGTACACTGCATACACAGTCAGAACACAGAGCACATAGTAGGTATAAATGTACTCAACAGGACAAACAGCCCAGGTTGATACTGTAGAGGTTCCGGCCGATGGAAAAATCACCTCATCTCACCTTTAGTCTCACCCAAACACCTTCTATATCATTCTCTCATTTACGGTGGGTCTTCCACGCTCTAGTGTCTACCAATGTACTATTCTCCCTGTATCACTTTCCCACTCATACGACGCTCCTCTCCCCTGCAGTCCCCTGTACCCCTGAGATCACTGGGGTTCTCCTGGACTGCTCCACAGACTCAGCTCTGCTGGGGTGGGCCTACGCTGAGGAAGCTGTGTCCTACACCGCCACGGCTCAGTCCGGGGACGAACAGACAGCCACCTGCAACACAAACCTCACCAACTGTCAACTTCTGGAGCTAGCCTGTGGACAGACATACACTGTCACCTTGAGGGCATCTGATGGCCAGTGTGACAGCTTCCAGAGCACCAGCGTGAAAGTGTCATCAGGTGAGTTAACTGTACTAGACACAACAACTATCATTATACAATGCAGATGCCAGGAGACAATTATGTGAGAGATATCACTGATCCAGCATACCGTAATAACTCATCAGCATCGAGTTGAAAAAGATGAGTATATTAATGCTATTGTTAGCATTACCATTCATACAGTTCTCATTTCAAGTGAACGCATCATAAAAGTTAATGTTAGCAATGTGAATATTGGTCTCTCTCTCTCTCTCCTCCTCTCCTCTCCCTTCACAGTCCCCTGTCCTCCCCAGGCTGTTGTATCGCAGGTTAACTGTTTAGCTAACTCAGCCCGTGTTGAGTGGGAGGCCAGCAGTGGAGTAGACTCCTACACCGTCCAGGCTATGAGCATGGAGGGAGACGTGGCCGGCTGCAAGACCGATGGAAACGTCTGTTCCATATCGGACCTCATCTGCGGCTCCACCTACAACATCAGTGTCAACGCCATAAGCAACGAGTGCAACGTATCAGAGAGCGCCATCATACAGATGCAGACAGGTTAGTCCCGCCCCTGATGATAACACATCCTCTCCTGTGACTTGTCACCCTCTCATTCCAACCGTGTGTTTATACTGTATACAGTACTTACTGTATCTGTATGGTGGATGTACCTGTGCACGGTGGATGTACCTGTGCACGGTGTATGTAACTGTCACGGTGTATGTAACTGTCACGGTGTATGTACCTGTGCACGGTGTATGTAACTGTGCACGGTGTATGTAACTGTCACGGTGTATGTACCTGTGCACGGTGTATGTAACTGTCACGGTGTATGTAACTGTCACGGTGTATGTAACTGTCACAGTGTATGTAACTGTCACGGTGTATGTACCTGTGCACGGTGTATGTAACTGTCACGGTGGATGTAACTGTCACGGTGTATGTACCTGTGCACGGTGTATGTAACTGTCACGGTGTATGTAACTGTCACGGTGTATGTAACTGTCACGGTGTATGTACCTGTGCACGGTGTATGTAACTGTCACGGTGGATGTAACTGTCACGGTGTATGTAACTGTCACGGTGTATGTACCTGTGCACGGTGTATGTAACTGTCACGGTGTATGTAACTGTCACGGTGTATGTAACTGTCACGGTGTATGTACCTGTGCACGGTGTATGTAACTGTCACGGTGGATGTAACTGTCACGGTGGATGTAACTGTCACGGTGGATGTAACTGTCACGGTGGATGTAATTGTGTACTCTCTCTCCTTCTCTCTCAGTGCCCTGTGTACCTGAGCAGTTGGAGGCCAATATGGACTGTGACTCTGGCTCTGTGTCCGTATCTTGGGAGCCTAGCAACGGTGCCACCTCCTACACAGCTGTTGCCCAGGGCAACGGTGGCTACGCATCATCATGCAACAGCAGTGACACCTCTTGCCAGTTCCCTGAGCTGCTGTGTGGCCTGTCCTACAGCATCACCGTTCAAGCCTCTGACGATGTGTGTAACAGCGCAGACAGCAGCGCCGTACAACTCAACACATGTAAGGTCATCATTCTACATGTACCATTTAGTGTACCTGGACACAGGTAGATTCATTATAATAGAGAACAGCTGCACACACCTACTGGTGGGTAACTTCATGTTGCCAGATACTCAGCTTCAATGCAATTGATTGAATGTTTGAGCAACGTTTGGGCAATGTTTGGGCAGCAAGCTGCCATTGTTAGGGTTTCGTCTGGGTCGTCACACACCACAGATTATTGCAGCCGGCCCCAGTATTTCCAGAGCCCTATATTCCCCTCTAACTGGGTATGTTTTCTGCAGTAGATTCCTTTCTAACCTCTAAGGGTTTCTCTGTGTGCAGTACTCTGTGAGCCCCAGAATGTCAGTGCTCAGATGGAGTGCGGAAGCAATGCTGGACTGGTGTCATGGGAACAGGGAGAGCTTGTGTCTTCCTACCTGGTGCGTGCGGTTAGCCCCGACGGACACCGGACCCAGTGTGACAGCAACACCACCAGCTGCAGACTACCCAGCATGCACTGTGGCCAACAGTACAACCTAACCGTCACAGCCCAGGACGGGAGTTGTGACAACAGCAATGCATACCTGACCCTGCAGTCTGGTAGGTTATTGATTGATTGATTGATTGATTGGTTAATGGAGACTGATAGTTCAAAAGATGCCACAATACATAAGAGTACATCAGAATACGGAGACAATTAAAATGTTCTTCCATTCTCTCTCTCTTCCCTGTCTCTTTTCAGTCCCCTGTAACCCCAGCAACGTGCAGGCATCCCTCCAGTGCCTCTCTAACTCTGCAGCAGTGACATGGGAGCGGGCCAGCGGCGCGGTGTTGTACCAGGCTGTTGGCACAACAGATGGAGGTCACCAGGCGATGTGTAACAACAGTCAGACACACTGTGATCTGAGCGGACTGCAGTGTGGACAGACCTACAACGTCACTGTGGTCTCCAAAGACAACACCTGCAGCAGCGTAGACAGCGACACGGCACACGTCAGGACGGGTAAAGGGAGAATTGACCTCTACATTATAGCAGATCGGAGTTCTAATTATTCAATCTTGTTCAGTGGGCAGCTCTGCCTTGATGCAGAAACAAATGTGACACCACTATAGGCTTAGAAACCTCCTGTGATTATCACTAGCCTCCTCTGTCTCTCCTCGCAGCTCCCTGCCCTTCCCAGGACGTGGCTGTGGATGTACAGTGTGCCGCCGGCTCCATGATGGTCACATGGTCCGCCAACCCTAACGCCGAATCCTTCCATGTGATGGCTGTGACCAGCGGCTCCACCGACCTGTCATGTGACTCCAGGGGTCATCCAATAAGAACCGGGTGTTCCATTGAGAACCTTCCATGTGGACACCTCTACAGCGTCACGGTTACCTCCATCAGAGGTGGCTGTAAGAGCAAAGTCAGTGGCGCCGTAGCGGCGTCCTCAGGTAAGACCAGAACACAGGTGACCCCCACACTGCATTCATAGGGAGTGTTACACACACACTGCATTCATAGGGGAGTGTTACACACACACTGCATTCATAGGGAGTGTTACACACACACTGCATTCATAGGGAGTGTTACACACACACTGCATTCATAGGGAGTGTTACACACACACTGCATTCATAGGGAGTGTTACACACACACTGCATTCATAGGGAGTGTTACACACACACTGCATTCATAGGGAGTGTTACACACACACTGCATTCATAGGGAGTGTTACACACACACTGCATTCATAGGGAGCGTTACACACACACTGCATTCATAGGGAGCGTTACACACACACTGCATTCATAGGGAGTGTTACACACACACTGCATTCATAGGGAGTGTTACACACACACTGCATTCATAGGGAGTGTTACACACACACTGCATTCATAGGGAGTGTTACACACACACTGCATTCATAGGGAGTGTTACACACACACTGCATTCATAGGGAGTGTTACACACACACACTGCATTCATAGGGAGCGTTACACACACACTGCATTCATAGGGAGCGTTACACACACACACTGCATTCATAGGGGAGGGTTACACACACACACTGCATTCATAGGGAGCGTTACACACACACTGCATTCATAGGGAGTGTTACACACACACTGCATTCATAGGGAGTGTTACACACACACTGCATTCATAGGGAGTGTTACACACACACTGCATTCATAGGGAGCGTTACACACACACTGCATTCATAGGGGAGGGTTACACACACACTGCATTCATAGGGGAGGGTTACACACACACACTGCATTCATAGGGGAGTGTTACACACACACACTGCATTCATAGGGGGTGTTACACACACACTGCATTAATAGGGAGTGTTACACACACACTGCATTCATAGGGGAGGGTTACACACACACTGCATTCATAGGGGAGGGTTACACACACACTGCGTTAATAGGGAGTGTTACACACACACTGCATTCATAGGGGAGGGTTACACACACACTGCATTCATAGGGGAGGGTTACACACACACTGCATTCATAGGGGAGTGTTACACACACTGCATTCATTGGGGAGTGTTACACACACACTGCATTCATAGGAGAGGGTTACACACACACTGCATTCATAGGGGAGTGTTACACACACACTGCATTCATAGGGGAGTGTTACACACACACTGCATTCATAGGGGAGTGTTACACACACACTGCATTCATAGGGGAGTGTTACACACACACTGCATTCATAGGGGAGGGTTACACACACACTGCATTCATAGGGAAGGGTTACACACACACACTGCATTCATAGGGGAGTGTTACACACACACTGCATTCATAGGGGAGTGTTACACACACACTGCATTCATAGGGGAGTGTTACACACACACTGCATTCATAGGGGAGTGTTACACACACGGTCTCCAGGAGGAACGAGATTATTCCATCCACACCTGCTGTGTAGACCAGAACCGAACGAAAAGAAACACTCCTTTTTATGTGTGTGCTTTTCCCTTTTCTCCATGGAAGTAGAACAGTAGAACCAACAGTAGAACAGTAGAACAAACAGTAGAACCAACAGTAGAACAAACAGTAGAACAAACAGTAGAACAAACAGTAGAACAAACAGTAGAACAAACAGTAGAACAGTAGAACAAACAGTAGAACAGTAAAACAAACAGTAGAACAGTAAAACAAACAGTAGAACAAACAGTAGAACAGTAGAACCAACAGTAGAACAGTAGAACAAACAGTAGAACCAACAGTAGAACAAACAGTAGAACAAACAGTAGAACAGTAGAACAGTAGAACAAACAGTAGAACAGTAGAACAGTAGAACAAACAGTAGAACAGTAAAACAAACAGTAGAACAAACAGTAGAACAGTAGAACAAACAGTAGAACCAACAGTAGAACAAACAGTAGAACAGTAAAACAGTAGAACAAACAGTAGAACAAACAGTAGAACCAACAGTAGAACAAACAGTAGAACAGTACCATAAAAACCTTTCTTTCTCCCCTTCCACAGCTCCATGTGTCCCCCAGAATGCTAAAGGTAGTCTGGACTGTATTTCTAACTCTGTCTGGGTGTCTTGGGATGCCTCCACCGGGGCTCAGACATACACAGTCCTGGCCAACGGCGGCGGAGGTGTTAACTCCACCTGCACTACTTCTTCTACTGCCTGTAATGTGCCTGACCTGGCCTGCGGAACCCAGTACACCTTCCATGTGACTGCTGTCAACACACACTGTCAGAGCTCACCCAGTAATACCTTCCAGATCGAGACAGGTACGTTACACACTGTCAGAGCTCACCCAGTAATACCTTCCAGATCGAGACAGGTACGTTACACACTGTCAGAGCTCACCCAGTAATACCTTCCAGATCGAGACAGGTACGTTACACACTGTCAGAGCTCACCCAGTAATACCTTCCAGATCGAGACAGGTACATTACACACTGTCAGAGCTCACCCAGTAATACCTTCCAGATCGAGACAGGTACGTTACACACTGTCAGAGCTCACCCAGTAATACCTTCCAGATCGAGACAGGTACGTTACACTGTCAGAGCTCACCCAGTAATACCTTCCAGATCGAGACAGGTACGTTACACTGTCAGAGCTCACCCAGTAATACCTTCCAGATCGAGACAGGTACGTTACACTGTCAGAGCTCACCCAGTAATATCTTCCAGATCGAGAGAGGTACGTTACACACTGTCAGAGCTCACCCAGTAATACCTTCCAGATCGAGACAGGTACGTTACACACTGTCAAAGCTCACCCAGTAATACCTTCCAGATCGAGACAGGTACGTTACACACTGTCAGAGCTCACCCAGTAATACCTTCCAGATCGAGACAGGTACGTTACACTGTCAGAGCTCACCCAGTAATACCTTCCAGATCGAGACAGGTACGTTACACACTGTCAGAGCTCACCCAGTAATACCTTCCAGATCGAGACAGGTACGTTACACACTGTCAGAGCTCACCCAGTAATACCTTCCAGATCGAGACAGGTACGTTACACACTGTCAGAGCTCACCCAGTAATACCTTCCAGATCGAGACAGGTACGTTACACACTGTCAGAGCTCACCCAGTAATACCTTCCAGATCGAGACAGGTACGTTACACTCTAGCTGTTCTTTATGATTTTGTGCTCAGACTCAGGTGCAAATCAAATTCCGTTCAGTTCATGGGCAATAAAATATTCATTTATAAATGACCTTACAGTAGTCTTAACTGTCCTATCTCCTAACCTGACTGTTCTCTGGCGGTGTACAGTCTGTGACTCTATAACTGAACTACCTTTCTTCTCTTCAGGTCCTTGCGCCCTGAAAACCATCACCGCGGTGAACACATGCCATAGCAGCAGTATCGTGGTTAGCTGGGAGCATACAGAGTTATCTCCTACCATCGTGGCGACGGCAGAGGGACAAGACCAATCCATGTTCACCTGTAACAGCACGTCCACTTCCTGTGAGCTCATGGGAGTGCGCTGCGGCATGCACTACACCATCATCGTCTCCGTCCCCTCCGACAAGTGCAGCACCTTGAGGAGCCCACCCAAAAAGATCAACACAGGTAACTAGACCACTTCACCACTAGGACACCTTACTCTTGGTCAACACCGGTATCTAGAGTTCTCCACCACAACACTAGAATCAACACAGGTATCTAGAGTTCTCCACCACAACACTAGAATCAACACATGTATCTAGAGTTCTCCACCACAACACTAGAATCAACACAGGTATCTAGAGTTCTCCACCACAACACTAGAATCAACACAGGTATCTAGAGTTCTCCACCACAACACTAGAATCAACAAAGGTATCTAGAGTTCTCCACCACAACACTAGAGTCAACACAAGTATCTAGAGTTCTCCACCACAACACTAGAGTCAACACAGGTATCTAGAGTTCTCCACCACAACACTAGAGTCAACACAGGTATCTAGAGTTCTCCACCACAACACTAGAGTCAACACAGGTATCTAGAGTTCTCCACCACAACACTAGAATCAACACAGGTATCTAGAGTTCTCCACCACAACACTAGAATCAACACAGGTATCTAGAGTTCTCCACCACAACACTAGAGTCAACACAGGTATCTAGAGTTCTCCACCACAACACTAGAGTCAACACAGGTATCTAGAGTTCTCCACCACAACACTAGAATCAACACATGTATCTAGAGTTCTCCACCACAACACTAGAGTCAACACAGGTATCTAGAGTTCTCCACCACAACACTAGAGTCAACACAGGTATCTAGAGTTCTCCACCACAACACTAGAATCAACACAGGTATCTAGAGTTCTCCACCACAACACTAGAATCAACACAGGTATCTAGAGTTCTCCACCACAACACTAGAATCAACACATGTATCTAGAGTTCTCCACCACAACACTAGAATCAACACAGGTATCTAGAGTTCTCCACCACAACACTAGAATCAACACAGGTATCTAGAGTTCTCCACCACAACACTAGAATCAACACAGGTAGCTGAAGTTCTCCACCACAACACTAGAATCAACACAGGTAGCTGAAGTTCTCCACCACGACAGAAGAATCAACATAGGAAGCTGGAGTTCACCACCACGACAACAGGACATATTAGGATACATTAGTCATGGTCAACACAGGAAGTAAAAAGTACCCCACCACTATATTGTGACGCATAAAGATACATTACCCATGGTTGACGAGAAACAGCACATAATAAAGAAAAATCAACAATGATTGCAATCAATACTGATCAACACACTAAGTACTCTACACCAGAAATACTGAATACAGAGAGACTGTATTACTGAGGGGGTTGTTACTAGCTATCCCAATATCCTGATACTTTCCCTCTAACCTCTGCCTCCAGCTCCCTGTGTCCCTGAGGATGTGACAGTGGTAGCGTCCTGCAAGGCAGAAGGTACAGTGGTGTCCTGGGCTCACTCCTTGGTGGCCCAGTCCTACCTCCTCACCGCCATCAGCCGAGGTGGTGACGTCCGCACCTGTAACAGCTCTGTGAACAAATGTACCCTGGCTAAGCTCCACTGTGGTCAGCCCTACACATTCAGCGTGACCGCCAGCACCAGCACCTGCACCAGCCAGGCCAGCCCCAACGTCACCTTCAGCACAGGTAGAGGGACATTATGATACAGCAGATTAGTACAGTATTCTCTGTTCAGTATATTCAGTATTTAAGAACATGGATCGAAGGGAATATTTTGTTTTCCGAAGGATCAGACAATTGACATCAAATACCCGATTATTCGATCCAAATGTTCCTTTTGATCAATGTTCCTTTGATGCACTTCTCATCAAGTACACCATCCCTCCTTTTATACTGACTTTAAAAACTCCAATCTGCTATAATGTAGAGGTAATCTGTAACATAACATTGCTGTTGTATTCAAGTAACATTGCACTGCACCATTGTTATAACATTGCATCTAATCTCTTCTCCCAGTGCCCTGTGACCCCATTGGCCTGTCCGTTCATGTCCAGTGTGAGACTAGCTCAGGCGTGCTGTCCTGGTCCCCCAGCCAGGGCTCTGTGGGGTACTACGGCTTTGCCCAGTCTGAGGATGGGGACATGCTGTACTGTGACAGCATGGACACGTCCTGCACAATCCAGGGTCTTGACTGTGGAGCCATGTACAACTTCTCTGTGCTGGCCTCTGATGGAGCCTGCAACAGCTCGTACAGCCAACCCTTGCTTGAGGGAGCAGGTAATAACCCATCCAGTTCTTTCAGCTAGAGATGGTTGAGGAGTAGAGTTAGTGAATGAATGACATCAGGAGGACAGGGAACACTGCATACAATGTATTCAAACGGTCTAATCAGATACTGGCTAACTAATATAGAGATTCATGCAATAGTATAGATTCTAATGATCTTGATTTCTTCTCTCTATCCTTTCTAACCTCCTTCCTCTCTCCTTCTAGCCCCATGTGCCCCTGCCACCGTGCGGAACCGCATGCAACTGATCGGCAAGACCCACTTTGCCCGTACCTCCTGGAGTGCGGTCGTCTGCCCCAATGTCGAGTACCTGGTTGAGATGACCGGCAGTATCCTGGATGACCCGCAGGCCATGTTCGATGTCTCGTCCTATTGGATGAAGTACACCTTCTTTGAGTTGGCCCTGCCCTGTGGCTCCTCCTACAGTCTGACAGTCCGTACCAGGAACTCTGCTGGAACCAGCAAGCCATCCACCCCCGTTACCGGGACAACAGGTATGTTAACTAAACAGGGAGCCATAAGGGTTTGAATGTGGACACTGATTTCATATTATAATGGAAATGGAAATGATCAGCAATGCAACTGAATTCAGTCTGTCTATTCTGAGGATAATGTGACCTTAGTCTATAAAAAGAGTGTGACAGTTTTGGCTGGGAAGTTACTTCTGCCCTGAGGTGGGGATTATCCTGAGAGTAGGGCTGAGGGATGTTATTCCAGAGTTGACATTACTAAACCAACCCTTTCCCTTCCAGCTCCCTGCGCACCTCTGGCCGTGAACTACACGGGAGACAACACGCCTGCCATGCTGTCCTGGGAGGCTGCAGTGTTCGCCACACAGTACACCGTCTACGTCGTGACCGGAGACGGCCGCACGCAGGTGTGTTCCACCACGGAACTGTCCTGTCAGCTTAATAACGTCCAGCCAGGCGCCATCGAGGTTACCGCTAGCAACGCTGTGGGAGAGAGCGTCCCCACCAAAGACATCAACGGTGAGATGGGAAAATATGAGACAGAAGGAAAATATTCATAGTAGGCAAATTAGGCTACATTTGGACATTGTTTTGCCTGTTTTTATCAGTGATTCCAAGTGAATCCAACCACACTGTGATGAATAAACCAATATGGATGATGATAAATATCTACTGCACATGGTGTTGTGCTTGTATTCAAGCTTTCACTAACACATTCTGTCTCTGATCCTCTTTCTCAGGGCCATCAAATCGCCACAGAAGAGATCTGGGGATGGCAAAGCCTGCCATGTTTGCTGACTTCCGCATCAGAGGTGAGCACATTCTCAAACTGCCATGCCATCTCTAATCTTTGCACCATATATGCATAATTATATTCCTCACACTCTCAAAATAGTTCATGTCTAGTCTACAAATATGCTAAAGGTCAAACAAATAGTGAAATCAATGGTTCATAATAACATTACTTTTCCTCCTTCCCTTCACAGAGGAGCTGTCCGAACCCAAGGTGCTAGTTGCTACGGTAACAGGTGTTTCCCTGCACATGGAGTGGGCACCGGTGAGGGACGCCACCCTCTACACCATTATCATCGTCCAAGAAGACACACCTTCCAGACGCCAGGTGCTGACCGTCTCTGAAGAGCTGACCAATGTGAACGACCTCGAGCCCTCCACAAGATACTGCATCTTCGTCTCGGCCAAGAACGAACACACCCAGAGCAACTACTCCAAGGAGTGTGTCACTACTGGAGTCCCCATGTGATTGGCTTGACTTTCACCCCAACCAAATGGACATTACGGTTACCAGGGCAACCACCAATCGATGTAGTGTAAAGAGAATCATCAGTGACTGCTTCCTGTCTCTAGAAGTAAACACCCAAGGCAGAAGAGAGGCTTTTCAACAGACTGAGGGACAGGGAGGGGTTACTGTTGTTAAGCTTAAATTACTATCACAAAAGGCAGTCTTTATCGCATAGATGATCCTACTAAAGCTATGTTATTTTCGATGAACTTGAAAGCTGAAATGTGGTATTTTTTAGTTATTTTATACATTGAAAATACTTTTTAGAGCTAGGTATGATTTTCTTGTTTTTGTAGTCGGTAAGATAGCAGCATGTGTCTTTATAATGTGTAGTTCTTTGAAAAAAGTATGACTAAAAATGTATTTTTATTTATCTTAAAATTGTTATATTTTTGAGACCTACACGAACAACACTTTTCTGTCCACTAAATGTATTTTAGATTATTCTGCTGGTTGTATACATCATTTGATTTGAAACAAAGAAAAAGTAGATCAAGAGAGCAAATAAATGCTATCAAGCAAGTAGTAATTTATGAAGCAATATTTTTGTTAACCATACAGTATGTGTTCTGATGTACTATACATCTTGTTTCAAAACTATAGCTACAATAGCTCTTTTTAAATCAAGAACAGATTTAAGGAATAAAAGTATGTGAAACATTAAAATAGTTATTCTCCCTAAAGAGAGCATTAGATATCAAAGTCCTGGGTCTTTCACTTGGCAGCTATCATTGTATCCATTATATATAACAGCCAATGATGACTCTTCATCTATTATCTACAGTAGTTATATGGGAGTCTGGATGATGGGAGTCAATACTTTTGATTTCATGTACTGTAGGAAACATTTCTGCATGGACCCGAAAGACAAGTTAGAATGTTGAACCCGGACCATTCAGCAGACAGGTCAACTGATATCTGAGCATCAGCAGAGTCTCAAACAAATGGACATACTTGATGCCTCCTGTGAGACCCATGTGAACATCCCTGATTCAGATTCTTCTTTCTTGTCATCGAACCAAGGCTATAGGAAATCAAATATAACACATGCATCAATAACTGGGAAGAATTAACATTTAATCCATGGAATAAAGTTTAAAAACTTTACAAAAATAGATCAAATCCGAACTCTGCTGCAGCCTATTATTTAGGCCAGGGTTTCCCAAACTCGGATTTAGTCCACTGGAACTGTCGTTGATTTAGAGAGATGTTGCGCGATTCGACCTCTAGCGGTAGTGTTTCAAGTAGTAACTAGTTAATTGTTTATGATGAACAAGATATTTACTCCACCATTGTGCATACAACGATACGAATTTGTCATCGACTTCGTCAAAAAGAACAAACCCAAAAAGGTACTGTATAAAACTACTTTGCGTGGTTGTTCAGTTGTGGCTGCCGTCTAAACAACCCACATGTAACGTTAGCTAGCTAGCTAATCGCAGAACTACACGGTTTAGATGCAGACCGTCTTTGGCCTGCCTTATGTTGAAGTTATGTTTAAAGTCTGACCCCCCAATTGAAAATCAATGGGGAAAACTATCACAACTTATCTGTAATAGGCCCATTACAACTGTATTTTCTGTGTGCTTGTCCATTCTCTTCTTCAGGTGGTAGACTTGGGATGCAATGACTGCACTCTCCTTAGGAAGCTGAAGTTTCACAAAGAAATTGAACTGCTTGCTGGACTGGACATTGACAGTGCAGTTATCAGGGATAACATGTGTGTTTTATTAAGTTATTTCAACAAATAAAATATTGTCCATTGATTTGTGAGATCCTATCCTATGACCTAGGCCTATCTTTGTGAGACTGTAATACACACACACCTACCTGTTTTAATTTATCATAACCGAAACTAAGAACCTTTACAATGAAATCCTGAGCAGGTATGAACTGGCACCGATTCCAACTGACTACCTGCAGCCAGGTGATCGTCCCCTGACCATTGAGCTGTACCAGGGGTCAGTCACAGAGAGGGATCCCCGCACCAAAGGATTTGATCTGGTGACGAGTATTGAGCTGTAAGTGACAGGAAGTCTGGGTGACTATGGGAGGGATTAGCCCTCAGACAATGTTTTCCTACTTTGTCAGACACTGTATTGTATGAGCACCAACATACGGGTACATCAATTCCATGTTGATTGCCACATGTAAGGGTTTGCCCATCATGTGCCCTTCAATATTGCCATGGTATTTTATGTTAACCACAAACCTGATCTCTCTACAGCATTGAGCACCTACAGTTTGAGGATGTGGATAGGTTCACTGAGGTTGTATTTGACTACATGGCCCCAGTAGCAGCGATCATTAGCACTCCAAACGCTGACTTCAACCCCCTGCTCCCCGGGCTGACAGGGTTTAGACACTACGACCACAAATTTGAGTGGACTAAAGTAGAGTTTCAGACCTGGTATGTGTACATTACCATGCAGTCAGTATGTCTGTATTTTAATCATCATTCTAAAAAGGTATACATTTTATTTTTCTTATTTGTACTTAGTTTGCACTCACCCTCTCTCCGTCTTCTCCATCCATCTCTCCCGCTCTCCCAGGGCTCTGAAGGTGTGCAGAGAGTTTGGTTATGAGGTGGCGTTTACAGGTGTAGGACAGATACCGGCCCAGGAGGAGAGCATCGGGTTCTGCTCTCAAATCGGAGTGTTTCAGATAGACAGGTCAGGAGGTGACGCACCACGTCTGCAAAATAATGTGGCAGAGGAGCATCTTCCTTACAGACTGGTGAGAAGGAGAGGCACAGATGGGGTCTACTCTTGTTGTTTAATCCTGTTTCATTACCTGTGTGATCAGAGATCAAAGTATCAGTGTCACTTGGTTTTTGCATGCGTTTCAGAAAGTGGTCAGTGAGAATAAAATAGGCCCCTCTGTCCTAACCTATTTCTCGCATTGTCTTTCCCTTACCCTTTCTCTCCATCCCTCATACTCCAGCTATACAACGTGGTGTACCCAAGCCTGTGTGACAGCAATATCTTCCAGAGGACCCTGGTGAATGAGGTCCTGTACTGGGCTGAGACCCTGAAGAGAGTGTGGCTGGAGGAGACGCGTGGAGTGGGGGAGGAAGAATCAGAACAGACAGATGAAGAAGAGGGTTGTTCGAGAGAAGGAATGGACAGAGAGGAGAGTAAGACAGGTGAAGAACAGGCAGACAGGGAGCGAGTGGAGGTGGGTGGTAGAGGGTTTGAGGTAGAGAATGTGGAGGTGGGTCAGACAGGTGAAGAACAGGCAGACAGGGAGCGAGTGGAGGCGGGTGGTAGAGGGTTTGAGGTAGAGAATGTGGAGGTGGGTAAGACAGGTGAAGAACTGGCAGACAGGGAGCGAGTGGAGGTGGGTGGTAGAGGGTTTGAGGTAGAGAATGTGGAGGTGGGTCAGACAGGTGAAGAACAGGCAGACAGGGAGCGAGTGGAGGCGGGTGGTAGAGGGTTTGAGGTAGAGAATGTGGAGGTGGGGGGAGAGGGTAGAACAGACATGGGACAGGAGGAGCCCTACAGAGAAGGTCAGTCTGTGTGTGTTCCCTTGGTCAGGTTGTGCTCCTGCCCCAGAGTGCAGGCTCTGAGTGGGACAGTCCAGCGTCTCACAAAGTTCCTACTGGAGGACTCTAGAGTACAGCTAACCAACGATGGCACTGCCGTGGTGTTGGTGGACAGCGATGATGAAGATTTGGAGTGGGATGAGAACTGTGATAACACAGGGACAGGTCGGTTCTTGGTCAGTAGTGTGGAGAACGAGGACTGGGAGACCGAGCTTGGTCAGTAGCATGGAGAACAAGGACTGGGAGACCGAGCTTGGTCAGTAGCATGGAGAACAAGGACTGGGAGACCGAGCTTGGTCAGTAGCATGGAGAACAAGGACTGGGAGACGTAGCATGGAGAACAAGGACTGGGAGACAGAGCTTGGGTGACCTTTGTCATATAAGGAGTGTATTCTTTGATGTACTAGTGGTGCAGATTTTCATTTTCTTTTACCTTGGCAATATACAGTTCTAGAACTAGGGGCCATCAGATAAGATTCAACCATATCCTTAAATGAGGAAGGAACATGTTCCTAATAAAATGTCATGAGAATATAGTCATTGCCTGGTTCACACACAATCAACATTTTGAACCGTTTTAATCAACAGTGCATGGTGCACAGGAAAAGCATACAGTACACCTGGTAAGGAAGCAAATGTTGGTCAAAAAGACAGGAACATTGGACACTGTCGACACTGACAGAAAACGTCACTTTTACAGGAGGATACGGGTTACAGCTCCTTAATACACACAGCTTCACAGAAGAGAAAAGGCAACCATGTTTGTTACATGTTAGGTACTGACTGAGCTGGGAAACAGGAACTTAGGCTGCTGCCTGTCTAACACCTGTCTACTGGAACTGATTTTACTGAAGGAAGGTAGTTAACAGGCTTATTTCTATTCAAGAGGAATAGTGAATGGTAATACAATGCACCAAGTGCCTTGCTAAAGGTTACAATACTCATTATTAGTTTCTACCATGCTCTGGATCTATACATCAGTTCTGTTCTTAAATTTGTCTCAAATGAGGCCGTAAAGAGAACTTCCAGGTAAGTGATGGCACAACATAAATGAATCACACAGGTATTTGTGGTCTTACTAAACGTACAGATGTAAGAAACCTTGAACCACAACACAAGTTCAAACATATGTGATGGTGGAATTGTGGTTTTCAAGCTCTGTTTTAACTCACTGAAGAAATACAAAAATCATGCAAACAATAAACATCTACACAAAGAGAAATAACAGATTAATTCAGAGTTATAATACCATACACTGATGACACTGCAGAAATCAGCAAATGACTGAACATAACTTAGGTCAGGATATGGTTAACCTCTAGTATGGCTTAAGACAGGAGACGATCACATACACTAAATGTGTAATGCCATCATATCTTAACTTACTCTGAATATGTATTGTTATTTCTATTTAATGAGACAGACCAATTAACAAGATTAATCATCACAAAATCTTGTAGTGTATATTATTTCCCCCCCAATGTCAGTTTCATAACCGTATTTGACATAGATTATATTCAAGACATGGGGGGACCAATCCATTACATAGTTCAGACAACGAATAGCAGAGTCATCATCAGCCTCATCTGATGTAACTCTTGGCTTTTTGTCATATAAGCATATCATCATCATCATACCATCTGATATGCTGCTGAGAGAGAGAACCTTCATGGACCACACCGTCTCACTCTTCATGGACCACACAGTCTCACTCTTCATGGACCACACCGTCTCACTCTTCATGGACCACACCGTCTCACTCTTCATGGACCACACCGTCTCACTCGTCATGGACCACACCGTCTCACTCGTCATGGACCACACCGTCTCACTCTTCATGGACCACACCGTCTCACTCGTCATGGACCACACCGTCTCACTCGTCATGGACCACACCGTCTCACTCTTCATGGACCACACCGTCTCACTCTTCATGGACCACACCGTCTCACTCTTCATGGACCACACCGTCTCACTCTTCATGGACCACACCGTCTCACTCTTCATGGACCACACCGTCTCACTCGTCATGGACCACACAGTCTCACTCTTCATGGACCACACAGTCTCACTCTTCATGGACCACACAGTCTCACTCTTTGGAGTTGTTGTACTACAGAAGGTGACCAATAAGTGTGTACAATGGCAGTTCAATTGTTGACAATTTGTCCTGTAGCCTTCATCTTTACCTACGGAACAACGTTCTGTACCTACGTCAGCTTGGCATCAGTTTCTAAACCGTACAGTCATCGGTCATTGCAAAAAAAGAGCCATCCGGATTGGAACCCTGATATCTTAACCTGAGAGTCTGATTCTTTCAGAAGAAGCAAACACAAGCTTGACCTCACTCAAACAGAGCTTCTCTCCTCTTCCTCGCCATCTATTTCCCTCCCAACAAGCATATAAAAAGAGCAGAGCGGTTAGATTGTAAGGCGGTTTCTATTTCTGCCAGTAATGAGATCAGCAGAGGAGAGGAGCAGGGTCACCTTCAGTACCGAGTACATAACCTGCAGTCTCACTCCCAGCCCTGGCTCTGTATACTGCAGGATTATTGTAGGCTTACTATTATTACAACAGACTAGTGGCTTTAACACTTTACCAGAGACATATAGGCACGCACACAGTCATGCATACACACAAACACATAGCAAACACACACATGCACACCATTGGAGGCTGGTGGGAGGAGATATAGGACAGGCTCATTGTAATGACTGGAATGGAATAAATTGAACGGTATCAAACATGGAAACCACGTTTGACTCCGTTCCATCGATTCCATTCCAGTCATTACAATGAGCCCATCCTCCTATAGCTCCTCCCACCAGCCTCCACTGACGCGTGCACACACACACACACACACACACACACACACACACAACCTTTTAGCAGCTTATTGGTGGACAAAAGTTAAAATCCTACATTAAAAGGCAGTTCCAAATAAAAAACATTTTTGAAAAACCAAAGGACTGAAAACTAGGGGACTAGTGTTAACTAGGGAATGTATTGAAAAAGCATGGCATCATCCTCTTCAGCACAGGCTTCATTCATTCTGGTGACAAACACAGAACCAAATCACTTTGATCTCCAGCTGAAAAGGTCAGGTTTTCCTGTGGCCTCAACTGCAGATTTTAATAATCTGACTCCTTTCCCAGATCGAGGCATGGTGATGTTCTTCTTGACTTCACTGAGCTAATCTAACATGGGACTACAGACAGTGCACATAGTCTGTAAGCACACCAGAGGGCGCTGTTGCAGTCCATTTCTGACAGGCCAGTTTGCTGGAATTAAAGAAAGATAAAAACCACTGATGGATCTTTTGGATGTCAACTGTGCCACTCATCCTCCTGGTGGGGTTTAGGCCTAACGTTTAATCACCACCTGTTCATATGCACCAGCGCCAACCCTAAAACAAATAGGACAAATTAGCAATCACAAGTAAGTACCTGAGTGAGGAGTGAAAGTGGGTTGAATTTAAATAATAAGCATTTTAAGTAATCATTTAATAAACAAATCTATACATGAATAAATGAGATATATCCTATTTTAAGTGTGTGTTATTGTGAGAATAACTCTGTTAAAGACTTAGGCTACCTGGTAGGCAGGTGATGGCTTCCAAGGGCAGTGCTTCCTCCGGGACCAACAAACAACCGCAGGCCTTCCTCTGAAACAAACAGAAACAGACAGACACAAACTTTGAGTGGCATTTGTGGTGAAACCGCTTTATTTATTTAGCAGATGGAACATCAACACTCCTCATCAGGAGCCTGGTTGCTAGGCGATCAAAAAATGAATCCAGTATTGACAGGAGCCTTCTATTTCCAGCAGCATTCTGCTCGCTGTAGAGGAGGCCGGGACCTTGAAGAGTATCAGCGACACAATCCTTCCTCAGTAGAGATTCATTAAAACATGTTGATAGAAACCCCACCAACCCCTTCTGCATAGGGTACTCACCCATGGTAAGAATCTACTCCATATCACTGAGGTCACCAGGGAGCAAGCAAATGTATTACTATTACTTTATTATTATTATTATTTATTTATTTATATTATTACTTTATTATTCATTTATTATTGCAGCTGCCACCTCATTAAAGCCGTTAGATGCAGTTTATCATAGCGCACTGCGCTTTATTACGGGTGATTATTTTAGTACTCATCACGGCATTCTCTACCAGAAAGTTGGTTGGCCCTCTTCGATGTCACCTAGTTTGATACATGGCTATGTCTTCATTTATAAAGCCCTTTTACAAAAAGTCTCACTGTACCTAACATCATAACTAAACTTTAGACATACGAGTTACCACACCCAGTCTCAGGGATGGTTAACTCTGGGAATTCCTTTGGTCTCTACTGAGTTTGGTAAATCAGCTTTTAGTTTTCTTGCACCTTATTTGTGGAACAATCTTCAACATTTTCTTAGATTTGATGTGCTGGTACCTCTAGGGGAATTCAGAAAGCTGATTGAGGACCTTATTACTGATGAATATGTTTGTTTTTTATGACCGTGTTTTTCTTTCTGATTACATTTTGTTTTTATAATTTGTGTCTTTTCTGTATTTAGGGCTCATCTCTGAAAGAGACCTTGGTCTCAGTAGGACTCCCTGATAAAATAAAGGTTAAATGAGATATATATATATATATATATATACACACACACACACACACACACACACACACACACACACACCACACACACACACAGTTGAAGTCGGAAGTTTTTATACACCTTAGCCAAATACATTTAAACTCAGTTTTCACAATTCCTGACATTTAATCCAAGTAAAAATTCCCTATCTTAGGTCAGTTAGGATCACCACTTTATTTTAAGAATGTGAAATGTCAGAATAATAGTAGAAATAATTATTTATTTCAGCTTTTATTTCTTTCATCACATTCCCAGTGGGTCAGAAGTTTACATACACTCAATTAGTATTTGGTAGCATTGCCTTTAAAGTTTAACTTGGGTCAAAAGTTTTGGGTAGCCTTCCACAAGCTTCCCACAATAAGTTGGGTGAATTTTGGCCCATTCCTCCTGACAGAGCTGGTGTAACTGAGTCAGGGTTGTAAGGCCTCCTTGCTCGCACACGCTTTTTCAGTTCTGCCCACAAATTTTCTATAGGATTGAAATCAGGGCTTTGTGATGGCCTCTCCAACACCTTCACTTTGTTGTCCTTAAGCCATTTTGCTACAACTTTGGAAATATGCTTTGGGTCATTGTCCATTTGGAAGACCCATTTGCAACCAAGCTTTAACTTCCTGACAGATGTCTTGAGATGTTGCTTCATTATATCCACATAATTTTCCTACCTCATGATGCCATTTATTTTTTGAAGTGCACCAGTCCCTCCTGCAGCAAAGCACCCCCACACCTGATGCTGTCACCCCCGTGCTTCACGGTTGGGATGGTGTTCTTCGGCTTGCAAGCCTCCCCCTTTTTCCTCCAAACATAACGATGGTCATTATGGCCAAGCAGTTCTGTTTATGTTTCATCAGACCAGAGGACATTTCTCCAAAAAGTATGATCTTTGTCCCCATGTGCAGTTGTAAACCGAAGTCTGGCTTTTTTATGGCGGTTTTGGAGCAGTGGCTTCTTCCTTGCTGAACGGCCTTTCAGGTTATGTCGATATAGGACTCGTTTTACTGTGGATACAGATACTTTTGTACGTGTTTCCTCCAGCATCTTCACAAGGTCCTTTGCTGTTGTTCTGGGATTGATTTGCACTTTTCGCACCAAAGTATGTTCATCTCTAGGAGACAGAACGCGTCTCCTTCCTGAGCGGTATGACGGCTGCGTGGTCCCATAGTGTTTATACTTGCGTACTATTGTTTGTACAGATGAACGTGGTACCTTCAGGCGTTTGGAAATTGCTCCCAATGATAAACCAGACTTGTGGAGGTCTACAATTTGTTTTCTGAGGTCTTGGCTGATTTCTTTTGATTTTCCCATGATGTCAAGCAAAGAGGCACTGAGTTTGAAGGAAGGCCTTGAAATACATCCACAGGTACACCTCCAATTGACTCAAATTATGTCAATTAGCCTATCAGATGCTTCTAAAGCCATGACATCATTTTCTGGAATTTTCCAAGCTGTTTAAAGGCACAGTCAACTTAGTGTATGTAAACTTCTGACCCACTGGAATTGTGATACAGTGAATTATAAGTGAAATAATCTGTCTGTAAACAATTGTTGGAAAAATTACTTGTGTCATGCACAAAGTAGATGTCCTAACCGACTTGCCAAAACTATAGTTTGTTAACAAGAAATTTGTGGAGTGGTTGAAAAACGAATATTAATGACTCCAACCTAAGTGTATGTAAACTTCCGATTTCAACTGTATATATTCTTTTTATTACAACTAATTTGTATTGACAATTTTCGCAGTAACTTTTATACAGTATTTGAATTAATCACTCATGAATACTGGTGGAAATGTTACTGGAATGGAGTGTAATTTAACTTCATGAATGTCACGTCCTGGCCAGTATAAGGGTTAATTGGTATTGAAGTTTGGTCAGGACGTGGCAGAGGGTATTTGTTTTATGTGGTTCAGGGTGATGTGTTTGTTTAAAGGGTGTTTGATTTAGTATTCCGGGGTTTTGGCCACTGGGTGAGTTTCATGAATTCTATGTTTGGATTCATTGGGGTTGGGACTCTCAATTGAAGGCAGGTGTTGTCTATTTGCCTTTGATTGAGAGTCCCATATATGTGGGTGTGTTTTTGTTTCTCTTTTGTGGGAGATTGTTCTGTGTTGAGCCTTAGGCTTTGCCAGACTGTTTGTTGTTGTTGTTGTTCGTTTTCGTGTTTTGTTATTTTGGTATTCATTGTGTAAATAAATAAACGTCAAGATGAGCCTGCACGTACCTGCTGCGTTTTGGTCCTCCTTAACCGACGACAACCGTGACAGAATCACCCACCAACGATGGACCAAGCAGCAGAGGAAGGAGCAGAGGGACTTCGAGTTGGACTGGCGGGAGAAGTGGACCTGGGAGGAAGTTCTAGACGGGGCCGGACCTTGGCACCAGGCTGGGGATTATCGCCGCCCGCAGTGGGAAATTGAGGCAGCCAAGGCAGAGAGGCGGAGGTACGAGGCCATGGACGCGCTGAGGGAGAAGCACGAGAGGCACCCCCAATAATTTTTTTTGGGGGGGGCACACGGGTAGTTTGGCTAGGCGTAGGAAGAGCCGGAAGCCAGCTACCCGTGGTTATATGGAGGAGCGTATGGGGTGGAGAGCGCTATGTTTCGCTGAGAAGCGCACTCTCTCACCCATACGCACGCACAGTCCGGTGCGAGTTATTCCAGCCCCTCGCAGGTGCCGTGCTAGAGCGGGCATCCAGCCTGGTAGGAGGATGCCTGCGCAGCGCATCTGGTCGCCGGTACGCCTCCGAGGACCAGGCTACCCAACTCCCGCTCTACGCACGGCTACCATCAGGCCCCTGCACAGCCCAGTCTGCCCTGTACGAGCACCCCGCTCGTACAGGGCTACTAGTTCCATCCAGCCAAGGCGGGTTGTGCAGGAGGTAAGATCTAGACCGGCTGTGCGCCTCCATAGCCCTGGGTTTCCAGCTCCTGTCTCTCGTGCGGACCCGGAAGTGCGTCAACCCAGTCCGACTCGTCCTGTTCCCGCTCCCCGCACTAGCCTTCAAGTGCGTAAACCCAGCCCCGCCAGTCAACAGTCGTCGGAGCTGCCCGCCAGTCAACAGTCGTCGGAGCTGCCCGCCAGTCAACAGTCGTCGGAGCTGCCCGCCAGTCAACAGTCGTCGGAGCTGCCCGCCAGTCAACAGTCGCCGGAGTGGCCAGACTGCCCTGAACTGCCGGAGTGGCCAGACTGCCCTGAACTGCCGGAGTGGCCAGACTGCCCTGAACTGCCGGAGTGGCCAGACTGCCCAGACTGTCCCGAGTTGCCAGACTGCCCAGACTGTCCCGAGTTGCCAGACTGCCCAGACTGTCCCGAGTTGCCAGACTGCCCAGACTGTCCCGAGTTGCCAGACTGTCCCGAGCTGCCAGACTGTCCCGAGCTGCCAGACTGCCCAGACTGTCCCGAGCTGCCAGACTGCCCCGAGCTGCCAGACTGCCCCGAGCTGCCAGACTGCCCGGAGCGGCCAGACTGCCCGGAGCGGCCAGACTGCCCCGAACTGCCAGAGTGGCCCGACTGCCTGGAACGGCCAGAACCGGAGCCACCTCCTGATATAGGTGGGTTGGGGAGGGGGGGTGTAGCACAGTGCCGTCGTTGACGGCAGCCACCCTCCCTTCCCTCCCTTTAGTAAGGGGGAATTTTGTTGTTGTTGTTGTTGTTGTTTGGGGTTGTTTTTTTGTTTTTTTTAAGGTGCTTCCGGGGTTAGCACCTTGAAGGGGGGGGTACTGTCACGTCCTGGCCAGTATAAGGGTTAATTAGTATTGTAGTTTGGTCAGGACGTGGCAGAGGGTATTTGTTTTATGTGGTTCTGGGTGTTGTATGAGTTAGGAGGGCATTTGATTTAGTATTCCGGGGTTTTGGGCACTGGGTGAGTGTCATGAATTCTATGTTGAGTCTAGTGTGTCTGTTTCTATGTTTGGATTCATTGGGGTTGGGACTCTCAATTGAAGGCAGGTGTTGTCTATTTGCCTTTGATTGAGAGTCCCATATATGTGGGTGTGTTTTTGTTTGTCTTTTGTGGGAGATTGTTCTGTGTTGAGCCTTAGGCTATGCCAGACTGTTTGTTGTTGTTGTTGTTGTTGTTGTTGTTCGTTCGTTCGTTCGTTTTCGTGTTTTGTTATTTTGGTATTCATTGTGAAAATAAATAAACGTCAAGATGAGCCTGCACGTACCTGCTGCGTTTTGGTCCTCCTTAACCGACGACAACCGTGACAATGAATTCTAATACCACATCTCAAACATGCTTTCAACTTTATTTTTAGACCCAGTATACAATTCTAGAGTTAGAACTGCATGTAGAGGTAGAACTACCCCTCTAAGGTCAAACTATAACCTGCCTTGGTCTCTGACTGGCTCTGGAACTTGGTCTCTGACTAGGTTGTTAGGTACCTTCATGGCTGGAGTCCAGCAGGCTGGGGGTGAAGTCTTGACTCTGAAGGATCTTCTCCACCACATCATCAGCATCCACCCTCGATGCCTCCACCCTCATCATCTGACCCTCCATGGACCCTTGCTTCACCAGGTGTCTGGTGGTGGGACATACAGGATCAAGTTACAACACATAGGTTACATGCAGTCTCTTCAGATAAAAAGGGTTATCTTCTTTTTTTTATTTTTGTGTGACATCCGTGATGCTGAGAATGTTGTGTAACAGGAGTGACTAGTCCAGTAACTCAGAAATGTCATTGAGATACAGGGCTGTACAGTAATGTAAAGACTGTTGCTTAGGCTACCTCTCTTGTATCTCAGCATAGCAGCTTGCTCAGGTGTGAGGTTGTCTATTTATTTATCCTTTGTTCAATTATTAAGTCAACATTGAGATTACAGAATCTTTTTTTCAAGACAGCATCAGCATCATTGATCAGGGGAGTCTCTCAGTCTCACCTGTTGAGGCGTTCGCAGGACAAGGCGCTCTTCACCGGAGTGCCTGTACAGGAACCAGTGGTACCGGTGGGGGTGGGGTGTTCAGGCAGGGCTGTGCAGGCTGACGCCCCAGCAGTAGGGGGCATCATCCCCATCCTGGCTTCCCTGTCTCCCCTCTCCCGGTCCCTGCTCTCCCTCTGGTCCCTGGTGTCCCTAGTGTCGTCAGAGGGCTCCAGGATGCTGGCGATGCCGGTGGAAGCGCTGCCCACAGAAGTGTTCCTGCGGTGGGTACACTCTGACAGGCTGGAGGAGCGGGAGTGACCTGTGCTGTAGCCTGGGGTGGAGAGGGACAGAGGGTTAGAGCATTCAGACACATAGGCAGGCTACTTCAAAATATTGATCATTAATATCAATAAGTATTAACATCGAGGCATAATGCACTAAAGCACATACTCACACACTAAGTACATGGTCACTCATATACACACAAACACACAAAAAGAGTCCCAAGTTTGCATACAACATGTCAATCATTCACAATTTTAGAGAGCAGTTTTGTGTTATGGAAAAGGACTCAGAGTGGAGCAGATTGAAGCCTTGCGGTGTGATCAATGATTTAGCAGCAGAGATGGATGCTAGCCTAGCGCCCACACACTCACATGGCATTCATGTCTGCAGGAAACTGTTAACGCAGAGACACTGCAGAGTCTCAATGTACCGCTAGCTAGTCAGGCTACGGTGAAGGGAACAAATCTCCCACACACTGACACTCCCTACAGGATCACTACAAGCCAACCACTGTGTGTCTGAAATGTCTCTCAAAGCTAACTGATATAAAATCAACCCTCCAAACTATAAAGAAAATAGAATATTGTTCAACTAGTCTATAGACTTTTCTCTTGCTTTAATGTCTGTAGGAAGCAATGGTAGGAGTAGGTTTATCAGAGTGAGTTGGCTATCAGAGGAGTTGAGTGAACTCCTCACTTTCCTACAGACCCTTCATTATAGGGGATGTGATCTGCCTGTAACAGATCCTTCATTCACTAGCCAGACCACCCGTGTGTCTAGTTATAGGATACTGATGTAAAGGATTTTACTTGTATTAGTTTACCACAATAAACATGTTTCTTTTTTAATTACCACAGTAAAATAGGTCAAGGTTAGAGAGGCACATCAAAGACACCAGGCATGCAGACAGAGGAATTCAGCAAAGTAAAAATTGAGAAAAAGATAGAGAAAATAAAATGCTGAGACAGACAGTTGTACAATGGCCTGTATGGAAGTGACAATAGCCATACTGGGACTTTGAGTGATGACTAGCTATTTTGTATGTTAGCATGGTAGAGAATGAGGCACACCAGCTAGATCTCCACGCTACATGTTGCATTGTACATTAGAATGGCTGTGTTGGGAGTATTAGGAGGGCCTACCTGAGACTTTAGACTGCTGACTAGCGTAGCTGGATGTTCGGGAATGGCAGGAGCCCCCAAGTTCATCGGAAACAGAGGGACACTTTCCTTCCCGGCTCTCTGTCAGGTTTTTAAAACAGGACATAGGGGTTGGTAATGGGTTGAGAGTGGACTGGGATTACAGTAATATTCCTATAACAGTATTCAGAGTGAAGAGATTAACTAGGGCCAGCACACTGTGAAACGGGACCATGTCTATGTTCCCTCAGTCCTGTGCTCACAGGATGGACTGCTGTGAAAGGGGACCATGTCTATGTTCCCTCAGTCCTGTGCTCACAGGAAGGACTGCTGTGAAAGGGGACCATGTCTATGTTCCCTCAGTCCTGTGCTCACAGGATGGACCGCTGTGAAAGGGGACCATGTCTATGTTCCCTCAGTCCTGTGCTCACAGGATGGACCGCTGTGAAAGGGGACCATGTCTATGTTCCCTCAGTCCTGTGCTCACAGGAAGGACCGCTGTGAAAGGGGACCATGTCTATGTTCCCTCAGTCCTGTGCTCACAGGATGGACCGCTGTGAAAGGGGACCATGTCTATGTTCCCTCAGTCCTGTGCTCACAGGATGGACCGCTGTGAAAGGGGACCATGTCTATGTTCCCTCAGTCCTGTGCTCACAGGATGGACCGCTGTGAAAGGGGACCATGTCTATGTTCCCTCAGTCCTGTGCTCACAGGATGGACCGCTGTGAAAGGGGACCATGTCTATGTTCCCTCAGTCCTGTGCTCACAGGAAGGACCGCTGTGAAAGGGGACCATGTCTATGTTCCCTCAGTCCTGTGCTCACAGGATGGACCGCTGTGAAAGGGGACCATGTCTATGTTCCCTCAGTCCTGTGCTCACAGGATGGACCGCTGTGAAAGGGGACCATGTCTATGTTCCCTCAGTCCTGTGCTCACAGGAAGGACCGCTGTGAAAGGGGACCATGTCTATGTTCCCTCAGTCCTGTGCTCACAGGAAGGACCGCTGTGAAAGGGGACCATGTCTATGTTCCCTCAGTCCTGTGCTCACAGGATGGACCGCTGTGAAAGGGGACCATGTCTATGTTCCCTCAGTCCTGTGCTCACAGGATGGACCGCTGTGAAAGGGGACCATGTCTATGTTCCCTCAGTCCTGTGCTCACAGGATGGACCGCTGTGAAAGGGGACCATGTCTATGTTCCCTCAGTCCTGTGCTCACAGGATGGACCGCTGTGAAAGCATCCAAACAGACAAGTGGAAATGAAGTGGAAACCAATAGGTTGTCCTTAGTAGTCTGTCATCCCCTTATCAACACAATTTCAATCAAAATCACTTTCACTATGGACCTCCCCTCCCACAGACACAAAAGTGTGCTCCTATTTTTAACCAATAACCACGTGAGGGTCGGCGGCAGAGAGATCGGAGAGAGCATCAAAAAACCAGCCTGAATTATACATGAAGCCTCCTGGGGAGTAGAGCACACACCACTTCAGACAGAGGGAGAGAGAGAAAGAGCGAGGGGAGAAGAGTGGTCTTCTCTTCTACACATGTTGGATATGACACATTAACAGCAGTTGAATCACACCGAGACCGATTCACATTCCTGTATCAGGTGAGGATTAAAGATTGAGAGAATCTATAGGTGCAGCTGGTTATACAGCAAGTCAGTCTGCCATTCAAGAATATTATTATTAGTACAGGAACACATCTCAAAGTTACTGCAGCCAGAGAGAAAAGCAGACTTCGATCAATAACAAGAATCAATCACAGAGACTGAGAGGAATGATGGTCAGTAACTAATGCTCCATATACAGTCATTTATATCCTCGCATTTCACATCTGGTTTTCCTCAGTCCAGGTCTGTATTTTCTGAGGCATACAGCTCAGCAGCTGGCAGGGTTTATTCATGCTAATCACTTAATTGTCAAACAGAATAAGAAGCAAGTGCCTTGATTAATAGGCCTACAGATGTAGGATCTTAATTTGACCTGAATTGTCGCAGCAAAATAATCCTGCAGCAACAGGATTTGAATGTTTAGTCCATAACGTTGCTTGATCGGTGGTTAGGCTAATATCTGGTCAAAATGAGGCTACATGAAAAGTGGAATACTGTTAATATAACAGTGTATTAGTGCGGGTTTTCAGTACATTTATGTAAATCACAAAGCTCATCTGCATTTCCTGCGGTGCATGAAAATTCTCAGCAACAAACGAAAGAGTGATCAAATTAAGATCCGACACCTATATATAATCTTGCCTCTGATTTACCATAGATTTATTATACTGGACGTGTTTGTGAAAAGCTGCTATATTTCATGATGCAGTCCAACGCTGACTGAGGAACGCTGACTGAGTCATATAAACCCACTGTGGTGAGTTCTGTGGGAGAAGAGGTGTAGTAAGGAGTAGTTAGTCTAGTCTCATTTTACCCATGAAGGCCTTCTGGTTGTCCCCTCCCTTCCTCTCTTCCAGGAGGCTCTCTGCATCTCCCTGGACGCCAATAAATGTGCCTGTGGAAGGAGGCCTGTGGAGGACAAACAGAGGGGGTTGGTTCATGCACAGCAACACAAATTATTCGTAACAAAGCCTCCTTCACTCACGCCGCCAAACATACCCTCGTAAAACTGACTATCCTACAGATCCTCAACTTCGGCGATGTCGTTTACAAAATAGCTTCCAATACTCTACTCAGCAAATTGGATGCAGTCTATCACAGTGCCATCCGTTTTGTCACCAAAGCCCCATATACCACCCACCACTGCAACCTGTATGCTCTAGTCGGCTGGCCCTCGCTACATATTCGTCGCCAGACCCACTGGCTCCAGGTCATCTATAAGTCTATGCTAGGTTAAGCTCCGCCTTATCTCAGCTCACTGGTCACCATAGCAACACCCACCCATAGCATGCGCTCCAGCAGGTATATTTCACTGGTCATCCCTAAAGCCAACACCTACTTTGGCCGACTTTCCTTCCAGTTCTCTGCTGCCAATGACTGGAACGAATTGCAAAAATCCCTGAAGCTGGAGACTTATATTTCCCTCACTAACTTTAAGCATCAGCTATCTGAGCAGCTAACCGATCACTGCAGCTGTACATAGCCCATCTGTAAATAGCCCACCCAATCTACCTACCTCATCCCCATATTGTTTTTATTTACTTTTCTGCTCTTTTGCACACCAGTATTTCTACTTGCACATCATCTGCTATTTATCACTCCAGTGTTAATTTGCTAAACTGTAATTACTTCGCTACTATGGCCTATTTATTGCCTACCTCCTCACGCCATTTGCACACACTGTATATAGACTTTTTTATTGACTGTACGCTTGTTTACTCCATGTGTAACTCCGTGTTGTTGTTGTGTCACACTGCTTTGCTTTATCTTGGCCAGGTCGCAGTTGTAAATGAGAGATTATTCTCAACTAGCTTACCTGGTTAAATAAAGGTGAATAAAACAAAATTTTAAAATATGATTATGGAAAGAGTCATAAGTATTTGTCTAAAACATTCATGCAAGTGTTTTTTAATGAAAGCTCTGTCAGTGATTTGCTCTGTGTTTTATTAAAGGAAAGTGAAGGAGAAGGGGATACCTAGTCAGTTGTACAACTGAATGCATTCAACTGAAATGTGTCTTCTACATTTAACCCAACCCCTCTGACTCAGAGCGGTGCGGGGGGCTGCCTTAAACCCTCCAAGACAGTGAGTCTGATGATCAACAGCTTTCCTCCACCATCTGCCCAAGGCAATAGCACATAATACATTTTGGGGTCATCTCCTGCTCCAGGGGCAGTTGGCGTTCCTTGCCATTTTCCAACACAGACTGGGGCTGAAATAACATATTGTCCACTCTACTTTATCCCTTATATCACCCTGGCCTCTTCAATGCCTCTGCCTCTCCGTCCGCCCCACTCCTCTCGTGTTCTCAGAATACATGGCTGAAACAACTTCACAGTCACCTAGACCTCCTAGAGACAGTGAGACTATAGACCTACCCTGGATGTAGGTCTGCTGTTTTAACCCTGTACAGGATGACTATGTGGTGTGGTACTTGGCCAGCCAACTCAGCTGTGACCCTGGTCTGCTCTAGTTTAGTTTACACAGACACATCTGCTAGGTACAATCCTCCTCACATTCTTGGAACCGCTCCCGCACAAACATGGACACTGGCCAAAATGGCCAAAATGGCCCTGCGTTAGGGTTGCAGGGTTGGAGAGATGAGCACGTCCCCCTGGCACCCATCATAACTTCATCCCATGTAAAGCCTTCTCTAATGCTGTGCTGATCCCTGACTACCCATGCTACACACTCCTCACACAGTCTAACAGGCAAAGCCCTCAAGACCTGGAGCTTATTCAGGATGCAAAACCACAGAAATAACAGATACATTTCTAAGAACAGACATGACTCTCTGTCATGTCCAGGAGGGACATCTCTCTGTGCAAGATTAGGCTACATTTCTATTTACAACATTGCAACCCACTGAATACGGCCTTGGTTTGAAAGAGTATGTGCAAACCCCTTTCTTTTGCTAGACTTTACAGTATAACACAGTATTTACTCTAAAGTGGTGTTGACAGTTTCATGTAACCTGAAATGTAGGACCCTAAATCAGTGAGGAAATTAATTGCTTTAATGGTGAATGCTTAGTTTGAAATGTTCTTGCTCTCACCTACAATCTAAATGACACCCACTGTGTTCCTACTCTGTATTACAAATAAATACTATATAATAATTATCCTTCCTTAAACCCCCCACACAGCTGTAGCCTATCATAGAGAAGCAGGAAGGAATCCTTGCTGCAGTGTAGGTGGGCAGATAAACATTGGTCTCAAAGGGAAATGCTATGCAAATCTGAATGTGCTTCAATGTAGGGGGAAATCTGAGTGCATTTTCTTCAATTGCGTTTTTAAAATTTCTCGTATCTAAACACCAAATCATAATAGGCCTTAATTTAAAAAAGTGAAGGCACCACTTACGTTTTAAAACAGGGGTCCCCGGACATCAGTTGTGTGCTGATGATAACCTGTTACAAAAAGAAAACGGAGGTTTGAGCTCTCTTGACACTGACATACAAAACCTAGCCTGGTCCCAGATCTGTTTGTGCTGTCTAGCCAACTCGCTTGACAATGACTATAAAAAAAGAGTTGGCAAGACATCACAAACAGATCTGGGACCAGGCTAGAAGAAAGCAGCTGAGACTGATATGATATACTGGAATTGATAGAAAGCCATCTCTCCCATCAGTACCTTGAGTATGGAGTTGTCCTGCCGGGTGTTCTTGGTGTCGTAACCTTCCAGTAGACATCTACGTGTCGTGTTCCCAGAACCAGCAAACTCAGCCAGGTTCAGGTCTGCAAAGCCAAGCTGAGGAGAGAGGATCAGGTTAACTTGCAGACAGAGCTGCAGGGTGGTGTTGTGGGCTTTGTTGTTTTTCTCCTATCAATCCCTTTCTGTACCTCAACCTTTCAGTGTCTCTATAGAGAAACCAAAGGAAGAACCGTAGACTAATCCATTTTCTCTGGCTTTATTGATTTAATTTACTATTTTTAGTCTCTGGAGCGTAAACTTTAATTGGATATACTGGCTATTATCTAGGTTATTTCCCATTTAAGGTAAAAGCTAATCATTACAATTTAAATTGTTTAACACTGTAATAAATTTGTGTTTTTTCACTTCCTGTAGGCCTAAGTGTGCATGAGAATATTTTTAAAGGGTAAATATTTTACCACTAGAAAAAATAATTTGCAGTGTACCACATGGACAGAACTTAACTGTGACACCAACTCGAGACTACCTGCAGGCAGAGAAAGCAATCTGTTCACTAAGCATAGATCAATGTACAGTGAGGGAAAAAAGTATTTGATCCCCTGCTGATTTTGTACATTTGCCCACTGACAAAAAAAATGATCAGTCTATAATTTTAATGGTAGGTTTATTTGAACAGTGAGAGACAGAATAACAACAAATAAATCCAGAAAAACGCATGTCAAAAATGTTATAAGTTGATGTGCATTTTAATGAGGGAAATAAGTATTTGACCCCTCTGCAAAACATGACTTAGTACTTGGTGGCAAAACCCTTGTTGGCAATCACAGAGGTCAGACGTGTCTTGTAGTTGGCCACCAGTTTTGCACACATCTCAGGAGGGATTTTGTCCCACTCCTCTTTGCAGATCTTCTCCAAGTCATTAAGGTTTCGAGGCTGACGTTTGACAACTCAAACCTTCAGCTCCCTCCACAGATTTTCTATGGGATTAAGGTCTGGAGACTGGCTAGGCCACTCCAGGACCTTAATGTGCTTCTTCTTGAGCCACTCCTTTGTTGCCTTGGCCGTGTGTTTTGGGTCATTGTCATGCTGGAATACCCATCCACGACCCATTTTCAATGCCCTGGCTGAGGGAAGGAGGTTCTCACCCAAGATTTGACGGTACATGGCCCCGTCCATCGTCCCTTTGATGCGGTGAAGTTGTCCTGTCCCCTTAGCAGAAAAACACCCCAAAGCATAATGTTTCCACCTCCATGTTTGACGGTGAGGATGGTGTTCTTGGGGTCATAGGCAGCATTCCTTCTCCTCCAAACACGGCGAGTTGAGTTGATGTCAAAGAGCTCCATTTTGGTCTCATCTGACCACAACACTTTCACCCAGTTGTCCTCTGAATCATTTAGATGTTCATTGGCAAACTTCAGACAGGCATGTATATGTGCTTCTTGAGCAGGGGGACCTTGCGGGTGCTGCAGGATTGCAGTCCTTCACGGCGTAGTGTGTTACCAATTGTTTTCTTGGTGACTATGGTCCCAGCTGCCTTGAGATCATTGACAAGATCCTCCCGTGTAGTTCTGGGCTGATTCCTCACCGTTCTCATGATCATTGCAACTCCACGAGGTGAGATCTTGCATGAAGCCCCAGGCCGAGGGAGATGGACAGTTCTTTTGTGTTTCTTCCATTTGCGAATAATCGCACCAACTGTTGTCACCTTCTCACCAAGCTGCTTGGCGATGGTCTTGTAGCCCATTCCAGCCTTGTGTAGGTCTACAATCTTGTCCCTGACATCCTTGGAGAGCTCTTTGGTCTTGGCCATGGTGGAGAGTTTGGAATCTGATTGATTGATTGCTTCTGTGGACAGGTGTCTTTTATACAGGTAACAAACTGAGATTAGGAGCACTCCCTTTAAGAGTGTGCTCCTAATCTCAGCTCGTTACCTGTATAAAAGACACCTGGGAGCCAGAAATCTTTCTGATTGAGAGGGGGTCAAATACTTATTTCCCTCATTAAAATGCAAATCAATTTCTAACATTTTTGACATGTGTTTTTCCTCACTGTAACTATGTATTGTGAAAGAAAGCAAGACAAGTGTAAAAAGGAATCAATCTCTGAAACAGTACCTTTGCGTACGTCTTCCCACCCTTTAGCTCCTATCAAATAAAACAGTGAAATCATTTGAATGTAAACAGTGACAAAGCAGAAACCAGTTAACTTTATAGACATGCCTTATGCCAATCTATGTTCCAGATGAGGTTTTACAACATTAATAGGAACAGGATGAACAGGTTGAATAGGAGTCTGAGGGCCATACCTTCCTGACAGACACGCGGCACACACAGGGGTCAAGCACGCCCGTCCCAGCGGTGGCACTCATCTTACAAGGGAAGGAGAACCTCTTCTTCCAGCGTACACAGTTAGCATGGACCGGCTCCCTGTAGGAGAAATACAGAAATGGTCACATATTGATACACAACATCAGCACCAATCACATGGCATAGGTGATAGTATCACACACCGTCTGAAAGCGAGGCTAGACAACTGGAAACATGGGACGGTTCAACTATGGACATGGGTCAGCTTGACAATCCAGAGGGATAGATTTATCTGTCGTGGCAACATAATGGAAACATTATGATCATTAAACATGGGACTAATAGGTTATTGATTACGGATTGTCACTAGAACCCATCCCTACATGTTAATGGAGACCAACTGTAGAGTATTTAACCATGTGGTTTGCAGAAACACTTGATAGTCCATTGAAATTGATTATTGTCCTGTTTCAATCATGTAATTTTACTAACCCTGGTCAGCATAGGCCTAAGTGTTGAGAGAGAGACTGGTAGGAGGGGAAGAGATTGAAAGAAATTGAAAGAGAGAGAGTGTGTAGGGGTAGTATTCCAGTTCTCCAGATAGCTCTTCTTCCTCTGGCATCCTCTCTGACTTCACCCACTCAATGTTCTCACCATCTCCCTTCTGTCCAATCCCCCTGATCTAAATGGACCAATACACTTACAACTCTCACATCTCTCCTCTATAGTGAACAGCTGATGATGTCGTTGGAAATAAAAATATAAATTAATAATCCTTACAACATGACATCATCTTGTGAGAAAAAAAAATCCTTACATAATACTCAAACAGGGAACTCCCCATCCAGCTGAGTATTCCATTCCCCATACTCCTCAGGGTGAGCCCAGGGTTCTAACTAACTACACTCCTTTAATCCAATAACAGGGTGTGACCAGTGTGCAAATTACAGCGGTGGGGTGGGGCTGGTCTCTAATTCTATTTGTTAAAATGCAATTTTGTACAGCTACATTAGTACTATGAAAATAAAAGCTTATTCCAAATTAAACAAACAGCCCTGCCTCTCTGACAGTTGATTCAGGTTCTTTCAATCGCATTAATCTCTCTACGCCGCCTGTCTGCCTGCCTGTCTTGAGCTTTCGCTAGCAAACGTGCAACATTGTTTCATCTGGGCCCTCAGTTTCCTGTGGCGATGAGCTCGGGACAGATACTGCTGTATTTGCTTCAGTATTTCAGCCCCTTTTCAGAAGTCCCGTCATTTTAGGTCATTTCCACGTAAAAGGACCCATGAGAACCAACATGGGAAGTTCATAGGAGCATGTCAAATTGGGTGTCAAATGAAAGCTAAGAGTCTATATTTGTTTTAATGAAGGCAGATACAGTGCCTTCGGAAAGTATTCAGACCCCTTGACTTTTTCCACATTTTGTTACGTTAGCCTTATTCTAAAATGGATTAAATAAAAACCTCAGCAATCTACACACAACACCCCATAACGACAAAGCAAAAACGGAAATTTTTACAAAACTTTTACAAATGAAACACTGAAATACCTTATTTACATAAGTATTCAGACCCTTTGCTAGGAGACTCGAAATTGAGCTCAGGTGCATCCTGTTCCCATTGATCATCCTTGAGACGTTTCTACAACTTGATTGGAGGCCAGCTGTGGTAAATTCAATTGATTGGACATGATTTGGAAAGAAACACACCTGTCTATATAAGGTCCCACGGTTGACAGTGCATGTCAGAGCCAAAAACAAGCCATGAGGTAGAAGGAATTGTCCATAGAGCTCCGAGACAAGATTGTGTCGAGGCACAGATCTGGGGAAGGGTACCAAAACATTTCTGCAGAATTGATGTTCCCCAAGAACCCCAAGAGTCTTGGTGGTTCCAAACATTTTCCATTTAGGAATGATGAAGGCAACTCCATCATTCCTAAATGGAAAATGTTTGGAACCACCAAGACTCTTCCAAGGCTGGCCGCCCGGCCAAACTGAGCAATCGGGGGAGAAGGGCCTTGGTCAGGGAGGTGATCAAGAACCTGATGGTCACACTGACAGAGCCCGGGCTTGCACACATCAACAACTGACACCCACCGAAGCATCGTTACCCATCGCGCCACAAAAGCCGCGGCCCTTGCAACGCAAGGGGAAACCCTACTTCAAGTCTCAGAGCGAGTGACGTCACTGATTGAAACGCTATTTGCGCGCACCACCGCTAACTAACTAGCCATTTCACATCGGTTACACATAGTGCACTGTTTGGATGCTGGAATTCTTTTTGGAGTGGTCAAATGTGTGCAGGTAGCCTACTTTTTCAAGTGATTCATTTAGCTATTAGACGAAAACTTTAGTTTGTGTTGATGCCATATTAAAAATGTAATACATGTTTACCATTAAAATACACGTCTTTACTATTAAGCCCGTTTAAAAAAAAATCTCTCAAATAGGAAGTCTTGTGAAATTATTATTTTTTGTTCACTGAGTTGGTGGCATTATCCGGAGTCCGGGTATTGCCGGAGAAAACTTTGCTACATTGTTTATTTTCTATTCTTCTATTTCAGCAACTTCATGAACTTTGGTACCCATAGAGACCTAATAAAACTGGGCGCCAGGGATTTCTGTCTGGCAGACAATACAGAAGGAATGACACGCCAAGAGAAGGAAAGATAGAAAAGAAAGCAAGGCAGAGAGAAAATCTTTCCCCTACAAGGGACACAGGATGAATCATAGGTCTGGTTCTTCTCCCAGGAACAAAACACATTCTGCTTAGATTTAAAAAACAATCTCATTAACTTGTTATTTTCAATGAGAAACACCAAAGGCACTGAGAACTGTTCTCTTTGTTTAAAAATACCAGCATGTAGAATGGTGCATTGTGGTTGTTCTCTCACAGAACTAACAGAGAAGGCATTTGTCTTTCACATGATTTATTTCCTTAGAAATAATCTCACAGGGAATCATATCCATTGGCACTTACTGTAGGATACATTACAGTAGAGCATCAGCTCATAATGTATCCCTTTATGCTCCAGTATAACCGATGGCCTAGTAGCAGGCTTATCCATGTCAATTGATTGAGCCATAAATATTGGACTATAAATTGTGCCTTCCTATATTATACTAACATGTTTATTCTATTCTTTTTTTCTTTAACCTTTATTTAACTAGGCAAGTCAGTTTAGAACAAATTCTTATTTACAATGACGGCCTACCAAAAGGCCTCCTGCGGGGACAGGGGCTGAGATAAAAAGAAAAGAATTAGATGTAATGTAAATATAGGACAAAACACACATCGACAAGAGAGACAACACAACACTACATAAAGAGAGACCTAAGACAACAACATAGCAAGGCAGCAACACATGACAACAACATGGTAGCAGCACAAAATATGGTACAAACATTATTGGGCACAGACAACAGCACAAAGTGCAAGAAGGTAGAGACAACAATACATCACGCAAAGCAGCCACAACAATCAGCCCATGATTGAGTCTTTGAATGAAGAGATTGAGATAAAACTGTTGCAGCTCGTTCCAGTCTTTGGTCCCCTAAAATGGGGGGGAGAACTACGTACAATAAGTCATTTCTAAACGGTTTTTATTTAATTTATTTAACTAAGCAAGTCCCTTAAGAACAAATTCTTATTTTACAATGACGGCCTATCCCAGCCAAACCCTCCCCTAACCCGGACAACGCTGCGCCAATTGTGCGCTGCCCTATCGGTTCACCCGATATGGATGACAATACCCTCAAATTAAAGCTGACAGTCTGCACTTTAACTTCATAGTCATTGTATCATTTCAAACCCAAAGTGCTGGAGTACAGAGCCAAAACAACAACAAAATTGTCACTGTCACAATACTTTTGGAGCTCACTGTATCTTTAAGATATTTTCTAATTTCTCTCCCTCATGAGGAGAGGATATAATGATAGTTCCAGAAGTAACAAGTAATGGTAGACCTACCAATTAGTTATATACAATGAGAAATCAGTAGTCACAAACCACAGTAGGGTCACCTGCTACTGTCCTCCCTTCCACTGGCATACTGTTACGTTCAGCTCATAACTGTTTCTTTGTCTTTCTGTTGTCTGGTGGTCAAACCAAGAGTGTTAAAACAGTCTGAATCTGGACAACCCCTCTCTCTCCAGTTAATGTCACCTCTCCCTTGCCCTACCTCTCTCTCCAGTTAATGTCACCTCTCCCTTGCCCTACCTCTCTCTCCAGTTAATGTCACCTCTCCCTTGCCCTACCTCTCTCTCCAGTTAATGTCATCTCTCCCAGCTCTTACTGACACCTACCATGAGCCCCCCTCTCCTCCCATTTACTGTAACTAGCAACCACTGAGCACTGACCGACAGCGGACGTCGATGGACGTTGAAAAGTAGTTGAAATTTGGTCAGTTCACCCTGGCCTTCATGTTAACGTCCACAGACCGACCGGACTGGACCAAATCCGAACGCATCATAGGCATACGTTTCAGTTTGGATAGTACAGTAGTACAATGCAGTACATTAAAGAAAATCACAGTGTATTGTACTGTGATGTCCAAACTTGTGAAACGTGAAGATGGCATTTATAGCCATAATTATGCACTTCTGTGTAGTAATTCCATTACCGGGTATAAAACCACTACACTTACGGTAGTTCAATAACCAAAAGAGATTTTTTTCAAACTCAAGGTGCCATGTCATAGCTGACAGCCCATTTTTACTAATAATTTTACAAATATGTTATTGGGCTCATTTCTGGATGAGGAAATTACATTTTAGATGGTGTCATAATTTTCTATTCATTTTGGAGTAGAATGTCCTTTTAAAAAGTCACCAGAACTGAGCTACTCAGTCCTTCTACATACAAATTCTCCGGAGGGGACCCTGGATGCGGAAAACAAAGGGATCAACCCCTTTTCCCCCCAAATGCTACAAATTCTTCTAGAGGAAACACTGTGGCACTGACAGACTCATAAATATCCATTACTGAGGCCATTACAGAAGCACCCGCACACTGAAGAAATCAGCGATGGCATCAGAGGGGCTGGCGTGGTGTGGTCTGGCTAATTCACAGTGAAAGGAGCCCAAACAGACAGAAACACAGAGGCTCTCTATTCATACACAGGCCTACCACTCAGTCAGAGGAAGTTTTTACCAGATTAAGAGAAGGATTTGCCAAAGGCAAATCATTTCGAAATTAAAATATCAAGCTTGCACACAACCCCTGCATAGGCTAAGCTCCATCTCACGTCTGCAAATCTGACAAGCTTATCTGGGCCTGGGGACGTGTGCAGAGCTACGGACAGGCTCCAGAGTACAGATGTTAGGTAGGCTAATCTGACCCGAGCCAGCCCGTTTCAGACACCCAGACTCAGGCCCTGTATCCTGCCTTGCACAAAGAGATGCAGCATCACGACCATGAATCAGGAAGAAGCTGCTGTCACATCACTGCTGAATGGATGGCACTGGGAAATCTAAGATTCGTGTCAATCAATGGAAAGAGGAAGCAACAAAAGTTTAGGAAAAAGTATGATGTCATAGTGAATACTGGAGGCTTGGACTGACAACAGCAAGCCACACTGACTCTGCTGAAGGATTGCTGTACATATTTAGCCTCCTCACCACATTTCCTCTCTCCTCCTCAGGTATCAGGTTAATGTGAAGTTAAAGCTACAGTAGGAGATGGCTTCCAGAGGCAAGGAGATTAGCTACTTGATTAGCTAAACATAATGAAATCAAATACAATCCACTCTGTGAGAGGAACTCAGACCATTTATCATAAAACCAAACGAGTGCACAGTGCACCCTATGACCCCTGTCAGTAGTTGTCACACGCTACTTCGAGGAGTAATTACACAGTAATAAGGGCACTAATGTAAAGTGTTGCCTGTATTTATTTTGGATCAATCACCCATTTACTGAGCCTGGACTTTGACCATGTCGTGCACCATGTAGTGTGATACTGACAATGTTCTCAAATGTAAAATGGAACATGTTCCTACTTGTGACTCTCTCCACTCCATCGTCCTCGCAGACAGACATATTATTGTGCACACTAACGACAGGGTTTAGCAGTACCTTCCTTACTAGCTACACATACCGATCCAACCTGGCATTGTTTACAGCCGAAGCTGTGCACCGATGTGATGGTGCTAGTCAGATGACCGTCGCTAGCCTGGCAGCAGCTAACGTTATCTAGGTTACGGTAACAATGTTATACCTAGCTACCAATGTATGCTATTGCCTAATGTTGGAAATTCTGAACGTAACAGATAATAGACACAGGTACAAGATAATAAAACATTATCTAGCAATGAGTTGCTAGCTAGCTAGCAGTTAACGTTAGCATTCTTACCGAGAGGACTCCTCGGAGAAACCGCCGTCAAGGAGTCGGACTTTACAAAACAGGACACCGTTGACAAAGGGGACAGAAGAGAGCTCATCCAGCTCGAAATCCACTTTAAACTTGAATTTCTTTTTCTTCATCATCATGAAATCCATAAACCGTTAGTTGGGCCTGATATTGTGTCTTTCTTCTATGGATGTCAGTCCATTTTAATCTCAACACACCCCCATAGCAGCGGCGATGATTGGTGAGTGACAATGTCGCGCTACAGTCAGCCGCGGAGGAAGTCTTCGGGCTCGTTCCGGGTCCCCTATATTTATAGGGGACTGCATGGTGCGTTCCAGGTCACCTACATTGTAAGCGCTGCGGTCAATCTGTTTTCTTTCTTTTGGTTAACTTGTTTGTTACTGTTTTTAAAGTTGGGATCTATTCTGCTTCCATATTTTATTAACTCCCCAGCCAATAAGTAACATTAAAGAAAAAATGTAAAGAGGGAAAGAAGAGTGCATCCAGTCCTTAACAGTACAATGTATCGGTGTAGTCTGAATGGAAAAGGCAGCAGTACTTTGTCACCATCTTGTGGCAAATGAGCGGACTTACACACACACGCACACGCACACACACACACACACACACACACAGAGAGAGAGAGAGAGAGAGAGAGAGAGAGAGAGATGATTCGTTATATAAGTTATAAATACATTATGTAGCAGCCAGTGAGTTACAGGGAGATCATAGAATTTACAGACCATACACTGCATACTCAGCTGTCAGAGTTGGGCAGGGCAGAGAATCTATTCAGATGACTAATAGAAACGTGGTGATGGGGGGAGTAGGAGGGCTTATAAGGAGGTGAGAGACTGTAACCAAACTAATTTACTCTAACTTTCCTTCCTATTGAAATCTCTGTTGCACCAAAGATATGATAGGCTTAGAAAACAGCATATCAATAGCCTTTACTGGGGAATCCACACGCTTCCAGAGTGGCACAAAACAGCAGGGAGTGATGTTGAGACTCTGTGTAGACACACTGCTAGAATAGACTCGGCTACTTGTTTATACTAGGGTGTGTCCATCCAAAATGAAATGAGAGGAGGTCCCAAAACCCACCCTTTTTTTCCAGACAGTTTACCCTACCAGGATTTATTCTATCTGAAAGTAGTTAAATAGTTGTTAACATAAATTATTGTTGATCAGTGAATGCTACTGAATTATGACACATATTTTACGGCGATTCTAGGCTGCAAATCGCGGAAGTCCTCTTGACACTCAAACCAAAGATGGTGGGAAAATGAAGATAGGTCACTCGGGCCGTTTACCATTGAAAAAAGAATGTCAGTTCCGGTCTGCTTAACGGGGTGGTTCTCCCTCTGACATCAATGCGATGGCAGCTGGGTCTGGTCCGCTTAGCTCATTGACAGTAACGTGACCAGAAAAAAATAGGGAGTTAGATGTCTCGCTTCCTCTACCGTCTCTGGCCAAACCACAGTTGGCAGTGGCACGCAATTGATCTTCCAGTTTTTCTCCGCGGTCTCCTGTATTCATTATCCTGTCGAGTATCTCCTTTGAATTTGGATAACTGCAATAATGTATCAAGTCGTAAGAAAACTCGTGTTTACAGATTCATATTGTGCCAGTAACGCTCCGAAGACTTATGAAGAATTATTTGAGAAATTAGATGCCAACAAAGATGGGAAAGTGGATGTTGCAGAACTCAAAGAGGGCCTCTCTGCTTTGGGCATTGCTTTCGGGAAAGGAGACGCGCAAGTAAATAGCGTTTTACATATGAACATATAGACTGTCTATATGACAAAAAAACTTGTTATTTTAGTGTCAAAATGATATTTTTGTGTAGCGCAATTTCTAGATTTACACAATATGATGGTTGTAGCCCCTCCCATTGGCAAATCGTGTTGACAGATGCCAAGCAAATATATGAAAAAAACGTGTTATTTTTGTGTCAAAAGTACATTATTGTGTAGAGCAAGTTATAGAGCTACACAAGATGAAGGTTGTAGCCCCTCCCATGGGCAAATAGTGTTAACAGATGCCAAGCAAATGTGGCATTTTAACCAGTGACAAGGGATAGGTTTTACTTACTAAGCTATACAAAATTAAATGTATTCTAGTCTATTATTTGTTTGTCATTTAGCAGACGCTCTTATCCAGAGCGACTTACAGGAGCAATTAGTGTTAAGTGCCTTGCTCAATGGCAGATCGACAGATGTTCTAACTACTAGGGGCAGCAGGTAGCTTAGGTGAAGTACTGCATATCTTGCAGTACTTCACCTCTCTTTAACGGATTACCATTAAACAATCCATTTACTGTATTACACGTATCTTATATCATAAAGAGAGCAATGCACATGGGCATCCCGTGTCATAATTTCCCTAGATATGACTGAGGATGTTGGTTTTTGATAAGACTCAGTATCTTAATAACGTTTCCATATTTATTTCCATATACATATAGATAACACCTGGATCTGTCATATAGTACCAGGTAGCCTACTGTGCCATCTGAAAGCTGCAAGGATAGGGCATCATTAGAGATCATTTTGCCTGTAGCTTCAAAAGTTGAAACAGGAAAGGCAAGGTTTTATTGTTGCGGTGCGACTAAGGATAAGGCCACACCTTTAAAGGTAAAATATGGCATTCCTGCATTCCTTAGTTTTCTCCCAGTCACAGCCTTATGACTTTTAATTGATCTGTTTGCACAGAAAAGTGAAAGGCAACTTCTAAAACATTCATTCATGAAGGTCAGCATCAACTCATCCTTGATACTTATAATGATATGAATGCCCTATGCCCTGTTGTATGGAAGTTGAGTTGACATATAGATTAGATAATCTGCTCAGTGCCTGTATAGCCTACAAGCATAATTTTAAAGTCAGGTAGCCCATCCCTGGGTGAGGCAACACACCAATGCACTTTGACCCCATTACATTGATTTGGTCATACAGTCTATAGTACAGCATCCCTGTAAATTCAATGAATCCTCAGTGTTCTCTATAAAGAAATCCGTAGGTGGCACAATAGTCCAGCTAAAGGTTGAACAGCCAGCTGCCACTCTCCAGTGAAAGTGTTTCATGTAAGGGTTTTGGAGAGATTTTACAATTATTATTTCAAGCTAGGAATGTCTACACTAAGAAAATGAACAATGGTGGTGGATTGTAAATGTGTTTTTGTTTTATTATTCCCAGAAAATAGTTTCATCTGGAGACCAGGACAACGACGAGGGTCTTGACATCAATGAGTTCTCCAAGTATCTGAAGGAACATGAGAAGAAACTGCTGCTGACGTTCAAGAGCCTGGATAAAAACAATGACGGTATAGTAGTCTAACCCCACTACAACATATCAATACTTAAAATACAATCAATTATTTGATTCAATGTAAATGATTCTATATTTTATCTCATGGCATTGTTTTTTCCTACAGGACGCATTGACTACATGGAGATAAAGCAGTCCCTTGCCGACATGGGGATGGACATCAGCAAGGAAGAGGCAGAGAAGATCCTTCAGACGTAAGCCCTCAGTCATATATCTCACTGTCTGGTGACATGGCGGAACAACCCACATTGGGCATATATTTACTTTGAGGATACAGTACATCAACTCCAGCATGTTATCTGAGCTCACTCTGTGGTTGTTCTCAGTCATTAAATGTTTATGTTGGGCCTGGCACTTTCACTGTCCTCTGCTTGTGATGGGTGGGGACCTCAACATGGCTGCATTCTAGCCCAGCTAAGCTCTCCTGCAGTGGAGCTGATAACATTAATACAGCCCCTGACTGGGGATGAGGGTGGATGATAAACACCTAGAATGAAAACCAGGAAATAGCCTTTACATTGATGTGTAGTTTCTAGACTGTGTTGATAGCGTGAATATTATATTCTTTAAATAGATTATAGTTGAGTTGGAGAGTTACTACAGGACAGGGCATGACAGAGAGTGTTCATTTCCATAACCAAAGCACTCAGATAGACTGACTCACTTTTTGTCTAACAAATACTGGAGAGATAAGTGGAGAGAGAGGGATGAAGCAAGATAGAAGAGATAGAAATGGACAGGGAGAGCAGGTCTCCAGTAAAGTACAGAATGGATCAGTAATCTCATTTACTTATTGATTACTGTCGCTGCTGTCTGCTCTCAGCGGAAGTGCAGCCGTGAATTGTCCCCATTGTACAGACTCAATGACAGTGTCACCCTTCTGTCTCTCTGTGCTGTAGCATTGATGTGGATGGAACCATGACTGTGGACTGGAATGAATGGAGGGAACACTTCCTTTTCAACACCGCCACCAACCTGGAGGACATTATCCGCTATTGGAAGCACTCCACAGTGAGTGAGTGAGTGAGTGAGTGAGTGAGTGAGCATCTTTGTTTGTGTGGGAGTATGTGGTGGCTGGGTTATCCTATACATCAGAGTTAACAGTAGGGCCGCTTTCAAGGAATGGGACATGCTACTGTTCATGGCACACATCAACACCATCAACCCAGACACCCTGGGCCCAGTCTAATTCACATGCCGACCCAACAGATCCACAGATGACGCAATCTCTATTGCACTCCACACTGCTCTCTCCCACCTGGTCAAGAGGAATACCTATGTGAGAATGCTGTTCATTGACAACAGCTCAGTGTTCAACACCATAGTCCCCTCCAAGCTCATTACCAAGCTCAGGTCCCTGGGACTGAACACATCCCTCTGCAACTAGATCCTGAACTTTCTTACAGGCCGCCCCCAGGTGGTGAGGGTAGGGAACAACACATCTGCCATGCTGACCCTCAACACTTCGTCCTCTCCTGTACTCCCTGTTCACCAACGACTGTGTGGCCACGCACGACTCCAACACCATTATTAAGTTTGCTGACGACACAAAGGTGGTAGTCCTACAGGGAGGAGGTCAGAGACCTGGCAGTGTGGTGCCAGGAAAACAACCTCTCCGTCAACGTTAGCAAGACCAACGAGCTCATCGTGGACTACAGGAAACATCGGTGGGGCTGTACTGGAGCGGGTCAAGAGCTTCAAGTTCCACGGTGTCCACATCACTAAATTCTTAACATGGTCTTCTCACACCAGCTTAGTCATGAAGAAGCCACGACAGTGTCTCTTCCCCTTCAGGTTGAAAAGATTTGGCATGGCCCCTCAGATCCTTAAAAAGTTCTACAGCTGCATCTTGACCCGGCTGCATCACCGCTTGGTATGACAACTGCACCGCTCTTGATCGCAAGATGCTACAGAGGGTGGTGCGGATGGCCCAGTACATCATTGGGGCCGAGCTCCCTGCCATCCAGGACCTCTATACTAGCCGGAAAATTGTCAAAGACCCCAGCCACCCAAGCCATAGACTGTTCTCTCTGCTACCGCATGGCAAGCGGTACCGGAGCGCCAAGTGTGGGACCAAAAGGCACCTGAACAGCTTCTACCCCCAAGCCAAAAGACTGCTGAACAGTTAATCAAATGGCTACCTGGACTATTTGCATTGACCCTTTTTTGCACTGACTCTCTTACACCGACTCTAATGTACACTCACTGGACTCTACCCACACAGTCACACATGCTTACACTGACACTCCAACACACACACTACACATGCACACACACACAAAACACATTCACACATGCATATTGATGCCACACACATACACACACTTTCAAAGTATTCAAATACCCTGCTGCTACTCTGTTTATTATGTATCCTGATTACCTAGTCACTTTTACCCCTACCTACATGTACGTATTACCTCAACTACCTCTTACCCCTGCACATTGACTTGGTACCGGTACTCCTTGTATAAAGCCTCGTTATTATTATTTATTGTGTTACAATTTTTCTATTTTTATTTGCTAACTTACTTACTTATTAACTGCATTGCTGGGAAAGGGCTCGTAAGAAAGCATTTCACGTTAAAGTCTACACCTGTTGTAGTCGGCACGTGACAAATGAGCTCAACTATATCACAATCAGATATCAAAAGATTGGTGGTGACAGTTTTGCACCTTGCATACAAGCTCAACTTGTAACAAAACTTGCTTGAATATAGTAACTATTGTTGAAACAATGCTTCAACTGTCATTACATAAGGACAGTGCAATGCTGCGGTACCCTGTCTGCCCTTCACAACAGTTTGACAGACAGTAGAGGGGAGAATTGTGAATTAGAGTTCCTTTCCTGCTGGTTCTGGAGATGTCCCAGGACTTGTGTAATGACATGGTTCCTCTCTATGTCAATGGGATCAGACGGAGTCAAGAGTCAGTCAAGAAACAGGCAAAGGAGGGCAGGAGGGAGAGGAGGAGAGATAGAGGTGAAGTAATAGGCTTTGTCTTCTGTTTATACACTCATGTAGATTGTCTCCTGAATGAAAGACAGGTTAGTGATGTGGAGGGAACCAGCCAGTCACAGTAGAGGAAGGAACAGTCAACAAACTGACAGGTCATGTGGCAGTGCAACCTGGGGGTGCCGTTTTTATTGCTGAATATTTTGATATCCTCATGTCCTACAACAGTGCTCTCCAACCCTGATCCTGGAGAGCTTTGGATCCTCTGCCCATTCATCCACCCAAGAGAGAGAGGTTGAATAAACCTGCATGACTTAGCTAAACTAGGCTACGGTAAGCTAATTTAAGGCTGTCCTAGGAGCGGATTAGCTCGTTAGTGGCTTGGGACGGTGTGGGGGGTAAGGAAGTCAATGTGATGTCAGTCTGGGCAGGATAGGACCATCTTGTTATTGGGGTGGAGGTAGGCTACAGTGCCACTGGGACGTTGACTGGCTGGCCCAGTACATACATCTGGCTATTGCATGGCTCCGAATCGACAGACCGACCAGTACCAGGATCAGTATCACGGCTCAGATTCGGGCTGGGGCGACATGGCACTGCTGCAGCATCCCAAAGAAAAGTGGTTCTATATTGATTTTGAGGATGATGGAAATATCTATGAGGTGGAGATTGAGGTGGTAAGTTCCATAGAGATCCTATTAAATTACAAATTCTACGGTAAGATCACTCCTCTGTTCTCTATCAGCTCAGGTGTCACAATGGACTTAAACTGAATTTATACTTTGTTTTGTCCATGATAAAGTATATTTCTTTACCAACAATGAGCACTGAGGTGATCGTATTGGACCTGGAAGTCAGTATGCACATAAATTGTTTGGTTTGTTTATATTGTTGGTGGCGAATCTGTTGATTATGTTCATTACTGCATCCAGAGTTGTCTTCTAAGTTTTGTTTTTATTGTTGTATTGAAAATGGTGCATTGAATTTGCATTACATTGAAGGTGGTCATTTTTGTCCTCGAAAATTGGAGCAATCTGCTATGTCATGATAATAACACAATTGTACCACTGTAATAATATACTGGTATGTAATTGTTGAAATGGGACATTTGTTTCCGTTGTACCATATTGTTAAATGAGTATTTTGCATTGTTGAGCTAATACGCTGTAATTGGCATCAGTGGTGTCCATGTAGACAGACACATAGACACACCATGTTACATAAAGTGAGAATTAGGCCAAGGTAAAACATCAAGGGTTCGGTAGGATTAGGTTCAAGGATGGCATGAGGTTATAATTGGTCAGGGTGTTTGGACAGTGCTGAGGGGTATACTACAAAGCTGGGTCAATGAGTTAGTTAGCTAACTTTCCTACATGTTCTGAATTTTAACTTTACATTTTTTTTTAAAGATAAGCTTGAAATGGGCATGTTCTCATAGTTTCAACAACCAAAATCACTTATCTAAGTTTAGGTTTTTACTGAACCGAAAAATCTATAGTTATTTCTGGTTGTTCATCAAAGTTAGCTGACTAATTCATTGATCCTGCTAGTATACCACTCTGGTGTTATGTCACAGATCTTGGGAGGTGAAAGGGTTTGTTGCTGTGTAGTGCTGCAGTTGTGGGGTTCAGGTCTCTGGTGAAGGATGGATGTAATTACAATTGGCTCATTCATCCCCCTCCTCTCCCCTGAAACTATTCCCCAGGTCGTTGCTGTAAATGAGAATGTGTTCTCAGTCAACTTACCTGGTAAAGTAACGGTAAAATAAATAAATAAAATAAAAATTAGTGAGTGGGACTTAAAGATCTTGGTGAGATATTATCAAATAGGACCCATCTCCTTTACATGTTGGTCACCCTGATGATGTTGATGATGCTGCTCATAATTGAGCCTCCATTGCTTCATCATTCATCAAAATATTCATAATCAAATGTTATCAGCATTTGTTCTGTTTGACGCTCTTTCGATGTGGTCTTTTTTTTCGCGCTTTTCCGAACAATGTGCTTTGCTACTCCCAGACCCACATATATTTTAATTCATTATTAGAATATTTCAGCACACTTTGAACCAAAATGGATCAAATCAAGTTTAGTGTGGAGGTGCTGTTGTTGTCGGTCTAGAATTAAACCTGGTCCACGCCACACGCTTCTATAGTTTTATGCATTCAAATGCATTTTATGCGATGTATAATTGCAATTTTGTTTAGGCTACTGGTAATTTATTTAACTTTAACTTTTTGTTTGAATGAACTACTTATTTCTTCGACCTGGAAATCAATAGTATTGATTGGGGGTGCGTGCTTTCGTGCGTAAGAACACGCGTGTTAAGACTTTATTGGGGGCAAACTCAGTGTTTCTAAATGTTGGCTATATTCGTTAACAGTATGCATGTGTATTGTGATAGGTTCTGGATATTGGGGACAGCCTCACCATCCCTGATGAGTTCACAGAGGAGGAGAAGACAACAGGTGTGTGGTGGAAACAGCTGGCAGCCGGCGCCATGGCTGGGGCGGTCTCTCGTACAGGCACTGCCCCTCTGGACAGGATGAAGGTGTTCATGCAGGTATGTACTGTGGGCCTACATGCCTACCTCTATTAAGCATATGTCCAAGAAATGTATTGTGTATGTCCTTCTTGGTAAAGTTAGATGCAGTATACAGTAAATGTCAGGACCATATCAAATTAATTTACCTTTGTTGTGATGTTTGGATGACATGGGGAGATCCTACCTGCGGGGATCCAATTACAGGGAGCTAAGGAGGGGGCCCCCACAATAATTGAAATATCAATGCCCCCCCCCCCCACAAATGATACTGACAACAGGCACCACCAAGTGATGTTTGGCACCCCCAAGAGTCGCTGTGTAATTCGAACCCTGATTATCTGTGATTTCCCTTTCTCAGGTGCACGGCTCCAAGACCAATAAGATCAGTCTGGTGGGGGGCTTCAAGCAGATGATAAAGGAGGGGGGCGTCAGCTCCCTGTGGAGGGGCAATGGGACCAATGTCCTGAAGATCGCCCCTGAGACAGCCATCAAGTTCATGGCCTACGAACAGGTGAGAAACAATCAACCGTCTCTCTTTGTTGTTTTTAAGACCTGTGGATCAGGTCTATTTCGAGTTACTTGTTTCTTATCTGGCTAACCATGTAGCCACAAGACCGGGCATTATGTCTACTGCATTTGTATTCTGTATATATGTCTCTGGGCCATCAGCACAGTTTCACTTTGTTGGCTCTGTTCCTCTTGGCAGTATAAGAAGATGCTGTCGTCAGAGGGAGGAAAGGTCCAGACCCACGAGAGGTTCATTGCTGGATCACTGGCCGGGGCCACCGCTCAGACGGCCATCTATCCCATGGAGGTGAGAGGATGCGAGGGCAAGGGAATGGGATGGGAATGAAGTGGAGGGGAGTAGAGAGAAGGGAAGGGTAGAGGAGATAAATAAATGGGGATTAACATGAGTAGGAAGGAGAGAGGAGGGGAGTGCAGAGAGAGAATATATTCTGTGTAGTTTTATAACCAGCTAAAGTCTTTCTGCTTTGTCCTTTTAGGTAATGAAGACTAGGCTTACGCTGAGGAAGACTGGACAGTACTCAGGAATGTTTGACTGTGCCAAGAAGATCCTGAAGAAGGAGGGCGTGAAGGCCTTCTATAAGGGCTACGTTCCTAACATCCTGGGCATCATTCCATATGCTGGGATAGACCTGGCAGTGTACGAGGTGTGTCCAAACATTTCTAACTGGATAAAACAGTTTTTGTAGTTTTTTTTGGACAGGTCATTGGTGTAGCCTGGTCCCAGATCTATGTGTGCTGTATTGTGTTGTACTTCTTTGGTTGTTGGTTATAGAGCAAAAACCTTTGATGTTGACCCAGTTTTACCACTAAATGTAGGTGATTGTGATCTCTTGGCCTAATCATGATTCCTGACTCTCTCTTTGTGCTCTACTCTACCCCTTCTTACCTCAGAGTCTGAAGAATGCGTGGCTGGCCCGTTATGCCAAAGACACAGCCAACCCTGGGATCCTGGTGCTGTTGGCCTGTGGTACCATCTCCAGCACCTGTGGCCAGCTGGCCAGTTATCCCCTGGCTCTGATCCGAACCAGGATGCAGGCAGCAGGTAACCATTGTCATGTCTTTGACTATGCCGGATTAAGTGATATGACATGCTATTCTATAAAATCTTTTCTCTGTAATTAATATTACTTGATTAAGCTAATCATGTAAATGTAATTAACTACAAAGTCGGGGCACCACGAAAGAGTGTTTATAGAGCTGTTATCTTCTGAATAAACTCTTATAGACCTAGTAATAGTTTACATCAATAGCAGTCAATATTAATCGTCACCTTATTTCAGTCTCATCTGAACCAAGAATTCTACGATGTTATCTTCACGAACCCTGGCTAACAAGTTGAATCAGCAATACAAACTTTGGTTCAATTATTTGTTTACTAAATACCTAACTAATCACACAGAATTACATATACACAGAATGGATCATACATTGATTACTAATTATGTCCTACAAGAAAACGTCCCTGGGGGAGGAACCTGTATGACGTCTGGTTACACAAAGAGAGGGGGTTGGGCTTGAATGAAAGCGTGGGAGGACTGAAGAACAAAGAGAGAAGCTATGCTTCTTATGCATTCTAAATAACTGCCCATTTGGAAAAGGAAAATGCAATAAATATTTACTCTGAGCTGCGCTTCGGTAGGTTGGTCGTAGATGCTGGCCGTGTTGCCCAACAGAGATCTTCCTTGTCCCTTTAAGAGTGTCTCTGGTGGTAAACCCAATTCTCTCATTTAGAAGCTAAGATTGCATTTCATATTTTCACAAATAGTTTCATATTTAAATATTTAAATTGCACAACAATTCCATGTGAATCTGATAACTATAATGTGTAGACTTTCCACGATACAGTTTGTCATCCTATCATTAATAAGAATGTCTCAGATGACAACTGAACTGACATCATATTCATTAAGTACCAACGCATATTCTCCACTGGTTGGATTACCTAAATATGGTTCCTTTCCCCCCACCGTTTGATGTTCGCAGACTCTCTATATTTAACAAAGGCTATTCAAGAGTCCTTCAGTAGAGTCAAGAGAGAGAGGGAAGGGAGAAAGGTATTTATGGGGGGGTCATAAACCTTACCCACAGGCCAACGTCATGACACCGTCCTATCTCAGAGATCACTCAAAACCCAAACCTGTGACTGTACAAAGTGTTACAACACTGTCACATATTGAAACAGACTGGTCTCATAGACTAGATGTAACATAGTAAGGTAAAGGGGGATACCTAGTCAGTTGTACAACTGAAGGCATTCAACTGAAATGTGTCTTCCGCATTTAACCCAACCCCTCTGAATCAGAGAGGTGCAGAGGGCTGCCTTAATCGATATCCACGTCTTCGGCGCCCAGGGAACGGTGGGTTAACTGCCTTGCTCATGGGCAGAACAACAGATTTTTACATTGTCAGCTCTGGGATTCGATCCAGACACTGACACACCAACGCTCTTATGGTGTGGTTACATAAGACAACGGTTACTTAAGACAAAAACAAAAGGAGGGTGGTTGGTTGGGGTGGATGGAAGGGTTTATAAGGCAAACTTCTAGCAACCCATAGGTTGAATGTTTGTGTCTCATCATGGACATGTTTAGTATAATTAGCAACTTACAAGTAAAAATACTTGTAGCTACTTTACAACTACTTAGCATGTTAGCTAACCCTTCCCCTAACCCTTTAACCTTCCCCTAACCTTTTAACCTAACTACTAACCTTAACCCTATCCTTAACTCCTAAAGGCGTCTGCCTGCTTCAGTTCGGCTGACAGCTACCAGAAGTCGGCTAGGTGAATCAAACGAGTGTGCTCGCATACTCTCTTAAAAGACCTTCGAGAACAGTGGCAATAGTACTGTTTGGCCGTTTTGAGACGCCTTAGCCAGTATACACTTCCTCAAAATAGTCAGAATTAATCTAAGATAACTCAAGAAATCTGTCATTAATTTTGACGTTTTTTGCTGAGATCTTAGTTGCGCAATTTTACATCTAAGATGTTTGCAGTATTTCTCAATGAAAAAATGTGCATGAAAACGAGTCGTCTCTCGTTGAATGACAACAAAGAATCCCTACATTTGACGAAGTGGTGTACACTTCGGCTCCTGAACTTTGGCTGGCCTTGGGAAAAAATTTTGTGTGCCCGAACAGCCCGAAAAAACCCTTACCTTAGTTTAAAACATAAAAATGTCATCATAATATATGCAGAAATACCTCCGAACTGTTTCAGCTGGAAAGCGTGTGCAGGAAATTGGAATTCATAACATATTGTACGAATTTAAATTCGGAACATATACAAATTGCAATTCGGAACATATCATGCGAAATGTTTGATGGACATCCACAAATGAATGCTACCATACGAAACGTAACACACTAAATGGAGTGTCTCGGATTTATGTACAGAATAATACAAAATGCTTTCAGACCACGTTGAGAGAAACACCAAATCCCACTCCGGTCTCAAACACGATGTATTATCATGGCCAAGATGACTGACTGACTGAATTATATCCACGAAACCGAAGTCTTCAAAATATATAACTTTAGCAATTACTCTTTACAATCTATAGAGGAAATGGTGTTGATCGATTCAAATTAGTCCATGGTAATACCAACTTAATTTCCTCCCTGTCTTTCCCTTTTCTCTCAGCATCCATCGAAGGCTCAGAGCAGGTGACCATGAACCGTCTGGTGAAAAAGATCTTGGAGAAAGAAGGATTCTTTGGACTGTATCGTGGAATCCTGCCCAACTTCATGAAAGTCATCCCAGCTGTCAGTATCAGCTATGTGGTGTACGAGTACATGAGGACTGGGCTGGGCATCTCTAAGTGATGAGTGGTATTGTATTAGTGTGTGTGGGTTCGCATATGTGTGTCAGTTAGATTATTTGATACCATTTCCCTCCATATTTTCAGTCACATTTGTTGGGGTAAATTGCAAAATGTGAAATGCAAAAATACTGTTTACCTGTTCCACCAAAGCCTGGACTTAATCTAGCTGTTGCTAGGGTGTTAGTCCATTGTCCTGGGACCTTTTTTTATTACAACCACGCACACAAACTTTCCAAGGCAGTCTGAATGGTCATTAGTCAAACACTATAGTGGTTTACATATTTCAAGTTTACCCAAGCTTCCCAAGTATACCCCATTACCAAAGAAAGATACAGAGGTCTTTTTACATGTTTCACCTGAGATGCACAAACCTTAGATAATGTTATTATTTTTACATAACGCACTAGACAAGGTCAGTTACTGGAGAAATAAAAGAAAAAATATCTGGCGGAATTAGGGTTGTGTTCTAAATTTGAGTGCCAGGGTGAAATAGAATTAGGGTTGTGTTCTAAATTTGAGTGCCAGGGTGAAATAGAATTAGGGTTGTGTTCTAAATTTGAGTGCCAGGGTGAAATAGAATTAGGGTTGTGTTCTAAATTTGAGTGCCAGGGTGAAATAGAATTAGGGTTGTGTTCTAAATTTGAGTGCCAGGGTGAAATAGAATTAGGGTTGTGTTCTAAATTTGAGTGCCAGGGTGAAATAGAATTAGGGTTGTGTTCTAAATTTGAGTGCCAGGGTGAAATAGAATTAGGGTTGTGTTCTAAATTTGAGTGCCAGGGTGAAATAGAATTAGGGTTGTGTTCTAAATTTGAGTGCCAGGGTGAAATAGAAGATGGCTCCTGTCTTGTTGGAAGGAGGAGTCATGCAAATTTTGTTTTGCACATCTTGGGTCCATGAAAAAGGAGTATGTGCCTTATTGTGTGATTTGTTCAGATCTCTGCATGGGACCTGTGGGCCTGTCCATCCATCTAATTCGTCTTGCCTTTTTTCCAAAAGTTTTGTTAAATGAAATACTCCTGTTTTACAATAAAAAAAGACAATATTTTAATACAAAGGTGTGCCGAGTCCGTTCTTTCAAGCCTTTCACACATTCATTCATTGTAGGCTGAGGCTGGTCACGCCGCCATTCCATTGTTTTATTATCTGCAATAATAATGCATGACACACCACCACATGGATATACAGCAGATGTCTGAAACGTACCACCAGCTCGTTACAGTATTGCCAGAACCAGAGCCTAAAGGATACACATTTAGTATCAGTCAGCCATTTTTAAGTACCATAAATAACACAATCAAGCATATGCCATCGCAAACACTTTGCCATTTTAGAGATCTTTCCATTCACACTTAAAATATGTTCAATTACAAATGTGTCTGTACTCTGTAGCATGAATTCATTGCTCTGAGAATATCTTCTTCTCCGGGTAAACTCCCTTGAGAACCAGTGTGGCCACCAGTGAGAAGAAGGCCACCACTGACAGTATAGTACGCAGGGCTTTGAACCAGCTGGGGTAGGTGGGCAGCAGAGACAGGTCATAGTGTAGGGAGATGCCTAGCCCCATGATGACCATCATAGCTGCTGGGGTAATAGTGTCGCTGAACAGCATGGCCAGCCAGGCTAACAGGGATGGAACCACGCTATTGGCCAGGTTGATCCAGTCTGGCTTGGCCGGGCTAGTCTCCGGGATGGCAAAGCCCCACCGCGCACCGCCCAGAAAAGACAAGATAGACGCTCCATAGGCCACCTGGGCGAAGGCCACTTCTGGCAGGTAGGTCTCGGTCACAGCCATGACGAGCGGAGCAGCGATGAAAGGGATAAGGCTGGAGAGGCTCAGGTACAGCGCTGGTTTGGGGCTCTTTCCCAGGTCTCTCATGTCATAACGGAGCAGGTCCAATTCTCTGGGTGGAGGCTCTGGTTGTTGTCGTTTCTTCAGCCTCGCAGCAGAGCTGTGGAAGTACTGGGTCCTCAATAGACCAACAGCATCCCTTATTTTAGGGAGCAGCCTGGCCGAGGATACCCTGCAGGGCCACAGGGGACAGGAACTATAGGAGGCATCAGACACCCTGGCTGAGGCACCAGCAGACAGGCAGGACATTTGCTGTGGAGAGTCCCAATGCATCCATGGAAATAGAGATTCAATAAGATGAGTAGATGGACATGACATGAAACAATGTTTAGACTCCTCTTACAGGTAAACTCACCTTGTGAGCAGTAAGGATGGGTCTTCTAAATATACCAGCCAACATCTTATCTGAAAAGGTAGACAATGTTAATAGATACCCCAAAAGTCATATACTGTTATTGTCTCATCAAAATCACTGCCTCTGCGCAGAGAACATCTCTATACTATCTCGGATTATTGTATTCTTACTTGTTTTTCAGATGGGAATTAAATGTTGTTATAAATAAGTAAAAATCCGCTGTCCCTGATGTCAGACATACACCCTGCCGATTTGTGTGCGAACGTATATTTCTTCCGTCCGTACAGTGACCTATGAGAAGTCTGGTTCCACAACAGTTACCCCCCAGTAACGATGAATTGTTCAATTAAATGTGATGGATATATTTGCTACATCATTAAACAAATAAACTGACAGTCAAGGACCACATGTTACAGGCACAGCAGAGACCATTGTTTATAAACTGTTTATAACGCGTGGACATGTGCTCTTCCATCGATTAGTATGTCTAGGACAAACAGGAACAAGTAGCAAGCTAGGATAGCTAACGTTAATGTTAGCTAGTTCAAACGAAAGTCTGATAAAACGGGATCTCACAACTCAAATGTACTAACTACGACAGCTCAAATTATATATTTGCAGTTGCAAGACAGGCATGTTCCGCTTACACGTACATATCGGATATTAGTTGAATTGACAGAGACAAGTGATCACAGTGGTCTGTGTGAGGCTCGAGACATTTATCTCTAGGTAGGTGGCCATTTTGACACCGTTGATTTCGTCTGCTGCTAGCTCCATTTATCATCCATGGCCGTTGACAGTTACACTGTTCGATGTTCATGTGTCATCACGTCAAGTAATGCATATATAGTATTTTATGTTGTTAGCTAATATAATAATATTGAAAGTTGCACCATGCGTAATCGTTCATTGGCGAGTCGCACTCATTCAAAGGCCTGCTAGCAGTAACGTTAGCTTGTACGTAATGCTTGTTTACAATCGAGCCTGCTAACTAGTTTGCTAGCTGCTAGCCATATTACATAACTCTAACTGCCCATTGTCATTTTCTTGCCTAAATGTTGTGTTTCTTAACAGTGTTGATCTGCCGCAAAGGTGTGAAGAAGTAATTTGAAGAGACGGCTGAGAAGTAAAGAAGAACACTTAGTTTTGTTTTGTTAAATGCCAATCCTTACAACAACTTCAGCAACAATCTCTTCTGCCAGATGCTACAGCAATGTCAGGATTGTACAATCTAGTAAAAGGCAGACAGTTGTTAGGTATCTTTTGAAAATTATATGAGTGACCTTTTATTAAGGAGAGTTGGCGCTGTATGACTCGAGTATAATTTTATAGCTAAGAAGTGAGTCAGTTTACACGAGTATGTGCTTTGAATGAATGGTGTATCTGACCAACAACAACAGCCTGGGTTTGTCGTGCACAGAACCAAATCTCCAGTACGTTCTCTAGCAATACAAGCTCTTCAATAGTGAGTTAATGAGAATGTCAGGCTCCTTCTCACACCCCTTCTCAGAAGAGTCAGGATTTAGGGTGTGTTGATTGATACTACTAACAAACACAATGCTAGTCACATCATAGCGATAGGCCCCCTTGGGTTTTGTTATGTGACTGAACCGTGACCCCCCCCCCCCGTTTCTCCCTGTCGTAGCCCTCCGGTTGTGTGGATGAGGTGAACACAGGCTTTTCGCTGTTTTCCCCTTGAAGCGGCACTGTGAGGTATATCCCCCCCCCCCCATTTTTTTCAGAGAGTGTCCACATCTGGAGATAGGATGAGTTGGTGAGGAGGAATCAGTGTCAGGGCTGGCACAAAGTGCTGCTTCCATAAACCTTTTGAGAACATAGAACAGTTGAGTTGACTTTCCTCACTGACTCACACAGACAGGCCTAGATCAAACAACCAAACAGATCCCTACTACGTATGCTTGCTTTTCATTCATGTCTGTCTGACTGATTCAATCGAATCATCTCGACACCAGCCAAGACCTGCAGTACCGATAACTGTGCCAGTCTCCTTACCACCCAAGCCCCTTCTCCACTCATCACCTCACCCTGGGAACTGGAGCTTCTCTCTGCCAGGGGCTCTGTCTCGCTCAGGCTGAAGAGTGGTTCTACCTCCTGGTCTGCCTTAGCTTAACAGACACCAGGGCTGGGCCAGCTGTACCAAGAGGAACACATACCACACTGACAGAGAGAAGGGCCACTGGACTACAGAGCTGACTACTCTGGGTAAGAAGATTTGTTATGTCATTCTGGTCAAGCTGTCGGTGGGTACAATCAGTGTCCTCTCTTTATACTGATGTGAAATGACACTAACTACCAAGTGATTTGGCAGAGTTCACATTCGCACACACTTCGAAAAGCTGCAATGATGATCGGTGTAAATCCTAATTCATTAAAATCATTCATTTTCATTATTTGGGTAAAGATGAATAAAGACTACCATAAGTTGTCTGTCATAAGCAGCCTGACATTATCTTGCATGAAACACCAACTCCTCTGAAGTAACACTGATGGTTATTCATACTAATTTCTGTCTGATGTCTGTTATTAGAGGTCAGGCAGTGATATCCCTCTTTCCATGCCTCTCCAGATCCTGGCCATGAGGTTTGATGCCACGCTCTACTGACGGGAGACACTGGACCTAAATGGCGCAGCATGACTTTGTTCCAGCCTGGCTTAACTTCTCCACGCCTCAGCCCGCCAAGGTAAGTGAGCAGGACCGGTACTGGCCGTCCTAGTCTGTTGCTCCTCTATTGTTCCTCAAGCAAGTCGGAAGGCTGATGACATCATGACTTCCCATCAAACCATCACGACTTCCCATGAAAACCTTTGCAGTTGTCTAAAAACACTATTTTGCTCAAAACATACACTGCTCCAAAAAATAAAGGGAACACTTAAACAACACATCCTAGATCTGAATGAAAGAAATAATCTTATTAAATACTTTTTTCTTTACATAGTTGAATGTGCTGACACCAAAATCACACAAAAAGAATCAATGGAAATCCAATTTATCAACCCATGGAGGTCTGGATTTGGAGTCACACTCAAAATTAAAGTGGAAAACCACACTACAGGCTGATCCAACTTTGATGTAATGTCCTTAAAACAAGTCAAAATGAGGCTCAGTAGTGTGTGTGGGTGTGGCCTCCACGTGCCTGTATGACCTCCCTACAACGCCTGGGCATGCTCCTGATGAGGTGGCGGATGGTCTCCTGAGGGATCTCCTCCCAGACCTGGACTAAAGCATCCGCCAACTCCTGGACAGTCTGTGGTGCAACGTGGCGTTGGTGGATGGAGCGAGACATGATGTCCCAGATGTGCTCAATTGGATTCAGGTCTGGGGAACGGGTGGGCCAGTCCAGTCCATAGCATCAATGCCTTCCTCTTGCAGGAACTGCTGACACTCCAGCCACATGAGGTCTTGCATTGTCTTGCATTAGGAGGAACCCAAGGCCAACCGCACCAGCATATGGTCTCACAAGTATCTGAGGATCTCATCTCGGTACCTAATGGCAGTCAGGCTACCTCTGGCGAGCACATGGAGGGCTGTGCGGCCCCCCAAAGAAATGCCATCCTACACCATGACTGACCCACCGCCAAACCGGTCATGCTGGAGGATGTTGCAGGCAGCAGAACGTTCTCCACGGCGTCTCCAGACTCTGTCACGTCTGTCACATGTGCTCAGTGTGAACCTGCTTTCATCTGTGAAGAGCACAGGGCGCCAGTGGCGAATTTGCCAATCTTGGTGTTCTCTGGCAAATGCCAAACGTCCTGCACGGTGTTGGGCTGTAAGCGCAACCCCCACCTGTGGACGTCGGGGCCCGCATACCACCCTCATGGAGTGTGTTTCTGACCGTTTGAGCAGACACATGAACATTTTGTGGCCTGCTGGAGGTCATTTTGCAGGGCTCTGGCAGTGCTCCTCCTGCTCCTCCTTGCACAAAGGCGGAGGTAGCGGTCCTGCTGCTGGGTTGTTGCGCTCCTACGGCCTCCTCCACGTCTCCTGATGTACTGGCCTGTCTCCTGGTAGCGCCTCCATGCTCTGGACACTACGCTGACAGACACAGCAAACCTTCTTGCCACAGCTCGCATTGACGTGCCATCCTGGATGAGCTGCACTACCTGAGCCACTTGTGTGGGTTGTAGACTCCGTCTCATGCTACCACTAGAGTGAAAGCACCGCCAGCATTCAAAAGTGACCAAAACATCAGCCAGGAAGCATAGGAACTGAGAAGTGGTCTGTGGTCTCCACCTGCAGAACCACTCCTTTATTGGGGATGTCTTGCTTATTGCCTATAATTTCCACCTGTTGTCTATTCCATTTGCACAACAGCATGTGAAATTTATTGTCAATCAGTGTTGCTTCCTAAGTGGACAGTTTGATTTCACAGAAGTGTGATTGACTTGGAGTTACATTGTGTTGTTTAAGTGTTCCCTTTATTTTTTTGAGCAGTATATATTGTTTTACCCTTTAAGCCAAGTGTACACTACACCATTTAGCTGTCCCAGACAAGTTTTTGAGAATGGAGACAAAATCCTCATGTCGTTGCCCTCTCGGTGCGCAGTCTTCACCGACGCGTTTAATGTGAGCAGGTCAGAAACGCAATCTGATTACTTCCGATCCCGTCTTTGAGCAATCCGACATCCCAATATTTTCAAACATTTGATTTCATCGGCACAAAATCTACAACGCTCTTGTAGTGTAAGATGTGCAATGACAAGTTTTGAGAACAGTGATCAGCAATAGCCAATGAGAGCTCATCAGAGAAGACATTGTTTCGAATCACCCAGAATGTGTTGACTCTTGAGCCGGAGCGATGACTACTTGCGTTTCTACTTGCCAAAGTCACTTTAACCAAAGTCAGTGTCAAATTGTGTCATCTCTGAAGTTTCCAAGCAATGTTATTTATTTTCTTAAATTTCTTCTCAGACTCCCCAACTCCCAAACGGGCTCGGGAGGCGAAGGTCGTGTCATGTGTCCTCCGAAACATGACCCGCCAAACTGCGCTTCTTAACACCCGCCCGCTTAACCTGAAAGCCAGCCGCACCAATGTGTCGGCGGAAACACTGTTCACCTGACGATCGAGGTCAGCCTGCAGGATTCGCTATCGCGAGATGAGCCATTGATTTAAGTAAAGCGCCAAATCCTCCCCTAAGCCGGACGACGCTGGGCCAATTGTGTGCCGCCCTATCGGACTCCCGATCACGGCCGGTTGTGATACAGCCCGGGATCAAACCTGGGTCTCTAGGGAGGCCCTACAAGCAATGTTATTTAATTCAAAATGTTGGCTAGATATTTCAACTCTGTATGGCAAGCGTGAATGAGGCTGCGTTTAACAATCTAATCTCATCATCACATCATTGTGTTCACGAGACAGCGTGGTATGGAGAATCCTCACGACCAAGTGAAGAATCTTGTAGTGTGTGACCCCCGTCTGTGCCACATCGTTTAGTGTGCGCACCACTAAGTTGGCAAGACAAAAAAACAACAGGAAAGACAGTCGTTTAATGTGAGCGGCTCGGCGATGTTTGGATTTTGAAAGTCGTGTGGTGTACACCAGGCATTAGTGTGTTTATACTTGGAATATCACTTTTCAACAGGAAAAGTAAAGAAATCACTGGAGGACGTCTTTATGCTCTGAATATCAGCTACCCACCTTTTATACCCACCTTGATCAAACTTTTCTTTTTCGCTGTGATGCAGCTCGTCAAAAATATATACGAATACAAACTTGAAATCACTGATTAGCATGACAATTTAGCCAACTGTGTGAAACTCCTAGACAGCAGTTTCCTTTGACCTGTCCTGTTTTTAGGATATACACCTGTGGGTTAGGCTATTTGATCAGAAAAACCTGCATGATGTAAAAAGTGTCTCATGACATTTGTCATACATTTGATCTCCAGCCTGTAGGCTACAGAAAACACCACTCTGTCTACCTTCGGCTATAGGCTACATGATTTACAGTGCCTTCAGAAAGTGTTCACACCACTTTACTTTTTCCACATTTAGTTGTGTTACAACCTGAATTAAAATTGTATTCAATTGTGATTTTTTGTCAGTGGCCTACACACAATACCCCATAATGTCAAGTTCAGAAGTAGTAATGTGCTTGACAAGTCGGGTAATAAGTTGCATGGACTCACTCTGTGTGTAATAAGTGTTTAACATGATTTTTGAATGACTACTTCATCTCTGTACCCCACACATATACAATTATCTGTAAGGTCTCTCAGTCGAGCAGGGAATTTCACACAGTTTCAAAGACCAGGGTGGTTTTACACTGCCTTACAAAGGGCACGTATTGGTAGATGGGTAAAAAATAAAGAAAAGCCGATATTGAATATCCCTTTGAGCATGGTGAAGTTATTAATTACACTTTAGATCGTGTGTCAATACACCCAGTCACTACAAAGATACAGGTGTCCTTCCTAATTCAGTTACAAGAGAGGAAGGAAACTGCTCAGGGATTTCACCATAAGGCAAATGGTGGCTTTAAAACAGTTAGAGTTTAATGGCTGTGATAGGAGAAGACTGAGGATGGATCAACAACGTTGTAGTTACTCCACAATACTAACCTAAATGACAGAGTGAAAAGAATGAAGCCTGTACAGAATAAAAATATTCCAGAACATGCATCCTGTTTGAAATAACAAAATAAAAAATGTGGCAAAGAAATTAACTTCATGTCCTGAATTCAAAGTGTTATGTTTGGAGCAAATATAACACAACACGTCACCGAGTACCACTATCAATATTTTCAAACATTGTGGTGGCTACAACATGAGTGTGCTTGTCACCTGCAAGGACTAGGGAGTTTGATAATAAGAAATGGAATAGAGCTAAGGACTGGCAAAATCCAAGTGGAAAACCTGGTTGTCTGCTTTCCTAGAGACACAATCACCTTTCAGCAGGACAATAACTTAAAACACAAGAAGAAATATACACTGGAGTTGCTAACCAAGATGACATTTAAATGTTCCTGAGTGGCCTAGTTACACTTTTGACTTGAAAATGGCTGTCAAGCAATGATCAACAACCAACTTGACAGAGTGTGAAGAATTCTGAAAAAAAGAATGTGCAAATATTGTACAATCCAGATATGAATATCTCTTGGAGACTTACCCAGAAAGACTTACAGCTGTAATTGCTGCCAAAGGTGATTCTAACATGTATTGGTTGAGTACTTATCTAATCAAGATACATTAGTGTTTTATTTTTTACAAATGTTAGAATTTTTCTTCCACTTTGACATTAGAGTATTTTGTGTAGATTGTTGGCCAAAAAAATACAATTAAATCTGTTTTAATCCCACTTTGTAACACAACAAAATGTGGAAAACGTCAAGGTGTGTGAATACTTTCTGAAGGCACTGTATGTTAAATTATTTTTGACGGGACATTGGTGGAGTGCCTCAGCGGTGTGTCTCCAACTGCACCCTGGAGACGCGTGTTGGAAATTGACAATATTTTGCACCCCTGCCTTTGACAAAGTGGGTACTGCACGGGGCGGCCTCAGCTCTCACCTAAATAGCCCATATGCCACTGGGTGAGATAAATATGTAAGCTATATGTGAATTATAGAATTATGTAAGGTATATGTGTTGTTGGAGGTTCATCTTGGTCTGTTTAGCTCAGGAAATGTCCCAGCACCTCTCTGGGTGTCTCTTACAGGGCCCTCCTGCCTTAGGCCGCTGCATAATCCTGCCTAATAGGGGGGCCGGCCCTGTAAGTGAGACCTAGAGAGGTGCTGGGGGTTAGGACAGGACAGGCATCCTATAATTCCTACTACAGACCATCACTGCCTGGTACGGCAATTGCTCGGCCTCCGACCGCAAGGCACTACAGAGGGTAGTGCGTACGACCCAGTACATCACTGGGGCTAAGCTGCCTGCCACCCAGGACCTCTACACCAGGCGGTGTCAGAGGAAGGCCCTGAAAATTGTCAAAGACCCCAGCCACCACAGTCATAGACTGTTCTCTCTACTACCACATGGCAAGAGGTACCGGAGTGCCAAGTCTAGGACAAAAAGGCTTCTCAACAGTTTTTACCCCCAAGCCATACGATTTTTACCCCCCCCCCAACCCCTCTTTTACGCTGCTGCTACTCTCTGTTTATCATATATGCATAGTCACTTTAACCATATCTACATGTACATACTACCTCAATCAGCCCGACTAACCGGTGCCTGTATGTAGCCTCGCTACTGTTATAGCCTTGCTACTGTATATAGCCTCGCTACTGTTATTTATCACTGTCTTTTTACTGTTGTTTTATTTCTTTACTTACCTATTGTTCACCTAATACCTTTTTTGCACTGTTGGTTATAGCCTGTAAGTAAGCATTTCACTTTAAGGTCTACACCTGTTGTATTCGGCGCACGTGACAAATACACTTTGATTTGTTCTGTAAATATGTTTTCTCAGAAGTTACTCTGCTACTTGAAAAATTGCTTCTGGGAATGCCATGCTTTGTTAAATCAAGCTTTTTAGGTGGCTGCGTAAAATGTTAGCAGACTATGCATATACAGTAGGTCCAATGTTTGCGCTGCGGTGCCTGGTTGAACTTTGACCCCAAAGGTATGTTGTGGCCTTATATGGCCCAGGTAGTTATGGCTGCCTGTCTCTGTTGTAGAGGACAATATACAATATAACACTATAGTCTGTATCACTTCTTTCTAGTAGCACTTGTCAGAATTCTGTAGCTGTTAAAGTCATGGTTCAAAGTAATATGAATGACAGTCTAGACAGTTTTTTTTGAGAGAGAGATTTAAGACGTTTAAGGATTTTGGTGTCTTTATGCAGCCAATTCAATAATAAGAAAAAATTATAAAATTCCACGTCAAATTAAAATGCAGAATAATGGTTGTATTATGTATGTATGACCTCTAGGGCCCGGCAATTAACTTACACTATATATACAAAAGTATGTGGACACACCTTCAAATGAGCTATTTCAGCCACACCCGTTGCTGACAAGTGTAGAAAATCGAGCACACAGCCGTGCAATTGACATAGACAAACATTGGCAGTAGAATGGCCTTACTGAAGAGCTCAGTGACTTTCAACATGGCACTGTCATAGGATGCCACCAAGTCAGTTAATCAAATTTCTGCCCTGCTAGAGCTGCCCCGTTCAACTGTAAGTGCTGTTATTGTGAAGTGGAAACGTCTAGGCGCAACAAGGGCTCAGCCGCGAAGTGGTAGGCCACACAAGATCACAGAACGGGAGCACCGAGTGCTGAAGCGAGCAGCGCGTTAAAATCATCTGTCCTTGGTTGCAACACTCACTACCAAGTCCCAAACTGCCTCTGGAAGCAACATCATTATAATTACTGTTTGTCGAGAGCTTCATGAAATGGGTTTACACACAAGCCTAAGATCACCATGCGCAATGCTAAGTGTCGGCTGGAGTGGTGTAAGCTCGCCACCATTGGACTCTGGAGCAGTGGAAACGCGTTTTCTGTAGTGATGAGTCACGCTTCACCATCTGGCAGTCCGACAGACGAATCTGGGTTTGGCGGATGCCAGGAGAACGCTACCTGCCCGAATGCATAGTGCCAACTGTAAAGTTTGGTGGAGGAGGAATAATGGTCTGGGGCTGTTTTTAATGGTTTGGGCTAGGCACCTTAGTTCCAGTGAAGGGAAATCTTAACACTACAGCATACAATGACATTCTAGATAATTCTGTGCTTCCAACTTTGTGGCAACAGTTTGTGGAAGGCCCTTTCTGTTTCAGCATAACAATGCCCCCGCAGAAAGTGAGGTCCATATAGAAATGGTTTGTCGAGATCGGTGTGGAACTTGACTGGCCTGCACAGAGCCCTGACCTCAACCCATCAAACACCTTTGGGATGAATTGGCACACCGACTGTGAGCCAGGCCTAATTACCCAACACCAGTGCCCGCAGAAATGTTCCAACATCTAGTGGAAAGCCTTCCCAGAAGAGTGGACCAACTCCGTATTAATGCCCATGATTTTGGAATTAAATGGTTGACGAGCAGGTGTCAACATACTTTTGGCCATGTAGTGTATGTCTACCACAACCCTATGCAGACATAGAACACATCTACAGTAACATGTCGATAGCGACAATTGATAACTTTTCAGACAAAATAAAAAAAGTTCTGCATCAGGTCTGTACTTTTTTAAGACAGTAGAATTCTGCTCCGGGGTAAAATGTTATGTCTTTTTTCCTGACAACAATACACGTTGCTGATTTATGTGCTGCTGTGTTCTTGTATAAAAAAAAATGTATGGTATTGTAGCTAGGTGTGTTTTATTTATACAAAATGTCTTGGTAAATCACGGTATTTAACAAACTTTAAAGTACTTTTCTAGGGAGAGTGGCCTGTTTGCAGCAGCTCGAGATTATTTAATTGACACTTCTGGTTGCCTAGTGATGGATTTTTGTCCCGTTTCGGCAAACCTTCATTAAACACAAGTAAAAATGCCCGTTCATATCACCAGATAAGGTTTTGTAGTGTAGTCTACCCTAATAGACAGACAAACAAACATGCCGTAGCCGAGTGGCTTTCAAGGGGCCACATTCCATTATGTCTGAAACGTTATCGATACAGGCTACCGGTAGCCTACTGTAATTTCAAGTGAGGCAAAAACGAAAAATAGGCTCGCAAGACTGGCCCGAAGACATCGGTGCCATGAATAGGCTAGGATATTCTACAGGCGTCAGACTGAAGACTGAACACACACTTGCATCATTAGCGATGAGACGGAGCAGGCAGGCCAGCGCGAGGGAGAGAGAGGCAGACGCGTGCTCATATGTTTTGGTCATCTGCATCTCGCAATGTCTTGTCTTGCCTACCTTGCAAATTTAAAGCCTCTTCCTCTGATTTTATGTGAATTACACAACTTCCCCAGGCCTTTATAGCCTGTTGGTTATAACACGGAAAATAATGTTTTGTGATAACTGAACTGTGATTTTAATTAAGTGGGGGGGATTTCGGTTAGGGATTTTTCTTAACGTTAAAGATCCCAACTTCGTTTAAACGGTTATTTTCACACCCCCATTTTGGTATAGTGTAATGGCTTGTGAGCTATTGCTCTGAGTGGTTACTGAGGCTCTTATAAATGTGCCCCTCTGTCTCTCTTTCTCTGTCTCTCTCTCTTTGACTCTCTTTCTGTATCTCTTTCTCCATCTCTGTACATCTCTCTTTCCCTCTCTGTATCTCAGTCTCTTGCAGCGTTTGAGAGGCACGGAGAGAATCTTGCCCGTGGTGATGCTCGGCCCGCTGTGAGCCGCCGCCGTCATAACTCCTCCGACGGCTTCTTCAACAACAGCCCTCTCAGAGCACCGGCAGGTAGCACATACACATGGTCTCACCCTACCTGACACTGACTACCAAATCAAAGTGTATTAGTCACAAATATACATATGTTAAAGCAGGGTTGACCAGTATGTGTGTGTGTGTTGGATGGATTATGTGGTCCAATCAGTTCTTAACCTTGATTTTATTTTTCCACTCCTGGTTGCTAGGTGATGGGTTGCACCATCCCTCTCTCCTGCGGCATGACTCTGTGGACTCAGGCGTGGCTAAGGGAGGGCAGGGGGGCCTGGGCAGCGGTCTCTGGGGGCAGGAGGGACCCCACCATGGGCGTCACACCAAGCGCCCTGTGGGGGACAGGGAGAGGGACAGGGAGCGACCAGGGCCCCACCGTCAGCGCAACGGGACCTTCCACCCCCGGAAAGGAGGCTTCCTGCCAGTTGAGGGAGACCATGAGGACAAGCTGAAGTTTGTGGAGGAGGATTTTGTGGGTGCCCTCATCTTTCTCCAGATTTTCATTGCTTGAATTTAAAACAACTCCAAATCTTTGGTTTATCAAGCTGTTTCAGAGAATTTGAAAAGTGTTAGCGACCTGCCGGGTGATTACTATGTTTACCGTAAATTCCGGACTATAAGCCGCAACTTTTTTCCCAGGCTTTGAACCTCGCGGCTTAATATATGGATTTTTCCCGCTTTCAATTTTTTTCTCTCCAAAAAAAACACATTCTGTGACGTGCTCCGTTTTTTGGCGGCATGAAGCTTTCATTAGACCAATGAAATTGCCGAACGGGTTAAGGTCAAACTACTTTTTTGTTTACTGTTTAGATTAAATCGAGCGCTCTCAAACTTCCCATCATTCTGATTACGGTAGTCATTTTGTCACCCTCATCATGGCAAAGACACGGAGAGATGCATATGATGCAGCTTTCAAGTTGAAGGCGATTAATCTGGCTGTTGGAAAAGGAAATAGAGCTGCTGCACGGGAGCTTGGTCTTAATGAGTCGATGATAAGACGTTGGAAACAGCAGCGTGAGGAATTGACTCAGTGCAAAAAGACAACTAAAGCTTACTGCTAATTTTTAATTTTTTGTTTTAAGCCGTGTTTCGTTAAAGCCTATTTATTTTTGTTACAAGCCGTGTTTCGTTAAAGCCTGTGTAAAGTTCATTTGTTTCAATGAACCGGTAGGCACCTGCGGCTTATAGACATGTGCGGCTTATTTATGTTCAAAATGTTAAAAAAAAATGTATTCAGTGGTTGCGGCTTATATTCAGGTGCGCTTAATAGTCCGGAAATTACGGTAAATTACTTCAGACAACTTTTGTTAAGTTACGGGTGTTTTTGCTTTTTTCCACAGCCCTCACTCAATCAATCAGAGAGCAGTGGGAACCCGGTGGCCCAGTCTCATGCTGTAGGGACTCCTGTAGGAGTTTGGGGTGAGTGAGGAGCTCTGCCAGTGACTGGCTTTGAAAGGGAGCAAGCCTGATTGATTGATTGGTCAATCCTTCCCCCACAGAGCACCCCCCTAGTGCCAAGCAGACCATAACTAAGATGTTGGTCATCAAGAAGGTTTCCAAGGAAGACCCTAGCGCTGCTTTCTCTGCTGGTTTCGCCAACACAACGGTACCCCACCTAACCAACGGCACCAAAACCCCTATCTCCTCATCCAGTATCTACAAGAACCTGGTGCCCAAGCCAGCTATCACCCCAACCAAGGTAGGTAAAGAAAAAAAAGGTAGGCCCTAAATATTGTCACGTCCCCAGCCAAGGTAGGCCCTCACTACTGCCATCTCCTCAACCAGGACAGGGTATAATCACTAGTCACATCCTCAGCCAAGGTAGGACCTCACTACTGCCATCTCCTCAACCAGGACAGGGTATAATCACTAGTCACATCCTCAGCCAAGGTAGGACCTCACTACTGCCATCTCCTCAACCAGGACAGGGTATAATCACTAGTCACATCCTCAGCCAAGGTAGGACCTCACTACTGCCATCTCCTCAACCAGGACAGGGTATAATCACTAGTCACATCCTCAGCCAAGGTAGGACCTCACTACTGCCATCTCCTCAACCAGGACAGGGTATAATCACTAGTCACATCCTCAACCAAGGTAGGACCTCACTACTGCCATCTCCTCAACCAGGACAGGGTATAATCACTAGTCACATCCTCAGCCAAGGTAGGACCTCACTACTGCCATCTCCTCAACCAGGACAGGGTATAATCACTAGTCACATCCTCAACCAAGGTAGAACCTCACTACTGCCATCTCCTCAACAGGACAGGGTATAATCACTAGTCACATCCTCAACCAAGGTAGGTCCTCACTACTGCCTTCTCAAATCAAATGTTACTTGTCACTAACACGTGTTTAGCAGATGTTATTGGGGGTGTAGCAAAATGCTTGTGTTTCTAGATCTAACAGTGCAGTAATATCTAACAAGTAATATCTAACAATACACACAATCTAAAGTAAAGGAATGGAATTAAGAATATATACATATTTGGACGAGCAATGTCAGAGCGGCATAGACTAACATACAGTAGAATAGGATAGAATACAGGATATACATATGAGATGAGTAATGCAAAATATGTAAACATTATTAAAGTGACTACTGTTCGAATGATTAAAGTGGCCAGTGATTTCAAGTCTATGCATATAGGGCAGCAGCCTATAATTTGCTAGTGACGGTTATTTAACAGCCTGATGGCCTTGAGATTGAAGCTGTTTTTCAGTTTCTCGGTCCCAGCTTTGATGCACCTATACTGACCTCACCTTGGTTGATAGTTGGGGTGAACAGGCAGTGGCTCGGGTGGTTGTTGTCCTTGATGTTCTTTTTCGCCTTCCTGTGACATCGGGTGCTGTAGGTATCCTGGAGGGCAGGTAGTTTGCCCCCGGTGATGTGTTGGGCAGACCGCACCAACCTCTGGAGAACCCTGCAGGGGGGCTCCCTCTGCTGTTTCCTGAAGTCCATGATCAGCTCCTTTTGTTGACGTTGGGTGAGGTTATTTTCCTGGCACCACACTCCCAGAGCCCTCACCTCCTCCCTGTGTAGGCTGTCTCGTCATTATTGGTAATCAGGCCTACTACTGTTGAATCGTCTGTAAACTTGATGATTGAGTTGGAGGTGTGCGTGGCCACGCAGTCATGGGTGAACAGGGAGTACAGGAGGGGGCTGAGCACGCATCCTTGTGGGGCCATAGTGTTGAGGATCAGCGAAGTAGAGGTGTTGTTTCCTATCTTCACCACCTGGGGGCGGCCTGTCAGGAAGTCCAGGACCCAGTTGCACAGGGCGGGGTTCAGACCCAGGGCCTCAAGCTTAATGATGAGCTTGGAGGGTACTATGGTGTTGAATGCTGAGCTATAGTCAATGAACACCATTCTTACATAGGTATTCCTCTTGTCCATATGGGATAGGGCAGTGTGCAGTGCGATGACGATTGCATCGTCAGTGGATCTATTGGGGCGGTAAGCAAATTGAAGTGGAGCTAGGGTGTCAGGTAAGGTAGAGGTGATGTGATCCTTGACTAGTCTCCCAAAGCACTTCATGACAGAAGGAGTGCTACGGGGTGATAGTCATTTAGTTCAGTTACCTTTGCTTTCTTGGGTACAAGAACAATGGGGGACATCTTGAATCATTTGGGGACAACAGACTGGGATGGGGACAGATTCAATATGTCGGTAAACACTCTAGCCAGCTGGTCTGCGCATGCTCTGAGGACGCGGCTAGGGATGCCATCTAGGCCAGCAGCCTTGCGAGGGTTAACACCCTTAAATGTCTTGCTCACGTCGGCCATGGAGAAGGAGAGCCCACAGTCCTTGGTAGCAGGCCGCGTCGGTGGCACTGTGTTATCCTCAAAGCAGGCGAAGAAGGGGTTTAGCTTGTCCGGAAGCGAGACGTCGGTTAATAATGAAACATACGCCCTTCTTCTTCCCGGAGAGATATTTATTCCTGTCTGCGCGATGAACTGAGAAGCCCACTGGCTGAAAGAACGGACTCAGACAGTATATCCCAAGAGAGCCATGTTTCCGTGAAACAGAGTATGTTACAATCCCTGATGTCTCTCTGGATGGAAATCCTTGCCCTGAGCTCGTCAACTTTATTATCCAGAGACTGAACATTAGCGAGTAATATACTCGGAAGTGGTGGCTGGTGTGCTCGCCTTCTGAATCGGACTAAAAATCCACTCCGAGTACCTCTTTTCCGCCGGCCGAGTTTGGAACAGCCTCTGGGATCAGTTCAATTGCCCTGGGGGGTACGAACAAAGGATCCGGTTTGGGAAAGTCGTAATGCTGGTGAGTTACCGCCAAAAGTTATTCCTGGCTGCAGGAATACTGCAGAGTTTCCTAAGAGCTTGAAGCACGGCAGCCCTTTCCGTTGGTGCCATTTTCCTCAACCAAGATAGGGTATAATCACTAGTCACATCCTCAGCCAAGGTAGGACCTCACTACTGTCATCTCCTTGTGGGGCGGCAGGTAGCCTAGTGGTTAGAGCATTGGACTTGTAACCGAAAGGTTGCAAGATCGAATCCCCGAGATGACAAGGTAAAAATATGTCGTTCTGCCCCTGAACAAGGCACTGTTCCAAGGCAATCGTTGAAAATAAGAATTTGTTCTGTACTGACTTGCCTAGTTAAATGAAGGTAACATTTAAAAAAAAAACATGACGGGGTATAATCACTAGTCACATCCTCAGCCAAAATAATGAATCACTACTTTACTTTATTTTTTCCCTCTGTAGGCTGGTCCCTGGAAGCCAAGCGGGAGAGAAACCAAAAGCAGTCTTAATTTTTCCGGCTGGGACTCCGCCTTCACCAGCCCTGCTGCCTCTGTGAACAAACCTCTTACGCCTGTCACTCCCCCGACCTACGGCGCGACCTACGGAACCCCCAAGGAGGTGAGTCTGACCTCTGACAGGGACCAGAGGGCAACTTACTTACAGTTGAAGTCGGAAGTTTACATACACTTAGGTTGGCGTCATTAAAACTTGTTTTTCAACCACTCCACAAATTTCTTGTTAACAAACTATAGTTTTGGGAAGTCGGTTAGGACGTCTACTTTGTGCATGACACAAGTAATTTTTCCAATAATTGTTTACAGACAGATTATTTTACTTATAATTCACTGTATTACAATTCCAGTGGGTCAGAAGTTTACATACACTAAGTTGACTGGGCATTTAAACAGTTTGGAAAATTCCAGAAAATTATGTTATGGCGTTAGAAGCTTCTGATAGGCTAATTGACATAATTTGAGTCAATTGGAGGTGTACCTGTGGATGTATTTCAAGGCCTACTTTCAAACTCAGTGCCTCTTTGCTTGACATCATGGGAAAATCAAAAGAAATCAGCCAAGACCTCAGAAAAAAAATTGTAGACCTCCACAAGTCTGGTTCATCCTTGGGAGCAATTTCCAAATGCCTGAAGGTACCACGTTCATCTGCACAAACAATAGTACACAAGTATAAACACCATTGGACGATGCAGCCGTCATACCGCTCAGGAAGGAGACGCGTTCTGTCTCCTTGAGATGAACGTACTTTTGTGCGAAAAGTGCAAATCAATCCCAGTACAACAGCAAAGGACCTTGTGAAGATGCTGGAAACAGGTACAGAATGTATCTATATCCACAGTAAAACGAGTCCTATATCGACAAACCTGAAAGGCCGCTCAGCAAGGAAGAAGACACTGCTCCAAATCCTCCATAAAAAAGCCAGACTATGGTTTGCAACTGCACATGGGGACAAAGATCGTACTTTTTGGAGAAATGTCCTCTGGTCTGATGAAACAAAAATAGAACTGTTTGGCCATAATGACCATCGTTATGTTTGGAGGAAAAAGGGGGAGGCTTGCAAGCCGAAAAACACCATCCCAACCGTGAAGCACGGGGTGGCAGCATCATGTTGTGGGGGTGCTTTGCTGCAGGAGGGACTGGTACACTTCACAAAATAGATGGCATCATGTGGGAGGAAAATGATGTGGATATATTGAAGCAACATCTCAAGACATCAGTTAGGAAGTTAAAGCTTCATCGCAAATGGGTCTTCCAAATGGACAATGACCCCAAGCATACTTCCAAAGTTGTCAAAATGGCTTAAGGACAACAAAGTCAAGGTATTGGAGTGGCCATCACAAAGCCCTGACCTCAATCCTATAGAAAGTTTGTGGGTAAAACTGAAAAGGCGTGTGCGAGCAAAGAGGCCTACAATCCTGACTCAGTTACACCAGCTCTGTCAGGAGGAATGGGCCAGAATTCACCCAACTTATTGGGGAAGCTTGTGGAAGGCTACTCGACACATTTGACCCAAGTTAAACAATTTATAGGCAATGCTACCAAATACTAATTGAGTGTATGTAAACTTCTGATCCACTGGGAATGTGATGAAAGAAATAAAAGCTGAAATAAATCATTCTCTCTACTATTATTCTGACATTTCACATTCTTAAAATAAAGTGGTGATCCTAACTGACCTAAGACAGGGAATTTTTAAAAACTGAGTTTAAATGTATTTGGCTAAGGTGTACATAAACTTCCGACTTCAACTGTGTGTGTGTGTCTATATACACTGCTCAAAAAAATAAAGGGAACACTTAAACAACACAATGTAACTCCAAGTCAATCACACTTCTGTGAAATCAAACTGTCCACTTAGGAAGCAACACTGATTGACAATAAATTTCACATGCTGTTGTGCAAATGGAATAGACAACAGGTGGAAATTATAGGCAATAAGCAAGACACCCCCAATAAAGGAGTGGTTCTGCAGGTGGAGACCACAGACCACTTCTCAGTTCCTATGCTTCCTGGCTGATGTTTTGGTCACTTTTGAATGCTGGCGGTGCTTTCACTCTAGTGGTAGCATGAGACGGAGTCTACAACCCACACAAGTGGCTCAGGTAGTGCAGCTCATCCGGGATGGCACATCAATGCGAGCTGTGGCAAGAAGGTTTGCTGTGTCTGTCAGCGTAGTGTCCAGAGCATGGAGGCGCTACCAGGAGACAGGCCAGTACATCAGGAGACGTGGAGGAGGCCGTAGGAGCGCAACAACCCAGCAGCAGGACCGCTACCTCCGCCTTTGTGCAAGGAGGAGCAGGAGGAGCACTGCCAGAGCCCTGCAAAATGACCTCCAGCAGGCCACAAATGTGCATGTGTCTGCTCAAACGGTCAGAAACACACTCCATGAGGGTGGTATGAGGGCCCCGACGTCCACAGGTGATGGTTGCGCTTACAGCCCAACACCGTGCAGGACGTTTGGCATTTGCCAGAGAACACCAAGATTGGCAAATTCGCCACTGGCGCCCTGTGCTCTTCACAGATGAAAGCAGGTTCACACTGAGCACGTGACAAACGTGACAGAGTCTGGAGACGCCGTGGAGAACGTTCTGCTGCCTGCAACATCCTCCAGCATGACCGGTTTGGCGGTGGGTCAGTCATGGTGTAGGATGGCATTTTTTGGGGGAGCCGCACAGCCCTCCATGTGCTCGCCAGAGGTAGCCTGACTGCCATTAGGTACCGAGATGAGATCCTCAGACCCCTTGTGAGACCATATGCTGGTGCGGTTGGCCCTGGGTTCCTCCTAATACAAGACAATGCTAGACCTCATGTGGCTGGAGTGTCAGCAGTTCCTGCAAGAGGAAGGCATTGATGCTATGGACTGGACTGGCCCACCCGTTCCCCAGACCTGAATCCAATTGAGCACATCTGGGACATCATGTCTCGCTCCATCCACCAACGCCACGTTGCACCACAGACTGTCCAGGAGCTGGCGGATGCTTTAGTCCAGGTCTGGGAGGAGAACCCTCAGGAGACCATCCGCCACCTCATCAGGAGCATGCCCAGGCGTTGTAGGGAGGTCATACAGGCACGTGGAGGCCACACACACTACTGAGCCTCATTTTGACTTGTTTTAAGGACATTACATCAAAGTTGGATCAGCCTGTAGTGTGGTTTTCCACTTTTTAATTTTGAGTGTGACTCCATATCCAGACCTCCATGGGTTGATAAATTGGATTTCCATTGATTATTTTTGTGTGATTTTTGTTGTCAGCACATTCAACTATGTAAAGAAAAAAGTATTTAATAAGATTATTTGTTTCATTCAGATCTAGGATGTGTTGTTTGTGTTCCCTTTATTTTTTTGAGCAGTATATATATATATATATCAGGGAGTCCTACTGAGACCAAGGTCTCTTTCAGAGATGAGCCCTAAATACAGAAAAGACACAAATTATAAATACAAAATGTAATCAGAAAGAAAAACACGGTCATAAAAAACAAACATATTCATCAGTAATAAGGTCCTCAATCAGCTTTCTGAATTCCCCTAGAGGTACCAGCACATCAAATCTAAGAAAATGTTGAAGATTGTTCCACAAATAAGGTGCAAGAAAACTAAAAGCTGATTTACCAAACTCAGTAGAGACCAAAGGAATTCCCAGAGTTAACCATCCCTGAGACTGGGTGTGGTAACTCGTATGTCTAAAGTTTAGTTATGATGTTAGGTACAGTGGGACTTTTTGTAAAAGGGCTTTATAAATGAAGACATAGCCATGTATCAAACTAGGTGACATCGAAGAGGGCCAACCAACTTTCTGGTAGAGATTGCAGTGATGAGTACTAAAATTGTCACCCGTAATAAAGCTGTACTTAAGCCAACAAGAGTTGGATTCTGAAAACACTGCTCTAGCATTCCACCACTGACCCACTCTACACTTGATATGATACAATTTATTTGAAAAGACTTACAATTTATTTGGTAAGACCTCTCTCAGCCTCCCTCCAGCATCACCCCTCCCATCGACGTCACCCCTCCTCGTCTGAAGCTGATGCGTCGCAGCACCGACCGGAAGAGTGAGTTCCTGCGAGGCCTGAAGGATGATAGGAACTGGGACGGGCCCACCTCTACCAGTCCCTCAGACCCTAAGGAGAACAGAGGAGACTTACAGGAGAATGGGTTCCCTCACTCTCTCAGCAACTCAGACACAGATCACCTTTCCAGCTCGTTGGAGGCAGAATACAGGTAAGTTTCACGCACATGCACATACCCTCTCTTCCTTCACACCCCTCAGTGACTCAAAACAGTAAGATCCTGAAGCTGTGGGGTGTGTTGGGTTGGGTGTGCTGTAGGGCGGTGGACCCCCGGTGGTCAGGGTGGGGCGACCAAGATAAATTGTGTGAAATTAACGAGAGCCCTACATTATTATTATGAAATTAATTATATGGAGGCTTTGCTGTATGTATATGCATGGACACTGAGTGTACAAAACATTAAGGACACCTTCCTAATATTGAGTTGCACCCCTTTTTGCCCTCAGAACAGCCTCAGTTCATTGTAGCATGGACTACAATGTGTCAAAAGCGTTCACGCGGATGCTGGCCCATGTTGACTCCAATGCTTCCCACAGTTGTCTCAAGTTGGCTGGATGTCCTTTGGGTGGTAAACCATTCTTGATACACACAGAAAACTGTTGAGCATGAAAAACCCAGCAGCGTTGCAGTTCTTGACACACTCATACCGGTCGCCTGGCACCTACTACCGTACCCCGTTCAAAGGCACTTAAATCTTTTGTCTTGCCCATTGACCATCTGAATGGCACACATACACAATCCATGTCTCAATTGTATCAAGGCTTAAAAATCCTTCTTTAACCTGTTTCCTCCCCTTCATCTACACTGATTGAAGTGGATTTAATACTTAAGAGTCTATAGACGCGCACCTGTGCGTCAATCTGAGTAACATGATACAAAATCCCCATCAAAATCCTCGTGGACTGCATCTCCATCCACCACATCTTCCCATGTCAGGCCTTCCACATCTGCGGTGGAAGGTGGCTGAGCTACAGGGGTGTTTGTCAGACCATGAGACTTCCAGAAAATCTGTCTTCTCAAGAAAACGTTTGTAGTGTCCGAACGGTTTCCGTTTTGCTCTACGACCCCCACAAGTGTCACAGGACACATCTGAAGTCGGTAACGCTGATGTGCCAACTTTTGTCTGTAGCGTCCGAACCGTTTTGGTTCGGACGCTACTATGACCCCACCGTGGAAGGGGAGACTCATGAACACAATGGTGTTCTCCGTTTTGCTCTAGGACCCCCACCAGTGTCACGGGACTAGTCTGAAGGTAACCCATACAAACACATGGAAGTATGGAGGTAGTTTTGTGACAAAAAAAATAAGGGGTTAAATGTGGAAAAACATGAATATTTCCTGAGCTTTCTTACATCTCTTAGATGTAGGACAATCACTTCAAAGCTTGTTTTACCAGTGATCTCCGCCTCTTCTGGTAGGTTGCTAAAAGCTATGGGCTGGCAGGAGTACCCAGAGAATGATGACAACTTTTTGCCCATCACTGATGCTGAGCTCCAAGAATTTCAAGCTAAAACTGAGAAGGTAAAAGCTATACATAACTATTTACATGTGTTACTGTGAGCCTGTGAGTGGACTGTCATTTATATAGTCCCTGACTGTCTGGACTATACACCCTGACTGTCTGGACTATACACCCTGACTGTCATTTATATAGTCCCTGACTGTCTGGACTATACACACTGACTGTCATTTATATAGTCCCTGACTGTCTGGACTATACACCCTGACTGTCTGGGCTATACCCCCTGACTGTCATTTATATAGTCCCTGACTGTCTGGACTATACACCCTGACTGTCATTTATATAGTCCCTGACTGTCTGGACTATACCCCCTGACTGTCATTTATATAGTCCCTGACTGTCTGGACTATACACACTGACTGTCATTTATATAGTCCCTGACTGTCTGGACTATACCCCCTGACTGTCATTTATATAGTCCCTGACTGTCTGGACTATACCCCCTGACTGTCATTTATATAGTCCCTGACTGTCTGGACTACACACTGACTGTCATTTATATAGTCCCTGACTGTCTGGACTATACACACTGACTGTCATTTATATAGTCCCTGACTGTCTGGACTATACACCCTGACTGTCTGGACTATACACCCTGACTGTCTGGACTATACCCCCTGACTGTCATTTATATAGTCCCTGACTGTCTGGAATATACACCCTGACTGTCATTTATATAGTCCCTGACTGTCTGGACTATACCCCCTGACTGTCATTTATATAGTCCCTGACTGTCTGGACTATACCCCCTGACTGTCATTTATATAGTCCCTGACTGTCTGGACTATACCCCCTGACTGTCATTTATATAGTCCCTGACTGTCTGGACTATACCCCCTGAATGTCATTTATATAGTCCCTGACTATATCTCTCTATATCTCTCTATAGCTAGGTTTCCATCCAATTGGCGACACATTTTCAAGAAAATATTCAAAAATGTGCACAAAAACAATATGCGCAATATTCCCACAAGAGGGGTGTTTTCATCACACTGACTTGTTGCAGATCAAGTGTTGTGCATGGTGATGACGTAGTGCACATAAAAACCACTTCTGCAGTTAAGTTCCCATGTACGAATAAAAAAACACAAATGGGTTACCATCGCATTTTCAACTCTAACGATGGTTTTGTCACAAAAACTGTTGCCATAAATAGCAAACTTGCCTAATGTGGTTCTGGTGCATGCTCTCTGGACAACAGTTTGCTGATAAAGTGGACCGGTTATATGATGAGATATGGATAAGAGCAAGGTCATTTTATTTGATAATTGGCAACAAGCACCATTCAAATAGTAGTCTACCCTCGATATTTAGCCTATTAGAAATTTGCATGATCACTGTGCACTTAACCAACATGTGAAGTTCATCATAAATTATTCCAACATGTGAAGTTCATCATAAATTATTCCAACATGTGAAGTTCATCGTAACTTATTTCATCTGCCTATAAACTTTTCATGCTTTTCCATGTCGTGGTGAAAGGCCATAGACTGTGGTAGACCTACAATGTGACATATCATTGCGTGATTATATCAATATTTTCACCACCATATCCCATCATTTCGAACATACAAATTGTCTATCGACATTATGAATTTGGACCGACATTTCCTGTTTCCAATAGCCCTGTTGTGACTTCTCATGCATCAGGTCTGCATGAAAAGTTTGGAAACCTGGTTACTGTTGTTATTAATCTATCTGTCTGTTCTAGCTGAAGAGGAACAGGCTGGGCCAGAACGGTGTTCTCCTGAAGCCTCTTCTCAAGGGTGCGCCCCTGCCCCTGCTGTCCTGGAGAAGCCCTGTAGAGCCTGAACTAGAAGAGGTCTCAGAGTCCGAGAGCACTTGCAGCAGCCAGACAGACGACGACGCCGACACCTAGCATGGCTTACACCCCTCCTCTTCTTCTTCCTCACATCACGCTCCCTCACTCATTGCACTCGTCTGTTTTACACTTCTTCCTCGTTCACAAGAGACTGGTCATACAGACACTGGTGTGACAGAGAGGGGTCAGAGGTGATGCCTGCCTGAGGGTCTTTCTTCTTGGTTTTTTTTTCTTTTTTTCTTTCCTTTTTCTTTATTTTGACCCCTTTGTTTGGTCTTCTCCTAGAAGCTAAAATGATTATTGAAAGCAAAACGCATCAGCATTTTTCTTTTGATTTTGTGATGAAAAAAGCTAACCCATGATGTTGACAACAACCAAACCAATAATGATTTTACTTGCAAATGACTTCATCGATCGATACTTTATTTTGTTGAAAGATAGCTTTGACACCCGCTCTTGCTGAAACAATTTGTAGCATTTGTGTTGAGATGAAACAATCATTGTGAGCAGTTGATATTGACATTGCTTCCAATCCCCTAAATAACCCTTCTGTAAGGATTTAGGTTTGTTTTTTGTTTTGGTCCATTTAAAGCCGATAAATGGTAATGTATCTGTCTTATTGGAACAGTTTAAGGCAGGCTTTTGCTCATCATTATATTTCTCCTAAGTGGTAGGAGAACAGTCATTTACAGTTATGGACCACCATTACTTTTATTGCAATACTGATTGAATGTAGCCAGTAAGGGCATAAAGAATAATAAAACAACGTTCCGAAGTAATGGAAATGTCACTTTACCAAACTTATTCTGGAGAAAAACTCAATTATTCCATCGTAGCTGTTCAAGCTGATTGTCTGTTCTTAGTTCACCAACCACCATCATTTTAAGATGTTCAAATTCCAAGTTCTGTGGTTGATAAAGACTGTAAACGTTCAGCCCCCCCAAATACTCCTGCTTCTTGTATTAAGATACAACCTGGTTTTCTTTCTTACATGAGGGACTGCTTTTGAAAATTATGCATTTACCAGATTTAGAAATTGCAACAATTTTCCTGGCTGGTAGAATGTTCAGCTGGCTTTACCACAGATTTAAGGCTCTTTGTTGTTGTTGTTGGGTTTTTTTCTAATTTGGTACAGCTGTAAATCCCACATAGATATTTCTTTTTTTTGCATAATGTTCTTGCAGCCTTGATATTCAGGGTGGATTGTAAAAAAATATAATACAAATTGTGAGTTTTGAAAAATGTAAGATTATTTTGATAACATTATTTACATATTTTTAAAGATAAGGTTTCCTGTATGGGACTGTCTGTATGAGAAAGAAACTACTGCATCTTGGAAAAATGTAATTGTAATAAATATTTTGCATCGGTTTGCCAAACATTTGTCTGCTTCTCTATCTAAGAATCTAAATGATCCACAAGTGATTTGTTTAGTACTAGATTTATCCAGTGACACCTATAAAATCAATTTGCATCATCAAAGATTATAGAGCTGATTTGAGAAGTCTGCAGCCGGGGTGAGTTAGTTGTAGCCACTATAGGGCAGCAGAGGACACTTGAGAAGTCTGTGTTGAGCCCCCCCCCCTCCACCACACAGCCATCGACATGGTGATTGTAACCAACAAACAGGGAAATCACCAGAAGCATAACCAATACTTTATGCTCAAGAGTAAACTAACCGTATACCTATGTTGATTTGGAGAAAAGTGGTACATTTAGGAGTATATTTAGTTTTCACTCTTGTGATACGTGGTGTGTGCCTTTATTGTTTCCCAGTGGACTTGGTTAAAAGGATGCAGTGATGGAGTCATTGGGAGAGTTTCGCTGTCCGCTGTGTAGTATGGTATTCCTCTCCCTCCGACTCCCGGAGAAACATAAAGCATTGTTCTGTATCGGGAGCAGCATTGGAGATCCCGTGGTGCTAAGACAAGGGCAGCCAGAGCGCAAGGGGATCTATCCAAAACCGGCACGCACCCATGATCTTATAAGAGTAAGTCCGTTGGCTCTTCTAGTGTAGTGTGTGTTTCTGTCTGTCTAACATTGGTTGTTTCTGACAGCTGAGAGAGCAGAGGGGTTTGCCCCTCCGGAACATGCAGGGGAGGGCCAATGCCACAGCATGGAGGGCTGGGAGAGAAGACAACCTACAGGGCAGTGTGTCAGAGAGTCTAGCCTTGAGGAACCTCACTGACGAGGTGCCTACCAACGCTCAATCCCACCCATCTAGACATGCAATACAACTTATAGTCATCTTGATAGTCCCTTTAATATTAAAGAATATTACTTAACATACAGACAAATATCATGCTTTAATTTATCAGTTTCACAAGCTGAGGATGTTGATTGAGGAGAGCATGTCCAACCTGCCTAAATGACCCACTGAGACAGAGTGTCTGGAGATCAAGGTTTCAGGGAGGCAGTGGGAGAGGTTAAGAGAGAGGCTAAGAAAGCTGGCAGAGCACCATGACCGCCAGCTGGCAGAGATACAGGCCCACAACCACTTCCTGGAGCAACAGAGAGTGGGTAAGTAAGTTGCCGTAGACATAGAGAGTTTACACACCAATAAAATACATGTACAGACAAATAAATACTGTAGATTGTATCTGATGATGCTGTTCTCCCATGTAGAACACAGGCTAATATGGAGACAGATTGACACCATACAACACAGAAAAAACAACACACACTATAGATACCGTTATGCAAAGCAAGCAACAGTGTGAGTAATTCAACACACTTTCATTTTGTGTGTGTTTGTCAGAGATAGTGAGGCAGCTTGGGGTCCTGTCAGGGAAGGGCAGCACGGCCCACCTGGAGACTATGTTGCTGGAGCTAAGGGCTCACAAGGAGTTGAACAGTCTCAGAGACCAGATCACCACCCTGCAGCCGGGTTGAGTTAGTTGTAGCCACTAGAGGGCAGCAGAGGACACTCTCACAACAGGCCTGCGGAACAGGTCGCATGGTAGTCCCTCCCTGTTTCAGTCCATGTACCTCCGTTTGGTGGCTAATGACCTTGACCCTGATGTGTTATAGATGTCTGTCAGAAAAATAAATAAATATGTTCTTCTGTGCTCTTCATAGGGTCAAAGAGATTAGGTCTGACTCACACAGCCCTACCCTGCCTGAGGACACGAAGGGACATGTCAACTTTGACCTCATATACTCTGTGGATGGCCCCCTCTCCTCCCAAATAAGGTACAAATGTCTTAGCGTACAGCTCTGATTAAACAGATGAATAGGTTACTTCATGGTAGAGGTAGTACCACCTCTATGCAGTAGTATCAGCTATAGTGTGATCAGCTATAGTGTGATCAGCTATAGTGTGATCAGCTATAGTGTGATCAGCTATAGTGTGATCAGCTATAGTGTGATCAGCTATAGTGTGATCAGCTATAGTGTGATCAGCTATAGTGTGATCAGCTATAGTGTGATCATCGATGCACCTGTTATTAGTGCCAGATTAGTAGCTCTTATGACATAAAAAAACATGTTTTTATTGTCACATACATGTGTTTTACAGGGTCAGCCGTAGTAGTAAAACGTGCCTCTAAGAAATTAGGGTTAAGTGCATTGCTCAAGGGCACATCAACAGATTTTTCACCTTGTCGGCTCGGGTATTCAAACCGGCTCGGGTATTCAAACCGGCAACCTTTCGGTTGCTGGCCCATCACTCTAACTGCTAGGCTACCTGCCGTCTGACGTTAGCATGCAACGCCAGTAATCAGTGCAGTAGGAGCAATGTATTACTATCCTGTTCCCTATCTGTATCTATGACTGTGTTTGACTGTGGCTGTGTGTGTTGGTATGACAGAGCTCTGAGGCTGGCCTACATGCAGTCCGGTGGATCTGTTCCAGCCGTTCTGGCCCAGGTGCATGCCTGCAGGCTGAGGCCCACACTCTGGAGCAGCAGGCCCAACCTGGGGCTGAAACCAGCTGCAGGAGGAAGAGTGTGTCAGTCCTGCATGGTCTCTCATTGGGGTATGGAGGGTGTCACATTTGATGCGTTGTTTCCACCTTCAGTGATTTGTGTCTATTGTTCATGTGTACCAGTGCCTTCCGAAAGTATTCATACCCCTTGACTTATTACACATTTTGTTGTGTTATAGCCTGAATTCAAAATATATATATTTTTAAATGCTCACCAATCTATAAACAATACCCCATAATGACGAAGTGAAAACATGTTTTCAGTCATTTTTGCAAATGTATTGAAAATTAAATACAGAAATACAGTGAGCTTCAAAAATATTGGGACAGTGAATGTTTTGTTTTTGTTTGTAATGATGTAATGACTATGAGGTTAAAGTGCAGACTGTCAGCTTTCATTTCAGGGTATTTTCATCCATATTTGGTCAACCGTTTAGAAGTTACAACACTTTCTGTACATAGTCCCCCCATTTTAGGGGACCAAAAGTATTGAGACAAATCCACTTACATGTGTATTAAAGTAGTCAAAGTGAAGTATTTGGTCCCATATTCATAGCATGCAATGACTACATCAAGCTTGTGCCTGTACACATTTGTTGGATGCATATGCTGTTTGTTTTGGTTATGTTTCAGATCATTTTTTCCCCAATAGAAATTAATGGTAAATAGTGTATTGTGTCTTTTTGCAGTCACTTTTATTGTAAATAAGAATACAATATGTTTCTAAACACTTTTAAGTAATGTGGGTACTTCCATGTTAAGAATAATTCTGAATGAATCTTGAATAATGATTAGTGAGAAAGTTAGACACACAAATATCATACCCCTCAAAAATGCTAAACTCCCCTGTTATTGTAATGGTGAGAGGTTAGCATGTCTTGGGGGTATGATATTTCTACCCACCCCTTCTCTCCCTCTCTCTCTGCCCAGAGATGAAGCATCCTTGCCGGGCTGGGAACTCAGAGGTCCTCGCTGTGGAGCAGGAGAACCAGAGACTGGAGGAAGAGATCTTCAGGATACAATTGGCCAGGGAGAAACACTGCGGGGAATACGGTGGGTTGTCCTCTCCATCTAATCTTTGTCATGAATATAACATACGCATCATTCTATACATAGAGAGGCAACATTGCTGATAAACAATGACAGTAAGGAGTTACCACATTGTTACGTCATGCCAATAAAGCGAATTGAATTGAATACAGTGATCACCACGGGATGTATAGAATTAGAATACATGGAATTAGAATTCACTCTAATGATTCTAGAATTATTTTAATTCGATGGGATTCTATGTTCCCCTGATCCAGTAGCAGTGGGGTCTGAGCTCCATCAGATCCAGAGAGAACACACCCACCACATGGCCAGCATCCAGGCTGAGATCAAGAGCCTTCACAGGGAGGTAGAGGGGGAAGAGAAGCTCCCAGGAACCAGAGGCTGCTCCCACCCCTTCCACCTCCACCCCTGTTCCCTGCCCTGCCAGCCATGCATCATCCCCTGGCCCAGATGCATGCTCCTCCAGCCCTGGTAAAGCTGTGACATAAATATTGCTTTTGTCTATCCAGTTCTCTATGATCAGTGAAAATTATGTGAACAAATGAAGACCCATATAGTATATCCACCCTATGTTCCTGTTACAGACCCAGCCCAGACCCCATTCCTCTCCCTACGACCCTGCGTGAGTCCATTATGACATCTATGTTGTCTTTAAGACAATTTGAGATTTCTATATTAGTCAAATTAAACCCTACCTTTACTTACAATTATTAGAGACTATTGTATTGTCTCTAACACATTTTTAACTCTCTACAGGTGTTCAGGTATGAAATACCTCTAAACTACACTAAACCCTGTTGGTTTGCAGGGCTGGTTTCGTGGTCTTCTATGACCTGGTGCTGGGGTTAGATGCATGCTGAGGGTTCTGCGTCTAGTGCCTGGTCTCTACTCTGGGGGCCAGGAGGTGGGGCATCCTACTCCACTGCTCCCTGTGAAGTGCCAGCTTGGAGGGGGTCTGCCTTACTCCCACACTGTGCCCCCCGGGAACTATGTCCCACTGGCAGTCAAACAGCCTATGCCCAGGTAAGCACTGCACCCTGAGAAGAAAAAGTAACTGTGAAACTAACCCGTAGCATGTTGGCTGGGGTACATCAGTGACATCACACCTTCCCTTACAGAGAGACAGACTTGTCTCTTGCTCTGTTAGCTCAGTTTGCCTTTGAGTTGTGTGTGTTGTTCAGAAGGTCGCCGTTCGTGCCCACCCGGTTTGGAGCAAAAGGCACTTTGTTACATTTGTCTAAGACAAAACTCTCTTCAGGATGCAGCCGTCTCCCTCCTTGTCTTTGATGGTTGAGCTCCAGGCTGCTGGGGGTCGGCTACGGTCAGAAGGTCCAGAGGCTGGTGTCCCAGGGCTGGAGCTCTTCAACCAGCACAACTAGTTCCAGAGCGGGTAGTCGAGGGTCCCAGTACGTGCCCTCCTTGTCCGACCCTTCCGCAGCCCAGGCCAGCTGAACTCAGTTCCAGAGCGGGTAGTCGAGGGTCCCAGTACGTGCCCTCCTTGTCCGACCCTTCCGCAGCCCAGGCCAGCTGAACTCAGTTCCAGAGCGGGTACTCGAGGGTCCCAGTACGTGCCCTTCTTGTCCGACCCTTCCTTAGCCCAGGCCAGCTCAACTCAGTTCCCAAGGTGAGGGTAGACACCTGTCTGGCTGACTGCCAGTGGTTAGAATTAAGTTGGATTGGAATATCCATTCTACGTAATGATGGCTTAAAATAACAAAGAATATCATTACAGGTGATGACATAGGCTACAGTTGAAATCGGAAGTTTACATACACTTAGGTCGGAGTCATTAAAACTTGTTTTTCAACCACTCCACAAATGTCTCCACAAGTTTTGGTTTCCAATCTCCCTGCAACTCTTCAAGGAAACACACCCCTTACCATGTCAACATTACAGCTGTCAGCAGCCAGTTAATTTCGCTCTCTCCTTCCCTACACTGATCACAAGGACCCTCCCCCCATGGAGGAACCAAATCAGAGGTGAGAAAGAGAGACGTTGTGGGATGGAATCTCTTCCTCACCTCTGATGATGATGACTATGATGATGACTATGATGATTGAAGCATTTGGTAATCAGTAAAGGAATACTAATTCAGTCTGGAGAGTTGTGTGTCTTCATTTGATCACTTCCATTGATTGTTGTAAGTCAAATCAACTGTTATTGGTTGCATACACATTTGTGGCCTGCTGGAGGTCATTTTGCAGGGCTCTGGCAGTGCTCCTCCTTGCACAAAGGCGGAGGTAGCAGTCCTGCTGCTGGGTTGTTGCCCTCCTACGGCCTCCTCCACATCTCCTGATGTACTGGCCTGTCTCCTGGTAGCGCCTCCATGCTCTGGACACTACGCTGACAGACACAGCAAACCTTCTTGCCACAGCTCGCATTGATGTGCCATCCTGGATGAGCTGCACTACCTGAGTCACTTGTGAAGGTTGTAGACTCCGTCTCATGCTACCACTAAAGTGAAAGCACTGCCAGCATTCAAAAGTGACCAAAACATCAGCCAGGAAGCATAGGAACTGAGAAGTGGTCTGTGGTCCCCACCTGCAGAACCACTCCCTTATTGGGGGTGTCTTGCTAATTACCAATCATTTCCACATGTTGTCTATTCCATTTGCACAACAGCATGTGAAATGTATTGTCAATCAGTGTTGCTTCCTAAGTGGACAGTTTGATTTCACAGAAGTGTGATTGACTTGGAGTTACATTGTGTTGTTTAAGTGTTCCCTTTATTTTTTTGAGCAGTATATATATATATATATATATATATATATATATATATATATATATATATATATATATACACACACACACACACATATACACACACACAGCATTCAAAAATATTCAGATCCCTTTTTTCCACTTTGTTACATTACAGCCATATTGTAAAATAATTTACCTCAATCTACACACAATACCCCATTATAACAAATCAACAATTGTTTAGAAATGTTTGCAAATGTATTTAAAAAAAATTAAAATAATCACATTTACATAAGAATTCTGACTTTTTACTCAGTACTTTGTTGAAGCATCTTTGGCAGCAATTACAGCCTTGAGTCTTCTTGGGGATGACGCTACAAGCTTGGCACACCTGTATTTGGGGGATTTCTCCCATTCTTTTCTGCAGATCCTCTCAAGCTCTGAGGTTGGATGAGGAGCGTCGCTGCACAGCTATTTTCACATCTCTCCAGAGATGTTTCGATCGGGTTCAAGTCCAGGCTGTGGCTGGGCCACTCAACATTCAGAGGCTTGTCCCAAAGCCACTCCTGCATTGTCCCTTTTGGAAGGTGAACCTTCACCCAAGTCTGAGGTCCCGAGTGCTCTGGAGCAGATTTTCATCAAGGAGCGCTGTACTGTATTCTGTTCATCTTTCCCTTGATCTTGACTAGTCTCCCAGTCCCAGCTGCTGAAAAAAAAACATCCCTACAGCATGATGCTGCCACCACGATTCGCCATAGGGATTGAGCCTGGTTTCCTCCAGATGTGTCGCTTGACATTCAGGCCAAAGAGTTTAGTCTTGGTTTCATCAGACCTGATCTTATTTCTCATGGTCAGAGTCTTTAGGTGCCTTTTACTGAGTTGCTTCCGTCTGGCTACTCAACCATGAAGGCCTGATTTGTGGAGTGCTGCAGAGTTTGTCCTTCTGGAAGATTTCCTAGCTCCTCTGTAGCGATCTGTTAGAGTGACCATCAGGTTCTTGGTCACCTCCCTGACCCTTCCCCCCTGATTGCTCAGGTTTGCTGGGCAGCCAGCTCTAGGAAGTCTTGGTAGTTCCAAACTACCATTTAAGAATGGTGGCCTTCAATGCTGTAGAAATGTTTTGGTACCCTTCCCCAGATCTGTGCCTTGACAATCCTGTCGGAGTTCTACGGACAAGTCCGTCAACCTCAGCTTGGTTTTTGCTCTTACATGCACTGTCAACTGTGGGACCTGAGGTGTGCCTTTCCAAAACAATGATCAATGGAACGAGGATGCACTGGAGCGCAATGTCATGTCTCAAAGCAAAGGGTCTGAATACTTAAGGTATTTCAGTTTAATACATTTGCTAAAATTTCTACAAACTCACTTTATCATGGGGTATTGTTTTCATTTTAGATCAAGGCTGTAATGTAAGAAAATGAGAATAAAGTCAAGGGGTCTGAATGCACTGTATACAGATGTTTTCAGACTGGATTGCTTTATTAGACTGTTGGATTGAAACAAGCATTGAGGCACCTGTAAAGCTCTACACTACGTTAGAGCAGGTTACAGTAGAGGTAAGGGAGGTAATGTTGAGAAGCTGTCTTTCTACAGGAAGACGTCCCACCAGCATGTTATGCACCTTCAGAAGATCAGTGGAGTCCTGAAACATGATTCCTATAGCATAGACATTTAATATATCCCATGTTAAGAATCATTGGTTAACCCTGATTTTCTGATCCTACTTGGACACAGATCCTAGTTAACCTTTGACTGCTATAGCCCCAAGCCAGACAGTGACAGCCCAACCAGCTCATACACGCCACCACACCGGGTCCTTCAGCCTGCCCTCAATACAGACAAGTATCATGTACGGCAATCTAAAAACGGATGAGTGATTACAATTTTTTTTTAAATGTTAGTCAGATGACCTCCCTGTAGGTAGTGCATCAGACCCTGGGAGAACATGCCAACAGACACCACAGCCAAGGATTGTTGGCCGAGGCAGTAATGTCACTAAACTCTACCCAGACAAATGACTAACCACTTGGTACCTATACATTTTTTTTTTTTTAAATAAAAAAATTATACTGTAACCAGAAGTGGAATTAATTCTGAAGACAAGCGATTCAGATATGCAAATATTGAACTTTTATTACTACAAGTATACAAAAAAAGTCAGCAAGTGAGAGAATGTTCATATTTACAGAAACAAGTGTTAGGGGACAGGCATGCTCTGCTGGCTGGATGATCAGGAAGTCAAATCACACAGAAGAGTCAGAGGACGGCTTGGCGGGCTATAGGAAAGGAAGAAAACAGCATTAGTAGATCATAAAGTTAAACACCTGAACACCGCTTTAATCCAGAAAAACCTACCATCCCTGTCAGGGGTCCATTAATACTGTTGAGTTAATCAGTTGGAGGATTTATGAAACCTGTACGAGTCTTGGTCACATGTCAGGCTGTGGAGGTCAACTCCCTCTTGTAGGCGCAAATAGGGTGGTCTACAATCAGACTCCGGTCTGTTCAAATTGGAAAAAATAAGACTGCCTAGGGTGGGGTCCCCTTCCTCAAGATACCACCTTCCTGCGCTGCACCCAACTCCACTGAGAATGAGTTATAAACCTATCAACTCGCCTCCTGTGCCCCTTTCTCCTGGACTTCGTTGCTGGCAGAGCCGGAGTCGCCGCTGCCATTAACTGTAGTTTCCTGCTTGTTCTTTTTAGCATCTGTGTCCTTTATGGGGCTCTCCTCCATTTTCCTCTGTACAGGAACACAAACCAAAGTCAGCTTCTCAACATTACCTCCCTCACCTCTACTGTAACCTGCTCTAACGTTGCTACACGATCACAAAGCCACTGCACCACAACCAAAAAACCTAGACAGGAATAACACTAAAAGGAGAGAGCGGCATGAAAGCAAAGAAACCACCATTGGGGCTGTGGTCACCCGCAGAACTAAGAGAAAGCAAGAAATTCATGCCACATGAACATACTAGTAAAGGGGGCATGGATTGATTGGACTTGGGAGTCGCAGGGAGACCACAGTAACCTACTGACCAGGACATGGTCAGCATTATCTAAACGTCACTGCCACCCCAGGCTGGGACTAGTAGTAAGTAGCAGAGTTACAGGTCAGGCAGGAGCACCTCACCTTTTTCCTAACCAGGTGGGAAATGTCTAATGCGGTGTTGGAGGACACACCATCAGCTGCTGACGTGACAGCGATCTGAAACACAGGACAAGGGAATTGGTCATGAATATCAGCCTGCTTACTAAAGTAACTGACATAAGTCATTTGTTTCAGTAGGCACAAGGTTTCATTCCAGGTGCAAGAAACATAAGATGGACTTCAAAAACAGACAAAATGACCTGACTGGCTTCGAATGCTGATGGGCCACTTTTTTCTGCTGAAGCTGGGAATGCTGATGAAGTAGAGGCCCCGGCCTGGAAGAGCACATAAACCCACAGATCAATTGGAGAAACTAGCTGGATCCTCAACTTTCTCATTAGAAGTCAAGTGGACTGGACTTCTTCCTTGATCAATAAATATTTACTAGAACTACTATACCAAGTAATAGTCATTAGGACACATTTTAGATTAAAAGGAGCATTTCTTGGACAAGTCCCTCCCCGTTTGAAAAACAACACTGATCCTAGCCAGTATCCCACAGGTAGTCTCACCAGGGTCTGTTGTATGGCCACGGAGGCCGATCCTGCCATCCTCTGACTCTCCTTGGCGTCCTCCACCTTCTCAGCAATGTCAGGCAGCAGCAGTTTCAGCTCCTCCAGCTCAGTCTTCCCCTCAGCGCCATTCTCACCCTTGTCGAGCACCTCCTGGAGCATGGCTAGACAGAAATAAGGCATGCAAGTGACAGGTCAGAAATTGACATGTCATAGCTAGTGCTGTAGCATGACTGCGCAGGTAGCTTTCAATCAAGTACAAAAAGTTAATGTCATCGCCCAAATTGTTGCTGATAAGATACAAGAAACCCCCAACAGCAACAGTCAGTAAAATATGCTTCTGGCTCATTAACCAACTCATCTGATTCGGCCTACTATCTCAGATTCGATAAGAACCCCCCCCCAGCCAAATTGGTAACATTGGACTAGCAACACCTAGGTTGTGGGTTGAAACAAATGGATAGATGTGCTTTTTAGCAGACTTGTCATATTTATCCATCTTACCCAGGCGGCCCTCAATGACCTTGACAGAGCTGCTGTAGTGCTGGATGGCCTGGCTGTACTGGCCTGTGTAGCAGTAAGTCATTCCCAGCTGGTAGTGAGTCTCAGCCAGCAGGCGGCTGTGGGGGGGCAGGTGCTTCAGCTGCAGGGCCAGGCAGTCCTGGAAGTCCTCCACCGCTGCAGGGTAGTTACCTGGGAGAGGCAGTGTCAAGCTGAGTATGAAGTGATTACAACTACAAACAACTGTCGTGTGGTGCAAGGATTTAAGACCTGAGGTAGAGCAGGGTTTCCTCACCCTGCTCCTCCAGTAATCACAACAGTACACATTTATTGTAACCTGGACAAGCACACCTGATTCAACTAGTCACCAAGCCCTCAATGAGGTGTTTGTCCAGGGCTACAACAAAAACATGTACTGTTGGGGTACTCGGGGACCAGGGTCAGGAAACATGTAGAGGGAAGGGCAAGCTGAGCTGAAATGGATTCTGAAGTCAACATAACTACATGGCTGTGTTCAGTAGGGCATGCTGTAGCAAAACATGAAAAAAAAAGCTACAAGGACATAAAGAACATACCAGATTCAGCACCAACTTCTCCCAGCTTTAGATAGGCCTGAGCTGCCATCAACTGGTCCGCCTCATTCGCCTTCCTGTTTGGATGAGGTGGTGAGGGGAAGCAGGTGAAAGTTAATCCATGAAAATCATGTACACTAGGAAGTTTGTGACAGCCTTTTACAGGGAGCACTCAGGAGGTTGAGTTTACCTTTTATAGATGACCTTGGCAACTTCCAGCATCTCCCAGGCCAGCTGCAGGTTACCTACCTCCTCTTCACTCTCCTACAAGAGATGGGAAGAGTCAAACAAGGTTAGAAACACTATATACACACACAAAAGTATGTGGACAACCCCTTCAATTTAGTAGATTCGGCTATTTTAGCCACCTTTCCAACAAGTCAAATTTCTGCCCTGCTAGAACTGCAAGTGCTGTTAAGTGGAAATGTGTAGGAGCAAGAAAGGCCGGCTGTGAAGTGTTAAGCAACAAACTCAGAAAGGGACTGCCAAGTGCTGAAGAGTAGAAATCGTCCGCCGTAACACACACCGAGTTCCAAACCATCTCTGGGAACAACGTCAGCACAAGAACTATTCGTTGGGAGCTTCAGAAAATGGGTTCATGGTCAAGCAGTCGCACACCAGCCTAAGATCACCATGCAATGCCAAGCGTCTGCTGGACTAGTGTAAACTTGTTCTCTAGTGATGATTCACACTTCACCATCTGGCAGTCCAATGGACAAATCTGAGTTTAGCTGATGCCAGGAGAACACTGTGCCCAAATGCATAGTGCCAACTGTAAAGTTAAGTGGGGGAGGAAGAATGGTCTGAAGCCGTTTATGGGCCGAGCTAGGCCCCTTAGTTCCAGTGAAATCTTATCGCTACAGCATACACTGACATTCAAGATGATTCTGTGCTTCCATATTTATTGCAACATTTCAGAGAAGGCCCTTTCCTGTTTCAGCATGACAATGCCCCATGCACAAAGCGAGGTCCATAAAATAAAATGTAGGGATTGTGTAGAAGAACTTGGTTGACCTGCACAGAGCCCTGACCCCAACCCAGTTGAATGCCTTTGGGATGAATTGGCACACTGACTGCAGCCAGGCCTAAATGCCCAACCTCACTAATGCTCGTGGCTGACTGGAAGCCAGTCCACACAGAAATGTTCCACCATCTAGTGGCAAGCCTTCCCAGAAGAGTAGAGGCTGTTATAGCAGCAAAGGGGGGAGGGGACCAACTCCATATTAACACCCATGATTTCAATGACGAGCAGGTTTCCACATACTTTAGGTCATGTAGTGAGTCTTCATAAATTCATTGTGACAATGGGATAGCTTACCTTGTCTTCAGCAGTGCCTTCCCCTTCATCATCATCATCATCATCATCATCTACAGGTGGAGGCCAAGAGAACAGTAAGCCTAAGTTGCAGTTGTACGTGTCAGGAAAACCAATGACTAACTGTACATAACCAAAGACTGAAGAAAAGCTTGTCTTTAGTAGTAATGTGACAGCAGTAGTTCAACAGCGCAGTGTAAAACTTCAATTTGCAAGAGAATAGTTCATTTACAATCCCTTTACAGCCCTACTGTAGATTAAACAGCAATTGTGCAAAATCCACACTTAATGTCCTTCTGTCCCAATCCACGTGGTACACCCAAACAGAGTCCTACACCAAGTCTACCTTCACCCTCTTCCTCCATCTTTCCCTCAACTTCTTTGCCATTTCCATTCAGCTCTTCAGTCTTCACACCTTCCGCTTTCCCTTCAGGAGTCTTCTCCACCCCAGTCACAGGAGTCTTCTCCACCCCAGTCACTTTCCCTTCAGGAGTCTTCTCCACCCCAGTCACAGGAGTCACTTTCCCTTCAGGAGTCTTCTCCACCCCAGTCACAGGAGTCTTCTCCACCCCAGTCACAGGAGTCACTTTCCCTTCAGGAGTCTTCGCCACCCCAGTCACAGGAGTCTTCGCCACCCCAGTCACAGGAGTCTTCTCCACCCCAGTCACAGGAGTCACTTTCCCTTCAGGAGTCTTCTCCAACCCAGTCACAGGAGGTTCGAAATGCTCATTCCCGTTCTTGACAGGAGACTTGGCAGCACCCTCTTCCGTTGTTTCCATCTTCCCCTTTGGCTCAGTTGCCCCATCTTCCCTATGAGTGGTTTCCTTCTCGGCCATTGCGTCATAGACCTGCATTCGAAGCTTGTCCCTCGTTTCCTCTGAACCAGATGAATGAAATCATGTTACATTGTTCACTAACATGCTATTAATGAGCGCATGTAAAAATAAATCTCCCTGTGCCCAGAGCATGAACAAGCCCCCCCACCCCCTCAGTGAAATGAGCCGACTGATGAATGTGGCCCATTCCCTCTTCCCTGTCAGATATAAGACGGCACCACCTTGCCCAGTGACAGGGGGCCTATAATGACACTTAACCTACCAACAAAACAAGCAAGTTCAGCACTGTACAAGTTAATTGTACCAGAGAAATGTAACAAGCAGACATTAACAAAATGGTGGTCAGGTTGAGAAGCTACTGCTCACCATCCAAGTTGTCAGCACTCTCAAACTTGGAGTTCTCCTGCTTCTCCCCCTCTTCAGATGACCCCTCAGGGACTCCCTCCAGAGCATCACCCAGGACAGTGTTCTCCATCCTGCACCACCACAACCAGCCATTTAAGTTGAATATCCATAACTCAGAGCATGGTGCTGGCAACAGCTGTTTAACTGCAAACTGAACACATGTACAGCACATGCAGTATCCAACTTCCACTTACCTGGCAAGCTCCAGCAGAGACTTCCCACACAGGAAGAAGGCCTCTCCACACTCATCTGCGGTGTCCCCATACCGCTCAGCCCTGAGGGAGAAGGGAATAAAGCGTTTACTGGCTGAGGTCAGCTCATTGGCTAAACAGCCACATCACACCAACCAAACATCTTCACCATTAGTCTGGATTTGCCTCCCTCTCCAGCAACTTTTGGGAGGCCAACAAATGGTTGGGCCAGCCTACATGACCTGATCAACTTTGATACGCTGGTAAGAGACAAGCCAATCATTCGTGAATTTGTTTCGTACAACACCCCACATTTTGACAAACAACTTCTAGGAAAGCAGATTCAGACTGAATATAAACTCAGCAAAAAGGAAATGTCCCTTTTTCAGGACCCGGTCTTTCAAAGAACTCATAAAAATCCAAATAACTTCAGATCTTCATTGTAAAGGATTTGAACACCGTTTCCCCATGCTTGTTCAATGAAACAGGTGCATGTTCATTAATTATGGAACGGTCGTTAAGCCACTAACAGCTTACAGACGGTAGGCAATTAAGGTCAGTTATGAAAACTTAGGACACTAAAGAGGCCTGTCTACTGACCTTGAAAAACACCAAAAGAAAGATGACCAGGGTCCCTGCATGAACGTGCTGCAAGGAGGCATGTAGATGAGGCCAGGGCAATAAATTGCAATGTCCGTACTGTGAGACACCTAAGAGAGAACGCTACAGGGAGACAGGACGGACAGCTGATCGTCCTTGCAGTGGCAGACCACGTGTAAAACCTACACAGGATCGGTACATCCGAACATCACCTGTGGGACAGGTACAGGATGGCAACAACTGCCCGAGTTACACCAGGAACGCACAAGCCCTCCATCAGTGCTCAGACTGTCCGCAATAGGCTGGACTGAGGGCTTGTAGGCCTGTTGTAAGGCAGGTCCTCACCAGGAATCACCAGCAACAACATCAACTATGGGCACAAACCCACTGTCACTGGACCAGACAGGACTGGCAAAAAGTGCTCTTCACTGACCAGTCACGGTTTTGTCTCACCAGGGGTGATGGTCAGATTCGCGTTTATCGTTGAATGAATGAGCGTTACACTGAGGCCTGTACTCTGGAGCGGGATCGATTTGGAGGTGGAGGGTCCGTCATGGTCTGAGGTGGTGTGTCACAGCATCATTGGACTGAGCTTGTCATCACTGCAGGCAATCTCAACGCTGTGCGTTTCAGGGGAGACATCCTCCTCCCTTATGTGGTACCCTTCCTGCAGGCTCACCCTGACAATGCCACTAGCCATACTGTTTGTTCAGTGTGTGTGATTTCCTGCAAGACAGGAATGTCAGCAAAGAGCCCAGATCTCAATCCCATTGAGCACATCTGCAACCTGTTGGATCAGAGGGCCACCCCCCCCCCCCCCAGAAATGTCTGGGAACTTGCAGGTGGAAGAGTGGGGTAACATCTCACAGCAAAAACTGGCAAATCTGGTGCAGTCCATGAGGAGATGCACAGGAGTACTCAATGCAGCTGGTGGCCACACCAGATACTGACTTACTTTTGACCCCCCCTTTTGTTCAGGGACACATTCCATTTCTGTTAGTCACATGTCTGTGGAACTTGTTCAGTTGTTGAATCTGGTTATGTCCATACAAATATTTACACGTTAAGTTTGCTGAAAATAAACGTAGTTGATAGTGAGGACTTTTGTTGTTGCTGAGTTTTTGTATCAATTGATAGAACAGCAGAATTACCTTCAGGATGAGTTGTCTAGCAGAGGTCAGGTCAAGAGAATTCCATTATCAACATCAAATCCACAATAAAACCAATAAATGAGCCTCATAACACTTCAAATTCACAGTTTGGCCAAGCCATTGGCCTTAGTACTCACAACATGCCGCAAGCCTCCTGGAACACGTTGACTGCAGAAACTACGTCACCCATCACCAGATGCCTGTTCCCAGCACCAATCAATTTCTTTGCCTCAGCCATCACGTCGACTGAGCTGTGGTACACATTGAACAACAAATAATATTTTTGTACTTCACTTAAACCTACTGCATGAAAAGTCCCTGTGGAGTGAACTCAAGAACAAGTCAAACTTCATAAAATCAGTATAAATTCAGAAAGTGCAGTTTCTCACCTGTCTGCTGCAACAGCACTTGAAGAGCAGGACTTTTCTTCCATGCTGAAACAAAGTGACATTAATGCAGTCAATTAGAGACTAACATTGTCTAGTCTAAATAACTAAAAACAAAAGTCCATTGTGAAAACCAAATAGTTTCTGAGATGCCTGGGTAAACCTTTTCCGATGCAAGGGCTGAAGGTACCCTTGGAGCAACAACCTCATTCGTCTGTCAATAGACCTAACGCACCCTCATAAGTAATCTCAGCATGGGAATGAATTTTTTTCGATCGGATCCTCTAACCTGCTTCGAACGCAAGTGCTCTTCTCGGGAGTGCAGCCATCCAGGTAACGAGTGTTGGAATAAGAAACAACTTTTTTTTTTGCAAGTTGATATCGATTTCACTAAAAACAACGTTTGCGTTGAAACACCTGAATAACTAAAAAGTGGCCTTCGTAGTTTACGTTTAGGAAAGCTTTTTAAAATGTTCGTAGTTAACTACCACATGTCACCGCAGTTAGCACGTGCATTTCTTGAGTATTGGTAGGTGAAATTGCTTCTTGCTTGGCTAGCTACCTACTTTTCTATGCAACTAATGTTAGCAAGCAAAGAGACTAATCTAACCAGTTCGGGCTAACCGTTAACTATCTACGTTAGCAAGCTAACTAATTAGAGCTGACGTTGGCCAAGAAAATGAACATTATCTAGAAGTACAACAAAACATCGTCAAATTCGAGTTAACTGTAGCTACCCTGCTAATGTAATGCAATTCGTATCCATGCAAACTAGCTAACCGTAAGACTACGCTAACGTTTCATCTACGGCAAGCGCCATCCTTTGGGTTAAGTGTAACGTTACTTAGCAACGTTAGCTAGTTGGCCGCCACTGTCCGTGGAGCGGAACGTCTTGCTATGGTGCATGGGAACAATTTAACCATAGATAACTGTTAATTAACGTTGACTAACTACAAGTTTCGACTAGTTATCGGTAGTACACCACGGCTTAAGGACGCTGCTGTAGCTAGTAGGCAAGCAAACAGAACAAAAGCTAGATAACAAAAGCAGAGATAGATAGGCGAAGGCTCACCTTGCAGAGTTAGAAGCAGCTGCTATTTCCTCAGGCATGTCAGTGAAGCGACTGAGACTCTTTCGTGTAAATTAACACAGATTTGTCTAGGACTATATCAAGTTTAGCGCCTGTTCATTATTTCACTTTGTTGGCGCTTTTAAATACTGCCACGGTGTTACGCTTCCGCTGAACTTTCAACTTGAATTTCACTGAACGCGGGAGATTACATTTAAAGGGGAACTACCATGATACAATGTAACATTCTTATAAACATTGCTTGATCGATCATCTGAAAGGCCATTCAACTAATCATCAATCAATCCATTGCATGTAGCCAACTTTGTTACTGGTAAATAACAAACAATACATTTTAGAACCTAAAGATACAGATTATGTGCACAATATATACGGTTATTAAATTGTGCGATCTACAGCGGGCTAGTGGCGCAATGGATAACGCGTCTGACTACGGATCAGAAGATTCTAGGTTCGACTCCTGGCTAGCTCGTTTCTTTTTCACGTCCCACATGCTCTTTGACTTTGGATAGTTAGAAATAATCATTGACTGGTAAACGTACAGACAGCACATACTATATATATAGCAAGACCTAGCACAATAAAATAAGCTAACATTGAAATGTTCTAAAAGTCAAATCAGAATCCTGCTTTCATCCACGAGGTCCAGGGATGTCTTCATGACTGGGACATCAGAATGCTTGCTGCAGCTGTGTACTATTCTCCAAATATACTTTATTTTTTATAAGAAGCTCAGCTACGCATGGACTTGCAAGTAGGAAATATCTCTTTATGTTGAGTCGACTGTAAGCACTGGGCAGCAAGGTGATAGATGGGTTCAATACATTTAAAATACAAAACATTTTTATTTTATTTAACTAGGCAAGTCAGTTTAAAACATAACACTGCATATCAATAAACATGTCACTTCAGTGCTTTTGTGCAGCCCGAGTCCAAAAGCAGGTCAGACAGAGGTGTTGTTAGTAGTTACTGTTTCTGCATGATAACTCTCCATTCATAGTTTTCCCTCCTGGTAAATAAGCATTGTAATTACCCCTCGTCACAAAAGCAAACAACAAATCACTGAAAAGGGCAGTAACAGAAAAATTATATTATGACGAACATGCTATGTCCCAATACTCTCAAAAATACCCCTTTTCTCGTCACCCCATGCCACCATGACCAATGATCTGAAAGGAGATGGATTTTCCTCACCCTTCCTTCTTTCCCCTTAAAGCAAGGCTGCCCAACCCTCTTTCTGAAGATCTACTGTCCTGTAGGTTTTCAGTCCAACCCTAATTTAGCAGTTCTGATTCGGCTAGTTAAGGTATTGTTGAGCAGATCATTTGTAGCATCAGCTGTGTTAAATTAGGGTTGGACTGAAACCGTGCTTCTACACCTGCATTGCTTGCTGTTTGGGGTTTTAGGCTGGGTTTCTGTACAGCACTTTGAGATATCAGCTGATGTAAGAAGGGCTATATAAATACATGTGATTTGATTTGTAGATCTCCAGGAATAGTGTTGGGCTGCCCTGCCTTAAATGGCCCTCTTTTCCCTTATCAAATCAGTGGTCAGGAAGGAGGAAGACATTTAATGGAATTGGGACACAGCCTTGGAGGGGGTTGAGGAAGGGGAGTGAGTTCCCAAGGCACAAAATAGGGCAGCAGAGTGGGGAATTGCTCAGTAGGGGTCACTGAAGGGGTAGTGTGGATGTCCTGCATCCCTGGGGACGGGCTTCCCATCAACCTGCAACAACAATTGAAAAAAGTTACAAGCTAGCCAGGAGTCAAACCAAGCTAGCCAGGAGTCAAACCATCTCCTTATCCGCAGTCCATTGCGCCACTAACCCACTGAAAACTTTATGGTGAAATGTCAATAGAGACACCGCATTTTGTTTACTATCTTCTACCAGCTGATTACATACCGCAGATATAGTATCAGCTCACTATACCACGTTTAACTATTGTTAGCTGGCAATCACATAACCCATAGAAATTCAATAACAATACTCCCTGGTCTCACTTCTGTTGTACACATATATACCACTAGCTCTAAATCCACTCACTGTGACGGTTGGTACAATGTAGCGCCAGCCTCTGTTCAATGCTGTTATACACTTCATCTCTTCCGCTTCAAGGGTAAAGTCAAATACCTGAGGATGCACACACATTTAGATTAAGCGTACACTCAGTAGTCAAATAAATCATATTATTACACGACTACATGATGGGACTTCTGCAAACAGTTTTATGAGATGGGTAGGAATCTTTTATTTTATTTTTATTTCACCTTTATTTAACCAGGTAAGCGAGTTGAGAACAAGTTCTCATTTGCAACTGCGACCTGGCCAAGATAATGCGTAGCAATTCGACACATACAACAACACAGAGTTACACATGGAATAAACAAACATACAATCAATAATACAGTAGAACAAAAGAAAACAAAAAGTCTATATACAGTGAGTGCAAATGAGGTAAGTTCAGGCAATAAATAGGCCATGGTGGCGAAGTAATTACAATATAGCAATTAAACACTGGAATGGTAGATGTGCAGAAGATGAATGTGCAAGTAGAGATACTGGGTGCAAAGGAGCAAGATAAATAAATACAGTATGGGGATGAGGTAGGTAGATAGATGGGCTGTTTACAGATGGGCTATGTACAGGTGCAGTGATCTGTGAGCTGCTCTGACAGCTGGTGCTTAAAGCTAGTGAGGGAGATATGAGTCTCCAGCTTCAGAGATTTTTGCAGTTCGTTCCAGTCATTGGCAGCAGAGAACTGGAAGGAAAGGCGGCCAAAGGAGAAATTGGCTTTGGGGGTGACCAGTGAGATATACCTGCTGGAGCGCATGCTACGAGTGGGTGCTGCTATGGTGACCAGTGAGCTGAGTTAAGGCGGGGCTTTACCTAGCAGAGACTTGTAGATAACCTGTAGCCAGTGGGTTTGGCGACGAGTATGAAGCGAGGGCCAACCAACGAGAGCGTACAGGTCGCAATGGTGGGTAGTGTATGGGGCTTTGGTGACAAAACGGATGGCACTGTGATAGACTGCATCCAATTTGTTGAGTAGAGTGTTCGAGGCTATTTTATAGATGACATCACCGAAGTCGAGGATCGGTAGGATGGTCAGTTTTACGAGGGTGTGTTTGGCAGCATGAGTGAAGGAGGCTTTGTTGAGATATAGGAAGCCGATTATAGATTTCATTTTGGATTGGAGATGCTTAATGTGAGTCTGGAAGGAGAGTATACAGTCTAACCAGACACCTAGGTATTTGTAGTTGTCCACGTATTCTAAGTCAGAGCCGTCCAGAGTAGTGATGCTGGACGGGCGAGCAGTTGTGGGCAGTGATCGATTGAATAGCATGCATTTAGTTTTACCTGCGTTTAAGAGCAGTTGGAGGCCACGGAAGGAGAGTTGTATGGCATTGAAGCTCGTCTGGAGGTTAGTTAACAGTGTCCAAAGAGGGGCCAGAAGTATACAGAATGGTGTCGTCTGCGTAGAGGTGGATCAGAGAATCACCAGCAGCAAAGAGCAACATCATTGATGTATACAGAGAAGAGAGTCGGCCCGAGAATTTAATCCTGTGGCACACCCATAGAGACTGCCAGAGGTCCGGACAACAGGCCCTCCGATTTGACACACTGAACTCTATCAGAGAAGTAGTTGGTAAACCAGGCGAGGCAATCATTTGAGAAACCAAGGCTGTCAAGTCTGCCGATAAGAATGTGGTGATTGAGAGAGTCGAAAGCCTTGGCCAGGTCGATGAATACGGCTGCACAGTAATGTATCTTATCGATGGCGGTTATGTCGTTGTTTAGGACCTTGAGCGTGGCTGAGGTGCACCCATGACCAGCTCTGAAACCAGAGTGCATAGCGGAGACTTGTGAGACTTGTGGGATTCGAAATGGTCGGTAATCTGTTTGTTACCTTGGCTTTCGAAGACCTTAGAAAGACAGGGTAGGATAGATATAGGTCTGTTGCAGTTTGGGTCTAGAGTGTCACCCCCTTTGAAGAGGGGGATGACCGCGGCAGCTTTCTAATCTTTGGGAATCTCAGACAATACGAAAGAGAGGTTGAACAGGCTAGTAATAGGGGTTGCAACAATTTCGGCAGATAATTTTAGAAAGAGAGGGTCCAGATTGTCTAGCCCGGCTGATTTGTATGGGTCCAGATTTTGCAGCTCTTTCAGAACATCAGCTATCTGGATTTGGGTGAAGGAGAAATGGTGGGGGCTTTGGCAGGTTGCTGTGGAGGGTGCCGGGCAGTTGACCAGGGTAGGGGTAGCCAGGTGGAAAGCATGGCCAGCCGTAGAGAAATGCTTCTTGAAATTCTCAATTATAGTGGGTTTATCAGTGGTAACAGTGTTTCCTTGACTCAGAGCAGTGGGTAGCTGGGAAGAAGTGCTCTTATTCTCCATGGACTTTAGTACTACAGGATGCAAATTTCTGTTTGAAAAAGATAGAAAAGCTAACTGCCTGTGTATATTTGTTCCTAACTTCCCTGAAAAGTTGCATATCACAGGGGCTATTTGATGCTAATGCAGTACGCCACAATGTTTTTGTGCTGGTCAAGGGCAGACAGGTCTGGAGTGAACCAAGGACTATATCTATTCCTAGTTCTACATTTTTTGAGTGGGGCATGCTTATTTAAGATGGTGAGGACGGGATGAGGTCAATGTCATTCCAGGATACCCCGGCCAGGTCGATTAGAAAGGCCTGCTGGCTGAAGTGTTTTAGGAAGCGTTTGACAGTGATGAGGGGTGGTCGTTTGGTCGCAGACCCATTACGGATGCAGGCAATGAGGCAGTGATCGCTGAGATCTTGATTGAAAACAGCAGAGGTGTATTTGGAGGGCGAGTTAGTTAGGATGACATCTATGAGGGTGTCCGTGTTTACGGATTTGGGGTTGGGGGGCAATCAATTCACACATGGTATCGAGGGCACAGCTGGGGGTAGAGGGAGGTCTATAGCAAGCGGCAACAGTGAGAGACTTGTTTCTGGAAAGGTGCATTTTTAGAATTAGAAGCTCGAATTGTTTGGGTCCAGACTTGGATAGTAATACAGAACTCTGCAGGCTATCTTTGCAGTAGATTGCAACACCGCCCCCTTTGGCAGTTGTATCTTGGCGGAAAATGTTATAGTTAGCGATGGAGATTTCAGGGTTTTTGGTGGTTTTCCTAAGCCAGGATTCAGACACGGCTAAGACATCCGGGTTGGCAGAGTGTGCTAAAGCAGTGAGTAAAACAAACTTAGGGAGTAGGCTTCTAATGTTAACGTGCATGAAACCAAGGCCTTTACGGTTACAGAAGTCAACAAATGAGAGTACCTGGGGAGTGGGAGTGGAGCTAGGCACTGCAGGACCTGGATTTACCTCCACATCGCAAGAGGAACAGAGGAGAAGTAGGATAATGGTACGGCTAAAGGCTATACGAACTGGCCGTCTAGCACGTTTGAAACAGAGAGTAAAAGGAGCAGGTTTCTGGGCACGATAGCATAGATTCAAGGCATAGTGTACAGAGAAAGGTAAGGTAGGATGTGAGTACATTGGAGGCAAACCTAGGCACTGAGTAATTATTAGAGAGATATAGTCTCTAGAGACGTTTAAACCAGGTGATGTCATCACATAGGTAGGAGGTGGAACAACATGGTTGGTTAAGGCATATTGAGCAGGGCTAGAGGCTCTACAGTGAAATAAGACAGTAATCACTAACCAGGACAGTAATGGACGAGGCATATTGATATTAGAGAAAGGCATGCGTAGCCAAGTGAACATATGGGTCCAGTGATTGGTTGGGCTGACTGGGGACACGGCAATTCAGACAGTTAGCAGGCCGATGCTAACAAGCTAACAGTTAGTAGGCCGGGGCTAAACAAGCTAGCAATTAGTAGACCGGGGCAGGCAAGCTAGCAGTTAGCAGACCGGGGCAGGCAAGTTAGCCTTTGGGGGACGTCGCGATGGGGGTAAGTCTGTATTTGCCTCTTCGTGCGGTGACGTCGATAGACCAGTCGTGGAATTAGTAGGGTTCCAAGTAGCTCTAGAAAGCTAGCAGGCCAGTTAGCAGAATGGACCTTCAGCGGACGTCGCGCCTGAGGGGCCTGTTGGAATCCTCGGGCAGATTATGTCGGTATTCCAGTCGTAGAGGATCGGCGGGGTTCCGTGCCCCGTACCGGCAGTAGAAGGGGTCCGGATATTGTAGCCCAGGAGCCCTGGCCGAGCTAGCTTCAGGCTAATTGGTGCTTGCTCCGGGATGGAGCAAGAAACGCTAGCAAGGAGTAGTAACCCGGGATTGTGGTTAGCTAGTTGCGAAGATCCAGATGAAATGTTCAGAGTTTGCGGTAGGAATCCGGGGATATGGGGGAAAAAATATATAAAATATGAATAGGTCCGTTATGCTCTGGTTTGAGTCACGTTGTTCGAACTGGCGAGAGCTTTCCGAGCTAAAGGTTAGCTGATGACCGCTAGCAATGGTTTGGTGACTGTTAGCTGGCTAGCTTCAGTTGAGGGATTCCAGATCCGAAGTAAATGGAAATACTTTCGAAAAAAAACAACAGATCCACGCCACATTGGGTGAGGCGGGTTGCAGGAGAGTATTTAGAAGTTGAGGTTTAGTAAAATATTTTAAAAAGATATGCGAAGAAAAAGATGTAAAAAGATATATACAAGGGACACGACAGGACAAAGATGTCTGACTGCTACGCCATCATGGATTCCATGAATACATGGAATAGTAGTAGCAGGAATAGTAGTAGTAGTAGAGTTTTGGTTTCTTGCAGTATTAGACTGAATTGTGCACCAATTTACAATTATAGATTGGCATCATACAATAGAATACTACAAAACCACAATACTTGTGAAGAAATAGGCTTAGATAACAAAAAAAAATACAAAATACCCACCTGAATATTCTCTTTGATCCGAGACTCTGTCACACTTTTAGGGATCGTCACTACTCCTCGCTGTGTCTGCCATCTAGCAAAGAGACAAGATGTACATGGTTTCATTTGGAGAGAAAAATTGTCAACATGAAAATCAGGATCTGACCACTAGACCATATGAATGTTTGTTTTAGTCATTTATTTAATGAATTATTGTGCTAGGTGGGGAGGTCTTAATATATTTGGTATGTGCTGTGTAATACTGGTACATTTATCCTGTGTTCCTAAAGAGGTATTGGGATATTATTGAAAAGAGTTACGAGCTAACCTGGAGTAGAACCTAGAATCTTCTGATCTGTAGTTAGACGTGTTATCCATTGTGTAACTAACGCACTTATTGGCTAAAGGCAAGGTGTGTGTTCTTGTTTGTGTGTTTATTTTACACCCGTCTCACTGTACAGGCCCTGACGCAAGAGGATGTGTTCATCACTTCTCAGTTGTGGAACCCGCTGATAGGCTCATGGCAGAATATCAGTTTATATTCTGTACTTAATCAGTGTATTTCAGGTGTCTTTATTCCTGGCATTTGCATATGACATGGGGATGCTGGGTTATCATTGAGTAAAGAGTTCTAGGCTAGAACATTATAGAACATTACGCACCTAAGGATGATTTGTGCTGGGGACTTGTTGTACTTCTTGGCCAGGGTGTCGATTGCTGCTTCATCCAGGAGGATGGGCTCATCAGGATGCTTCCATGCCCGATCCGGTGACCCCAGTGGGCTGTACGCTGTAATCACCAGGCCTCTGTCCCGGCAGTGTCCCAGCAACTCCACCTGAGCCAGATACGGATGGCTTTCCACCTGGAAAACAGAGAAACATACAGTGGGCAGTGGGCTAGTGGTGCAATGGATGACTACAGATCCGAAGATCCTAGGTTTGACTCCTGGCTAGCTTGTAAACTTTTTCAATATTTATTCAACTGATTGTAAGGTAGGGAGGAATAATGTACACACAACACATGCCACATATCAAGAACTCCCTACCTAGCAAAATAGCTCATAAACCAAACACTCATACGTCGTAGTATTTAACAGTCAACAAACACTTGCAGTATTTCTGACAGGGACACAAAGAGACAGTAGGTGGAGGGTTATAAGCAAAGGATATTGGAAGATAGATAGTAGCCTGAGAGAAGACTGGTTGTGGCAGTGATAAAGAGACAAACATACAAACAAATACAACCACTTTCAGTAGGCTAGTGGCACAATGTATAACACGTCTGGCTACAGATCAGAAGATTCTAGGTTAGACTCATGGCTAGCGCATAAGCTTTTTCAATCGTTGCCCAACTGATATTTAGGTAGGTAGCAAGGAATAATGTACACACAGTCAGCACAAGCTGTCAGCACAAACTGTAGCTCAGTTGGTAGAGCATGATGTTTGCAACACCAGGGTTGTGGGTTCAATTCCCACGGGGGGCCAGCACAGATTTTTTTTTTTTTAAATCTATGAAATGAAATGTATGCATTCACTACTGTAAGTCGCTCTGGATAAGAGCGTCTGCTAAATGACTAAAATGTTTAAAAAATATATCTCCCTACCTGAAGCACAGTGGGTTTGATGTTGGCTACGGAGAGAACGTCGTCTATCTGTTTGCTGTTGAAGTTGGACAGGCCGATAGCCCTGACCAGGCCCTTTTCCACCAGCTTCTCCATGGCAGCCCAAGTCAGCTTGTAGTCGATGTCATCGTACAGCAGGGTGCCGTCCTCCGACTTGGGGAAAGGAGCGTCACCTTGTCTGTGGGGAAGAGCAGGCACAATGTTAACACTGTACAGTCATGATGACCCATGTACATGGTTTAAAAATTCAATAGGATGACCATAGAGTTAGTTTAACTACACAGCCACTGTAATGTGAACAGATAATTTAAAAAAAATTCTAATAGCAAGTCTACCCAAATCGGATTGAAATTAAAAGGAAATTCTGTCTGACAATTCTACACATTTATTTGCTGTAACATGTTCACGAATGCCAGTTATTATGCCTCTTTATAACAGAAGCAATGTTGAGTAGGCCAGATCCCATGGAGGATACTCACTGGAAGGCGTAGGGCCAGTGGATGAGGTATAGATCCAGGTACTCCAGACTCAGCTCCTTCAGTGTCTTCAGCAGGGCGGGCTCCACATCCTCCGGGTGATGCTGTGTGTTCCACAGCTTGGAGGTGATAAACACATCCTCTCGCCTCAAGGCCTGTATACAGAGACAGGTGTAAACGAAGACCACACAAACCTTTTCACCCATCATTGGGCTAGTACTGCAATGGGTAATGCGTCTTGACTACAGATTTGAGGTTTGACTCCTGGCTAGCTCGTAATTTATTTCAATCATTCACATGCCAAATATACTAATCAAGACCTTGTCCAGCTAGCACAATAATAACAGACCGACTCTGTCCATCTCAGTATCTGCCAATGGAGTCTATAGTACTAAGCCTTAGATACCATGTTTCTAGGGCTCTGGTCGAAAGTAGTGCACTAAATTAGGGACTAGGGTGCCATCTGGGACGCAACCTTGGTGTTGACTTACTTTGTCAGGGCCAAGTGTCTCCTGCAGAGCTTCTCCGATCTCCACCTCGTTGCCATAGATGGCAGCACAGTCAATGTGACGGTAGCCAGCCTGCAAGGCCCAGATTACTGCCTGTTTAACCTGGAATACAGCCAACACAACAAGACAACCACTGCTTACAAAAACCCAAACAGCAAGCTAATATTAATACTACACTGCAGATGAGTTAGGAGAAATATTCAATAAAAAAATGAACACCTACCTTGCCAGGTTCACTCTTCCATGTTCCCAGCCCAAGGAGAGGCATCTTCCGCCCGGTGTTGAGAACTGCAAAGTCATTTTTACCTGCCACTGCCATGTGTACCTGAAGACAGAGCAGAATAAAGATGTCAGTCAGGTAAAGCCTTTGTGATGTTCACATTGTGCATCTCAACATTGTGAAGTGGCTTACTCTTCTTGTGTCCTTCAGATCACTGGTTTGCATTGCCTGTAAATCTATGGGCCTAACAGGTGAGATAGATGTTGAAACTTTCAGCTTTTGGGGCCTCCTGCCTACTAGCACACTCCACTAAGCCTCCTGCCCATGGCTCATATGAACTGTTGCTGACTATCACATGACTTCCTTCCTGGCCATAGCATGGGTGGAAAGTCGCGCTTCTGTGTCAACAGCTGCACGAGACCTGACCACACCTGGACCCTTCTACTGTACTCTTACCATGGCCAGTAGAAATATCGAAACTGATCAATAATCACGATGCGCAATCTGGAGCAGAAACCGGCTGCGGTCAGACCAAAGCATGTCTGCAATCTATTGGTAATAAACGAGGTAGGGTGGACAAAGATAAAAATGTTCCTGTCTGTCTGTCAGAGGTGCAATGCCAGGCATCTGATAGATAACGCACAAAGGCAATATTCCAACAAATTGACATTTCATCGATAAATAATCTTTCATGCATGCTTGAAGAACAAGCGATACAAATGTAATTCAGTGCTATGATGATCTCGATGTCACTTACGTATCATTTCCTCTACATTATTATTCGCGATTTAACGTTATCCTTTCATTTTTTGATAGTCAATTCACCTGCCTTATGCAACATATACGATTGAGAATCTGATCCAAGTAGATGTTATGTGCTGCATATTCGCCCTGTCAATGCACCCTAATTGAAATGAAACCAACAAAATACACTCACTATCGTACAAAACGTCTAGCAGCTGTATTCATAAACATCCCACTTACAGGTATCAATCTGCAACAACAACAAAAAATATCTCTCTTCTTCAAAGCCCTGGCCACAAATAGTCAAATTTTAGCTGTTCAACAAAATCCGACTTCATTTTGCTGATATTTCCGTTTCCAGGGTTTGATTCAAGAGGGCTGTCCCCATAGAGATATATAGACTACTCATAATGGATATTTAAGCAATAACGCCAGAGGGGTGTGATATATGGCCAGTGTACCACTGCTAAGGGCTGTTCTTATGCACGCAACATGGTGTGCCTGGATACAGCCATTAGCTGTGGTATATTGGCCATATACCACAAACCCCCGAGGTGCCTTATTGCTATTATAAACTGGTTACCAATGTAATTAGAACAGTAAAACAAATGTTTTGTCATACCAGTGGTATGCAGTCTGATATACCATGGCTTTCAGCCAATCAGCATTCAGGGCTCGAACCAACCAGTTTATAAAGCCCATTTTAACATGGACATTGACATTGAGGGCTTCCACCATGCTTCTGCCATTTTAAAGTAGTAAAAGTAGTCAACTGGGTGGTGATCACTTATGTATATAAACTCTAGATTTCTAATGCTATGCATTGGCCATTAAGAGGCTTTGACGTCACTGGACGGCCATATTGGCACTCCCCAGTAGGAGCAGTCCACCACATGAATGAGGGACAGTACCATTAGTAATCTCTAAACAAATTAGTTAAAAAAATATATATTTAAAAAATGTCATTATTTTATTTGTATATTTAGCTCACATAATCTAATTTCAAAGTATGCATTAATGTGTCTGTAATAGAATAAATGTGGTAAAAACAAATGTAGACATTAATAAATGCATTTTCTATAGCTTCCAAAATGTTTTTTTTACAACTGTGAGGGAGTGCCAAGATGGAGGTATTTATTGGTGGGGATGCCTATGGGTTGTAGCCTCAATGCGTTGGACTAGTAACCGAAAGGTTGCAAGTTCGAATCCCCAAGCTGACAAGGTACAAATCTGTCGTTCTGCCCCTGAACAAGGCTGTTAACCCACTGTTCCTAGGCCGCCATTGAAAATAAGAATTTGTTCTTAACTGACTTGCCTCGTTCAATAAAGGTAAAATATTTTTTTTTTTTTTTTTTTTTAAATGGCACTTCCCGAGCGATCACAGACGCTATAATGGCACAGATATAAAGATGGGTCCTCTATATATCTCTATGGCTATCACAGTCCGTTCAAAGGGCTTCATTTTTCTGTGCAAGAAACCATCTAGATTTGACCAATGATTTATATATACACTAGAAAACATTTTGGAAGCTATAGAAATGTATTTATTAATGACTACATTCGTGTTTGCCACCTTTATTCTATTACATACATCTTAATGCATAATTTTAAATTATATTATGTAAGCTAAACAAAAAAAACAACAAACAAACAAACTTTTCCTTAAAGTATAATACTTAAATATATGTAATTTTTTCCCTTGTAACATTTAATTGAAATACTGTAGAATTCCATTCATTCATATGGAGGACTGCTCCTACTGAGGTGTGCCAATATGGCCGACCGGTGGCTTCAAAGCCTCTCAATGGCCAATACATAGCACCAGTCTCTTGGTGCGTTCGAGACAACTCAGAATTCTTCAACCAATAATAGACATCAGAGGGTTTGGGTGAAGACCTGTGGGCAGCCCACTGGAGTTTAAAACCATATAGTTTTGATTTTAAACCAATTGGTATGACAAAACATTTGTTTTTTACTGTTCTAATTACATTGGTAACCAGTTTATAATACCAATATTTTACCCCCTTTTTATCCCCAATTTCGTGATTACAATCTTGTGTCATCGCTACAATGGGCTCGGGAGAGGCGAAGGTTGAGTCATCCGAAAAATGACCCGCCAAAACACGCTTCTTAACACCCGCCCACTTAACCCAGAAGCCAGCTGCACCAGTGTCGGAGGAAACACTATTCAACTGATGACCATTGTCAGCCTGCAGGCTCCCGGCCCGCCACAAGGAGTCGCTAGAGCGCGATGAGCTAAGTAAAGCCCCGCCGGCCAAACCCTCCCCTACCCCATACGACGCTGGGCCAATTGTAAGCCGCCCTATGGGACTCCTGGTCACAGCCAGTTGTGACATAGCCTGGGATTGAACCCAGGTCTGTAGTGGTGCCGTAGACCGCTGTGCCACTTGGGAGGCCCCAAACCAATTACATTTTAAAGCTAGCTTTGAGGTAGCTTGCTTAAAAGGATTGTTCACCTAAATTACAAAATAACATTGATTTCCTTACCCTGTACACAGTCTATGGACAAGGACAAGCTATGACAGCAAGCCATGCTTTGGTTTAGTTTCCCTGGCAATGTTTTAGCATTTTTGACACAATTCCCATTCAAGTCATGGTACCTACAGAGCCTTCGGAAAGTATTCAGACCCCTTGACCTTTTCCACATTTTGTTACGTTACAGCCTTTTTCTAAAATTGCTTAAATAGTTTTTTCAACCTCATTAATCTACACACAATACCCCATAATGACAAAGCAAAAACAGGTTTTTAGAATGTTTAGCTACTTTATAAAAAAAAAAAACTTAAATATGACAAGTATTCAGACCCTTTACTCAGTACTTTGTTGAAGCACCTTTGGCAGCAATTACAGCATCGAGTCTTCTTGGGTATGATGCTACAAGCTTGGAACACCTGAATTATGTAAAATGTCAACAAAATTAGGTTGCTGTTACTCCCGTCCATACTGTTGCAGAATGCAGCCTTTTGACAGCATGTACTAAAGTCGATTTAATTGTTCAGCAGTCTTATGGCTTGGGGGTAGAAGCTGTTAAAGGAGCCTTTTTGTCCTAGACTTGGCGCTCCGGTACCGCTTTTCTCTGCTACCACACGGCAAGCAGTACCGGAGCGCCAAGTCTAAGACCAAAAGGCTCCTTAACAGCTTCTACCCCGAAACCATAAGACTGCTGAACAATTAATCAAATTGCCACCGGACTATTTACATTGACCCCCCCATTTGTTTTTGTACACTGCTGCTACTCACTGTTTATTACATTTTATCATCTATGCATAGTCACTTCACCCCTACCTACATGTACAAATTACCTCTAACCTGTACCGGTACTGGTATGTAGCCTTGTTATTGTTATGTTACTTTTTATTATTTTTTACTTTAGTTTATTTGGTAAATATTTTCTTAACTCTTCTTTAACTGCACTGTTGGTTAAGGGCTTGTAAGTAAGCATTTCACAGTAAAGTCTACACTTGTATTCGGCGCATGTGACAAATAAAGTTTGATTTTATTTAATCTACACTTACATTAGTCCCCTCGTTTTGTGATTGGCATTTAGGCTGTGACAACAAAAAGGCAGCAGACAGACCTACAGTATGTTTTAGCAGGGATGTTTGGTAGGGTGACCTGATTTGTAAATAAAAATAATTTTGTCAAACAGATTGTGAACCCAAAGCAGTGGCGACCCGTCATTCAGGGCAGTTGGGCAGAGTTCGAGACAGCAGATGCTACCTTGTCCGGGACAAGGTAGAACGTCCGGTGAACAGGGCAGGGTTCCCTAGCCACAGGCAGAGCATTTGAAACTGGAGGAGCAGCACGACCAAGACAGGAGAATGACACCAGATATAACAGACTGACCCTAGCCCCCTGGCACATATGTAACAGTGTAGGTTCCGTCCCTCTCTTCGCCCCAACCCAGGCTCGAACCAGGGACCCTTGCACACATCAACAACTGACACCCACGAAGCATCGTTACCCATCGCGCCACAAAAGCCGCGGCCCTTGCAACGCAAGGGGAAACCCTACTTCAAGTCTCAGAGCGAGTGACGTCACCGATTGAAACGCTATTAGCGCGCACCACCGCTAACTAACTAGCCATTTCACATCGGTTACACATAGACTATTGCAACATAGATACTGGAGACTGAGACAGGGGTGGGTTGGGGGACACTGTGGCCCCGTCCCGACAATACCCCCAGACAAGGCCAACCGGGCAGGATATAACCCCACCCACTTTGCCAAAGCACAGCCCCACTACTGTTCACACATTAGCCAGCTTTTGACATGATTTTTAAAAGTGGTTATGGCTAGTATGGCTTTGAGTTGCTATGGTAGTTTGCTCAACTCAACAGCAACTTGAGCTCCACTGTAAAAAGCATCTAGACATTATCTCCCATTTCTTTGAGACTAGCAATTGGTTTTCAATAGCGAGATTTGTATAAACCTTGCTGTCTGTCTGACATTTTCAACATTGTTTCAGTATTGAAATTTGATCTCCAGCTGTCTCATAGTAATGAACGTGTTGGGGTCAGGAGTTGGGATGAGACAGACAGGCAGGCAGCTTTTCTCAGCCAGTCAAAGTCATGAATCAGCATCATTTTTATGAATATATACAAAAAAAAATTAATAGAAAACAGGTAAAATGAAAGGAAGTGCAGCTAGTTTGCAGTCTTTCCAGCTTCAGTTTGAATAAATTGTGTTTGCTGTGTTGTTGGCTAGCTCCACTGAACAACAGTGTCCTGACGAGAGAGCACATTTTCTATGCCAGGTGAAATTGTGCATCATTAGGTCATTGTTATGTTATGGATGTATCCAAATAAACACTAGAAAACAGCTTCACAAATGCAAATGCAGCTACTTTTAGTTATTCTGGCTGCACTGTTTGATGTGACCATAAGTTAGCCGTAGATGACTAGCTAGCAAGCAAGTGATAAGAACGTTGCCAGCCAGTATGGCAAAATAACTTTTAGGAAGAATGACTGGGTCGCATCCGTAGATACAGAACAAAAGACTTAACGACTGGGTCGCGTCTCTGGCAACCAAACCGATAGAACGAACAACAAGCATTTCGTTACACTCGCATTAACATCTGCTAACCATGTGTATGTGACAAATAAAATTTGATTTGAAACACTTTTTGTGTCGAGACTGTCTTGTGGAAGGATGAAATAGTATGAATAAATTCATCAAAATAACGTTTTTAATGAAAATATGTCTATCAATATTTGAATATGTTGTTAAACAGTTGTATACAAATGAGGATGCCCTGTGTTTGGAGGATATATTGGGATGTTTGGAGGATCGAGATGAAACAACACCAATACACCAACAATATATCCTCCAAACAGCGGCTTCTCGGGCATTATCACTTAATTACCCCAGAACGTTATTCATTAGGACGATTCGGACGGGATTCGTTTTTCCAGACTGCCCCATGTAATTCTTTTTTTTTTCTTCAATAAAGTGACGGTTATGACAAACGCCTGGAGGTTTTTATTCTAGGCGTGAAGACGTTTCAAGATGCCCAAACGATAACAGGTTACACTGATAACACGAGCTTTGCTCCAAAGTTTCTAAACCATTCCAAACCATCTTTGGTATAATATCGCCATAATATTTGAATTGAGGAAGTGTGATCATAATCATTATTTTAGAGATCCGCATTAGACGTCCTGCTACCTAAATTCCCCCCACCCTGCAGACTTAAACTAAACAACACAAAAGCACGCTGGCACTTGTTATCAGTATTTCGGCTATGGATTCAAATTGAATGTGAGGTTGGGCTGATGGATGAGAAAGGGAACTTATAATTTACAAAAGTTTACCTCAGTTTTAATGCTACTTTGCAATATATTAAGAGCAAGTGTTGCATTAAATAGGCGCAATATTTTTTACTGACACATTTTGCAATGTTCAATGAATTGGCACAAAATGAATAAACAAAAGCATTCACTGTGAAATGATAGCCTACATACGAAGGGACTACATGTAGCCTATGCGCAGCACTTCGTTTTAACCATACCTTTTTTGGAATCAGATGGTTTTCTTGCTCAAACAGCGAGCACAGACATCTCTCTCAAAACACCGGGCTGTCGATTCGCACGGGACTAGTAGGCTATTATCAAAGGACCTTGAATTTAGTCGAAAAATGGTAGTCTCCATGTAAAAATGACCGACATGGCAGATTTGGACGGGATTTAAATTACGGATATGGTGATCTTTTTTAAATCATGCACATAATTACATAACTATCTCCCAAGTAAAACAAATCCTGTGCAAATAGGGTTTATGCAACATTTATTTTCTGAGCACAGTGGCTGCTGCGTTGGTGCTATGATTGGTGGCGTGTCGCATCTCAGAACGGTGGGAAGTTGTAAGTGGCTGAGACTTGTCACTGATTTACTGTTAAGGTGACAACATCCAGGAAACCTTTAACGGTGCTGTTTACCGGGGACTTTCCAGTTCCAGCCTGCAACTGGAAAGTCCCCAAAATATCCGCGGAACTAGTTTATCCTGCTTGGAAAGTCCAGACCGGCCGCGCAATGATTGAAGAAAGGACAGGGATTGTGTTTCTGTGACTAAGACTAGCGCAAACCCTCCAAATCATTCCGCTATGTGTGGGTGGGTATACCTTCTCTATAAAAGATAGAGAACTCACAGACGACAGGATATGTTCGTTGGTTTGCTCTTCGACAAAGGACCTGGCTTTTTGGGGATTCCAGTGGAGATTGATTTGAATGCTAGACTTGGTATTTAATGGCTACACATATTTTGGAACATAATTTAATATAGGGCCTAGACTATTGGAGGCTGTTCGTGGTAGGTTGCGTTTGTGTAGGCCATTCATGGATAGAGCTAATTTGTAACAATTTATTTTGTACTGTACTGAATGTGCGATAGACTACATTAGACTAGCCATATCTATTGACTAAAAAGAGATGACGTTTCGCAACGTTTTTATTGACTGAAAAGAGACGACCATTGTAATACAAATAGTCATTCTGGTTGTAAAACGTATTCTCATTTAGTCAATAGATATGGCTATTAGACCTAATATTAGACCTACTAGGCTAAGAACAACAAATAACATTCTTATAATTGTGAGACCTAATATTGGAACTACAAGGCTAGTGAGACCTAATATTGGAACTACAAGGCTAGTTACAACAAATAACATCTTATTATTTTACATTTACGTCATTTAGCAGACGCTCATATCCAGAGCGACTTACACATTGGTGCATTCACCTATGATATCAATATTATGATTGTGGAAACGTAGACAACCCTATTATTATAAGACATGGCTATTCCCAGCCCTTTGTTTGCCCACGGACCACAATTACTTATCAAATCGTGTATTTTAAAGTAATGTTTAGTCATAGAATTCTTTAATTATCACCTATTTTTCTCCAAGGATACCCTACATTTTCCTCCTAAAATAATGCATAGTCCGATAGTTTTTGAGTGTGCTCTGAGTCTTGACTGTGCTAATGTCTAAATTAGTCTCACTAATATTCTTCCTATGTCGAAATAGGCTACATTTAGTTGACAGAAATCTCATGTCACCGTTGCCTTCACGTTGTTGCTGTTAATATTAATTGTCAAGTTCAAAAAATACATTTTGAAGAGGCACGCAGACGAATGTTAAGAGCATGGGTATTTAATTATTACCCTACGAGGTGTCTACTGCTGGGTTTTTTTACGTGATAAAACGCACCTGGTCTATATCAGTCTTTGAACAGCGGGAAGAATTTTAAAAAGCTGTGGAACTGGCTTCGAACTCCACATTATAATTTGAGGTGTCTAGAGGATGAAGTAAAGTTGCCTAATTTCCAGGAGATTGAGCAATTTATCGAAACTAAAATCTCCCACCCCAAGGAAAGCGCCTGAAATTCAGGTTTACAACTACAATAGCGTAAGCCTACAATATCAATTGTCAAATTGTTTTACTGTCTGGAAAAGACAAACACAGCCAGGGGAATATCCAGAGTATGAAGCCAGGTGCTTTCCAGGAGATTGAGCAATTAATTAAATCAAAACATGACAAAATTCCCCCACCCCATGGAAAGCACCTGACATTCAGGGTACAGTTACCATATCCTCTGATTCAGAGGAGTTGGGTTGAATGCAGTAGACTACAAATGCAACCCAGTCAACATACATAAGACACAAACATTAAAACCAGATTTGTAGGTGAATTCAAAACTCACCTTTTTCAAAAATGTGCATGGTATTTCTGTTTGACATTTCTGTTTGATCTCCAATCTCCAATTGGAGATCAACCCAAACAACCCCAACATAGAAATAGAAAAACTAGAACTTAAACACAGAAATAGAAAACATAGAAAAACACAAAACACCCCCTGTCACGCCCTGACCTACTCTACTATAGAAAATAACCTCTTACTATGGTCAGGACGTGACAGTTGCTTAAATTGTAATCAGAATATTTCTTCTGTTTTGTCATAATCTTTGCATTGTTTTGTTTTTAAATGCTAATTAAAATAGCACATTTGGGATGTAATTGTTTGTATTAAAGGTGCCAAAAAATAAAGATGATTATTGTCACTATTATTATTACTATGCAAATTGACAAAGCTCAAAGCATAATCATAACATATGTAATATGTACTATGCAAGTAACCATTTGGCTGTACCGTTTACACTTTCTGTAGAGACCATCAACTTAGCAAGACTTAGCAAAATATTTCTATATAAAATGTATATTGATATGTGTGGTCATAACATGATTTTGTGACATACCACAACAATATCATGTGACCGTATCAAGTGTCCACCACATACATATATGGCGCATGCATCTGTTTATGTACTGAACATGTTCACCTCACGCAGGTTTCAACTCAGGTTGCATGGCCTTAACTTATGTATGGGATACAAAAAAAATAATACAATTGTGCCGTCTGGTTAAATATAAGGCATTTGAAATGATTTACACTTTCACTTTTATTTTTATCCTTAACTACATTGTGCCCCTCGCTATCCGTCAATAAAAAACAATACAATAAAAAATACATTTGTGCCATCTGGTTTAATATAAGGCATTTCAAATGATTTATACTTTTACTCAAGTATGACAATTTAGTACTTTTTTCACCACTTGGTGTGGCTGGGGGTTATAGCATTTCTTTCACATTACCCATCAATTTAGACAAGTGTGTCTGGGTAAGCATTATCTAATATTTATAACATATTTTTATCTGGACACTTTCTGTTTACCTGGAATTGTTCCTTATTGTAGGCTGCTACCACTTTTAATCTTAATCTTTACTACACTACTCACTGTTTAGTACATGACCTCACATGTGAGTCATTAAAGAGATGGGTGGGGATGGCTTAAGAGGGTGTGAACAATGCTGAATGGGTGTAGACAAAGGAGAGCTCTCCAGTAGGTACCAAAACTTTCAAAGGCCCTTTTCTCAAAAGTGAGTTTACAAGTTAATCAACTTTCAAAGCAGAATTACTTTCCCATTGTTCCTCAAAAATATAGTGTATGATATACCATTTTGAAGCTCTGAGTCTCTGTTTTTATCCAATGTAAAAAAACCAATTTTAAATGTTGCTACATAAGACCGATTTGAGCTGGTCAGTCACATATGTCTTATTCTTTTTTGTCATGTTTTTTGGGGGGTTTTGATACATTGTTATTGATTATTGTATTGTTGGGTTTTGAGTTTGCAAGAAGGGCATTTATCTGTACTTGTGCATGTGACATTAAAACTTAAATGTAATTTGCCATTTTCTTTTTTCCATATATGAATGTTGGGGTAAGCCATTAAAAGTAATTTAAAGGCAATACAAGATATGGCATGACTAGGCAGAGTGGAAGAAAAGTGACTGACAAGGTTATAAAGAAGACAGCTAATCACACTTTTTACTCCACAAGGTTAGATGTAACAGTATAAACTATAATAAATATGTGTACTACAGGCCATAGAGGCAAGCGACAAGAGAAATTGGCAGGTGTTATTTGTTTTCTAAATTAAACATGTTCAATGTGCCATGTGCCTGTACAGGAAAATACACTGCTAAAAAAAATAAAGGGAACACTTAAACAACACAATGTAACTCCAAGTCAATCACACTTCTGTGAAATCAAACTGTCCACTTAGGAAGCAACACTGATTGACAATAAATTTCACATGCTGTTGTGCAAATGGAATAGACAACAGGTGTAAATTATAGGCAATAAGCAAGACACCCCCATTAAAGGAGTGGTTCAGCAGGTGGTGACCACAGACCCCTTCTCAGTTCCTATGCTTCCTGGCTGATGTTTGTCACTTTTGAATACTGGCGGTACTTTCCCTCTAGTGGTAGCATGAGACGGAGTCTACAACCCACACAAGTGGCTCAGGTAGTGCAGCTCATCCAGGATGGCACATCAATGCGAGCTGTGGCAAGAAGGTTTGCTGTGTCTGTCAACGTAGTGTCCAGAGCATGGAGGCGCTACCAGGAGACAGGCCAGTACATCAGGAGACGTGGAGGAGGCCGTAGGAGGGCAACAACCCAGCAGCAGGACCGCTACCTCCTCCTTTGTGCAAGGAGGAGCAGGAGGAGCACTGCCAGAGCCCTGCAAAATGACCTCCAGCAGGCCACAAATGTGCATGTGTCTGCTCAAACGGTCAGAAACAGACTCCATGAGGGTGGTATGAGGGCCCGACGTCCACAGGTGGGGGTTGTGCTTACAGCCCAAAACCGTGCAGGACGTTTGGCATTTGCCAGAGAACACCAAGATTGGCAAATTCGTCACTGGCGCCCTGTGCTCTTCACAGATGAAAGCAGGTTCACACTGAGCACGTGACAGACGTGACAGAGTCTGGAGCCGTGGAGAATGTTCTGCTGCCTGCAACATCCTCCAGCATGACCGGTTTGGCGGTGGGTCAGTCATGGTGTGGGGTGGCATTTCTTTGGGGGGGCCGCACAGCCCTCCATGTGCTCGCCAGAGGTAGCCTGACTGCCATTAGGTACCGAGATGAGATCCTCAGACCCCTTGTGAGACCATATGCTGGTGCGGTTGGCCCTGGGTTCCTCCTAATGCAAGACAATGCTAGACCTCATGTGGCTGGAGTGTGTCAGCAGTTCCTGCAAGAGGAAGGCATTGATGCTATGGACTGGCCCGCCCGTTCCCCAGACCTGAATCCAATTGAGCACATCTGGGACATCATGTCTCGCTCCATCCACCAACGCCACGTTGCACCACAGACTGTCCAGGAGTTGGCGGATGCTTTAGTCCAGGTTTGGGAGGAGATCCCTTAGGAGACCATCCGCCACCTCATCAGGAGCATGCCCAGGCGTTGTAGGGAGGTCATACAGGCACGTGGAGGCCACACACACTACTGAGCCTCATTTTGACTTGTTTTAAGGACATTACATCAAAGTTGGATCAGCCTGTAGTGTGGTTTTCCACTTTAATTTTGAGTGTGACTCCAAATCCAGACATCCATGGGTTGATAAATTGGATTTCCATTGATTATTTTTGTGTGATTTTGTTGTCAGTGTAACAGTGTAGGTTCCGTCCATCTCCTCGCCCCAACCCGGGCTCGAACCAGGGACCCTTGCACACATCAACAACTGACACCCCACGAAGCATTGTTACCCATCGCGCCACAAAAACCACGGCCCTTGCAACACAAGGGGAAACCCTACTCCAGCCACATGGGGTCTCAGAGCGAGTGACGTCACCGATTGAAACGCTATTAGCGCGCACCACCACTAACTAACTAGCCATTTCACATCGGTTACACTCACCCCCCCTTTGACCTCCTCCTTTTCCACAGCAACCAATGATCCGGGTCAACAGCATCAATGTAACAGTGTAGGTTCCGTCCCTCTCTTCACCCCAACCCGGGCTCGAACCAGGGACGCTTGCACACATCAACAACTGACATCCACCGAAGCATCGTTACCCATGGCGCCACAAGAGCCACGGCCCTTGCAACGCAAGGGGAAACCCTACTTCAAGTCTCAGAGCGAGTGACGTCACCGATTGAAACGCTATTAGCGCGCACCACCGCTAACTAACTAGCCATTTCACATCGGTTACATCAGCACATTCAACTATGTAAAGAAAAAAAGTATTTAATAAGATTATTTATTTCATTCAGATCTAGGATGTGTTGTTTAAGTGTTCCCTTTATTTTTTTGAGCAGTGTATATTGCAATGTTGTTACAGTGGTGTGTTAGTTGGGGGAAAACATCTAAATACCTGAAATATCCATTCGCCTGACTTGCAAGGAGTTTCAGAAAATCATCTAGTCTTCGATTGGCAGTACCCTTCAGAAATTGATATTTCAAGTGCAGGAAAAATCTGTGATAAAATATAAAATCCCAAGACTGTGATGGTGTGCACAAAGCTATACTCCATAGATCAAATTCTGACCCTCTTGAATTTAATAATTGGCATTGTTAATGTTATATGACATTTTAAGATAATTAAATACCTCTCGGTGAGATTGTTGGTGTTGCTGTTCTCGTGGAAGAACTTCCTCCAGTGGTCAGCCCACATAGGAGAACAAGGGAACCAGTTATTTTTATGTAGGCCAAAGGGATAGGGAAGTGGTTCCTCCAATGATCCTGAAGCATCTTCATTAGTCTTTCTCCTGTGAAAATACAATATTGACAGAAAAACATAAAAAGGCACTTATCTTTGTGTACTCACAAAATGAGGACAATGTCAGAAAATAATGGGATCCATTTCAAGGAATGAAAAACCAATCAAAAGACAGGAAAGGCATTGACATGTAACTGTGACAGGGAATGCACTCATTGAAAGGTATAAAAGCACCACTTTACCCCATGAAGGTTGTATGTAGAATGTCCTGTCGTTGCTGTACAAGTCTACTTCTATGAGGTAATCATTTCCTGTGTAAATTATTAATTTAATTTATGGCAAAATGTTTGATCAAATTGGCTTATCTGAATAAATTAAGCCACAATTCCTTCGTGTGGTTTTTTTATAAAGACTCATCTATTCACTGATGATCATGGAATGTGATCATGTCCTGATATTCATGTGTCATGGAAACTATAGAAAAGAACTTGAAACACAGTTGTCAATGAGAAGTAGTACAAATACATTGTCTCAAAGTCGTGAGCAGCTGTCCAGATCTTTCTCGGGCAGAAGGCAATGTTTTTCTGGGTCTCTTCAGTGATGATGAATGTTGCCACCGGGGAGCCATGCCCACTTTCATCCCTGCCAACTAGTGCCTAGACTGCATAACCATAAGCTGTGAAGCCTGACATATATCATTGTAATATTATTGATGAATCTTTATTGTATAATGTAAATGGTTATTTATTCAAAAATTTAGGTCTCAAATTATTACCATACTAACCAGAATATGAAACGTCCATGGAAAGTAGATTCTTCCCACACTGCAACATTTTGTGCCTCTGCTCTGCATTTTGAAATATGAGCATCAGTGGTTGACCTGTTGCTCTGCAGAGAGGCTGATAGTTCAATGTCTCACTCTTAAGGGTTGTTTTCACAAACGAGTCAACACTCAATTAGTTGTTTTCATGATGCCTGTCCAGGGTCTTCATTTGATTCTTTAGATACAGGATGTCCCTGAGAGATGGGATGAATCCCCTGTCCGCCACCCACTGCTCTTCACCCTATTCATGATACTGTTAGCAATTTCATGCCTTGCCTTGAAGAGCCAAGATCTCAATATATGCGTCCAGGTCTGGGTGGATGCGGTTTGTCACATTCTCTGAGTGCGAATTCTCATGGCCCTTGTGCTCCAGCATCTTTCTGATGATACACACTTTTGCGGTGGGCCCATCGTTCATGTTTAGGACGCATACAGTGTCTTCGGAAAGTATTCAGACCTCTTGACTTTTTACACATTTTGTTACTTACAGCCTTATTCTAAAATGTATTAAATCGTTTTTTCCCTCATCCATCTACACACAATACCCCATAACGACAAAGCAAAAACAGGTTTTTAGAAATGTTAGCAAATGTTTTAAAAATAAAAAACTGAAATATCACATTTACATAAGTATTCAGACTCTTTACTCAGTACTTTGTTGAAGCACTTTTGGCAGAGATTACAACGTTGATTCTTCTTCGGTATGACTCTACATGCTTGGCTCACCTGTATTTGGGGAATTTCTCCCATTCTTCTCTGCAGATCATCTCAAGCTCTGTCAGGTGCTGCAGAGATGGTTGTTCTTCTGGAAGGTTCTCCCATCTCCACAGAGGTACTCTAGACCTCTGTCAGAGTGACCATCAGGTTCTTGATCACCTCCCTGACCAAGGCCCTTCTCCCCCGATTGCTCATTGTGGCTGGGCGGCCAGCTCTAGGAAAAGTCTTGGTGGTTCCAAACTTCTTCCATTTATGAATGATGGAGGCCACTTGTTCTTGGGGACCTTCAGTGCTACAGACATTATTTGGTACCCTTCCCCAGATCTGTGCCTCGACACAATCCTGTCTCGGAGCTCTACAGACAATTCTTTCGACCTCATGGCTTGGTTTTTTCTCTGACATGCACTGTCAACTGTGGGACCTTATATAGACAGGAGTGTTTCTTATTCAATTCATGTCCAATCAATTGAATTTACCACAGGTGGATTCCAATCAAGTTATAAAAACATTTCAAGGATGACCAATGGAAACAGGATGCACCTGAGCTCAATTTCGAGTCTCATAGCAAAGGGGCTGAATACTTTTGTAAATAAGGCATTTTTATTTTTTTAAACAAAAAATGTCTAAAAACCTGTTTTCGCTTTGTCATTATGGGGCATTGTGTGTAGATTGCTGAGGATTTTTTATTTATTTAATCCATTTTAGAATAAGGCTGTAACGTAACAAAAAGTAGAAAAAGTCAAGGGGTCTGAATACTTTCCAAAAGCACTGTAGTCCTTACAGCTGTTTGTCCTGGTGTCTTGTGGCTGCCCTGTCGACTTTCCTCGTGCCTTGTGTTGTTCACAGTAAAAATGAAAGGGTTGTGTATTCTGACTTTTGCAGACATATGACCCATCATAGTCACTGATGGAGCTTTTGATGAACTCCTCCACCTCCACCTCTGCCTCAACCACCTTCACCTCCACCTCTGCTCCACGACTCCTTTTGAAGTGTTCTCTCTTAATACATAAAAAATATATATTTGCCAAGAAATCCATTCTAAAAGAAAATAACAAATACAGCATATAATTTCACTCCTCTACCTTTACCTCCCCCATGTCCTTTATAAACCGCCTCTACCTTTACCTCCCCATGTCCTTTATAAACCGCCTCTACCTTTACCTCCCCCATGTCCTTTATAAACCGCCTCCACCTTTACCTCCCCATGTCCTTTATAAACCGCCTCTACCTTTACCTCCCCCATGTCCTTTATAAACCGCCTCTACCTTTACCTCCCCCATGTCCTTTATAAACCGCCTCTACCTTTACCTCCCCATGTCCTTTATAAACCGCCTCCACCTTTACCTCCCCATGTCCTTTATAAACCGCCTCCACCTTTACCTCCCCCATGTCCTTTATAAACCGCCTCTACCTTTACCTCCCCATGTCCTTTATAAACCGCCTCTGCCTTTACCTCCCCATGTCCTTTATAAACCGCCTCTACCTTTACCTCCCCATGTCCTTTATAAACCGCCTCTACCTTTACCTCCCCCATGTCCTTTATAAACCGCCTCTACCTTTACCTCCCCCATGTCCTTTATAAACCGCCTCCACCTTTACCTCCCCCATGTCCTTTATAAACCGCCTCTACCTTTACCTCCCCCATGTCCTTTATAAACCGCCTCTACCTTTACCTCCCCCATGTCCTTTATAAACCGCCTCTACCTTTACCTCCCCCATGTCCTTTATAAACCGCCTCTGCCTTTACCTCCCCATGTCCTTTATAAACCGCCTCTACCTTTACCTCCCCCATGTCCTTTATAAACCGCCTCTACCTTTACCTCCCCATGTCCTTTATAAACCGCCTCTACCTTTACCTCCCCCATGTCCTTTATAAACCGCCTCTGCCTTTACCTCCCCATGTCCTTTATAAACCGCCTCTGCCTTTACCTCCCCCATGTCCTTTATAAACCGCCTCTACCTTTACCTCCCCCATGTCCTTTATAAACCGCCTCTGCCTTTACCTCCCCCATGTCCTTTATAAACCGCCTCTACCTTTACCTCCCCATGTCCTTTATAAACCGCCTCTACCTTTACCTCCCCCATGTCCTTTATAAACCGCCTCTGCCTTTACCTCCCCCATGTCCTTTATAAACCGCCTCTACCTTTACCTCCCCATGTCCTTTATAAACCGCCTCTACCTTTACCTCCCCATGTCCTTTATAAACCGCCTCTACCTTTACCTCCCCATGTCCTTTATAAACCGCCTCTGCCTTTACCTCCCCCATGTCCTTTATAAACCGCCTCTACCTTTACCTCCCCCATGTCCTTTATAAACCGCCTCTACCTTTACCTCCCCATGTCCTTTATAAACCGCCTCTACCTTTACCTCCCCCATGTCCTTTATAAACCGCCTCTACCTTTACCTCCCCATGTCCTTTATAAACCGCCTCTACCTTTACCTCCCCCATGTCCTTTATAAACCGCCTCTACCTTTACCTCCCCATGTCCTTTATAAACCGCCTCTACCTTTACCTCCCCCATGTCCTTTATAAACCGCCTCTACCTTTACCTCCCCATGTCCTTTATAAACCGCCTCTACCTTTACCTCCCCATGTCCTTTATAAACCGCCTCTACCTTTACCTCCCCCATGTCCTTTATAAACCGCCTCTGCCTTTACCTCCCCCATGTCCTTTATAAACCGCCTCTACCTTTACCTCCCCATGTCCTTTATAAACCGCCTCCACCTTTACCTCCCCCATGTCCTTTATAAACCGCCTCTGCCTTTACCTCCCCATGTCCTTTATAAACCGCCTCTGCCTTTACCTCCCCATGTCCTTTATAAACCGCCTCTACCTTTACCTCCCCATGTCCTTTATAAACCGCCTCTACCTTTACCTCCCCATGTCCTTTATAAACCGCCTCTACCTTTACCTCCCCATGTCCTTTATAAACCGCCTCCACCTCCCCCACAATCATATTTTTCTTCAATGTCCAATTTGGGGTTAGTGGGAATCAACAGAATTTCTTTAAACGGGCCCCCAAGCACCCTCAGACTTGTCTATCAACCAAAGTTATTGAAATGTTTTACATTATATACAAGTCCATTGTCATGACGGGCCATAAATCCTAGACAATCATACAATCAACTATTGCAACTATTTTCATCAGTCTTCACCTACCTCTTGGTCCAATAAGTTTCTTCTAACACAAGTCTGACAACAAGTGCACTCTCTAACATGCTGAACACACCGCTCACGTCGCGTGCGTGAGCGCAAGCGTTGCAAAATACATTTACACATACATGTTATTCAATTATTGCGCCCACACTGCTTGCGCGCGCCAACAAGCGTCTGCGTTGCCAGGCGCTAAAATAGAAGTTTCTTCTATTTGTGAAGATGAAAGCGATGCAAGTCCTGCCTCTCCCATCTCATTGGCTTTTAGAAGCATATACCCCCGTGCCATCTCCTCATTGGTTATACCCACGTGGGTGATTGAAAGAGGAACTGAGGTCAGTAATACACCTTATTATGAAAGTTAGTTGCCAATCGCCATATAAAATCCAAAGAAGAAATAGCCTGGAAGGAGGAGAGATGACTAGAAATGATTCGGTTGACCGTTTTATGTGTGGATTAATTGTTGGAGTAGAGGACCTTGTGCATTTCAGGTAAAATAACAACTCAATGTTTATATCCCAGGAGAAATTAGCTAGCAACAGCAAGCTAGCTAGCTAAATAGGACACATTAGCAAGCAACAACCAGCTAGATAGCTAAATTGGCATAAATGTTTAATGCTTTTCGACCTGTCCCCAAATTAACATAATTGGTTCATAGTTTGTTTTGATATTTCAACCTGTGTGTTGTGATTGTGTTTGGTGAGGAGGGAAAAAAATCAATTTGCGCACAATGGCGCAAGCTGGAAGGGGAAGACACAGGGGGCAGCTGATTGACATATTTCATGAATCATATTTTCACAACCCATGCCAGGAAGATTAGTAGTAAGAGACAACAAAGTGATATCAACTGATATCAATCAACAATTCAGCTTCATTAAACTTAGGTAGACATATGTACATCATTGCTATTGTTACGTTCTTATTTTTCAGAGTAAATAACTCACGGACACTAGAGAAGCTTTAACCAAGTTTAATTCTTCCCAAAGGTTCTGTACAGCTGTAATTCAGACAGCAAAACATTTCTCTCCATCACAGTTATATATACATCCTACTTAAGACATGCCTTCTCTCCAATCCTTACATCTTATGGTTCAACAGAAAGAGGGTAACAGGATACCAAACCCTTATTACTCCCTTAAGGGAATCTGTCCTCACCTCCTGACCTCAACCCCTCCTTCATCTAATCCACAGATGTCCATTTGTCTCCCCTGTATCAACACGGTGCTCTGCTCCCGTCCCCCAACACATTCCACAGCTATCTGTCTTTCTACAGGGACCCAGTCTCTTTCTCCTTTGATTCTATGCTTCTTTCCTATCATTTATTTAATATCTCAATGTTCAAAATGTCGAATCCAACACTATCAACCTCTTGCCTTGGGGGACATGGTAACAGGACACAATGCAACTATACAGACTGAAAGTGGGAAGAGAGGGAGAGAGAGAGAGAGACGCAGTCCATCACCAGCATAACTTTCGTTTTTGTATCTAAAATCCAGAAATTCTACTCGTAATCTAATTCGTTAGCTAGTTTGCTCAGTTTACATATTGCATGGATGGTATTTAGCTCACTATCTGTCAGTCAATTCTGCTAAGTCTTGCGTCACCAACGGTAGCTAGCTAGCTACTTTGCCACTTTGGACGCGGCAGGCAGGCTGCTTCTCCTTGGACGCGGCAGTCGAAGCGTTGCTGAGAGACCATTGGCTATCGAACGGCCAATGGTGTGAGGCATGGGTCTTGGTGGCTTGGGAGCTTCCCTGGAGGAATATTTTGGGCTGGCGGAGGTGAAGAAAAGGAAGGAGAATGGCTGCGAGTAGTGTGGACGTAACGGGAGAAATGGAGAAAAGGTTGGAGAAGCAACAGTTGTGCTGGAGTGCAGTCAATATGGGTGACCGTTCTGATGCTATGGAGCGGGAGGATGAGGGTCAAGGATCTGAATGGTCTGTAGAGGAAAGACAGGAAGAAGAGCGATCCTGATACTGAAAGCAGTGGAGCGTCTAATGAAGAAAGCAAAAAGAGTGTCAATGTAGGAAGCAAGAGTAATAATGTGATAGAGTGGAAAGTGGCGATGGTGTTTGATGAGACCACAGGGCCTCATTTACACGCTATCCAACTATCTAATGCCGTAGAAAAAGAGATAAGTGAAGTTAAACTAGCCTGGTTAATTGGAAATGGCCCTGTATATTGCTAATATTTTGTGGTAGCCAGGCTCAGCAAGAGAATATTCTGCAAATGGAAAAGCATATTGGGAAGAACATTAAAAGCCATGTACCGGATGATTATGCTAGGTTGAGGGAAGTCATCACTGGGGTCCCAATATCTATGTCCACAGATGATATTAAAGAAAATGTGAAGGGAGGCAGAGTGATTGAGGTCGAAAGGTTGATCAGTAGGAAAGAGGGTGAAAGAAGTGAAAGCTTATCAATGATGCTGAGGTTTGAGCATGTTTTGCTGGGAAAAGTACAGATAGCATTCCTTAGTTTCAATGTCAGAGAATTTGTCCCATATGCACTGCAGGGTTTTAAATGCCAAATAATTGGACATGTTGGGACATGCTGAGTGTAAATGGGATATGCTCAGTGTAAAGGAAAGAAAAGATGTGCCAAGTGTGGAGGGGAACATGATTACGGTGAATGAGGAAGCAATGTGAAGGTTAAGTGCTGTAATTGTGGGGGATTACACAGTGCAGTATTTGGTGGATGCCAGGAGCAAAGAGAGGCTAGAGAGGCTCAGAAATATGGGATCAGTCGTGGTGTATCATATGCAGAGGCTGTAAGACAGACTGGTAGAACTACAATGCGGACTGATGGAGCTTACATGGATGTTCCTGTAGTATTGGACCTACTGTCAGGGCTGGTGCTTCTGATGGTTCAAGGCCTGTTCAGAAATCTTGCACTCATGAATGTGCGGTGTCAAAGGACACGTTGATCATTAATACAGTTGACTTCATAGCTTTTATTGGTAAGGTTATCAATACGACTCGGGTTGTGGAAAGCAGAAATGCCAGGTTGAAGGTTATTGTGGAGACGACAAAAGAGATATTGGGGGTAAAAGATGTTACTGTTAAAATGGTTGTTGACATGCTGCACAATCCCAAGAGTGGAATGTTTCAGCACGATATAGATAAAGTTCAATGGGGTAGGGGAGTTTGGGAGGATTTTTGGGGGGGAGTGGGAGAAGTTAGTAGGGATTTATTTTGTTTAAAATTGTATTTTTCATGGTAGTACAGAATCAGACAGATCATGATTGATCGTACATTCCAGCGCAGTAGGTGGCGGTGTGCACTTTAAACTTTTGTATGTGGACTGCCATGATATCAGTATATCTATAAGAGATTACCAGTTGTGCAAAATTCACAAAGAGTAGGTTTTTGTTTGTTTGGGGGATGTCTGCGCTCTCTCTCTCTCTGTCTCTCTGCCTGATTCCTCTCTAACCTCTCTCTTTCTCTCTGCCTGATTCCTCTCTAACCTCTCTCTCTCTGTTTACATCCTCTCTGACCTCTCTCTTCTTGCGTCCTCTCTGACCTCTCTCTCTGTCACTGTCTGCTTCCTCTCTAACCTCTCTCTGTCTCTCTGTCTCTCTGCCTCTCTCTGGCACTCTCTCTCTCTCTGTGCTTGCTCACCACTGAGCGCCACATCACTGATCACCACTCTGTCTCAGAAGCCTACTCCCTGTAAAGCAATGTTATGAGACAAGCAAAAAAAATCCTGCACCCCCTGTCAAAAAATAATAATGTTGTCTCTGACTGTAGCATACAGCGCAGTTTCTATTTTAGCGGGTTAGTGTCGGGTGCGGCCCTCAGAGTTATTAGCAATTGTGGGCAAGGGCGGGTGAAAAAACAGCTGACCCGCGCGCACCACTAGTCTGCAGCACTAAATACAATAAAGGTTTTCGGTTTTATTTATTCATTCCAAAGAAAATAAGTGAAAGACAAAACAGTACAGATAAATAACTGGTAAAAACAGTGTGCAGGTAAGGTTGGAAGCACAAAAGGGCTGATATAAACACCACACCAGAAATATACACTACCGTTCAAAAGTTTGGGGTCACTTAGAAATGTCCTTGTTTTTGAAAGAAAAGCAAATTTTTTGTCCATTAAAATAACATCAAATGTATCAGAAATACAGTGTAGACATTGTTCATGACTGTTGTAGCTGGAAACGGCTGATTTTTAATGGAATATCCACATAGGCGTACAGAGGCCCATTATCAGCAACCATCACTCCTGTGTTCCAATGGCAAATTGTGTTAGCTAATCCAAGTTTATCATTTTAAAAGGCTAATTGATCATTAGAAAACCATTTAGCAATTATGTTAGCACAGCTGAAAACTGTAGTCCTGATTAAAGAAGCAATAAAACTGGCCTTCTTTAGACTAGTTGAGTATCTGGAGCGTCAGTATTTGTGGGTTCGATTACAGGCTCAAAAAGGCCAGAAACAAAGACCTTTCTTCGGAAACTTGTCGGTCTATTCTTGTTCTGAGAAATGAAGGCTATTCCATGTGAGAAATTTCCAAGAAACTGAAGATCTCATACAACGCTGTGTACTACTCCCTTCATAGAACAGAGCAAACTGGCACTAACCAGAATAGAACGAGGAGTGGGAGGCCCCGGTGCACAACTGAGCAAGAGGACAAGCACATTAGAGCGTCTAGTTTGAGAAACAGACGCCTCATAAGTCCTCGACTAGCAGCTTCATTAAATAGTACCCGCAAAACACCAGTCTCAACTAGAGGTCGACCGATTAATCAGAATGGCCGATTAATTAGGGCCGATTTCAAGTTTTCATAACAATCGGTAATCGGAATTTTTGGACACCAATTGTGGCCGATTTATATTTATTAAAACTATTTTTCCTTACCTTTATTTAACTAGGCAAGTCAGTTAAGAGCACATTCTTATTTTCAATGACAGCCTAGGAACCGTCGGTTAACTGCCTTGTTCAGGGGCAGAACGACAGATTTTTACCTTGTCAGCTCGGGGATTCGATCTTGCAACCTTCCGGTTACTAGTCCAACGCTCTAACCACCTGCCTTACATTGCACTCCACGATGTCACGTCCTGATCAGTAAAAGAGGTTGTTTGTTATTGTAGTTTCGTCAGGGCGTGGCAGGGGGTGTTTGTTTAGTGCGTTTGGTTTTTTTGGGGGTATGTTCTATGTTAGTATATTTCTATGTCTGTGTCTATTTAGTCTATGTTCAGGGTTTTGGTTTGGCCTTCAATTAGAAGCAGCTGTTCTTCGTTGCTTTTAATTGGAGGCCATATTTAAGTAAGAGGTTTTTGTCACTGTGTTTGTGGGTAGTTGTTCCGTGTATAGCGTGTTGCCTTACAGGACTGTCTTCGTTGGTGTTTGTTATTTTGTTCAGTGTTCAATAAAAGAGGAGTATACACATTCCCGCTGCATTTTGGTCTAATCCATACGACGAACGTGACAGAACTACCCACCAACAACGGACCAAGCACCGGAGGAAGGAGCAGAAAGAGGAGTATAAGGAGTCATGGACTTGGGAGGAGATATTAGCTGGAGAAGGACTATGGAAGACTGGAGAGGACCGGGAATGCTATGCAGGAACACGGCTGGCAAGGAAGCCTGAGAGGCACACGGGGAGTTGGGCAGAGTCAGGATGGAGACCTGAGCCAACTCTCCGTGCTTATTATGGGGAGCGATGAATGAATGAATGAATGAATGAAGAAGGCACCGAGCTATGCGGAAATGCGTACTGTATTGTGAAGAAGCATTCAAAGGCCGGTGCGATCAATGGCAGCTCCTCAGCGTGGCCAGGCTAAAAAACACCCCCAAAGCATAATGTTTCCACCTCCATGTTTGACGGTGGAGATGGTGTTCTTGGGGTCATAGGCAGCATTCCTCCTCCTCCAAACACGGCGAGTTGAGTTGATGCCAAAGAGCTCCATTTTGGTCTCATCTGACCACAACACTTTCACCCAGTTGTCCTCTGAATCATTCAGATGTTCATTGGCAAACTTCAGACGGGCATGTATATGTGCTTTCTTGAGCAGGGGGACCTTGCGGGCGCTGCAGGATTTCAGTCCTTCACGGCGTAGTGTGTTACCAATTGTTTTCTTGGTGACTATGGTCCCAGCTGCCTTGAGATCATTGACAAGATCCTCCCGTGTAGTTCTGGGCTGATTCCTCACCGTTCTCATGATCATTGCAACCCCACGAGGTGAGATCTTGCATGGAGCCCCAGGCCGAGGGATATTGACAGTTCTTTTGTGTTTCTTCCATTTGCGAATAATCGCACCAAATGTTGTCACCTTTTCACCAAGCTGCTTGGCGATGGTCTTGTAGCCCATTCCAGCCTTGTGTAGCTCTACTATCTTGTCCCTGACATCCTTGGAGAGCTCTTTGGTCTTGGCCATGGTGGAGAGTTTGGAATCTGATTGATTGATTGCTTCTGTGGACAGGTGTCTTTTATACAGGTAACAAGGTGCGGTTAGGAGCACTGCCTTTAAGAGTGTGCTCCTAATCTCAGCTCGTTACCTGTATAAAAGACACCTGGGAGCCAGAAATCTTTCTGATTGAGAGGGGGTCAAATACTTATTTCCCTCATTAAAATGCAAATCAATTTATAACATTTTTGACATGTGTTTTTCTGGATATTTTTGTTGTTATTCTGTCTCTCACTGTTCAAATAAACCTACCATTAAAATTATAGACTTATCCTTTATCAGTGGGCAAAAGTACAAAATCAGCAGGGGATCAAATACTTTTTTCCCCCACTGTATATATATACAATTTCCTACTCATTCATTACTGCTTCAGTGCTTGTTGTAGGCTGGGTGGATATAGGAAGAAAGCGCATTTTATGGCTTATAAAAGCATTGACAGTGCAGAGTAAGAACTAACATAGACTCACTTATAAAAACAGCATCTCTTTGCTGTATTCGTTGACAGTCTCTCTCTAGTCATGGTTTTAAAATTTCACAGCATCAACTTTGCACCAAGGTAAAGACAGATTCAGGTTGGATATTCTACGGATATTCGCCTGTAGTTTTCCTTTCGTCCACCAACAGCAGTTAGGGACCGTAAAAATAGTGACAAATGAATTTTTTCTAATTTCAATAGCTCTTTAACCATTACTCCTAAAACTTTCAAAACTGGTTCTAGCTAACCCGATGGCATAGACACACATTGCATACACTTCTTTTGTCGAGTTACATCTCGCACTATTTAAAATTATTTATTTCAATGTTTGAATTTCAATAGCTCCTTGGTCATGTGACCGACTGACTTAAAGCAAGGTTCAGAATGTACACTCAGTGGGCCTACACATTGCACACCCTTTAGTTGTCAATTTTCATCTCACATGTTTCTACATGAATTTTTTTTACTTTCTAATTTCAATAGCTCCTAGGTCATGTGACCTACTGGACTCAAACAAGGTTCAGAATGTCCACTGACTACCCTTCTATATTGCACACCCGTTAGTTGTCAATTTTCATCTCACACGTTTTTACATTAATTTTTTACAAACTTTCACATTTCAATAGCTCCCTGGTCATGTGACCTACTGACTTCACACAAAGTTCAGAATGTACACTCAGTGGGCTTACACATTGCACAACCTGGCCAGCTACACTTTCAAACAAAGTCAACAACGCGGCCACTGCTAGCTAGCCTACTTTACCAGCCAGCAGTACTGTATCATTTTAGTCATTTTAGTCAATAAGTTGTCTTTGTCATAGTTTGTCATAGTTTGATAATTGTGTAGTTTAGAGTAATTATCGAGGTTAGCTGGCCAGCTATTTTCGTCCCCCGCGACGCCATTTCCAAACCTAGCCAACTATTACCGACGAGCAGCATTGTAGAAACTAAATGCATTACAAAGGAACGTCTTGATTATTGTTATGTTAGCTAGCTACATAGCTGCCTTTGTATCATGATAAGGTGTAGCCCTGAAACTATCGAGGTTACCTAGCCAGCTACACTTTCAAACAAAGTCAACAACGCAGCCACTGCTAGCTAGCCTACTTCACCAGCCAGCAGTACTGTATCATTTTAATCATTTTAGTCAAAAGATTTTTGCAAAGTAAGCTAACTTTCTGAACATTCGAGACGTGTAGTCCACTTGTCATTCCAATCTCCTTTGCATTAGCGTAGCCTCTTCTGTAGCCTGTCAACTATGTGTCTGTCTATCCCTGATCTCTCCCCTCTGCACAGGCCATACAAACGCTTCACACTGCGTGGCCGCTGCCACTCTAACCTGGTGGTCCCAGCGCGCACGACCCACGTGGAGTTCCAGGTCTCCGGCAGCCTCTGGAACTGCCGGTCTGCGGCCAACAAGGCAGAGTTCATCTCAGCCTATGCTACCCTCCAGTCCCTCGACTTCTTGGCGCTGACGGAAACATGGATTACCACAGATAACACTGCTACTCCTACTGCTCACTCCTCGTCTGCCCACGTGTTCTCGCACACCCCGAGAGCTTCTGGTCAGCGGGGTGGTGGCACTGGGATCCTCATCTCTCCCAAGTGGACATTCTCTCTTTCTCCCCTGACCCATCTGTCTATCGCCTCCTTTGAATTCCATGCTGTTACAGTTACCAGCCCTTTCAAGCTTAACATCCTTATCATTTATCGCCCTCCAGGTTCCCCTGGAGAGTTCATCAATGAGCTTGACGCCTTGATAAGTTCCTTTCCTGAGGATGGCTCACCTCCCACAGTTCTGGGTGACTTTAACCTCCCCACGTCTACCTTTGACTCATTCCTCTCTGCCGCCTCCTTTCCACTCCTCTCCTCTTTTGACCTCACCCTCTCACCCTACTCACAAGGCAGGCAATACACTTGACCTCATCTTTACTAGATGCTGTTCTTCCACTAATCTCATTGCAACTCCCCTCCAAGTCTCCGACCACTACCTTGTATCCTTTTCCCTCTCGCTCTCATCCAACACTTCTCACTCTGCCCCTACTCGGATGGTATTGCGCCGTCCCAACCTTCGCTCTCTCTCTCCCGCTACTCTCTCCTCTTCCATCCTATCATCTCTTCCCTCTGCTCAAACCTTCAACCTATCTCCTGATTCTGCCTCCTCAACCCTCCTCTCCTCCCTTTCTGCATCCTTTGACTCTCTATGTCCCCTATCCTCCAGGCCGGCTCGGTCCTCCCCTCCTGCTCCGTGGCTCGACGACTCATTGCGAGCTCACAAAACAGGGCTCCGGGCAGCCGAGCGGAAATGGAGGAAAACTCGCCTCCCTGCGGACCTGGCATCCTTTCACTCCCTCCTCTCTACATTTTCCTCTTCTGTCTCTGCTGCTAAAGCCACTTTCTACCACTCTAAATTCCAAGTATCTGCCTCTAACCCTAGGAATCTCTTTGCCACCTTCTCCTCCCTCCTGAATCCTCCTCCCTCTCCCCCCCTCCTCCCTCTCTGCGGATGACTTCGTCAACCATTTTGAAAAGAAGGTCGACGACATCCGATCCTCGTTTGCTAAGTCAAACGACACCGCTAGTCCTGCTCACACTGCCCTACCCTGTGCTTTGACCTCTTTCTCCCCTCTCTCTCCAGATGAAATCTCGCGTCTTGTGACGGCCGGCCGCCCAACAACCTGCCCGCTTGACCCTATCCCCTACTCTCTTCTCCAGACCATTTCCGGAGACCTTCTCCCTTACCTCACCTCGCTCATCAACTGATCCTTGACCGCTGGCTACGTCCCTTCCGTCTTCAAGAGAGCGAGAGTTGCACCCCTTCTGAAAAAACCTACACTCGATCCCTCCGATGTCAACAACTACAGACCAGTATCCCTTCTTTCTTTTCTCTCCAAAACTCTTGAACGTGCCGTCCTTGGCCAGCTCTCTTGCTATCTCTCTCAGAATGACCTTCTTGATCCAAATCAGTCAGGTTTCAAGACTGGTCATTCAACTGAGACTGCTCTTCTCTGTGTCACGGAGGCTCTCCGCACTGCTAAAGCTAACTCTCTCTCCTCTGCTCTCATCCTTTTAGACCTATCTGCTGCCTTTGATACTGTGAACCATCTGATCCTCCTCTCCAACCTCTGATTTGGGCATCTCCAGCGCGGCCCACGCTTGGATTGCGTCCTACCTGACAGGTCTCTCCTACCAGGTGGCGTGGCGAGAATCTGTCTCCGCACCACGTGCTCTCACCACTGGTGTCCCCCAGGGCTCTGTTCAAGGCCCTCTCCTATTCTCGCTATACACCAAGTCACTTGGCTCTGTCATATCCTCACATGGTCTCTCCTATCATTGCTATGCAGACGACACACAATTAATCTTCTCCTTTCCCCCTTCTGATAACCAGGTGGCGAATCGCATCTCTGCATGTCTAGCAGACATATCAGTGTGGATGACGGATCACCACCTCAAGCTGAATCTCAGCAAGACGGAGCTGCTCTTCCTCCCGGGGAAGGACTGCCCGTTCCATGATCTCGCCATCACGGTTGACAACTCCATTGTGTCCTCCTCCCAGAGTGCTAAGAACCTTGGCGTGACCCTGGACAACACCCTGTCGTTCTCCACTAACATCAAGGCGGTGACCCGATCCTGTAGGTTCATGCTCTACAACATTCGCAGAGTACGACCCTGCCTCACACAGGAAGCAGCACAGGTCCTAATCCAGGCACTTGTCATCTCCCGTCTGGATTACTGCAACTCGCTGTTGGCTGGGCTCCCTGCCTGTGCCATTAAACCCCTACAACTCATCCAGAACGCCGCAGCCCGTCTGGTGTTCAACCTTCCCAAGTTCTCTCACGTCACCCCGCTCCTCCGCTCTCTCCACTGGCTTCCAGTTGAAGCTCGCATTCGCTACAAGACCATGGTGCTTGCCTACGGAGCTGTGAGGGGAACGGCACCTCCGTACCTTCAGGCTCTGATCAGGCCCTACACCCAAACAAGGGCACTGCGTTCATCCACCTCTGGCCTGCTCGCCTTCCTACCTCTGAGGAAGCACAGTTCCCGCTCAGCCCAGTCAAAACTGTTCGCTGCTCTGGCACCCCAATGGTGGAACAAGCTCCCTCACGACGCCAGGACAGCGGAGTCAATCACCACCTTCCGGAGACACCTGAAACCCCACCTCTTCAAGGAATACCTAGGATAGGATAAAGTAATCCTTCTAACCCCCCCCCCTTAAAAGATTTAGATGCACTATTGTAAAGTGGTTGTTCCACTGGATATCATAAGGTGAATGCACCAATTTGTAAGTCGCTCTGGATAAGAGCGTCTGCTAAATGACTTAAATGTAAATGTAATGTCTATTTTCATCTCACGCAATTGTACATGAATTTAATGTTTCTAATTTCAATAGCTCCTTGGTAATGTGACCTACTGACCTCAAACAAGGTTCAGAATGTCCACTGACTACCCTTCTATATTGCACACCCTTTAGTTTGTCCATTTTCATCAAGCAATTTTACAAGAATTTTCAATGTTTTTCAATGTTTCTAATTTCAATAGCTCCTTGGTCATGTGACCTAGTGACCTCAATTGGTTTAGTCTCCGCCTCAAGTCTAGTGAGCATAGAGGAGACCTCCCCACCTACAATGTGTGGGGTCGGCGAGCGCCGTAGCTGGGGAGATCCGCGAGAAGGGCCCGGCGCACGTCCAGAGTTGCCGCAGGCCAACCATTGGACCCAACCCCCCACCGGTCCACCTTCGGCCCGCCGGTGGTCACCACCCTGACGAACCCCCGCACGCAACCCCTTGCGAGACCACGGATGAGGGACCGCGAGATGGGCCGGACAACAAACTTCTAATGGTGGCGAGAGGAGGGCAATGAAGTGACAGCTCCCCCAGCCGCAGCTCGAGCCCAGCCTCGCTCCGCACCCCAGCCCGACCGACCCAGCCCTTAGAGCCAATCCTTAACCCGAAGTTTTTTGCAACTTCCCTTACCTAAATTGTTCTAACATGCCAGAGGCTGTTCACCTTGGAGACCTGCTGCGGATATGGGTACGGCCCGGTGTGAGATTTACACCCTCTCCCCCGGATTTTCAAGGGACCTGCCCTTCACAAAGAAATAAGAACTGTCCCCGGGGCTCCCGCCAGCTTCTTCGGGATCGGTCGCGTTACCGCACTGGATGCCTCGCGGCGCCCATCTCCGCCAGTCCGGGGACATTCTAAAAGTAGTTTGAGGTCAGTAGGTCACATGACCAAGGAGCAATCCATTTTTTTTTTTATTAATGTAAAATTGCATGAGATGAAAATGGGCAAACTACAGGGTGTGAAATGTGTAGGCTCACTGAGTGTACATGCTGAACCTTGTTTGAAGTCAGTCGGTCACATGACCGATCCCGGAGAAGCTGGCGGGAGCCCCGGGGAGAGTTCTCTTTTCTTTGTGAAGGGCAGGGCGCCCTGGAATGGGTTCGTCCCGAGAGAGGCGCCCAAGCCCTGGAAAGCGTTGCGCTTTTGGTGTAGGCCCACTGAGTGTACATTCTGAACCTCTGAATCCAGTAGGCCACATGACCAAGGAGCTATTGAAATTAGAAAGTTTGAAAAATGAATGTAAAAACGTGTGAGATGAAAATGGACAAACCAAATGGTGTGCAATATAGAAGGGTAGTCAGTGGACATTCTGAACCTTGTTTGAGTCAAGTAGGTCACATGACCAAGCAGCTATTGAAATTCAAACGTAAAAAAAGTTTGTACCTTGTTTACGCTCCCTAACTAATTCAACTAGGAATACACAATTCTGCTCACATTTCCACGTTTATTAGCTTTGGAAAGCGAATTAATGTCCAATAAGACCTGTGCAATGTTGTGCGCAATTTTTCCAACATCATGACACTTATTTGGAGTCTGTGGCTCAAGTGGTTTGAAAGATATTGAGGTTTGAAAGCGCAAATATCCTTCTAATATCCAATTTGAAACTGTCTTTACCTCGGTCAACTTTGCTGTAGCTTTAATTTATGCCTGCTACTTTACTGCAGACACAGTCATCTGAGCCAACAGATTGGCCAGCGGTAGACCTACAGTATAGTGCACTTAATTTGCTCTCGGACCCACCGGGAAGGCAGAGTTTTGCCTTCAGACACATGAAGTGGTTCAAAATGGCAACAGTTGGCCTACCCGGCGCGCAGGGTCGGGTAGGAATCGGGTGCACATACACCCAAAAGCCCTAGACAAATATAAAAATAGCAACACAAGGCTTTATCATTGAGTTTTTTACAGAAATGTTTGTCGATTGACTAGGAATGCCTTGGAGATCGACCAGTCGATCAACCGGTTGGTAGCCACTGCTCTAGAAAGTAGAGTGAAATTCAAGCTTGTGCTTCTTTCTGTGGGTTGGTATTCCTGCGTGGCAGTCACTGTGCACTTTGGAAGGAACTTTGCTAGCGAAAAAAAATTGATTTTTTTTTTACATTTAAAGATAATTTGTTTATCTGGAAACATTCAGGAAAATTTGGCCATGCCTGAGTTGGCTTCATTAATTAGTGAATAAAAATTGTGTGATAAAATCAAATTGGTATCACCAGCAAAGAGAATGGGAAGTATGGTAGAAGACACAGCAAGGTTATTGATATAGATTAGGAATAACAAAGGTTTAATTATCAAACTCTCTGGCACACCACAGGATATCTTGGCCCTGGTAGATGCACAGATGTTTGCATAAACAAATTGTTGTGAATCATTAACATAACTATATAACCAATTATATGTATAATCATGAAAACCGTACATTTAATTTAGAAAGTAATAATTCATGATCAACCGTGTCAAACACTTTTAATGAATCTAAAAAGCTGCAAAGAGCGTATTCATTGACGTTAAGGGCTGTAAAGATTTGATTGACAAGTTGCAAAAGAACCATATCTGTGGAGTAGTTTTTACGAAAACCATATTGGTGCTCATATAGAACACAGTGTTCATTTAAATGTTTCAACATTCTCTTATACACCAATTTTTCTAGGATTTTTGAAAAACATAGTACAGATATTGGGCGATAATTTGTAAAAGATTTATAGATGGGGATAACTTTGGCAATTTTCAAATCTTTAGGAACAATACCAGTTTGCATAAATTTGGTAAAGATATACATTAGAGGCTCAGTAATCGAGGAAGACAATGATTTCCACAAAGAGGCACCAATCTCATGACCTGCTGCTGATATCTTTAAATGACCAATTACCTCCATTACCTCCACCCCCATTACATAAGGAGGATCAAACTGAAGCAGAGAAGGGAAATGTCCCTTTGTCACAACGTTCTACTACGCACCTTTGGTCTCCTGCGCCTGACTTCACCCCTTCCTCACTTCTAGTGCATCTTGACAGAAATCCCACACCATATTATGGAGTCAGCAGGAGCGGAAGCGCCTCACTCATCCATGGAGGAACGGGTCGCTCAACACACTACCATCCTACATCGCCTGGGAACAGCTATGGACCAAGTGTTGGCGCGAATGGAGAGTTGGGAGAGAAGCGCTCTCCCCACCACACCTGCAGCTGCTCTACAACCTGCGCCCCTATCATTGCCGACGGCGCCCAGCCCCAGCGGGATTAAGCTTGCGCCCCCGAGGGAGTACGATGGGACGGCCGCTGGGTGTAAGGGGTTCCTGCTCCAGTTGGAGCTTTACCTGGCGACCGTCCGCCCTACTCCCTCGGGAGAGGAAAGCATCAGCGTCCTCGCCTCCTGTCTCACGGGTAAAGCCCTAGAATGGGCCAACGCCGTCTGGGAGGGTCCGGACTCTGCAAGGGACCATTACCCAGAGTTCACCCGCCGCTTCCGTGCTGTGTTCGATCATCCACCGGAGGGCAAAGCGGCGGGTGAGCGGCTATTCCATTTAAGACAGGAGACGAGAACTGCGCAGGACTTCGTGCTGGAGTTCTGGACCCTGGCTGCTGGAGTGGGGTGGAATGAGAGGGCCCTGATGGATCATTATCGGTGTAGTCTTAGAGAAGACGTCCGCAGGGAGCTGGCATGTAGGGACACTACCCTGACACTGGACCAACTCATAGATCTGTCCATCAGATTGGACAACTTGCTGGCTGCCCGCGGGCGTCCCGATCATTCCACCTCCCAGCACTCCTGCTCCAACGCCCATGGAGATAGGGGGTGCTGCAGCTAGGAAGACTGGAGGGGGAGTCTTCTCCTGCACCCACTGTGGTCGGAGAGGACACACTGCCGACCGGTGCTGGAGAAGCTCGTCCGGGAGTCAAGAAGGCAGGCAGAGCACTACTCCGACACCTCAGGTGAGTCAGCACCAGCCTCACCCAGAGCCCCCTGTCAGCCACATGCATGTATTGGTTTCTTTCCCTGAGTTTTCCCCTCATTCCCAGCATAAGGCGCTAGTCAATTCAGGCGCGGCTGGGAGTTTTATGGACCGTGGGATCGCAACTAAGTTAGGGATTCCTTTGGTTCAGTTGGACCAACCCTTCCCCGTGCACGCCTTAGATAGTCGACCACTTGGGTCAGGGCTGGTCAGGGAAGCCACAGTTCCACTGGTCATGGTCAGGGAAGCCACAGTTCCACTGGTCATGGTAACGTGGGGGGGGGTCATGAGGAGCGGATTAGCTTCTTCCTCATTGATTCCCCTGTGTTTCCGGTGGTGCTGGGGTTTCCCTGGCTGGCCAATCACAATCCTAAGATTTCGTGGAGACAGAGGGCTCTTAAGGGGTGGTCAGAGGAGTGCTCGGGCAGATATGTAGGAGTTTCCATCGGAGCGACTACGGTGGAGAGTCTGGACCAAGTCTCTACCGTGCGCATTCCCTCAGAATATGCCGATTTGGCTATCGCCTTCAGTAAAATGAAGGCGACTATTACCACCTCATCGACGAGGAGATTGTGCGATAAACCTCCAGGTTAACGCTGCACTTCCCAGGAGTCATGTGTATCCCCTGTCCCAGGAGGAGACGGTGGCTATGGAGACATATGTCACTGAGTCCTTGAGGCAGGGATACATTCGGCCATCAAAATCACCCGTCTCCTCGAGCTTCTTTTTTGTGAAGAAGGAGTGAGGTTTGCGTCCGTGCATTGACTATAGAGGTCTAAATTCCATCACAGTGGGTTTCAGTTACCCGCTACCTCTCATCGCTACGGCTGTGGAGTCATTTCACGGGGCACGCTTCTTCACAAAACTGGATCTTAGGAGCGCGTACAATTTGGTGCGTATCCGAGATGGAGACGAGTGGAAGACCGCATTTAGTACCACATCTGGTCATTATGAGTACCTCGTCATGTCGTATGGGTTGAAGAATGCTCCAGCCATCTTCCAATCCTTTGTAGACGAGATTCTCCGGGACCTGCTCGGGCAGGGTGTGGTAGTGTACATCGATGACATTCTTATCTACTCCGCCACACGCGCCGCACATGTGTCTCTAGTGCGTAAAATGCTTGGGCGACTGTTGGAGCATGACTTGTACGTCAAGGCTGAGAAATGTGTGTTCTCCAAACAAGCCGTCTCTTTTCTGGGGTATCGCATTTCCACATCTGGGGTGGTGATGGAATGTGACCGCATTTCGGCCGTGCGTAATTGGCCGATTCCGACCGCAGTTAAGGAGGTGCAGCAGTTCTTAGAGTTTGCCAATTACTACCGGAGGTTTATCCGGGGCTTTGGGCAGGTGGCGACTCCCATTACCTCACTGATGAAGGGGGGAGCCGGTGCGGTTGCGGTGGTCGGCGGACAGAGCTTTTGGTCAGCTGAAGACTCTGTTTACCGATGCTCCTGTGCTGGCGCATCCAGACCCCCCTTTGCCATTCATAGTGGAGGTGGACGCGTCCGAGGCTGGGGTTAGAGCCGTGCTGTCTCAACGCTCGGGCACGCCCCCGAAACTTCGCCCCTGTGCTTTCTTTTCTAAGAAGCTTAGTTTGGCGAAGCGTAACTATGATGTGGGGGACAGGGAGTTGCTGGCTGTGGTAAGGGCCCTGAAGGTGTGGAGACATTGGCATGAGGGGGCGCAACACCCTTTTCTCATCTGGACTGACCACTGTAATCTGGAGTACATCCGGGCGGCGAGGAGACTGAACCCTTGTCAAGCTAGATGTGCAATGTTTTTCACTAGATTCCGGTTTACTATCTCGTATATACCAGGTTCCCGTAACACTAAGGCCGATGCACTGTTTCGTCTCTACGATACCGAGGAACGGTCCATCGACCCCCACTCCCAGCCTCCTGTCTGGTGGCACCGGTGGTCTGGGAGGTGGACGCGGACATCGAGCGGGCGTTACAGTCAGAACCCACTCCACCTCAGTGTCCTGCGGGTTGGAAGTACATCCCGCTCGGTGTCCGCGATCGATTGATCAGGTGGTCGCACACGCTACCCTCCTCGGGTCACCCAGGGATTGAGCGGACGGTGCGGGGTCTTAGAGGGAACTACTGGTGGCCCACATTGGCGAGAGACGTGAGGTTCTATGTCTCCTCCTGTTCGGTGTGCGCCCAGTGTAAGGCTCCTAGACACCTGCCAAGAGGGAAGCTACAGCCCCTCCCCGTTCCTCAGCAGCCGTGGTCCCACCTGTCGGTGGATTTTCTCAACGATCTCCCTCCGTCTCAGGGGAACACCACAATCCTGGTCATTGTGGATTGGTTCTCTAAGTCCTGCCGTCTCCTCCCTTTGCCCGGTCTTCCTACGGCCCTACAGGCCGCGGAGGCCCTGTTTAATCGTCTCTGATCGGGGTCCCCAGTTTACGTCCCGGGTGTGGAGGGCGTTTATGGAGCGGCTGTGGGTTTCGGTCAGTTTGACATCGGGTTTCACCCCGAGAGTAATGGGCAGGTGGAGAGAATTAATCAGGATGAGGACAGGTTTCTGAGGTCCTATTGCCAGGACCGACCAGGAGAGTGGGCGAGGTTCGTGCCATGGGCCGAGATGGCTCAGAACTCTCTCCGCCACTCCTCTACTAACCTGTCGCCCTTTCAGTGCGTGTTGGGTTACCAGCCGGTCCTGGTGCCCTGGCACCAGAGCCAGACTGAGGCTCCTACGGTGGAAGACTGGGTGCAGCGCTCAAAGGAGACCTGGAGAGCCGTCCAGGAATCCCTTAAACGGGCTGGTGGACGGCAAAAGGAGAGCGCTGACCGCCGCCGCAGTGAGGCCCCCATGTTCACACCGGGGGACAGGGTCTGGCTCTCGACCCGGAACCTGCCCCTCCGCCTGCCCTGCCGGAAGTTGGGTCCGCGGTTTGTGGGGCCATTTAAAGTCCTGAGGAGGATAAACGAGGTGTGTTGTAGGTTACATCTCCCCTCTTATTACCATATTAACCCCTCGTTTCATGCGTCTCTCCTCAGGCCGGTGGTAGCTGGTCCACTGCAGGACGTTGAGGTGCGGGAGGTCCCTCCGCCCCCCCATCGGGGGAGCCCCGGCGTACACAGTCCGCTCCATCTTGGACTCTAGGCGCCAGGTAGGGGGCCTGCAGTACCTCGTGGACTGGGAGGGGTACGGTCCGGAGGAGAGGTGCTGGGTACCGGTGGAGGACATCCTGGACCCATCACTGTTGTGGGAGTTCCACAGCCTCCATCCGGATCACCCTGCGCCTCGCCCTCCGGGTCGTCCTCGAGGCCGGCATCGGCACGCTGCGGGAGCTGCGCGTCACGGGGGGGGGGGTACTGTCACAACGTTCTACTATGTGCCTTTGGTCTCCTGCGCCCGACTTCACCCCTTCCTCACTTCTAGTGCATCTTGACACCCTTAATGTAATCCAAGGGATTTCCATCAGTTCTCTCTATTTTCTTTGACAGAGGAACCTGAACAATACGTTGATATTGAATAGTTGTAGATGCCTTTTTCTTATTTAAGTTGATTGATGACTTTCCAAGTTTAATTTATATTATTTAAGGATTCTTGAATTTATTTGTAAAATACTTTTGGGGGGATATCGAAATAAGTGAGTACATTTGTTTTTATACTTATTGTAATTTGCAGAATTCAGGGGAGAGGGATTTGTGAGAAACTTTTTATACATTTTTTTTGTATTTTTTGAGAACGGTTGTAAACCAAGGTTTCCAGAACCCTTCTGCTGCTCTCCTATGTGGGAAAGCAGTGGTGAAATACAGAATTGAAAGATGTGAGAAAAGTCTGGTAAGCAGACTGACATTTCCACATCGGCCTGATTATAAACATTGTCCTGATTATAAACATTGTCCCATGAAATATCAAACAACATCTTGAAGCGCTCACAATTACGTTTGTTAAATATTCTACATTTAATGCTACTAATCATTCCCATGTGTTCATTTCCAGCTGCCAAAGAGAAGTGGAAAATTAGAAAGTGGTCAGAAATGTCAGTATAAAGTATACCTGTATTAGCCACATTATTCAAATAATTTGTAGAAATATTATCAGTAAGTGTGTCAGATGAACTGCTCACTCTGTGGGCTTATAGATGTGGGGATACAGATACCTGGAGAATAAAGTATTCAAAACTTTAGATGTCAGAGAGTGGTTCTAACTTTTAAATACATTTATATTGTAATCACCCAATAGAAAACAAATGTTATCTTCATTATTAATCAAAGGTTGATGCAAGGTTATCAATGAAACTACCAATGCCAGAATCGGGTGGCCGATAGATGCATCCAATTACCACTTTTTTACCACCAAAAGAATTAACAGGATAGAATTTCTATGAAAAGAGATTCAACATGAATGTTATCAGATGTAAGTGCAGGTCCTCTCTTACAAAGTATTGAAAGGGTTCATGAACAATAATGATGTTCAAAAGTGGTGAACAGAATTATAATAAAACATGATTGCCTCTTCAGTCAACCATGTATTCAAGACTGAAAGAAGACAGATAATGAACAAGGTGGTCATGATTTTAAGGAAGACTGCGAACGTTCAAATGAAAGGTAGAAAATAAACTTGTCTTGGAATTAGATAAACTACTATACTGATTGTTAAATTGCTTAACATCATAGTAATCACAAGTGAGACTTATTTCTGGTAAATTTCAATCTGGATCAACACAATCATTATATTTATCATTCACTTCATTAATATCTAATGGGTTAAAGACCATGTTATCAGGGTTGATATCCTGCCCAACTAAGAGCGATACACAGTCAAAATCATACAGAGAGTGGAACGGAAACATAGAAATGCATACCTCCCATGTCCAATAAAACCATACATTTGTGTTAGTTTTATCAATAGGGGTGCACTTCCTATAGAATGCACATTGACACAGTCCACATAACACCACTGAAGACTTCAGAGGGTTATGACATTTAGAGCAATGTGTGTTTTTGGTCATTTAGAGCGAAGTGTGTTTTTGGTCATGAGGTTAGGTGAAACACAAACACAAAGTAGAGTAAATATGTGTCTGAGTGTGTGGGGTGTGTCAAATCAGTGGATTATAGCTGAGTCACTCAAAGTTGCCTTTTTGTCATTGTTAAATTAGTCGTGGCAGCAGTTCCTTTTTTTTGAGGCGTACGTTTTCTGGAGAAGTCTTTATTGATGAAGATTTTAGTTCCCTTCAGGCACTTGGTCCTCCAGAGAATCTTCTCCTTGTCTATGAACCTGAGTAGTTTCACCACTACAGATCTGTGCCGTCCATCGGGGAAGAAAGTACCATTCCTATGCGCCCTCTCCATCTCGATGAGTTTAGGGTTCAGTTTGAGTTGATCTGCCAAGTTTCTTGGCCATGACTTCTGTGTCATGCCAAGTTAAATAAAGGTTAAATAAAAACAATTTTTAAAAAGTTTCAATATTTACGTCCTCAATTCCATCGATTCAAATGTTTTTGAGCCTCGGTTGGTTTTCGAGGTAGTCTCCTTCGGAAGAGTGCTTGTTAAGTGTTGTTTGGAAAATGGTGAACTCCTTAGATATCGTTTTGAATGCAGTCTGGGTGGTCACATTCTCTTTGATTTAGTTCCTATTGCAACTCAGACAAATGACAGAATGGATGACATACTGACTGACTGAACTTAATGAAGGATGGATTAAATGTTCAAATATGTTGAAATGATGAGTTGCAGGCACTGCAACAGAGTTATTGTAAAGTGTGGGAATAAGCTTATTCCAGTCTTAACCTACGTTTAACCTCTCCCTTGTTCATTTCAAAGTCCATATGTTCATGACCAAATTCATCTAAATGATGTACAATTATTTTAAATTCATATTAACCCCGCCTACAGAATATGGAAAGATTGAGTGATGAAATACATTTCTAAATATTATCTAAAACATATTTTGAGTGGCAAAGACTCCAGTTGTCATACATAATTTATAGATTCACCAAATATCAAAATATGACTATTCAATATTGCACCCTCCCATTCTCTGGGCTCTGTCTGCAATCATAACCAGTAGCATATACCAGGAATAATGAAAGGTAATAATAATAATAATAATAATAATAATAATAATAGATAAGATGAATGCATGGGGATGTCCACATCACCTAGAGATATGCCCATGCTGTAAAGATACACCTAGCGGACTGAAACGTTACTGTTCTAGGCATAATACAGCTAGTGCTTTCTAGACTTGCGCTGGCAAACAAATCCATTACAATAGCTACCAAAATATGAAGTAACCTCAACTGAGGGATAATATAGACGTTTAACTTGAAAACGTGTAGGATACCTCTATCCGGTTTCCCTGACTTTGGATTTGGCATTGTCTGACTCGTTAGTGACTCAAGTGAGTTGCAGTTAGCGGTAGACCTATAATGAACAGTCCCGACAGTAGAAATCCTCAAACATTGCGGAAGCGGTCAACCAGATTTGAACACAATCAGACCACCATGCGACTTGTATGCGTCTATACCCGGGTTTTCAATGCAATATTCGTATTCTGATGGCAGAAATCGCATACGTTTCAAGAGTAGACACGACCTGAGCAGCGACAATCAAGCGAACAAGTTTTTCGCACTTGATCGTTTGAGATCCACACATCCATAATTAGTTGTTAAACACCACTCCTGATCCGGGAATCAAATTGGCTATTTGCACTTCAGGGAAAACACTGTCACTACTGCTAAGGTAAGCTGTCATTCTCAGCATTCTCTTAATCTGTTAGAGTTTCTAGGCTACTTACTATTCGGGATGTAGAGTATCGTGAAAAGATATTCGCCGATATCGCAACCAAACTAGTCAATGCCATTTGATTTCGGCCATGACCAGAGGTGAAAAATGTCATTTCTTCCCGGTACGGGACCTATGTCATTTAACTGTGCACTGTGGAATGAACACATGCAGGCACGATGTTTTCATCCGATTGTCAAACAAATCACTTCAAAAAGTAGGCTACTTGTGCACATTCATCCACTTTAAAATAATTCCAGCATCGGAATGGAAAGAGACGTCAATTAAAACACCAACAAGTGTAGGCCTAATGACATTAGGGGTTATGCGCATTTGTAGCCTGAAGTGATTGATGTATCTATCCACTGCTGGACGCGTTTCGTCTCAGCAGGTTACGTGACCGAGCAGCGCGCTTTTTCGCTGTTCCAAAAGTGCACGCTGATAAAAGGCAAACTTCCCTTGAAGACTTTCCTTGAAGGGGGATAATGAAATGGACCCCCGTTCTGTTGTAAAACGATCAACGCATGCGCTCAATGAGGGGCTTTAATTAAACCTTCCAGTGTTTTGTTCACGCAGCAATAGATAGGCCCAGTGGCGATTATAGCATGTAAATCTTGGTGGGCCCCCCAAAAAAGTGGAATGCGTGCCAGCAAAGCCACTACACAACACTAAACAATATATGAATTACACTATAACGGTAACAAACGGTGCCCACAGTGGAGCCTTGTCTGGCAGCGAAACAGTTCATTCAGCCTCATTTACTGTCTTTAAAAAAAACATAGCTGATATGGCAGACTTGTTTAAACAAATGTGGTTTCTACTGACAATTGAGATGGCATAATGGGACAACAAGCGGATAAGAGGCAATCCGCAATTTTGATTAAGACATTAATGAGCAAGCGACAACGGACGTAGTCAATATAATTATTTGTTTAGCACTTTTGAAATGTACAGCGACAGAATTCAGAACATGGGCCATTCTTACAGTGCACTCCCTGTACAAGTCAGAACCGTAGGATAAATGAAGGGGGTATATAAACAGACAATGAAAGCTCTGACAATATTCAATGATTGCATTTCTCTAAAACAGGTTATATACACTATATGTGCACCACCAAGTTAGAACAGTAGGCGAAATTAAGAGGTGAAAATCGACCAAATTATTAGGGTGAGGCACATTGAATGCCGTTTGGGTCTTTGTGTCAAAAAAGATACATGTCATATAACAATATTTGACGCGTTAAATAACCATTCAATTTGACACGTCAAATAACACAATTCTATTATAGAATGTTGTGTGTGCTGAATTTGCACGTACAAGCCAAGCACCACTGTCAAAACTGTACAAAAAAGTAGCCAAACAAGCACACACCAGGCCACGAACGATATGCGTTTACAATACCGCAATGGTGAAAATAGACCAAATTTATTAGGGTGAGGCACATGGGCTACTAACATCTTCCTACACAACATACACTTAGTATTACTTTCTTAGCTACAGTATACATTTCTCCCTTGCATATTACATCATTTATGCAGCAGCATACAAGACATTTTTGGACTCACCTTGTGAAGGTGGCGCCAGCGGTCCTTTATGGGCAAATTTTGTCATCAAAATCTGGCATTCTCTGGATTTATGGTGGGAACTCGGGGGAAAAAAACACAGCCACTCCATTGAACAGCAGGCTAACAGTGGTTTCTTTGCAACGCTTGCAGTTAGACACCGATTCCTTCCAAACGACTCATTGTTGAATTTGTGATTTCCAACTTGTTGTGTAATCTTTATGGCCAATGACCACCGATATGTTTTATCTATAATTTCTCTTCGTTATTCCTCTTCATATGACAAGGATTTAAAATGATTTGCCAGTAGATTGTCTACTTAATGATTACTGCTAGCTAAGATTTTGAAAGTAAGATGTTGACATGGTCAGTCCAATAAAAGCTACTGTAGACATAACGTGATTTGACAAATTTATCTGTGGCCAATGACCTTAAGCCTTCTTGGAAGGGCACTTCTAATCTATCTATGTGACATGTTATATTTGTATTTTTGCAAAAAATGTGGGGCTCAAAAGTGGCGACCCACTGGATAGGCCTGTAGTAGTAATAATAATAATAATAATAATAATAATAATGTAGACCTATTATTTAAATTGCATATAAGAGCAACATCAACTTACCAACGTTACGACTAGGAATACAACTTTCCCGAAGTGGACGCTTTGTTCAGACCTCCCCCTGGACATTGGATCTAATCCCAGAGGCTGACCCAAAACAACATCGTCGCCGCAGGAGAGACAGACGGAGCGGCCTCCTGGTCAAACTTAGAAGGCGAGCACACCACCCACCGCTTCCTAGTATATTAGTTGCCAAAGTCCAGTCTCTAGACAACAAGGTGGATGAAATTAGGGCACGAGTTGCCTTCCAGAGAGACAGAGATTGTAACATTCTCTGTTTCATGGAAACATGGCTCACTCGGGATATGTTTTCAGAGTCGGTACAGCCACCGGGTTTCTTCATGCATCGCGCCGACAGAAACAAACATCTCTCTGGTAGGAAGAAGGGTGGGGGAGGTGGGGGGGTATGCCTCATGATTAACGACTCATGGTGTAACAATAACATACAGGAACTCAAGTCCTTTTGTTCACCTGACCTAGAATTCATTAATCAAGTGCCGACCGCATTATCTCCCAAGAGAATTCTCTCCGATTATAGTCACAGACGTGTATACCCCCCCCCCAGCAGATACCTCGACAGCCCTGAAAGAACGTCACTGGACTCTATGTAAACTGGAAACCATACAGTATATCCTGAGGCTGCATTTATTGTAGCTGGGGATTTTAACAAAGATAATTTGAGAACAAGGCAACTTAAATTCTATCAGCACATTGACTGCAGTACCCGCTCGGGCAAAACACTGGACAACTGCTACTCTAACTTCCGCGATTCATAAAAGGCCCTCCCCTGCCCTCCCTTCAGGAAATCCGACTACGACTCCATCTTGCTCGTACCGTCCTGTAGGCATAAACTCAAACAGGATGTACCCATGACTAGAACCATTCAACGCTGGTCTGACCAATAGGAATCCACGTTTCACGATTGTTTTGATCATGTGGACTGGAAAATGTTCCGGGAAGCCTCAGACAATAACATCGATTTATATGCTGACTCTGAGTGAGTTTATTAGAAAGTGCATTGGAGATGTTGTACCCACTGTGACTATTGAAACCTACCCCAACCAGAAACCATGGATAGACGGCGGCATTCGTGCAAAACTAAAAGCGCAAACCATCGCGTTCAACCATGGAAAGAGGTTGTGGAATTTGGCTGAACATAAACAGTGTAGTTATTCCCTCCGCAAGGCAATCAAACAAGTGAAATGTCGGTATAGGGACAAAATGGAGTTGCAATTCAACGGCCCAGACACGAGGCCTATGTGGCAGGCTCTACAGGCAATTACGGACTACAAAAAGAAAACATGCCACATCATGGACACCGACATCTTTCTTCCAGACAAGCTAAGCACCTTCTTTGCACGCCTTGAGGATAATAAAGTGCCACTGACGCGGCCCCCCATTTCCTTCTCCGTGGCTGATGTGAGTAAGACATTTAAATGTGTTAACCCTCGTAAGGCTGCTGGCCCAGACGGCATCCCTAGCCGCGTCCTCAGAGCATGCTCAGACCAGCTGGCTGGAGTGTTTATGGACCCACATGCTTCAAGAAGGCCACCATTGTTCCTGTACCAAAGAAGGCAAAGATAACTGAACCAAATGACTATTGCCCCATAGCACTCACTTCTGTCATCAAGAAGTGCTTTGAGAGACTAGTCAAGGATCATATCACCTCCACCTTACCTGACACCCTAAACCCACTTCAGATTGCATACCGCCCCAACAGGTCCACAGATGATGCAATCGCCATCACACTGCCCTATCCCATCTGGATAAGAGGAATACCTATGTAAGAATGCTGTTCATTGACTACAGATCAGCATTCAGCACCATAGTATCCTCCAAGCTCATCATTAAGCTTAAGGCCCTGGGTCTCAACCCCGCCCTGTGCGATTGGGTCCTGGACTTTCTGACGGGCCGGCCCCAGGTGGTGAAGGTAGGAAACAGCATCTCCACTTCACTGATCCTCAACACTGGGGCCCCATAAGGGTGCGTGCTCAGCCCCCTCATGTACTCCCTGTTTACCCATGACTGCGTGGCCATGCACGCCTTCAACAAAATCATCAAGTTTGAAGACAACACAACAGTAGTGGGCATGATTACCAACAACAACGAGACCACCTACAGGGAGGAGGTGAGGGCCCTGGGAGTGTGGTGACAGGAAAATAACTTGCTCATGTCAACAAAACAAAGGAGCTGATCATGGACTTCAGGAAACAGCAGAGGGAGCACGCCCCTATCCACATCGATGGGACCGCAGTGGAGCAGGTAGAAAGCTTCAAGTTCCTCGGTGTACACATCACTGACGATCTGAAATGGTCCATCTACACAGACAGTGTGGTGAAGAAGGCACAACAGCGCTGCTTCAACCTCAGGAGGCTGAAGATATTTGGCTTGGCACCTAAAACCCTCAAACTTTTACAGATGCACAATCGAGAGCATCCTGTCGGGCTATCACCGCCTGGTACGGTAACTGCACAACGCATCACCGGGGTCAAACTACCTGCCCTCCAGGACACCTACCGCACCCGATGTGACAGGAAGACCAAAAAGATCATCAAGGACATCAACCACCCGAGCCACTGCCTGTTCACCCCGCTATCATCCAGAAGGCGAGGTCAGTACAGGTGCATCAAAGCTGAGACCGAGACTGAAAAACGGCTTCTGTCTCAAGGCCATCAGACTGTTAAACAGCCATTACTAACATAGCGAGGCTGCTGCCAACATACAGACCCAAATCACCTGCCACTTTAATAAATGGATTTAATAAAGGTGTCACTATTCACTTTAAATAATGCCACTTTAATAATGTTTACATATCCTACATTACTCATCTTGCTTACATATACTGCGTTTCATACCATCTATTGCATCTTGCTTATGCCGCACGGCCATCGCTCATATTACTTCACTGTCGGAACTAGAAGCACACGCATTTCACTACACTCGCATTAACATCTGCAAACCATGTGTATGTGACAAATAACATTTGACTTATTTGTTAGGGACAGATGACCTACATATCAACAGCTTTGCCCAATGGGTCCAGCCGCAGGTTCAGCCTGTAAAGCTTCAATTTGTAAAGTACAATTTCTATAAGGCACAGCCTACACACACGCCGCCGAGTTACCCGATGGAGCCTATACACATTGCCCGATGGAGCCTATACTACGTTGGTAGGATATTTATGATCGTAGCTCATCTATTTTGTTATCCAATGATTGGCTAATATGTAGTCACCTGGAATACATTTCAATTAACAGGTGTGCCTATTGAAAAGTAAATTTGTGGAATTTCTTTCCTTCTTAATGCGTTTGAGCCAATCAGTTTTGTTGTGACAAGGTAGGGGGTATACAGAAGATAATATGGACTTGGTCTTTTACCAAATAGGACTATGGCAAGAACAGCTCAAATAAACAAAGAGAAACGACAGTCCATCATTTCTTTAAGACATGAAGGTCAGTCAATAGGGAACATTTCAAGATCTTTGAAAGTGTCTTCAAGTGCAGTCGCAAAATCCATCAAGAGCTATGATGAAACTGGCTCTCATGAGGACCGCCACAGGAATGGAAAACCCAGAGTTACCACTGCTGCAGAGGATAACTTCATTAGAGTTACCAGCCTCAGAAATTGCAGACCAAATAAATGCTTCAGAGTTCAAGTAACAGACACATGCCAACATCAATTGTTCAGAGGAGACTGTATGAAGCAAGCCTTCATGGTCAAATTGCTGCAAAGAAACCACTACTAAAGGACACCAATAATAAGAAGAGACTTGCTTGAGCCAAGAAACACGAGCAATAGACATTAGACCGGTGGAAATTTGTCCTTCGATCTGGAGTCCAAATTGAAGATTTTTGGTTCCAACCGAGACACGGTGTGGGTGAACGGATGATCTCTGCATGTGTATTTCCCACTGTAAAGCATGGAGGAGGAGGTGTTATGCTTTGCTGGTGACACTTTCTGGGATTTATTTAGAATTCAAGGCACACTTAACCAGCATGGCTACCACAGCATTCTGCAGCAATACGCCATCCAATCTGGTTAAGGCTTAGTGCGACTATCATTTATTTTTCAACAGGACAATGATCCAACACACCTCCAGGCTGTGTAAGGGCTATTTGACCAAGGAGAGGGATGGAGCGCTGCATCAGATGATCTGGCCTCCACAATCCCCAACCTCGACCAAATTGAGATGGTTTGGGATGAGTAGGACCGCAGAGTGAAGGAAAAAAAATCTAAAAAATCAGCCAACAAGTGGTCAGCATATGTGGGAACTCCTTCAAAACTGTTGGAAAAGCATTCCAGGTGAATCTGGTTGAGAGAATGCCAAGAGTGTGCAAAGCAGTCATCAAGGCAAAGGGCGGCTACTTTGAAGAATGTAAAATATAAAATATATTTCGATTTGTTTTACACTTTTTTGGTTACTACATGATTCCATATGTGTTATTTCATAGTTTTGATGTCTTCACTATTATTCTACAATGTAGAAAATAGTAAAAAGAAAAAACCTTGAATGAGGTGTTCTAAAATGTTTGACCAGTAGTGTAAATATAATTTATAAGTTCAAAAATGGATGTAGCAACTACAAATTGCCTGTTTAAGTATATCAAAAGTGTGCGAGTTTGAACATGTGTCCATTAGGCCTATTGAATAAAAAAAATAATCAGCATGAATTAGATTGAGCAATAAAAGCCCCGCTTTTATTCCATAGGCTGGGATACGCACTGGGTAGCTGTTGCAAGAGCGCATTTTTCTCTGGCTGTCCACCGGTTTCCAAAAAAAATGATTGATGGGCAGCTTAAACTGCTTGAATTCAAACATTATTGTGTTCAAATGCACATTTAGATTTGTGAACAGCATCCACAATCCGTAAGGCGCAAATAGCTAAATGAGAGAGCAGCGGTGTGATTCACATCAATGCGCTATGTAGATATCAATACGTGATATCCGTATCGCCGAAGACTATACCACTGCTGTCATCCTTACCTCCAAGCGTTTATTCAAGTTGGATAATCTTTGGATGCCTGCAGCAGTTGTACCATTGGAAGACAGTGGACTGTAGACTACAAATGCCTATTCCTGCTCTTTGCAATCCATCAAACCCATTTGGTGTGTCATCATAGTGTTCACTGACTCGTGGTCAAACTCGCTCAAGTAGAACAAACTTAAATTTGCGCCTTTTTTCAATGTTGATTTGAATGTCATTGAGAAAGAGAAGTGTCATATTATTATTATTATTATTTTTTTTTTACAAACCTTTGAATTGAAAAGTAATCCTCGAAGTAATCACCTAGTTTAGTTACTTTTTAAAATCTTTACAATATTTTTGCTGGTAATGTAACGGATTACAGTTACTGGGTTTTTGTAATCCCTGACAAATCCAGGGTTGGTTATGGTAAACCTTTTGCAATCCCTTTAGTTTTGCTTTCTGCTGACTCAAACGAACGAAACTTCTCTACATCCACTACTCTCAAGTCCCAAAACACTTTTTATTCTGATTGTGGGCGGTGTTCGATGACGTCGCCCACTGTATGCGCTTTCAGTTGAAGTCAGAGGTAGGCCTATAATGGACGGTCCAGACAGTAGAAATCCTCAAACATTGCGGAGGTGGTCAACCAGATTTGAACACAATCAGACCACAATGCGACTTTTATGCGTCTATACCCGGGTTTTTAATGCGATATTTGTATTCTGATGGCAGAAATCGCATACATTTCAAGAATAGACACGACCTGAGCAGCGACAATCAAGCGAACAAGTTTTTCGCACTTGATCGTTTGAGATCCACACATCCATAATTAGTTGTTACACCACTCCTGATCCGGGAATCAAATTGGCTATTTGCACTTCAGGGAAAACACTGTCACTACTGCTAAGGTAAATTGTCACTCTCAGCATTCTCTTAATCTGTTAGAGTTTCTAGGCTATAGCCTACTGTAGTATTTGGGATGTAGAGTATCGTGAAAAGATATTCGCCGATATCGCAACCAAACTAGTCAATGCCATTTGATTTCGGCCATGACCAGAGGTGAAAAAAAAATGTAATTTCGTCACCTATGTCATTTAACTGTGCAATGTGGAATGTACACAAGCAGGCACGATGTTTTCATCTGACTGTAAAACAAACCACTTCAAAAAGTAGGCTACTTGTGCACATTCATCCACTTTCAAATAATTCCAGCATCAGAAACGTGATGATGGAAAGAGACGTCAATTAAAACACCAAAAAGTGTAGGAATAATGACAGATGGCCGCGTTTCGCTGCAGCAAATGAGGTGACGGAGCAGCGCGCTTTTGCACTGTTCCCAAAGTTCACGTTGACAAAAGGCAGACTTCCCTTGAAGGGGGATAATGAAATTGACCCCCGTGCTGTTGTAAAATGGTCAACGCATGCGCTCAATGAGGGGCTTATATCCTTGATTAAACGTTCCATTCATAGACTGTTTTGTTCACGCAGCAATATAGGCCTGTAGTGAGGATAATGTAGACATACTATTTATTTGTTACGGACAAATGGCCCACATATCAACAGCTTTGCACAATGAGTCCAGCTGCAAGTTCAGCCTGTAAAGCCTCTCATGTACAATTTCTATAAGGCACAGCCGACACACACGCCGCCGAGTTACCGGTGGAGCCTATACACATTGATCCACCATTCATTGGGCTGTTGCCTAGTGGGACAAAATAGACTTCTCAGAGGGAGGCGAGATATACACTTTTCCAGATGTTGGTCTCAGATGTATCTTAATAACATTATCGGATCAAATATAGGCTATTATATTGTATAGGTTTACCTGCTGACAGCGTAGCCTACCGGCAATACCATTTTCAATCATGAGTAGCAATACCATCGGAATAAAGTTTAGATCAGCCCGGATATCGATGCTGGCTTGCAGTAACCTACTGTTTTTATTTAACTAGGCAAGTCAGTTAAGAACAATGCTTATTTACAATGACAGCCTAGGAACAGTGGGTTAACTGGCTTGTTCAGGGGCAGAACGAGATTTTGACCTTGGCAGCTCGGGGATTCGATCAACCAACCTTTCGGATACTGGCCCAACGCTCTAACCACTAGGCTCTAGCCACTAGGCTACCTGCGGGCCCTATTCGAACAAGTGGCAACTTTCCATACATGTTTAGGTCTAGACAGGACTAATTGTTTGTGAATAAAACCCACTGACTCCCTATCCTTTTACAGGAATGCATCCTAGTCCATCTACTATCCAGCTTGTTCTCACCTCAGTGTCAGCAGTCTTGAACCGGGTGCGAGGATGCTGTGGCCATTATTGGAGAAGTTACACCTCAGGTAAGTAGATGGTCAGCATTGGACAATTCTAAGATTTTTGACTCTTCAATTTGGCATTCATTTTGTTCTACATCGGTTTTCAGAAGAGGATACGTTGTCTCTTCCTGTAAAAGAAACCCAACCAGCACCTCTCTCCAGCTCTGTGAGACCCTGGGTTTGGGATGTTGTTCATCATGACCTGGCCCTGGCATATGGGAATTCCAATGACCTGCACTGAAGAGAAAATGCGAAAGGCTCTTTACTTGGTTTTCATTTTTGTTTATACCCCATGCTCGGCCTACTGGTAGATGATTGGTCTGTTTCAGCCAGATCCTGTTGAGCTCTTGCCAAATATAAAACATCTGAAACCAGGGTATGTACAGTACATCTTGTGTATAATAAATGATATTTAATGAAACGTTTGTCTGGCTAATATCTATGGGTTCTATTTGAATGGGTTGGTGTCAGTAGGGCTTGTCTTAGCTGTAAAGGTCAATACCTACCTCTTTACCTCAGAAGTGTAGGAGCATGGTAATCCTTATTCCATCCAGCTTTCATCTTAGAATCTGTGGTGAGGTTGTACACATCCCCATGTGCTACACTTCTGAATGGGGTGGTGGGTTTAAATTGGTCCCACTCAGGCCAGTTAAGTACCATCGCTTATATGTAAATTATAATCAATTGTGAGTTTTATTAATTTATATTATCCTTAAGTATCAAACATATGAAATGGAATACAATTTTTTGGGGAATAGGAATACTGCGAGTGTTACAAACGTTTATTCAAAATGTGAGAGATATGTGCTAGAAAGTGATGGACCATTGGAAACGTTTTAATGCTTCTTCATATTGACTTTTTGGCTAGGATCACAGCTGAAATGGAAAGTATAAAATGTATTGATCAAGTGGGTGAAGACTAGGCTTTTTAGCACTTGGTGACATCCTCATACTTGCACAGACAAACTAGCCATGTTAGTTACTTGCTGTTATAAACTATCAATAACAATGCTACTTTCCTCAGATGCACAAATACACCAAACATCTTAAGGACAGTAGTGTATAGGTCTTGATTTTCCATGGCACTTAATTGGTAATTTAACAATTAAAGTAATCGTCCACGGCTCCCATCTCCACAACCACAGTCTTCAGCTGGGAGTAGTACTCGATGGTCACCTGGCCGTTCTCCCTGCCAAAACCTGTGGAGAAAGAGAAGAGATCAATGAGCACCACATAGAACACATCCATCTAATGAGGAATATGTAATGTCTTGTTATCCCCATCAGCCCTCTTGCTTTCTATTTTTGGTGTTATTCCTTTGTTGTATTACCATTACAGCACTGTTACAACAAAATCTGATTATTCCTTAATTTCATATTACCATTATGGCATTGTTACAACATCAGATCTGCAGACATTTGAAACGATAAGATTTGTGACAATACTGTTTGTCCATTTCAGCCATCTCTTTTCCTATGGGTTCCTAAGTAGGGTCCTGACAAACATGAATTACATTGAATGGATTATTATCATACCAGACTGCTTGTATCCGCCGAAGGGCACCTCCACAGGGCTGATGTTGTAGTTGTTGATGAAGCAGGTTCCAGCCTGCAGGTTCTCAGCCACCCGGTGGGCCCGGGATATATCCCTACAGGGAGACAAGAACAGGAAGAGACTCAGTGTACTAGACTAGTTAGTGATTCTAGGTCTCCATCTCAATATCCGCTATTCCTTGCATCTTATTTCCTCGCCTCCTCAACCTAATTGGAGGAAAAAGTCCAATGTCCCTCCCATCAGACCTTATGCAATACATTTTGAGGAGCCAAGGAGAGAGGATGCAAGGAATCGAGTTAAGATTATTGTAGAAGGTTAAATGTGTATGGATCTGGTACTGTACCTGGTAAAGACTCCAGAGGCCAGGCCGAATGTAGTGTTGTTGGCCCTCTTCAGCACTTCCTCTTCTGTGTCAAAGGGCATCACTGACATTACAGGCCCAAAGATCTCCTCCTTCACACACGTCATGTCGTCTGTGCAGTTGTCTGTGTTGGAATACATGGATGTGGAGTTACATTCAAAATGTGGAGTTACAGTCATAGCTCCAAATATAGACTGGACAGTCACTACCAGAGCTCCTTGCTCTCCACGTCCTTTCCAACCGCTCCACTAAAACCCGCTCCACTCCAAATTCGCTCCATTCATTAAAAATCACAATTTAACCAACACCCATCTATTTTTGTGACTGCCTGGACCTAACATTTGGTTTTGAAGTATTGAAACCAAACCATATGATTTGAATGAAAATTATTTTAATAAACATGACTAAGAAGAAGCGCCTATGGCCTCCCGAATGGAGCAGCGGTCTAAGGCACTGCATCGCAGTGCTATAGGCATCACTACAGACCCGGGTTTGCTCCCGGTCGTGCACAATTGGCCCAGCGTTGTCCGGGTTAGGTGAGGGTTTGGCTGGCCGGGATGTCCTTGACCCATTACGCTCTAGCGACTCCTTGTGGCGGGACGGGCGCATTGACGTCGGGCAACAGTTGTATGTTGTTTCCTCCAACACATTGGTGTGGCTGGCCTCCGGGTTAAGCGAGAAGTGTATCAAGAAGCCGTGCCGCTTGGCAGGTTCGTGTTTCGGAGGACGCATGGCTCTCGACCGTCGCCTCTCCTGAGTCTGTACGGGAGTTGCATTGTGTCAGTCAGGGGAAGACACTGCATGTCATTGTGTCTGTCAGGGGAAAACACTGCATGAAATCTTCTTTACTATTCAGTTAACACACACACACCCCTCACTCTCCCACAAATACACACACACGACTCCCAACTTTTAAAACGTTAGGAACCAAACAGAATTTAAGGAGCACCAGAAATAAATAGATTTTTGATATAGTTCAGGCTTACATTAGGCCTATATGAATCCTACCTTTGAAGCACATCTCATGAGTGGCAGACCCTTTTCCTTTCTTCCTGTGCCAATCAAATTTGCCTAGACCTACTGTCAAGTTACCAGGCTGTTAGCTAGCTAGGCATCATGGCTGAACGTTGTTTGTTGTCAAACTAATAAATTAGAGACCCATGATTAGTTTAAAATGGCTTGCGACATGGTTTGTGAAATTATATAAAATTGGCACGAATCTGGATAGAAAGAAAAGGCATCTCCGGTAATAGGGGTCATATTCTTTAACAGTTTAGGCTGGAGACGAACGCTGCAAGCATGCCTGTCATGAAGCGGTACTCAATCTCCCTCTCGGACAATCAGCAGCTGCATGACAGGGAACTTGCAAAGTCTACTCAGACTGGTCTTTGCTCTCCGTTATAACTGACGAGGAAATTATACAATGCATCAACACTGCTGCTTTGCACGTGCTCCAATGTAACAAATGTCCAAATCTAACAGCAGAAGACTCATCAGGGCCTGGGTCTGCATCCCCACTCGCCATCACGGTTAAATTATATATATATATTTTTAAAAGGCCAGAGAAATAGAGAAGTGTGAAAAATGTACAGAGAGAAGCAGATGAGTGAGGGCTGGTAATGAGTCAGCTGGCTGATTACAGCTGGATATTGTTGGACCTGCGCATACAAGAGACTAATGGCTGTTGCTTAAATTCAACTGAATTTATAAACAAAAAACTGACAGTATAACTGCCGTTATTCTGCAATCGGTGTGTTCAAAATACCACAGTCGACTGCAGTTACTGCACTTTTAGAACGGCAAACTTTTTTTGTAAGGGCGCCAGCAGTTTCTTTAGATCAGTAGGGCTGGAAGTCGGTAGTATGAAATGAAACGGTACTACAGTATTCTAAAATGTTGGCATCATAAGTATCATGATGTTTTGGTACCATGACATTACTGCAGTACCAGTATACCATGCAACAGTGTTATGGAGCATGACAATTGGTGTAATTATGATTAAACAAGACTCACCCAGGACACAGGGAGACATGTAGTAACCTCCCTTCAGTTTGGGTTCAATCGGGGTAAAGGCTTCCCCTCCACAGAGTACCTTTGCGCCCTAAAGGAACACACACAGAGATTTGTATTAGACAAAATTACAACATGATATTTTGTACCTAACCCAAATTTCAGACAAACAATAGACTGAAGGCTGGGGTAGACATTATTCTAAGGTACCCACTGTCCTGAATGAGGCAGATGTTCAAACATCAGGGATGTGTTCATTAAGAAGAAAACATTGTGAAACAGCGAGGGACTTCTCTACGTTGTCTAAGCTGTCTAAACTGGACATTGCACTGCATTTAGTTACAGTGTACCTTACTGAACACGACCCAGGTTGCACATTCATTTACTGATACCTCTTTCTTGGCCTGGCTGACGAAGCCCAGCACCTTGTCCAGGTGTTGCCTGGTGATCAGGGCTCCCATGCGGGTGTCCTCCAGGAGAGGGTCCCCTATTGAGATGGCCTTGGTCCTCTTAACCACCTCCTCCAGGAACACAGGCATGATCTCCCTCTGCACATACACCCGCGTCCCGTTACAGCACACCTAAACAGGGGAGACCATAGGTAGGTGGTTGGTCAAGAAAGTTGCATGTCAACATGATAGTAAGTCAATAGAGTTCAACTCATAGAAACCAAGAGTGGAAGAAGATACATGTATCACAAGTTCAAAGGGTAAGGAAAGCCAAGCTTCACATATGCTTAAATCAAGGTCAGAAAAAATATAAAATCACATTTTATTGGTCACATATCAGCTAAACACGTGTATTGCAGGTGTAGCGAAATGCTTGTTTCCAGCTCAGACAGTGCAGTAATATCTAACAATTCACACAAACCTAAAAGTTAGATGGAATTAAGGAATATATAAATATTAGGATGAGCAATGTCGAAATGGAATAGACTAAAATACAGTAGAATAGATTACAGAACATACATATAAGATGAGTAAAGCAGTATGTAAACATTATTAAAGTGACTAGTGTTCCATTATTAAAGTGGTCAGTGATTTCAAGTCTATGTATATGGGGCAGCAGCCTCTAAGGTGCAGGGTTACGTAACCGGGTGGAAGCCACCTAGTGATGGCTATTTAACAGTCTGATGACCTTGAGATAGAAGTTGTTTTTCAGTCTCTCGGTCCCAGCTTTGATGCACCTGTACTGACCTCGCCTTCTGGATGGTAGCTGGGTGAACAGGCAGTGGCTCGGGTGGTTGTTGTCCTTGATGATCTTTTTGGCCTTCCTGTGACATCGGGTGCTGTAGGTGTCCTGGAGGGCAGGTAGTTTGCCCCTGGTGATGCGTTGGGCAGACAGCATCAACCCCTGGAGAGCCCTGCAGTTGCGGGCGGTGCAGTTGCCGTACCAGGCACTGTAAAAGTGTGTGAGGTTTTATGTGCCAAGCCACGCTGTTGTGCCCTCTTCACCACACTGTGTAGGTGGACCATTTCAGATCATCAGTGATGTGTACGCCGAGGAACTTGAAGCCTTCTACCTGCTCCACCGCGGTCCCGTGAATGTGGATAGGGGCGTGCTCCCTCTGCTGTTTCCTGAAGTCCATGATCAGCGCCTTTGTTTTGTTGACATTGAGCGAGTTATTTTCCTGGCACCACACTCCCAGAGCCCTCACCTCCTCCCTGTAGGCTGTCTCGTCATTATTGGTAATCAGGCCTACTACTGTTGTGTCGTCTGCAAACTTGATGATTGAGTTGGAGGCGTGCGTGGCCACGCAGTCATGGGTGAACAGGGAGTACAGGAGGGGGCTGAGCACGCATCCTTGTGGGGCCCGTGTTGAGGATCAGCGAAGTAGAGGTGTTGTTTCCTACCTTCAACACCTGGGGACAGCCTTTCAGGAATTCCAGGACCCAGTTGCACAGGGCGGGGTTCAGACCCAGGGCCCCGAGCTTAATGATGAGCTTGGAGGGTACTACGGTGTTGAATGCTGAGCTATAGTCAATGAACAGCATTCTTGTCCAATATCCATGCATGGAGACGGTAATACAGTCCTACTGTACATACTACATCATGGATGGGCAACTGGCAGCCCGTGGGCATCAATTAAAAATGTTTTTGGAATTCAGTCGGGGTCTCAACTTATGTTGAGAGTTAGAATAGTAGAATACACAAAGTGCAATTTAGCACTGTGGTTGTGCATTGGTTTCTCATCATGTCAGTCACTAACCACGATTCCATCCAAAGTTTTTACGCAAGTAAAGTCACTGTACAAAAAGAAAATCATGACAGCAGTCATGGAAACAGGTAGTTTCAGTACAATTTTATAAATGCAGACAGATAATGTTAGCGTAATCTTTTTGTGTAGTTAAAATTAATTATGCAAGAAATGGTGGTGGAAACACCTTTATATGTGCAAAGATTGATATGAGTATTATATCGAAGTAAACTTGGAATCACGCAAAGATATGGTGTGTGGTCCTCCCACTATAACTCAGGAAACCATGCAGTTTATTAGGCTACAGATGAGAAGTTATTTTTATTTTATTTATTTAATAAAAGGTTAAATTATTATTATTATCATTTTTTAAATGTAACCTTTATTTACTAGGCAAGTCAGTTAGGAACACATTATTTTTATTATTTTTTTTAGGGGTGGATCAGCTTAATATTGCGGAAAGAATATTGCTTCCATCAATGTAATTGTCTGCATCATTTCCAATCCCCCATTTATTTTTGAGATATAATATATATATCCATACACGCATGCATACATATACACATATATATACACACATACATATATAGACATATATTTTCCCTTTATTATTATTCCCCGCAAACCCTACCACCGATCGCCCAATTGGAGTAAACTATTAAGCACTTCGGCTTTTACCTCCAATTTATTCATCTTATACACATTTTACAGACAGTCTATTTTACAATAGTTCTTTGTTTTTAGTCCTTCCTCTTTTTCTGATGTCCATCCAGTTTGATTTCTATTTGTAACTGTGCTATATCACAAAAGTTCTGAACCTATATACATTTTACAGACCCCGTATGTTTTACATTGTTTATCTTATTAGTCCCATCCTTCAGCTCCAATCTACCCTTCCCATCTATCCATCAACATCATCCATTTCGGATTTCTATTTGCCATATATTTTTCAACTGTGCTGTGATGCTTCACAAAACAATTGAACCTTTCTATTCTCATAGTTTCTACAGATATGTTTATTTTTAATTCACATTTTGCTAAAATAATTATTATATTATTGATTGATTGACTATGGCTTGTCAAATCACCCAGTATTGCTATCTGCAGCGTTAGTTCTAGGCAAATGTTACAATTCTTCAGCCATTCCTGGACCTGTGACCAAAAACGAGCTACATATGGACAATACCAAAATAAATGATCTAATGACTGCCTCCTCACAGCAGAATCTGCAGAGCTGGGAAGAGTGTATCCCATATATATATATATATATATATATATATATATATATATATATATATATATATATATATATATATATATATATATATATATATATATATATATATATCATTCTATTAGTTGCAAGAATTTTGTATAGTCATTTAAATTGAAAAATTCTAAGTTTTGAATCCGGTGTTGTTTTGCGTATCAATTCATAAACCATGTGCCATGGAATGGGCACATCGAAAATCTCTTCAACTATTTAGCAATTTATAAATGGCACAGCTATCAGTTTTTTGGTCCTTAAATGAAATTGGTATAGGTTTTTATTTATCACACTTTTCTTTAACCATTTATGGGTCTCTAATACATGGCCGACATACAAGTTCCTTACTTTTTTCCCCTTCTACTTGCCTCTTCCATTTTTCTGGTAATGCTGCAATTAGTTGGTTGTAATTTTGGGTAGAGCAGACATTTCCATATGTCTGTGTTAGCTGCATGTGTGACATCACTCCACCAGTCCTATTTATAATATCCTTCACTAAAATTATACCTTTTTAAATTTCTTCGAAAAATATATATATTTTTTTAATCAATTACTATATTTGAATTTAACCACAATATTTGTTGCATTTTTTGTTCTGTCTTTTCAGGTGAATTAAACTGAAATTGCAACCAACTTTCCATGGCTTGTTTAAAAAAAAAAGATATTTTGGAGATCATTTCCTTTTCAAACAACCGAAAGTGGGCAGGTGTAATCTGAATAAAGGGAAAAAGGCCCTCCTTGAACATAGGATGAGACATTTGTACCAATTTACTAGAAAACCAGTTTGGATTTAAATATAATTTTGGTATGACTGATGCCTTTAGTGAGAGGTCTAATGCTTTAATATTTTATAATTTCTGCCCTCCGAATTCATATTCGTTATATAAGTAGGCCCTTTTAATTTTGTCTGGCTTGCCATTCCAAATAAAATTGAATATTTTTTGTTCATATAATCTAAAAAGCAGGTCACTAGGTGTAGGCAAAACCATAAGCAAATAGGTAAACTGTGATATGATTAAAGAGTTAATCAGGGTGATTTTTCCACAAAGAGGTGGTAGCAAGATCTTATCTATTTTTGCTAACTTTCTATAAAAATGTATTGGAGTGAGATCATTTTTCTCTTTTGGGATTTGAATACTGAGTAGGTCCACATCTCCGTCAGACCATTTAATTGGTAAACTACATGGTAATGTAAAATGTGCATTTTTTTGTGATCCGATACATAATATCACTTATCATAATTTGGTTTTAATCCAGAGAGGATAGCAAAAGTATCTAGATCCTCTATGAGGCCGTGGAGAGACTCCAATTGTGGTTTTAAAAGAAAACATGAATCATCGGCGTACAATGACACCTTGGTTTTTAAGCCATGGATTTGTAACCCTTAATATTATTGTTTGATCTAATCTTAACAGCTAACATTTCAATGGCAATAATAAATAAATATGCCGATAGTGGAGAACCTTGTTTAACTCCTCTAGATAGTTTAAAACTTTGTGATGTAGCCATTATTTACACCTAGGGTTACTATAGATAACTTTAAACACATTTTATAAGAGATTCCCCAAAATTGAAATATTCTAGGCATTTATATATAAACTCCAGTCGTACTTTATCAAAAGCCTTTTCAAAATCAGCTATGAAAACCAGGCCTGGTGTCCCCGATATTTCATAGAATTCTATTGTTTCCAGTACTTGTCTTATATTATTTCCAATGTATCATCCATGTAAAAAACCTGTCTGATTAGGATGAATAATATCTGACAATACTTTTTTAATTCTATGCGCCAAGCATTTTGCTAGGATTTTTGCATCACAACACTGAAGTGTAAGAGGTCTCCATTTTTTTTTTAAATGGACTGGATCTCATATATATATATATATATACACACACACATATACATACATACACACACAATTTGGGTCCTGTTTCAGTAATAATGATATCAGACCTTGTTGCGTGTCTGATAATCTGCCATTTATATAGGAGTGGCTAAAACATGCTAATAATAGTCCTTTGAGTATATCAAAAAAAGTTGTGTACTTCCACTGGTATGCCATCCAGCCCTGGAGTTTTCCCCATCCTTAAAGGCCCCAATTGCATCAAGCAGTTCCTCCTCTGTAATTTGGCCTTCACATGAGTCTTTCTGTACAGATGTTAATTTTACATTATTATTATTATTATTATTATTATTATTATTATTATTATTAGGGAAAAAATCCATACAATTAGTGTCAGTTAGATGGAGGAACCTGAAACGAAAACATATTCTTGAAGTACTTTACTTCCTCTTTCAAAATATCATTTGGTGAATCATGCGTGACTCCATTTGTAAGTTAATACATTTTTTTGGGGTAGCATTTCTATATTGAAGATTGAAAAATACTTTTGTGCATTTTTCCCCATATTCCATCCAGTTCGCTTTATTTTTTATAATATATTACACTGGATCTTTCTTGAATAAGTTCCTCCATTTCTTTTTGTTTTTCCTCTAACTTATTCTGTGCCTCTATGGTACCGTTTTTACTGCTATCCAACTGTACTGTTAGTCCTTCAATTTCCTTTGTTAATATGGACTCTTTCGATCTAAATTGCTTTTGTTTATAGATGAGTACTGAATTGCATGGCCTCTAAAGGCACACTTAAGTGTCCCATACAATAAGGGGATCTGCTGTACCAATGTTATGTCTGAAAAAGTCAGTTATAAATTCTAAACAATTTATCATCTAGTAGGCTTTGATTCAATTTCCAATATCCTTGCCCACGTGGAAATTCTGAAAGAGTAATATATATGCCAATTATGTGATGATCCGACCACATTCTGGCCCCTATCAACAAACTTTTGGTGCCAGAGAGAATGGCATAAGAAAGTAGTCAAGACGACTAGCTTGATTAAGCCTCCGCCATGTATATCTCACTAGGTCAGGGTATTTAAGTCTCCATATATCCACTAATTCCAATATATCTATGACATTCATGATTTCCTTAAGTGCCTGAGGGTGATAGTTTGTAGTGTGATTTCCTTTCCGGTCCATAGAGGTATTTAAGACCGAATTAAAATATCCCACCATAATAATAGAGTCTAGTGTTGCTTGTAGAGTTGATAAATTCTTATATATATATATATATATATATATATTTTCAAAGAAGCTTGGATCATCATTATTCGGACCGTATAGGTTAATAAGCCATATCCGTTTATTGTCCAATAACAAATTGAAAATAATCCATCTACCTTGATAATCTGTTTGGACAATTTGCACATTTGGATCAAAATTACTGTTAATTAAAACCATCACCCCTTTTGAATTTCTTTGCCCATGGGAGAAATATATTTCGCCCCCCCAGTTCTTTTTCCATAAAACTTCATCTAAAATTGTTGAATGAGTTTCCTGTAAACAATAGATATTATATTCCTTCGCTTTTAGCCAGGTAAATACTGATCGTCTTTTCTTATCTGCTAGGCCATTACAATTATAACTGGCTATACTTATTTCTCCACTAATCATAATGAGACACGACTTTAAATTCTATTTATGAAAATATGTTTGTAAACGTACCATGAAAAAGTAACATGATGATTGAGTGTCTATATAGCTGTTCCATGATATTTGCATTGCTACTAAGTAAACCTCCAATTGGTCCCTACTATTCCACCCGCTAAAAGCCTTCCTCATCCCTAGTTGGGTTGTCACCCCAATGCCCGGCAGACCACCCCTGATCCCCCGTATCCCATAGACCTGAACAGACTGGGATCCATCCTTCGAAAAGAACACACAGTGCCATTTACCGAATTGAAGTAAATCAATTGCCAAATGCATTTCCATCGCCCTCACCTCCATTTGTATTATATATAGCTGAGGATCATCCTCTATTGTCCCTAACATCTTTAACTCCTTCACAACAGTTGTGGGATACACACATACACCCACACACACACTCAACCCTTTCCCCCACACAACCATAAGCTCACATTCTCAGTTGCACCACCCAGAGCCCAACTCAAGAAAGGTCTTGATTTACAAATGCATTTACAGTTGCAGCTGCATTAGAAGGCCTGCAAGACCGTGCAAAAAAAATGGGCAGAAATTGAGAGAATTTATTAACCAGTCACATCCTAGATGGAGGTCAAATGTACACCTCTTCTCTGAAACATCCACAATACGGTCACCCGTATTGACCATATTCCCAAGCATCTCCATGCAGTCAGACTTTTGATTTTGTGCCACCAGGGCCACAATAATATAGCCCCTCTCTGAATGTCTGAGTGTGACCCCCTCCCCATGGGTTACTGCAGCTAGTGTTGCCAGCACTGCCACTGCCTGGGTGGGGGCACCCCACCGGAATCCCCACCGGCTAGGTACAAGGTCGTCAAGGTTCTCATTAACAGCTTTGAGAATTCGTTGTGTAGTATGCTCTCCCTTTAGGGGGCTTTGGATTTGCAGGACCAACCCTGCCAAGCGGGCTCAGAATCTTAAGGGGGCAGTGCTGCTCTTGGTCTCTGACCGCATTTTGGCTGCATAGAGACCGCTTACAGCAGGCACATAAAACAGATAGGGACTTCTCCTTAGTATCTGGGTCATTCAGGTGGGTGTCCAGGGTATAGGGACTTCTCCTTAGTATCTGGGTCATTCAGGTGGGTGTCCAGGGTATAGGGACTTCTCCTTAGTATCTGGGTCATTCAGGTGGGTGTCCAGGGTATAGGGACTTCTCCTTAGTATCTGGGTCATTCAGGTGGGTGTCCAGGGTATAGGGACTTCTCCTTAGTATCTGGGTCATTCAGGTGGGTGTCCAGGGTATAGGGACTTCTCCTTAGTATCTGGGTCATTCAGGTGGGTGTCCAGGGTATAGGGACTTCTCCTTAGTATCTGGGTCATTCAGGTGGGTGTCCAGGGTATAGGGACTTCTCCTTAGTATCTGGGTCATTCAGGTGGGTGAGGGTATAGGGTTGTTGACCGTACCATTAAATTCAGATCATAAAAAAAAAAAAATTTAAAAAAAATTATATTTATTTAATTGATTCCCATGATAGGACAATAAATAAATATGTATAATTTCTTTTAAAACTGTTCCACCATGATAGGACAATAAATAAATAAGACATAATTCATTATAAAAGTATATCCATCATCTGAGCAACATTGAAAGCCCTCTCATACCCCTGCTCAGAGCAATACATTGGTTTTGGGATATGCAACCATTTCATTACTCACTCAACTTTCCCAATCATAACAAATAAAATAAAAATATAAAACACACACCCACCATCCACACATAGTGTGCCTTCTGTTTACTTAGTTTTTATCTTCACCATGTTAAATTAGTGCTTGTGTGTTCCAATTAGCTATATGTGAAGATATATACAAAAGCAAATTTTTTTAAATTGTATTGTTACAATCGATAACCGGGCTAGAATTGCGTTTCATTATTTTCCTCATCTATGAAAATGTTGTAATTGTTTAAAAATAACCATGGAGTAGTCTTTGCGTCTCTGAACAACTGGTTATCAATGTATAGTTTATCAACGACGAGAGCTACTCGTTTCCCTTTTAATCTATTTTCTTTGAAAATTGGATACAGAACTTTACGCCGTTCTGCAATTTCCTTCAGAAACTGATCATTCATGGTCCCAGCAAGTCTTTTACCCAGGCTTTTAACCATTATTTTATCTTTAAATTAAGCAAATTCGGCAACGATTGGGCGTTCATACCTTTGGCCTCTCTGGCCGAAGCGGTGTACACGTTCAAGTTGGATTTTGTCGATAGCTTCGCGTGGGATTTGAAGCACTGTAAGGAGGAACTCTAACTACAGATTCAGGAACTTCCCCTTCTTTCTCCTGGATACCTGTAAGTACTAGATTCTCTCTCATGGTTCTAGTTTGTATGTCCAGTAAGGCTTCTCTCAGAACGGTGTTCTCCTTTTTAATTTAATTCACTTCGGTTTCAATCTTGTTGACTGTCCCTCTTAGCTTGTGTGTTTCCTTTTCCAATGTCGCAGCTTTTCCAACAAATTGTTATTTACAATAACGGCCTACCCCGGCCAAACCCTAACGACGCTGGGCCAATTGCGCACCACCCTATGAGACTCCCAATCACAGCCAGGTGTGATACAGCCTGGAATTGAACCAGGGTCTGTAGTGACGCCTCTAGCACTGAGATGCAGTGCCTTAGACTGCTGTGCCACTCGGGAGATCCCAGTTATGAACTTCACAGGGTTGTGAAAATGCAGTGACCTTGGTCCTTTCCAATAAATATTGAGGGTATTATTCTGGTGACATGATGATTGATGCTTGATTGCGGTTTGACAAATACTCTCGCTCTTATCCATAATAATCTCATCATGTAGACCACCCTACCCGCACTGTATCTGCAAGCTGTTGGCTAGAGCGCATGTGCCAAGACCAGAGTAGGCACATTTGCTATTTAACACAACAGTTTGACAAAACTAAATCTGTAGAGTTGAAAATGCAATTGAAACACATTGAACTTTATCCGGTTCATGAAAAACTGTACTTTTGTTGCTTAAGTTGTGTGCACTACGTCGTCACCCACTGACTTTAATCCGCAACAAGTCCATTTGGTGGAAACACACCACTGGTGGGAAAATGTGCATATTTTCTTCATGCAAATATTCAAAAATCTGCATAAAGATTCACCAATTGGATGGAAACCTAACTACTGACAGTCAATTAGCCCATGTCAGCTAAAATTCTGGAACGATTGGTAAATTAGCAAATTTACCAATCTAAACTCGTAGTAATCATGTTGAATTACCGACCTTGTGGCTCCCATTGATTTTGTTTGTCACTCTCACTCAAATATCATATTAGAAAACTGCAAACATTTCTCTCCACCCTATGACAAAATGTGTAGAATTGCAGGAAATTAGCTGTAAAACTGCAAATTATTCTCTCAGCCCCATAGCAAAACGTGTAGAATTGCAAGAAATAACTATGAAACTTAAAAAAATGTGGGTATGGATGAGGGCTAGCAGACGCGCGAGCCACTGAGACCCTCGTGATGAATTCAGATTTTTTAAATGGCACCCCCACCCATCAAAGTTGCTTATCCCTGTTCTACATTCAGTGTTTTCCACAAGGCCCCAAAATATTTCGCAGAACAACCTATATTTTGGTTGCCTCTGGTACATTCTAATGCCTCTATTCCAGCCGAAATACACAGCAAAATGATTGAATACTTCATCAAATTTACCTTCCAGATGAAAAACGTGTGGTAAATTACTGAAAATGTATCAATTCAGTGTACTGTTCCTTGTTTTGAATATCGTCTGGTGCTAGGCATAACCTATTTTATAAGTAAAAGAACATTCAACTTTTTAAACACTGAACCCAACTTCTTGAGACTAAAGTCTTACAGTTTTACTGCAAGATATGAATAGCCATAATGCTTGTTCTTCAAATTATGGATTTTAAATAGCCCATGTTATCTTAAAAAAAAATATGAAAGGCGGCTGCTATATGAAACACGTGGATTCATATAAAAGAATGTGCCGAAAACAAAGCCAAATAGAGTCTGACTCATCGTTACCACTTAGGCTACATTACATGGGATGTGCAAATTCAGGGCTATGCGCTGACTTTTTTTGGGGTTTTGTATTTTATTTATTTTTTACAAGGAACACATTTAGGTCCAAACAAAGACATTTAGGAGCACAATGAAAGTATTTGAGAATGAGTGTTTTAATGATAAATGCCTAAAAGTTATTGAATAAACTATTTCCATGTACTCTCAAATATTTGGCTCATTTGGGTAAGCCGTGGTAACGGCTGAGATTCTGACAGCACTTTGCTAGTAGCAGTTAAGAAAACTCAAACTAACATTGAACAACAACCTAGTGTGTGAACAAAACAATGTAAATATCCAAGAAACACGAGGGTAAAGTCACACTTTAGTAGACTTTTGGGTAAATTAGACCACCTTCAATGCCTGTGCGTTCTACAAATGTATCTTTCAGCACTTCACTCAATGCGCACAGCACCCCCTGCACTGTTACAAAGTAGTTATTTGCATAGACATAAGAAATAATTCTTATTTCTATGGTTCCTTGTGTAATTAGCTACCAGCTATTAAACAAAATGGCAGAAAGACTGAAAAATAAAAATAAAAAGTATTTTTGTTGCTATAAATCAGTTTAATTCGCACATCTATTTTTAGCCACATATAAAAGTAAAATGGTCGCACTCTAGAGCCCTGAAATTCACTCAGACAATAAAGAAGCATCCTCTCCACCTCTGTGTAAAGAAATTCTGCAACCAACCACAACACACAAATCACACTACCCACAGGAGGTGTGACAGAAAGCAGACTGTCAAACTAGTAGTGTTTCCCTGTCATTGCTCGCTTTGTTACTGACAGGCGCCTAAAATATCAATAGATTGCTAGAAGATGCACATCGTTCATTCTAGCGGGAGGGAAACAGCTTGGCTGACTTTTTGAAAAGTAGCCTAGTTAATTTAAGTGGAAAAAGAAGCCGGCTGAAAATTAGTCTGTAATTGGCTGTTTAGACGACAGCCGACGCTAGTAGAAAACACTGTACGTCAATACAGACAACGGTATTGAGACATTAAGTAAGAAGTCAGTCAGCACTGAAAGTAAAGTAAGAAGTCGGTTAACATTGAGAGCTCACCTCTCCCTGAGTCAGGAAGTTAGCCATGAGCGCCCCCCTCACGGCGTTCTCCAGCTCACAGTCCTTAAAGATGATGAGGGGTGATTTCCCTCCCAGCTCCAAAGTCACCTGCTTTACAGTCTTTGCAGACATCTCCATAATCTGAAAGAAAGAGAGAACATGATTGTAGGAAAGGTCAAATTAGCCAATGAGAACTGAGATAAATGAATACCGATCAATAATCATATCAATAGAATTAAAAAAGGTATGGCCATGGGAATAGTACTTTCCAAATGAATGTTTAATGAACAAGTCTTGTCTGACAGATGTTTTAGACAATAGCAGGACTACACTGCCTCCTACTGACCAATATTATATACAGTATGATAAATAACTAACTCAAGATGGCAGTGCTGTCCCTAACATTGATCGTGGTGATGGTGACAAAGAATATGGGTCATAAATCAAATGTTATTTGTCACATGCACCGAATACAACAGGTTGCTTACAAGCACTTAACCAAAAATGCAGAAAGAAAATATTTATTAAATAATCAAAAAGTTAAAGAAACACAATTAAATAACAATAAAGAGGCTATATACAGGGGGTATATGTACATGTAGGTAGGGCTAAAATGACTATGCATAGATAATAAATAGTAAGTAGCAGCAGTGTAAACAAAACCCAAAGCAAATAGTCTGGGTAGCCAATTTATTAATTTCACCTTTATTTAACCAGGTAGGCCAGTTGAGAATAAGTTCTCATTTACAACTGGACCTGGCCAAGAAAGCAAAGCAGTGCGACAAAAACAACAGACTTACAAACAAACATACAGTTGATAACACGATAGAAAAATCTATATACAGTGTGTACAAATGTAGTAAGATTAGGGAGGTAAGGCATTAAATAGGCCATTGTGGCAAAATAATTACAATTTAGCATGAACACTGGAGTGATAGATGTGCAAGTAGAGATACTGGGGTGCATAGGAGGGAAAAAATAATATGGGGATGAGGTAGTTGGGTGGGCTATTTACAGATGGGCTGTGTACAGGTGCAATGATCTGTAAGCTGCTCTGACAGCTGATGCTTAAAGTTAGTGAGGGCGACTAAGACTCCAGCTTCAGTGATTTTTGCAATTCATTCTAGTCATTGGCAGCAGAGAACTGGAAGGAAAGGCGGCCAAAGGAGGAGTTAGCTTTGGGGGTGACCAGTGAAATATACCTGTTGGAGCCCGTGCTACGGGTGGGTGCTGCTATGGTGACCAGTGAGCTGAGATAAGGCGGGGCTTTACCTAGCAAAGACTTACAGATGACCTGGAGCCAGTGGGTCTGGCATCGAATATGAAGCGAGGGCCAGCCAACAAGAGAATACAGGTCGCAGTGATGGGTGGTATATGGGGCTTTGGTGACAAAACGGATGGCACTGTGAGAGACTACATCTAGTTTGCTGAGTAGAGTGTTCGAGGCTATTTTGTAAATGACATCGCCGAAGTCAAGGATCGGTATGATAGTCAGTTTTACAAGGGTATGTTTGGCAGCATGAGTGAAGGATGCTTTGTTGTGCAATAGGAAGCCGATTCTAGATTTAACTTTGGATTGGAGATGCTTAATGGGAGTCTGGAAGGAGAGTTTACAGTCTAACCAGACACCTAAGGTATTTGTAGATGTCCACATATTCTATGTTAGAACCATCCAGAGTAGTGATGCTAGACAGGCGGGCGGGTGCTGGCAGCGATCGGTTGAAGAGCATGCATTTAGTTTTACCTGCATTTAAGACCAGTTGGAGGTCACGGAAGGAGTGTTGTATGGCATTGAAGCTCATCTGGAGGTTAGTTAACACAGTGTCCAAAGAAGGGCCACAGGTATACAGAATGGTGTCGTCTGCGAAGAGGTGGATCAGAGAATCACCAGCAGCAAGAGCGACATCGTTGATGTATACAGAGAAAAGAGTCGGCCCCGAGAATTGAACCCTGCGTTACCCCCATAGAGACTAGAGGTCCGGACAACAGGCCCTCTGAGTTGACACACTGAACTCTGTCAGAGAAGTAGTTGGTGAACCAGGCGAGGCAATCATTTGAGAAACCAAGGCTGTTGAGTCTGCCGATAAGAATGCGGTGATTGACAGAGTCGAAAGCCTTGGCTAAGGTCGATGAAGATGGCTGCACTATTGTCTTTTATCAATGACGGTTATGATATCGTTTAGGACCTTGAGCGTGGCTGAGGTGCACCCATGACCAGCTCGGAAACCAGACTGCATACCGGAGAAGGTGCAGTGGGATTCGAAATGGTCAGTGATCTGTTGTTAACTTGGCTTTCGAAGACTTCAGAAAGGCAGGGTAGGATAGATATAGGTCGTGGGTTTATCGGTGGTGACAATGTTTCCTAGCCTCAGTGCAGTGGACAGCTGGGAGGAGGTCCTCTTATTCTCCATGGACTTTACAGTGTCCCAGAACTTTTTGGAGTTTGTGTTTGAAAAAGCAAGCCTTTGCTTTCTGAACTGCCTGTGTATATTGGTTCCCAACTTCCCTGAAAAGTTGCCCATCGCAGGGGATATTCGACGCTAATGCAGTACGCCACAAGATGTTTTTGTTCTCGTCAAGGGCAGTCAAGTCTGGAGTGAACCAAGGGCTATATCTGTTCTTAGTTCTACATTTTTTGAACGGGGCATGCTTATTTAAGATGTTGAGGTAAGCGCTTTAAAAAAAATTACCAGGCATCCTCTACTGACAGAATGAGGTCAATATCCTTCCAGGATACCCGGGCAAGGTCGATTAGAAAGGCCTGCTCGCTGAAGTGTTTTAGGGAGCGTTTGACAGCGATGAGGGGTGGTCGTTTGACTGTGGACCCATTACGGACGCAGGCAATGAGGCAGTGATCGCTGAGATCCTGGTTGAAGACAGCAGAGGTGTATTTAGAGGGCAGGTTGGTCAGGATGATATCTATGAGGGTGCCCGTGTTTACGGATTTAGGGTTGTACCTGGTAGGTTCCTTGATAATTTGTGTGAGATTGAGGGCATCTATCTTAGATTGTAGGACGGTCGGGGTGTTAAGCATATCCTAGTTTAGGTCACCTAACAGTACAAACTCTTGTTCAGCAGTCTTATCATTGATGAGCAGAGAAGCAATTCGGGTTTCTCAAGTTACTCTTGTTATCAATAGACCCAGAGAGGTCAATTACTGTCTGTGAGTCTCAGTGAGACTGAGATTATGAACATAGAGGTGACTGAAGACTTGCCATGACAAGAATTTAGGATTGTACTCAGAGGACACAGTGGCAAAATCTTTTGCAACTGCAAACTAAAACGAGCATTTCTTATTGGAATTGTTCAGGTAGTCCCTCCCTGTTTCAGTCCGTTTTCTTATGTTTGGTGCCTAATGATTACGACCTTGGTAAACACCCAATAAAGTATTTTGTTTCAGTCTGTACCTTCTTCCCAGTTGGGACACTGCCAGTGAAGGACACCTTAGCCACGCCGGGGTGATTACAGAGCAGGGTGCCGGTCTCCGCCCCACCCTGCACCACGTTGAAGAGCCCATCAGGTACCCCAGCCTCTTTGTAGATCTCAGCCAGAATCACAGCGGTCACAGCAGTGAAAGGAGAAGGCTTGAACACCATGGCATTACCTGGGGATAAAGAGAGACCCAGCAGTAAATAAATAAATAAATAAATACTTAGTTTCACTCACAGTACAATCTGTCTCTAAAAAGACATTCAGAGACACCGGTCAAATCTACTATTCCTCTTCATATGCATAGTTAATTTAAAAATGTCCATGAAAAAGAACAGATACGTTCATTATACAAAATAATGAAATATGTATTGATTACTTTTAAGTCATCTAATCATAACTGAAATGTGAAGCAAAAAAAACATTCCACAGGGTGATGGTAATGCATGAACGCTGGAGGTCATGGCAAGCGTACCACAGGCCAGGGCAGGAGCAGACTTCCAACAGGCGATCTGGAAGGGGTAGTTCCAGGCCCCGATGCCCACACATACCCCCAGGGCCTCCCGTCTGGTGTAAGCAAAGGATCCTCCGGGCAGTTGGATGTGCTGGCCTGAGGTGAATGAAAGGTAAACTGTAACATTGCTATGAATGCTATTGCAGATATATTGTAGTTGTGTGATTCATTATTAGGGTGCAACAAATTTGTCTGTGTTATGCATCATTCAGTAAAAGCTAAAAACCTGTCACTATGTCCATAAGCATAAAACAAAGAAAAGTGAAGCACACGTTGTTTAAAGAGAAGAAAAGTCAGGCCTATAACAATACAATGTGTTTGAGAACCACAATAGCATCAGATGGTAATTGGTCAAAATCATTTTGTTTATACATGTCTCCACAAAGTGTGTTCCCACCTGCCAGTGTGCCAGCAATGCCAGCGTAGTACTCTAAGCTCTGCCAGGAAACATCAATGTCCACCCGGGCCTCTGTGATAGACTTCCCATTGTTGATCACCTCCAACTTGGCAATGTTGTCTCTTCTCTCCTGTTAACAGCATTGGGAATAGTGGTCCTTTGTAGCTTAGTTGGTAGAGCATTGCGCTTGTAACGTCAGGGTAGTGGGTTTGATTCCCGAGATCACCCATTTGTTTTCTAAAATGTGATCACTGAGGTACAGCACACTGTAAACCCCCGAGGCATTTTACACTCAAATACTTCTAGTAAGTTGAACTGAGTCAATGAAAAATCATTATTACCTCAAATGTCTATGTGGTACTGACTCAAAACTAAATGAGAATTCACAACTACATTTTTAAAGAAATTTACTTTTACCCAGCATGCTCTACTGCAGGTTGACTTTTTGGAATAGTTTTTCATATGCGTTTTTGTATTTATTTTTTATTTAACCAGGTAAGCTAGTTGAGAACAAGTTCTCATTTACAACTGCGACCTGGCCAAGATAAAGCAAAGCAGTGTGACAACAGAGTTACACATGGAATAAACAAGCGTACAGCCAATAATACAATAGAAAAAAAGAAAGTCTATATACAGTGTGTGGAAATTGCGTGAGGAGGTAAGGCAATAAATAGGCCATAGTAGCGAAGTAATTACAGTTTAGCAAATTAACACTGGAGTGATAAATAGCAGATGATGTGCAAGTAGAAATACTGGTGTGCAAAAGAGCAGAAAAGTAAATAAAAACACTATGGGGATGAGTTAGGTAGATTGGATGGGCTATTTACAGATCGAGCGATCGGTTAGCTGTTCAGATAGCTGAAGTTTAAAGTTAGTGAGGGAAATATAAGTCTCCAGCTTCAGCAATTCGTTCCAGTCATTGGCAGCAGAGAACTGGAAGGAAAGCCAACACCTCCTTTGGCTGCCTTTAGGGATGACCAGTGAGCTATACCTGCTGGAGCGCATGCTACGGGTGGGTGTTGTTATCGTGACCAGTGAGCTGAGATAAGGCGGAGCTTTACCTAGCATAGACTTATAAATGACCTGAAGCCAGTGGGTCTGGCGACGAATATGTAGCGAGGGCCAGCCGACTAAAGCATACAGGTCGCAGTGGTGGGTGATACAAGGGGCTTTGGTGACAAAACAGATGGCACTGTGATAGACTGCATCCAATTTGCTGGGTAGAGTGTTGGAGGCTATTTTGTAAATGACGACGCCAAAGTCAAGGATCGATAGGATAGTCAGTTTTACGAGGGTATGTTTGCCAGCGTGCGTGAAGGAGGATTTGTTGCGAAATAGGAAGCCGCTTCTAGATTTAACATTTGGATTGGAGATGTTTAATATGAGTCTGGAAGGAGAGTTTACAGTCTAACCAGACACCTAGGTATTTGTAGTTGTCCACATATTCTAAGTCAGAACCGTCCAGAGAAGTGATGCTCGTCGGGCGGGTGCGGGCAGCGAATGGTTGAAAAGCATGCATTTGGTTTAACTAGCGCTTCAGAGCAGTTGGAGGCCACGGAAGGAGTGTTGTATGGCATTGAAGCTCGTTTGGAGGTTAGTTAACACAGTGTCCAAAGAAGGGCCACAGGTATACAGAATGGTGTCGTCTGCGTAGAGGTGGATCAGAGAATCACCCGCAGCAAGAGCGACATCATTGATATATACAGAGAAAAGAGTCGGACCCGAGAATTGAACCCTGTGGCACCCCCATGCAAGAGGTCCGGACAACAGGCCCTCCGATTTCACACACTGAATTATCTGAGAAGTAGTTGGTGAACCAGGCGAGGCAGTCATTTGCGAAACCAAGGCTGTTTAGTCTGCCGATAAGAATGTGGTGATTGACAGAGTCGAAAGCCTTGGCCAGGTCGATGAACACAGCACTGTCTTTTATCGATGGCGGTTATGATATCATTTAGTACCTTGAGCGTGGCTGAGGTGCACCCGTGACCAGCTCGGAAACCAGATTGCACAGCGGAGAAGGTACGGTGGGATTCGAAATGTCAGTGATCTGTTCATTAACTTAGCTTTTGAAGACTTTAGAAAGGCAGAATGGATATAGGTCTATAACAGTTTGGGACTAGTGTGTCACCACCTTTGAAGAGGGGGATGACCGCGGCAGGTTTCAAATCTTTAGGGATCTCGGACGATACGAAAAAGGTTGAACAGACTGGTAATAGGGGTTGCAACAATGGCGGCGGATAATTTTAGAAAGAGAGGGTCCAGATTGTCTAGCCCAGCTGATTTGTACGGGTCCAGGTTTTGCAGCTCTTTCAGAACACCTGCTATCTGGATTTGGGTGAAGGAGAAGCTGGGGAGGCTTGGGCAAGTTGCTGCGGGGGGTGTGGAGCTGATGGCCGGGGTTGGGGTAGCCAGGAGGAAAGCATGGCCAGCCGTAGAGAAATGCTTATTGAAATTCTCAATTATCGTGGATTCATCAGTGGTGTGACAGTGTTACCTAGCCTCAGTGCAGTGAGCAGCTGGGAGGAGGTGCTCTTATTCTCCATGGACTTTACAGTGTCCCAAAACTTTTTGGAGTTAGAGCTACAGGACGCAAATTTCTGTTTGAAAAAGCTAGCCTTTGCTTTCCTGAATGACTGCGTATATTGGTTCCTGACTTCCCTTAAAAAGTTGCATATCGCGGGGATTATTCGATGCTAGTGCAGTCCGCCACAGGAGTCAATGTACATTGAGTGATTGATTAATTAATCTTATGCTACACAAAGATCAATAACTATTTTTTCTAAACTAATTGAATTATTTAGTTAGAATTTTTGCACCCATTACTGAAATGGTTATCCCGTTGAAATGGTTTAGGTAGTCTCCTCACACAGTTCCTAACCGTGGCAGTCATCATGAATGCAGGTTGCAATTGAGTAAAAAGTCTAACTGTTAGATATCCTAACGCTAGCTGGATTTCAATAGGAATTACATATTACTTTGCAAACCAGCCTAACATGATTTGCAAAATTCTGGTAAATTTCCCCGGTTTTCCAGAAATCCCGATTAGAAGATTCCTGGAAATCCTCCTCCCAGCATTTTTTTTGTATAAATCTGGGAATTTTCGGAAAGTTGACGGAATTGTGCCACTTGCAGGTGTGATGTGGCCTCTAAACTGTAAAGCTAGGCCTCACGAGAAATGTAATGTCCTAAAGAGTTTAATTATCGCTCTCTCGCTAACCTTTATTTAACTAGGCAAGTCAGTTAAGAACAAATTCCTCTTCACAATGACGGCCTACCAGGGAACAGTGGGTTAACTGTCTTGTTCAGGGACAGAACGACAGGATTTTTACCTTGTCAGCTCGGTGATTTGATCCAGCAACCTTTCGGTTACTGGCCCAACGCTCTAACCACGGGGGCGGCAGGTAACGATAACATTCACCTAGGAACTCACATGGTGAAGGCCACAGGACTGAATATGAACAAATTCAACAACCATGTCTCTGTTACAATAAAATACAGTCATGGATGGTAACTCAATTCCTCAAAAAGGCAAAGAGCGCTTTGGGAAATTATATTGGAGGCGTGGCTTAGTAGGGGTATTACAAAAATGTTTCAAGATGATACAACTCAAAACTGTTTGAGTAATGACCACAAAATAACTTTAAGTAACTGTACTCATTAAATGCAACAGGTTTCCTCAAAGGTTTTGAGTAGACAGCACATTGGACTTTACAGAGTACTATGCCTGTGCATTTAATAAATAACTAGGATTGCACATTTTCAACCACGTTCAATTATGTTGTGTAACATTTTCAAAACTTTCCTGGCACTGTTCCCAGAAACCTTTAAAGCAACTTCAGTTCACCACTAATATTTGGGATGATGTGTAACAGCAAGAATGTTCCAATCAGCAATTTATGTCCTCAAATCAAACAAATTTGATTGGTCCCACACATATTTAGCAGATGTAATTGTGGGTGTAGGGAAATGCTTGTGTTCCTAGCTCCAACAGCACAGTAATATCTAACAGTTCACAAAAATACACTATTCTAAAAGTAAAATAATGGAATTAAGAAATATATCAATATTGGATCGAGCAATGTCGTAGTGTCAATCACTTATAAAGACTGCTTGGTACAGAGTTAACTCGACAAAAAGGGCCTCAGATTCATTAAATTTAACTCCATTCCCCTGCTGTACACTAAACAGGTATGGAATGCAATGCACTCATGAAAAGTCTGAAATTATTTAATTAAAGAGACATATCATTTCTCTGTTCAGTAGCTAATATTCTAATTCTAACAGCAATGTTATGCAAGCATTATGCAACATTCTGCTCACATGACATGCCTCACCCTGATGATGCGTGCAGCCTCCAGCATAACTCGGGCCCTCTCCATGCCTGCCATCTTGCTCCACTTTAGGTAGGCAGCATGTGCACTTTGGATGGCCTGGTCCACCTCCTCTTTCCCACATGGAAACATGTCACACAGCTTACGTCCTGCAGACACCAGATGAAAAAGACAAATAAACACTTCACAAACATCTAACTGGCAAACAGAATCCATGGGCATCTTGGGGGGCATATTGTAAATTAGTCAGTGAACTCTTGCTGACTACAAATAGTGAGGTAATAATACTCTAATTGAAACTAAACAACATAAAAGGTCAGTGAACCTTGACACTGACATTCCAGATACTGGTCAACTAGGAAATCTGTCTGGTCAACTGTGCGCCGAGATACCTTTTTACTACAACACTAACACAGTAATGTATCTAAAAACATTCAATACATCTGAGATATAGGCCTACAGCTCTATTAAATCAGAAAGCCTACGAGTAAAAGCATTTCACTGTTAGTCCACGCCGGTTGTTTACGAAGCATGTGACGAATATAATTTGATTTAGTAAACAGTATAGTGTATGTAGTATGCTACAAACCAGTTGCAGGTTCGTGGACGGGCTCCGGGTTTATTCCATCCTTGGGTTTAACTCTGCACCCGCCCCAGAAATTTAAGTGGTCCGTCACCACGACCTGTCCAGTGGAGGCACCAGGCATAGACTCTAGAAGCTGGGCCATGTTCGACTATGTTCGACTGTGTGTGAATTACCTGAAGGACAAATAAAATAGGAGTGATCAGACTGCAACATTATTAAAACGTAAGCTTTTCGGCAGTTTCAGGCAAACAATAGCGCATGGGAAAAACATTTTGCTAGATAAATATGTATGTACGTGCATGTAGACTTTTACAAATTTAGTTAGCATGCGTATTTGCAGAAGAAAACGTCCTCCAGACAGCCAGCAACATTATAAACACGCCCTTTCACCACGCAGCAAAAACGCAGGCTTCAGACCTAGCCTAGAAGCGAGCTAAACCGAGTCATTCTGCATATTTACTCAAAATCACACTTCTTTAATAATTTGACTGTTCCTACCGTCTTCTGTTCCGTAAATCGAAGCTTTCGTCCAGCTTTGGATTTGACGTTTTATTGACGCAAGTCAGCAGATATCGTATCCCACAGACGCACTTCGCCCCTCGTAAACAGGGAATGTGTAAAATAGTAGCTATTACCAACCTGTGTGGAAATACTGTATGAATATGACTGCAGTTCAAATCTTCAGCAATAACACAAAATGGGCGGGATTAGTTTCAGGGTGTCTGATAGCTTGCCTTTCACACATATATGGACTGTATCATCCGGATCCTTGAGTATTTGAAATAAGTGTTTCGACGTTAATTCTAAAACCTGGGCAATTGAGTTGGCCCCTTACATCACAGTTTAGGTCATGAGGACGCAAGTGTCAATAACCGGGTCATTCCTACAACGCGGTGCCATTTGGATCTCAATTTTTTAATATATATATATATATATATATATATATATATACAGTACCAGTCAAAAGTTTGGACACACCTACTCATTCAAGGGTTTTTCTTTATTTTTCACTATTTTCTACATTGTAGAATAATAGTGAAGACATCAAAACTATGAAATAACACATATGGAATCATGTACTAACCAAAAAAGTGCTGAAAAATCTAAACATTTTATATTTGAGATTCTTCAAAGTAGCCCCCCTTTGCCTTGATGACAGCTTTGCACACTCTCTGCATTCTCTCAAACAGGTAGTCACCTGGAATGCATTTAAATTAACAAGTGTGCCTTGTTAAAAATGTATTTGTGGAATTTCTTTCCTTCTTAATAAGTTTGAGCCAATCAGTTGGTTTGTGACAAGGTAGGGGTGGTATACAGAAGATAGCCCTATTTGGTATAAGACCAAGTCCATATCATGGCAAGAACAGCTCAAATAAGCAACTAGAAACGACAGTCCATCATTACTTTAAGACATGAAGGTCAGTCAATCCGGGACATTTCAAGAACTTTGAAAGTTTCTTCAAGTGCAGTCCCAAAAACCATCAAGCGCTATGATGAAACTGTCTCTCATGAGGACCGCCACAGGAAAGGAAGACCCAGAGTTACCTCTGCTGCAGAGCATAAGTTCATTAGTTACCAGCCTCAGAAATTGCAAGTAACAAACACATCAACATCATCTGTTCAGAGGAGTCTGGGTGATTTAGGTCTTCATTGTCGAATTGCTGGTAAAAAAAAGCACTACTAAAGGACACCAATAAGAAGAGACTTGCTTGGGCCAAGAAACACGAGTAATGGACATTAGACCGGGGGAAATCTGTCCTTTGGTCTGATTAGTCCAAATGTGTGATTTTTGGTCCAACCACCGTGTCTTTGTGAGACGCAGAGTAGGTGAATGGATGATATTCGCATGTGTGGTTCCCACCGAGAAGCACGGAGGAGGAGATGTGATGGTGTGGGGGTGCTTTGCTGGTGACATGGTCAGTGATTTATTTAGAATTCAAGGAACACCTAACCAGGATGGCTACCACAGCATTCTGCAGCGATACGCCATCTCATCTGGTTTGCGCTGTTAGGTTCTAATTTTCAGAGTAAATAACTCACGGACACTAGAGAAGCTTAACCAAGTGTAATTCTTCCCAAAGGGTCGATACAGCTGCATTCAGACATCACGTTTCCACCACCACAAGTATATATACTCCAATTTAGACACTCCTTCTTTCCAATCCTTACATGTTTTATGGTCTGACAGGAAGACGAAGTGATAGGATAATAAACCATTGTTTCTCCCTTAAAACCTGTTGGGGATACGGGGTAGCAATGAACCCTGAGACGGGATTGCTAGCAAGGCTGGAAATTCAAAACATCAAAAATCTAATAATTTCAATTTCTCAAACAATCAACTATTTTACACCATTTAAAAGATAAACATCTCCTTAATCTAACCACATTGTTCGATTTTCAAAGAGGCTTTACGGCAAAAGCATAAAGTTAGATTATGTTAGGACAGTACATAGCCACAAAAGTACAAACATCCATTTTCAATTCAAGGTCAGGCGTCACCAAAAGCAGAAACCAGCTAAAATTATGCACCAACCTTTGACAATCTCCATCAGATGACACTCCTAGGACATTATGTTATACAATACATGCATTTTTTGTTCCATCAAGTTCATATTTATATCCAAAAACAGCATTTTACAGTAGCGGTGAAATTCAGATTTTTTTCTTCTCTGAAATGCTTCCGGTGAACAACGTTACAATTTACAAAATTACTATTCGAAAACATTGGTAAATTATAATATTGTCATTCAAATAATTATAGTTTAACATTTCGTAAATGCTACTGTATTGCCAGATTTCAAAATAACTTTACTGGGAAATCACAAGTTGCAATAAACCGGGTGCTGTGCTAAGAACAATAAGCTAGGCTATATAGGTTAGCATCATCTTGTAACCATGTAATATCAATAATACTATTGTCAATAATCCCTTACCTTTGATTATCTTCATCCATTGGCACTTCCAGGAATCCCAGGACCACAACAAATGTGGTTTCTTTTGACAAAGTTCATAATTGATGTCCAAATAACTCCAAGTTGTTCCATGTTGTTAGCGCTTAGGTGGCCACTAAAAAGTAGCGCGGGGGGGTGTGAAGTCACGGCAAAAAGTTTAAAAAGTTAAAAAAAATAATATATTTACATTCGTTCAAACATGTCAAACGTTGTTTAGCATCAATCTTTAGAGCCATTTTTAACGTGAAACATCAGTAATGTTTCAACCCGACCTCACCTGTGTCTAGAAAAATGTTTTTGAAAAATGTCTAGCGTCTCATGATTGCGCAGGTGCAGGCAATAATGGAAGTGACGACATCCCAGGGACGTCGCTTCCCTGCATTCTAATTTGGTCTCTGTTAATCATAGACGCTTCAAACAACTTTATAAAGATCGCTGACATCTAGTGGAAGCCGTAGGAGTTGCGAAATGAATCCTTTCTCACTGTGGTATCTATTAAACAATGACACAAAAAAACAGTACAGCCACAAAATTCTTTTTTTCTCTCAGGTTTTCTCAGGTTTTTGCCTGCCATATGAGTTTTGTTATACTTACAGACACCATTCAAACAGTTTTAGAAAATTCAGAGTGTTTCTATCCAAATATGCATATCCTAGCTTCTGAGTTGGTGTAGGTGGCAGTTAAAAATGGGCACATATTTTTTTCAAATTTCTCAATACTGCCCCCTAGCCCCAACAGGTTTTAAGGGAAACTGACCTGACCTCAACACCCTTGAGGCCTAATCCAAAGATCTCCACCCGTATCCCCTAACACATTCCACAGCCATCTGTCCCCTGCAGATAACCATTAACTTCTGATGTAAAAAAAACAGTCTCTTTCACTCCTTTATATGCTATGTTTTTGGGTATAACAATGTCTCTAGTATAGCAATGTTCAAAGTTTCACCCCGAACCCAACAGCGCTTAGTGGGACTATCATTTGTTTTTCAACAGGGCAATGACCCAACACACCTCCAGGCTGTGTAAGGGCTATTTGACCAAGAAGGGGAGTGATGGAGTGCTGCATCAGATGACCTGCCCTCCACAATCACCCGATCTCAACCCAATTGAGATGGTTTGGGATGAGTTGGACTGCAGAGTGAAGGAAAAACCGCCATTAAGTGCTCCGCATATGTGGGAACTCCTTCAAGACTGTTGAAAAAGCATTCCAGGTGAAGCTGGTTGAGAGAATGCCAAGAATGTGCAAAGCTTTCATCAAGGCAAAGGGTGGAAAATGTTGAAAATAGTAAAAAATAAAGAAATACCCATGAATGTGTTGCCAAGCTTTTGACTGGTACTGTATATCAGAAAAAGGACATGTTTGACTTTCAGAAAAACATATTGGTCAAGCTCAGGCACTTAAAAACTGTTTGAGTGCATAATCCTAACTGGGTGGACATGTTGAGTCTAAATTAGCGATAGCTCTGTGAGTGAGCAAGATTGAGCTAGCAAAATGGTGAACACTTGAACAGGATTTTAACTGCTCTATCAAACATATTTTAACATTTTAAATGTTCTCTATAATTTAGCCTAACAGGGTGGACATTGATGAGTAGGACATACAGACTAACAACCTGAAACATGGACACATAGATATAACTGAGTGTTTATATTTATGTAGCTTTGCACCATAGTTTTCCCATACTTTCTGAATGTGGGGTCATTATAGGAAAGTGTTGTTTTCTTAAATGGAGAATTACAACAAACTAACAGACTGGAAAGTGGTATCAGGGACACACAGAATATTTTAAATAAAATAAATACAATAATCATGAAAAAAAATCATTACTGATGAAAAATAATTTAACTAGGACTATAAAATAGTTAAAGGTTTGGTAAATGTTATTATTATATGGCTTATATTTCTTGTGGAAGTCGATAAATATCACCTGGGGACATGGCAAAAAAAAAACGATATCCACTGACAAAAAAAGTGTAATAACATGAATTCAATTAAAATGTAAATGTAAAAATTCAATTCCCTTTCAGGATCCATATTTTTGTGTTAAGGTGACCTTAAATTTAAAGCCTTTTGGAATCCACATTTTACACTAAATAAGAACTGATCATTCCTGGAGACAAAGGCACTGTATCATAGGAATGACCCTGCCAATTCATTTAGCAGTCCTCTTGATCTGTGTGTTGTTGGCCCCAGCCCAGCTCCAATATTGTAGACTATTGAGTAACAATTTTCTGCTGACTCATTAACCCACTTATGGCTTTCTAAGATAGGAACCACCAAAGTCATGAATACTTGTTTTACTTATAATATTCTGTGGTAGCAGCCATAAATCATACACAATTGCAAAGAAAGAAAAGAAAACAGCATCAAACAGGCTAAAATGTGATAAAACATTTATTCAATAAGTAAGAAATGAAATACTACAGAGCCAGGCAATCACAATGTACTGATGAACCAAACAGCCAATCCACTCCCAGTTCTGCTTAATTTATTCCATCTCATACGATTTTTGTTTAGCATCTTATCACAATATTTATCTGAATATAAACAGGATATATTTCACACTTTTGTAACATTTTGTAAATCATTAGCACTCACAATCAGCTACTTATGTCAAACTAAACAAACTAAAACTAAAATAAGGAAAATGGGTAAAACCAGGTACACTACAAACTTCAATGAAATAATGGGTACAGGTAATGAATGAATGATATAGTAGCTGCTGATGGTATTCAATGTATACAAAGAGTCGTCCCATCCATCACTGTGACAGCAATGTCATTCTCTGTACAGGTGAGGGGGCTGTCCTCTCCCTTCTCTCTGTGGCCAGACAGTCACAGTGTAGAAATAGGATTGAAGACTCGTTCTAAGCAGACTACATTGCAAAAATCACATCATATGATATAGGATCTGATGCTCGGCTGCACACTCGATGACATGGTACACAACCATTGGACTGTAATGTAATGTAGTGAGCCTGGAACACCACCCATGTGCTTGGTTCTTAGGAGAACTTAGCTGCCTGGGGAGGGGGTCCCAAAAAACCTCCAGCCTGCTTGGTGGCAGCTCTGGAGGGGGCCAGACCGAGCATCTTCTGGATGTTCTGTGGATGGATGGAAACAATATTTAAATAGCAAGTAGACAGAAACCAAGGATATGTATGAGAAGTCCCTGTTCTGGAAAGTTGTGAACTGTAAGCTGTTGAATGTGGAATCATATTTTAAGAGATTGGGTCTGTGGAAACCTTCAACTTCAAATCCATAAATGTATTTCCTTACTCTTTTTGTTAGCACAGTATTTGCTACTCTTGTCAATATATTGCAACCCATGACAGGTGGTAAGATAGTGTCAGTTGAGTTACCTGTCTGATGGACATGGTGCAGAGAATGTACAAGAAGATGAAGGAGCAGTCAGTGAAGTCCTCGCCCAAAAGGTTGCGATGGGAAAGGCCCTGAATGTAGGACAGTGGGACGAATGGCAGTTTTGCCACCACCCTTCCATCAAAGCTAAAACAAGAGAATGATATTAGCAAACAGTGGGTAGGGAGGTGCATTGAATGACTAACTTTGAGCTGAGAGCAATTGCTTAACAAAAAAACTCACAATGAACACAGTGAGTTGTTTGTCATCATAACAGAGTAGCCAACCGTGCCACTAGATCTAACAGATATCATTTGTCATTGTCTGTACACTCACATGGAGTTGAACATTCCCATCAACGCTGTGAAACAGAAGCCAATGGCGAACATGGACTTCATTCGTACCTGTAACACAAGACGGAGGACAGTCAGATGAAATGTGGTCACCCCTTCATCAATGAAGCTAGATAGGAAATGAAATTGGAATACACAGGGCGTTGGCTTGCTTAATTTGTATGACAACAAAATACATTTCTCTCACCATGGATAGATCTCTGTTGTTGTTCTTCAGTTTCTCCTCTTGCCTCTCTGTGAAGTTAAAACATTGTGTATGGGGACAACATATTTTATATACACCAACCGTCATATCTATTATCGTAATAGTCTTGTCAAAATTATGATGAGGCGATTGCTATGGTCCAAATACATACTGTATAAACATATGACTTCTATCTTACCAATCTTTTTCTTCTGTTGACGTCCTGCAGATTCTGTAATGGTTTCCTTCTTCTTCTCCACTGAAATATTCAAATATATATACAAAAATATTTTTCACTACAGAGCTGTCACCCTTGAAAACAACAACGGTAAGGGTAGGTAACAACACATCCGCCACGCTAATCCTCAACACGGGGGCCCCTCAGGGGTGCGTGCTCAGTCCCCTCCTGTACTCCCTGTTCACTTATGACTGCACAGCCAGACACGACTCCAACACCATCATTAAGTTTACTGATGACAACAGTGGTAGGCCTGATCACTGACAACAATGAGACAGCCTATAGGGAGGTCAGAGACCTGACCGTGTGGTGCAAGGAAAACAACATCTCCCTCAACGTGATCAAGACAAAGGAGATGATTGTGGACTACAGGAAAAGGAGGACCGAGCACACCCCCATTCTCATCGACGGGGCTGTAGTGGAGCAGGTTGAGAGCTTCAAGTACCTTGGCGTCCACATCACCAACACACTAACATGGTCCAAGCACACTAAGACAGTCGTGAAGAGGGCACGACAAAACCTATTCCCCCTCAGGAGACTGAAAATATTTGGCATGGGGCCTCAGATCCTCAAAAGGTTTTACAGCTGCACCATCGAGAGCATCCTGACAGGTTGCCACAAGACTCCTGAACAGCTAATCAAATGGCTACCCAGACTATTTGCATCCCCCCCCGGTTAAGGGCTTGTAAGTAAACATTTCACTGTATCAAATCAAAGTATATTTGTCATGTGCACAGAATACAACCTTACAGTGAAATGCTTACTTACAGGCTCTAACCAGTAGTGCAAAAAAGGTATTAGGTGAACAATATGTAGGTAAAGAAATAAAACAGTAAAAAGAGAGAAGCCTTTTTGTCCTAGACTGGGCACTCCGGTACCGCTTGCCATGCGGTAGTAGAGTGAACAGTCTATGACTGGGGTGGCTAGGGTCTTTGATCATTTTTAGGGCCTTCCTCTGACACTGCCTGGTGTAGAGGTCCTGGATGGCAGGCAGCTTAGCCCCAGTGATGTACTGGGCCGTACGCACTACCCTCTGTAGTGCCTTGCGGTCAGAGGCCGAGCAATTGCCGTACCAGGCAGTGATATAACCAGTCAGGATGCTCTCGATGTTGCAGCTGTAGAACCTTTTGAGGATCTCAGGACCCATGCCAAATCTTTTTAGTTTCCTGAGGGGGAATAGGCTTTGTCGTGCCCTCTTCACGACTGTCTTGGTGTGTTTGGACCATTCTAGTTTGTTGTTGATGTGGACGCCAAGGAACTTGAAACTCTCAACCTGCTCCACTACAGCCCCGTCGATGAGAATGGGGGTGTGCTCGGTCCCCCTTGTCCTGTAGTCCACAATCATCTCCTTAGTCTTGGTTACGTTGAGGGATAGGTTGATATTCTGGCACCACCCGGCCAGGTCTCTGACCTCCTCCCTATAGGCCGTCTCATCGTTGACCAGGCCTACCGCTGTTGTGTCGTCTGCAAACTTAATGATGGTGTTGGAGTCGCCATGCAGTCATGGGCACGCACCCCTGCGGAGCTCCAGTGTTGAGGATCAGCATGGCAGATGTGTTGTTACCTACCCTCACCACCTGGGGGCAGCCCGTCAGGAAGTCCAGTATTCAGTTGCAGAGGGAGGTGTTTAGTCCCAGGATCTTTAGCTTAGTGATGAGCTTTGAGGGTACTATGGGATAAAGTAAACCCCCCCCCTTTAAAAGATTTAGATGCACTATTGTAAAGTGGTTGTTCTACTGGATATTATAGGTGAATGCACCAATTTGTAAGTCGCTCTGGATAAGAGTGTCTGCTAAATGACTTAAATGCAAATGTAAATGTAAATGTGTTGAAGGTCTACAACTGTTGTATTCGGCGCATGTGACAAATTAAATTTGATTTGATCCAAGAACTGAATAATGTCATCTGTGTGTAAATTGTGAAAAGCAATGAAAATGTACTTAAGACACTCACGTTTCTTGCTTTGCTTTTCCACCTCTGCCTTCAGACTCTTGTACTTTGCAGTACGATATACCAACACCCATGTAATTCCTTAGGATGGTGATGTTTAAAGGTTATGCAAATACTACATTTAGAGCAATCAATACAGCAACATATCAATGAATATGCATAGAAAATCATGCATGTGTATGAGATGATGCCCCAATCATCTCCTGATGAAACATAAGCTACTGTCACTAACTATAAATAACAAGTTTGCGGTTATCATCATCATTAGTACACCAATGGCGACCATCAATCACATTTATTTCATAAAGTCATTTTAACATCAGCCGTAGTCACAAAGTCGTTTACAGATAGCCAGTGAACTGGCCGAGAGCTCGCAATGCTTAGCTCTGATGGCTGTTGCCTCATAATGGCAGACTCCCAATGTTGCGTCCCAAAGCTAAGAGGCGTCGTGCTACTTATACCCCGGATTAAACATGTTTCCAAATGACAAAACATCTACAGCACTCAGCGTTTACCAAATAACATACATCACGAATATGTTTGAAGGTTGCTAGCCAAAATTAGAAAGTCAGTATCAGGTAGCTAGTTAAAGTCAGCCAGATAGCTTAGCTAAAATTAACGTTAGCTAGCTACTGTAGTTACTTACCCTCAGCTAACAGAGCTGTGCAAACAGATATGAACACAATAAGAATAGTGTCTGCGAACATGGTTGTCATTTTTGTAGGTCGTATCACGATCCCTTTCCTATGGTAGTGAATGTGGCAATAATTTATCAGCAAACTCTCGCCAAATTTGAGTATGGAATTTGATGTCAGCAGCAACTGCAAATAGTAGTTACAAGAACACGTCACGAATACAGGAGCAACTTCCGGCTAGCGCTTCCGGTTGGTAAATCAACATACACCAACGCAGAGGAAGAGGCGAAGCGAGGCTTTAGTGTGCAACTGCAGTCCACAATTCGTGGCGTTCCTGCATCTGCATGAACACCCACCCCCACTCGAGTACCCCATTGGTTCATGCATGAATTACCCCCCCCTTCCCGCTTGTGTTACACTGGAATGTGGGTCAAAAGGGAAATAAAAAGTATTATCTGAGTTTTTTCACCCACCTACCTGTCATCCCTGTCTCCCGCTAGCACTGCAGTTTAGCCAGGTAGTCCTAAGGATGACACCGGTACACAGCAGGCGGAAGGCGGGACGACACAGTGTGCTAGCTAACTAGCACATGGTGTCGCTAACTAGCGAGCTACCTACGTTCTGTTAACGATGCCCTCGCCATCGTTAACAGAACTGCGGGAAAACAGTGCCCGCCAGGTGGGGCGTAGGACACTGTCTACCGGACCAGTGTATGGCAAGCTGGCTACCGTTGTCGCCCTCTCCCCTTCTTCTGTGGGGTTTATCGGCATCTGGCATCCAACGCTATTGTGCATTAACTCCGCCTACTGTACTGGCGCTACACTGGATGGCCGCCGTTTTGCAAGCTCTTCATCAACAACAACTGCTGTACTGACTCAAGCACGATGAAAAGTGTTCACCCGTCTTGGAATACCTGATGGTCAAATGCCGACCCTTTTACTTCCCAAGAGAGTTTTCAGCTGTTTTCGTGACTGTTGTATACAGTCCACCTCAGGATAAGTAAAATAACAAGTCGGCACTTAACAAACTGTATGAGGCTATAACCAAGCAGGAAAATGTACCTCCAGAGGCTTCTTTTCTGGTTGCCAATGATCATTAAGTTCTGCATCATTAAAACATGTGATACCCAACTACCATCAACACATCTCCCTCGCCAGTAGAGGCGATAAAGTCCTAGACCACTTTTATTCTACCCACAAGCAAGAATACGAGGCCCTCTCTCGTCCACCATTCAGCAAATCAGATCATGACTCCATACATACTCCTGCTACTGTTTAAAAGTAGAAGCTCAAACAGGAATTATTTGTGACTTGTCCTTTGAGAAATGCTCCGGAATCAGAGATTATACTACAGGACTGCTTTGCTAGAACTGATTCGAATATGTTTCGGGACTCCGCGGATAACATCGAAGAGCTAACCACCTCCGTCACTGGCTTTATTAGGAAATGCATCGGCGACTTGTCCCCACAGATTCACTGCTTCCCAAATCAAAAGCCCTGGATTAACACTAAAGTTGGCACTAAACTAAAGGATAGTGCTACCGCACACAGGGCTATTGCAGACAACCCTGAGGTTACGGCTGAGGAAAGAAACAAGTACAAGAGGTGTCACAATGACCTCAGCAGAGTCATCAAACGAGCAAAAGAACAATATAGGAATAGGGTGGAATCATATTACACAGGCTCCGACGACCGCTGCATGTGGCAGGGGCTATAGTCCATTACAGATTACAAAGGAAGACCCAGCTGTGATCTGCCCAACGAAGCCACTCTACCAGACGAACTCAATGCATTTATGCACGCTTTGACAATAACACCATTGTACCGGGTATGGGTGATCTCGCTCTCCGAGGCCGAAGTGAGAAGTCTTTAATCAGGTCAATACCTGCAAGGCCAGGGGGCCTTATGGTATTCCAGGGTGCTTTCTCAGAGCATGCGCAGAACAGGTGGCAGGTATATTCACTGTAATTTTCAACCTCTCCTTGTCCCAGTCTGTAATCCCCACATGTTTAAAATGACCACCATCATTCTTGTTCCCAAGAACTGTAAGGTTTCATGCCACAATGACTACCGCCTTGTAGCACTCACATCTGTAATCATGAAGTGCATTGAGAGACTAGTTATGGCACACATCAACTCCATCATCCCAGAAACCCTAGACAACTCCAATTTGCATACCGCCCCAACAGATCCATAGACGACGCAATCTCAATTGCACTCCACACTACCCTCACCCACCGAGATGAGAGGAATACCTATGTGAGAATGCTGTTCATTGAATACAGCTCAGTATTCAACACCATTGACCCCTCCAAGCTCATCACCAAGCTTACGACCCTGGGATTGAACACCTCCCTCTGCAACTGGATCTTGGACTTCCTGATGGGCCCCAGGTGGTGAGGGTAGGCAACATCACCTCCGCCCCGCTGACCCTCAACATGGGTGCCCCACAGGCGTGTGTGCTAAGTCCCCTCCTGTACTCCCTATTCACCCATGACTGCGTGGCCACGCACGACTCCAACACCATCATCAAGTTTGCTGACGACACGACGGTGGTAGGCCTGATCACCGGCGATGATGAGACAGCGTACTGGGAGGAGGTCAGTGACCTGACAGTGTGGGGCCGGAACAACAACCCTCTCCTTCAACATCAGTAAGACCAAAGAGCTGATCGTGGGGGGGGGTCTTGACTGGCTGCATCATTGCTTGATATGGAAGTAGCACTGCCCTCGACTGCATGGCGCTACAGAGGGTGGTGTGGACAGCTCAGTACATCACTGGGGCCGAGCTCCCTGCCATCCTGGAACTCTATGTCATGTGGTGTGAAAGGAAGGCCTTTAAAATCGTTAGACTCCAACCACTCAAGCCATAGACTGTTCTCTCTGCCTCCACAAGGGAAAGCGGTACCGGTGCCTTAAGTCTGACACCAACAAGCTCCTGAACAGCTTCTATCTCCATGCTATATGACTGTTAAATAGCTAACTAAATACATAACAAAATGGCTACACAGACTGTCTGAGTTGACCTTTGTTTTTAATTCTTATTTTAACACTGTCTCTATGCACAAGCACAGATTCCTACACACTACGCACACTTTGTGGGCTATACTCGGCCTTGTCTTCGGACGGTAGGTTGGTGGTTGTAGACATCCCTCTAGTGGTGTGGGGGCTGTGCTTTGGCAAAGTGGGTGGGGTTATATCCTGCCTGTTTGGCCCTGTCCGGGGGTATCATCGGATGGGGCCATAGTGTCTTCTGATCCCCCCTGTCTCAGCCTCCAGTATTTATGCTGCAGTAGTTTATGTGTCGGGGGGCTAGGGTCAGTCTGTTACATCTGGACTATTCTCTTGTCCTATCCGGTGTCCTGTGTGAATTTAAATATGCTCTCTCTAATTCTCTCTTTCTCTCTTTCTCTCGGAGGACCTGAGCCCTAGGACCATGCCTCGGGACTACCTGGCATGATGACTCCTTGCTGTCCCCAGTCCACCTGGCCATGCTGCTGCTCCAGTTTCAACTGTTCTGCCTGCGGCTACGGAACCCTGACCTGCTCACCGGACGTGCTTGTTGCACCCTCGACAACTACTATGATTATTATTATTTGACCATGCTGGTCATTTATGAACATTTTAACATCTTGACCATGTTCTGTTATAATATCCACCCGGCACAGCCAGAAGAGGACTGGCCACCCCTCATAGCCTGGTTCCTCTTTAGGTTTCTTCCTAGGTTTTTGGCCTTTCTAGGGAGTTTTTCCTAGGGAGTTTTTCCTAGCCACCGTGCTTCTTTCACATGCATTGCTTGCTGTTTGGGGTTTTAGGCTGGGTTTCTGTACATCACTTTGAGATTTCAGCTGATATACGAAGGGCTATATAAATGCATTTGATTTGATTTGATACTCCAACACACATACAAACACTCAATCCATCATTTGCTCAGACACATATTCTGATAAACATACATATATACTGACACTACACATACCCACTCACATACTGTACACTCATCATATACCCTGCTGCTACTCTGTTTATCATATATCCTGATGCCTAGTCACCTTACCCTTGTAAAAAAAAAAACGTTTGAACTCGGACAAAACAGAGATGCTAGTTCTAGGTCCCAAGAAACAAAGAGATCTTCTGTTAGATCTGACAATTAATCTTGATGGTTGTACAGTAGTCTCAAAAAAACTGTAAAGGACCTCAACGTTACTCTGGCCCCTGATCTCTCTTTTGACGAACATATCAAGCCTTTTTCAAGGACAGCTTTTTTCCATCTATGTAAAATCTGAAACTTTCTGTCGAAAAATGATGCAGGAAAAATTTATCCATGCTTTTGTCACTTTTAGATTAGACTTCTGCAATGCTCTACTTTCCGGGCTACCCAGATAAAGCACAAAATAAACTTCAGTTAGTGCTAAACATGGCTGCTAGAATCTTGACTAGAACCCAAAAATGTGATCATATTACTCCAGTGCTAGCCTCTCTACACTGGCTTCCTGTTAAGGCTAGGGCTGATTTCAAGGTTTTACTGCTTACCTACCAAGCATTACATGGGCTTGCTCCTATCTATCTTTCCGATTTGGTCCTGCCGTACATACCTACACGTACGCTACGGTCACAAGACGCAGGCCTCCTTACTGTCCCTATAAATAAATACAGTAGGGGAAGAGGTAGTTGTTTAGGCTAAATTATAGATGGGCTATGTACAGGTGCAGTGGTCTGTGAGCTGCTCTGACAGCTGGTGCTTAAAGCTAGTGAGGGAGATAAGTGTTTCCAGTTTCAGAGATTTTTGTAGTTCGTTCCAGTCATTGGCAGCAGAGAACTGGAAGGAGAGACGGCCAAAGGAGGAATTGGCTTTGGGGGTGACCAGAGAGATATACCTGCTGGAGCGCATGCTACAGGTGGGTGCTGTTATGGTGACCAGTGAGCTGAGATAAGGGGGGACTTTACCTAGCAGGGTCTTGTAGATGACCTGGAGCCAGTGGGTTTGGCGACGAGTATGAAGCGAGGGCCAGCCAACAAGAGCGTACAGGTTGCCGTGGTGGATAGTATATGGGGCTTTGGTGACAAAACGGATGGCACTGTGATAGACTGCATCCAGTTTATTGAGTAGGGTATTGGAGGCTATTTTGTAAATTACATCACCGAAGTCGAGGATCGGTAGGATGGTCAGTTTTACGAGGGTATGTTTGGCAGCATGAGTGAAGGATGCTTTGTTGCGAAATAGGAAGTCAATTCTAGATTTAACTTTGGATTGGAGATGTTTGATGTGAGTCTGGAAGGAGAGTTTACAGTCTAACCAGACACCTAGGTATTTGTAGTTGTCCACATATTCTAAGTCAGAACCATCCAGAGTAGTGATGCTGGACGGGCGGGCAGGTGCAGGCAGCGATCGGTTGAAGAGCATGCATTTAGTTTTACTTGTATTTAAGAGTAGTTGGAGGCCACGGAAGGAGAGTTGTATGGCATTAAAGCTCGTCTGGAGGGTAGTTAACACAGTGTCCAAAGGGCCAGAAGTATACAGAACGGTATCGTCTGCGTAGAGGTGGATCAGAGACTCACCAGCAGCAAGAGGGACATCATTGATGTATACAGAGAAAAGAGTTGGCCCAATAATTGAACCCTGTGGCACCCCCATAGAGACTGCCAGAGGCCCGGACAACAGGCCATCCGATTTGACACATTGAACTCTATCAGAGAAGTTGTTGGTGAACCAGGCGAGGCAATCATTTGAGAAATCAAGGCTATTGAGTCTGCCGATGAGGATGTGGTGATTGACAGTGTCGAAAGCCTTGGCCAGGTCAATGAATACGGCAGCACAGTATTGTTTCTTATCGATGGTGGTTACGATATCGTTTAGGACCTTGAGCATGGCTGAGGTGCACCCATGACCAGCTCTGAAACCAGATTTCATAGCGGAGAAGGTGCGGTGGGATTCGAAATGGTCGGTAATCTGTTTGTTGACTTGGCTTTCGAAGACTTTAGAAAGGCAGGATAGGATAGATATAGGTATGTAGCAGTTTGGGTCAAGAGTGTCCCCCCCTTTGAAGAGGGGGATGACTGCAGCTGCTTTCCAACCTTTGGGAATCTCAGACGACACGAAAGAGAGGTTGAACAGGCTAGTAATAGGGGTTGCAACAATTTCGGCAGATCATTTTAGAAAGAAAGGGTTCAGATTGTCTAGCCCGGCTGATTTGTAGGGGTCCAGATTTTGCAGCTGCAATTATGCTGCAAAAGTTTATGTGTCGGGGGGCTAGGGTCAGTCTGTTATATCTGGAGTACTTCTGCTGTCTTATCCGGTGTCCTGTGTGAATTTAAGTATGCTCCCTCTAATTCTCTGTCTCTCTCTTTCTCTCGCTCTCTCTTTCTTTCTCTTTCTCTCAGAGGACCTGAACCCTAGGACCATGCATCAGGACTACCAGGCCTGATGAATCCTTGCTGTCCCCAGTCCACCTCGTCGTGCTGCTGCTCCAGTTTCAACTGTACTGCCTGCAGCTATGGAACCCTGACCTGTTCACCGGACGTGCTACCTTGTCCTGGACCTGCTGTTTTCGACTCTCTCTCTCTACCGCACCTGCTGTCTCTAACTCTGAATGATCGACTTTGAAAAGCCAACTGACATTTACTCCTGAGGTGCTGACCTGTTATACCCTCTACAACCACTGTGATTATTATTTTTGACCCTGCTGGTCATCTATGAACGTTTGAACATCTTGGCCATATACTGTTATAATCCCCACCTAGCACAGCCAGAAGAGGACTGGCCACCCCTCAGAGCCTGGTTCCTCTCTAGGTTTCTTCTTAGGTTCCTGCCTTTCTATGGAGTTTTTCCTATTCACCGTGCTTCTACATCTGCATTGCTTGCTCTTTGGGGTTTTAGCCTGGGTTTCTGTATAGCACTTTGTGACATCGGCTGATGTAAGAAGGGCTTTAGGAAATACATTTGATTGATTGACAAAAGTTCCAAAAGAATAGAGACATTTCAAATGTCATATTATTGCTATATACAGTGTTGTAATGATGTGCAAATAGTTCAAGTACAAAAGGGAAAATAAATACATCTGGGGGAAATATGTCTCTAATATGTCCATACATTTGGCAGGAGGTTAGGAAGTGCAGCTCATTTTGTGGGCAGTAGCCTGTCTTCTCTTGAGAGCTAGGTCTGCCTACGGCGGCCTTTCCTTAATTTTTGGTCAGTCACAGTGGTCAGGTAATCTGCCACTGGGTACTCTCTGTTTACGGCCAAATAGCATTCTTGTTTGCTTTGTGTTTTTGTTAATTCTATCCAATGTGTCAAGTAACTATATATTTTTCTTTTTTTCTCATGATTTGGTTGGGACTAATTGTGTTGCTGTCCTGGGGCTCTGTGGGGTATTGTTGTGCTTGTGAACAGAGCCCCAGGACCAGCTTGCTTAGGGGACTCTTCTCCAGGTTCATCTCTCTGTAGGTGATGCCTTTGTTCTGGAAGGTTTGGGAATTGCTTTCTTTTAGGTGGTTGGACAATGTACAGTTGAAGTCGGAAGTTTACATACACTTAGGTTGGAGACATTAAAACTCGTTTTTCAACCACTCCACAAATTTCTTGTTAACAAACTATAGTTTTAGCAAGTCGGTTAGGCCATCTACTTTGTGCATGACACAATTAATTTTGACAACAATTGTTTACAGACAAATTATTTCACTTATAATTTACTGTATCACAATTCCAGTGGGTCAGAAGTTTACATACACTAAGTTGACTGTGCCTTTAAACAGCTTGGAAAATTCCAGAAAATGACGTCATGGCTTTAGACGCTTCTGATAGGCTAATTGACATCGTTTGAGTCAATAGGAGGTGTACCTGTGGATGTATTTCAAGGCCTACCTTCAAACTCAGTGCCTCTTTGCTTGACATCATGGGAAAATCAAAAGAAATCAGCCAAGACTTCAGAAAAATTATTGTAGACCTCCACAAGTCTGGTTCATCCTTGGGAGCAATTTCCAAATGCCTGAAGGTACCACGTTCATCTGTACAAACAATAGTACGCAAGTATAAACACCATGGGACGATGAAGCCGTCATACCGCTCAGGAAGGAGATGCGTTCTGTCTCCTAGAAATGAACGTACTTTGGTGCGAAAAGTGCAAATCAATCCCAGAACAACAGCAAAGGACCTTGTGAAGATGCTGGAGGAAACAGGTAAAAAAGTGTCTTTATTCACAGTAAAACGAGTCCTATATCGACATAACCTGAAAGGAAGAAGCCACTGCTCCAAAACCGCCATAATAAAGCCAGACTATGGTTTGCAACTGCACATGGGGATAAATATTGTACTTTTTGGAGAAATGTCCTTTGGTCTGATGAAACAAAAATAGAACTGTTTGGCCATAATGACCATCGTTATGTTTGGAGGAAAAAGAGGGTGTCTTGCAAGCCGAAGAGCACCATCCCAACCGTGAAGCACAGGGGTGGCAGCATCATGTTGTGGGGGTGCTTTGCTGCAGGAGGGACTGGTGCACTTCACAAAATAGATGGCTACATGAGGAAGGACAATTATGTGGATATATTGAAGCAACATCTCAAGACATCAGTCAGGAAGATAAAGGTTCATCGCAAATGGGTCTTCCAAATGGACAATGACCCCAAGCATACTTCCAAAGTTGTGGCAAAATGGCTTAAGGACAACAAAGCCAAGGTATTGGAGTGGCCATCACAAAGCCTGACCTCAATCCTATATAACATTTGTGGGCAGAACTGAAAAAGCGTGTGCGAGCAAGGAGGCCTACAAACCTAACTCAGTTACACCAGCTCTGTCAGGAGGAATGGGACAAAATTCATCCAATTTATTGTGGGAAGCTTGTGGAAGGCTACCCGAAATGTTTGACCCAAGTGAAACAATTTAAAGTCAATGCTACCAAATACTAATTGAGTGTATGTAAACTTCTGACCCACTGGGAATGTGATGAAAGAAATAATTCTGACATTTCATTTTCTTAAAATAAAGTGGTGATCCTAACTGACCTAAGACAGGGAATATTTACTAGGATTAAATGTCAGGAATTGTGAAAAACTGAGTTTTAATGTATTTGGCTAAGGTGTATGTAAACTTCCGACTTCAACTGTAATTGCTCTTTTCTGGATTTTGATAATTAGTGGTTATCAGCCTAATTCAGTTCTGCAATCATTATTTGGTGTTTTATGTCGTACACAGAGGATATTTTTGCAGAGTTCTGCATGCAGTCTCAATTTGGTGTTTGTCCCATTTTGTGAATTCTTGGTTGGTCAACGAACCCCAGACCTCACAATGTCATGCCCTGACCATAGGAGGAGCCTTTTTATTCTCTATTTTGGTTAGGTCAGGGTGTGACTAGGGTGGGTGTTCTAGACTAGGTTTTTTATTTCTATGTTGGCCTGGTATGGTTCCCAATCAGAGGCAGCTGTTTATTGTTGTCTCTGATTTGGGATCATATTCAGGCAGCCATTTCCCCACTGTGTTTTGTGGGATCTTGTTTTTGTGTAGTTGCCTGTGAGCACTCCAGACGTCACGTTTCATTCATTCTTTATTGTTTTTTTGTGTGAGTTTCATTGATTAAACATGTGGAACTCTACGTACGCTGCGCCTTGGTCCAGTTCTTACGACGATCGTGACACACAACCATAAAGGGCAATGGGTTCTATAACTGATTCAAGTATTTTTAACCAGATCCAAATTGGTATTTCGAGTTTTATGTTTCTTTTGTTAGCGTAGAAGGCCCTTCTTGGGCCTGCCAAGTGGCGCAGAGGTCTAAGGCACTGCATCGCAGTGCTTTAGGTGTCACTACAGGCCCGGGTTCAATCCTGGGCTGTGTTGCAGTCGGTCGTGACCAGGAGACCTACGAGGCGATGCACAATTGGCCCAGTGTCGTCCAGGTTAGGGGAGGGTTTGGCCGGCCGGGATGTCCCGTCACATTCTATTGACTCCTGTGGCAGGGTTGTGTTTCGGAGAATGCATGGCTCTTGACCTTCACCTCTCCCAAGTCTGTACAGGAGTTGCAGTGATGGGACAAGACTGTAACTACCAATTGGATATCATGAAATTGGGGAGAAAAAGAGGTAAAAAAATGTAAATAAAAAAACACTTCTTGCCTTGTCTCTCAGATCGTTCACAGCTTTGTGGAAGTTACCTGTGGCGCTGAGGTATGTATTGTTTTTTGTGTGCTTTAGGGCAACGGTGTCAAGATGGAATTTGTATTTGCAGTCCTGGCAACTGGACCTTTTTTGGAGCACCATTATTTTTGTCTTACTGAGATTTACTGTCAGGGCCAGTTTCTCCCAGGTCTGACAGAATTTGTGCAGAAGATCTAGGTGCTGCTGTTTTCCCTCCTTGGTTGGGGCCAGAAGCACCATATCATCAGCGAACAGCAGACATTTGTCTTCAGACTTCTAGTAGGGGGAGGCTGCAGACTGTTCTAGTGCCCTCGCCAATTATTTGACATACAGTGCATTCGGAAAGTATTCATATCCCTTGACTTTTACAAAATGTTGGTAGGTTACAGCCTTATTCTGAAATATATATTTTTTAATCCCACCATCAATCTACACACAATACCCGATCATGACAAATCAAAAACAGGTTTTAGAAATGCTTGCAAATGTATAAAAAATTTAAAACTGAAATCATATTTACATAAGTATTCAGACCCTTTACTCAGTACTTTTTTGAAGCACCTTTGGCAGCAATTACAGCCTCGAGTCTTCTTGGGTATGATGCTACAAGCTTGGGACACCTTTATTAACATAGTTCCTCCCATTCTTCTCTACAGATCCTCTCAAGCTCTGTCAGGGTGGATGGGGAGCGTCGCTGCACAGCTATTTTCTGGTCTCTCCAGAGATGTTCGATCGGGATCAAGTCTGGGCTCAGGCTGGCCCACTCAAAGACATTCAGAGACTTGTCCCGAAGCCACTCCTGCTTTGTCTTGGCTGTGTGCTTAGGGTTGTTGTCTTGTTGGAAGGTGAACCTTCGCCCCCAGTCTGAGGTCCTGAGCGCTCTGGAGCAGGTTTTCATCAAGGATCTCATTACTTGCTCCGTTCATCTTTCCCTCGATCCTGACTAGTCTCCCAGTCCCTGCCATTGAAAAACATCCCCACAGCACGATGCTTCACCATAGGGATGGTGCCAAGTTTCCTCCACACATGACGCTTGGCATTCAGGCCAAAGAATCAATCTTGTTTCTCATGGTCTGGGAGTCCTTTAGGTGCTTTTTGGCAAACTCCAAGCGGGCTGTCATGTGCCTTTTACTGAAGAGTGGCTTCCGTCTAGCCATTCTACCATAAAGGCCCGATTGGTGGAGTGCTGCAGAGATGGTTGTCCTTCTGGAAAGTTCTCCCATCTCCACAGAGGAACTCTGGAGCTCTGTCAGAGTGACCATCGGGTTCTTGGTCACATCCCTGACCAAGGTCCTTCTCCCCCGATTGCTCAGTTTGGCCTAAGCGGCCAGCTCTAGGAAGAGTCTTGGTGGTTCCAAACTTTTTCAATTTAAGAAGGATGGAGGCCACTGTGTTCTTGGGGACCTTCAATGCTGCAGAAATGTTTTTGTACCCTTCCCCAAATATATGCCCCGACATAATCCTGTCTCAAAGCGCTACGGACAATTCCTTCAACCTCATGGCTTGATTTTTGCTTTGACATGCACTGTCAACTGTGGGACCTTATATAGACAGGTGTGTCTTTCCAAATCATGTCCAATCAATTACATTTATCATAGGTGGACTCCAATCAAGTGTTAGAAATGTTTCAAGGTTGATCAATGGAAACAGGATGCACCTGAGCTCAATTTCAAGTCTCATAGCAAAGGGTCTGAATACTTATGTAAATAAGGTATTTTTTTAATGTATTTTTTTTATACAAAACTTTCTAAAAAACAGTTTTTGCTTTGTTATTATGGGGTACTGTGTGTAGATGGATGAGGAATTTATTTTATTTAATACATTTTAGAATAAGGCTGTAATGTAACAAAATGTGGAAAAAGTCAAGCGGTCTGAATACCTTCCGAATGCACTGTATATGTTGAAGAGGGTGGGGCTCAAACTGCATGCCTCTCTCACCCCACGGTCCTGTGGAAAGAAATGTGTGTTTTTTGCCAATTTTAACAGCACACTTGTTATTTGTGTACATGGATTTTATAATGTTGTATGTTTTTCCCCCAACACCACTTTCCATCAATTTGTATAGCTGACCCTCATGACAAATTGAATGAAAAGCTTGTTTGAAATCAACAAAGCATGAGAAGACATTGCCATTGATTTGGTTTGTTTGTTTGTCAGTTAGGGTGTGCAGGGTGAATACGTGGTCTGTTGTATATTCATTTGGTAAAAAGCCAATTTGACATTTGCTCAGTACATTGTTTTCACTGAAGAAATGTACAAGTCTGCTGTTAATGATAATGCAGAGGATTTCCCCAAAGTTGCTGTTGATGCATATCCCATGGTAGTTATTGGGGTCAAATTAGTCTCCACTTTTGTGGATTGGGGTGATCAGTCCTTGGTTCCAAATATTGGGGAAAATGCCAGAGCTGAGGATGATGTTAAAGAGTTTAAGTATAGCCAATTGGAACTCGTGGTCTGTATATTTTATAATTTCATTTAGGATACCATCAATGCCACAGGCCTTTTCGGGTTGGAGGGTTTTTATTTTGTCCTGTAGTTCATTCAATGTAATTGGAGAATCCAGTGGTTTCTGGTAATCTTTAAAAGTTGATTTGAAGATTTGTATTTGATCATGTATATGTTTTTGCTGTTTGTTCTTTGTTATAGAGACACAAATATTGGAGAAGTGCTTTGGGGCAGCAGGTAGCCTAGTGGTTAGAGCATTGGTCCAGTAACCGAAAGGTTGCTGGATTGAATCCCAGAGCAGACAAAGCAAAAATCTGTCGTTCTGAACAAGTCAGTTAACCCGGTAAGCCGTCATTGTAAATAAGAATTTGTTCTTAACTGACTTGCCTAGTTTATAAAATAATTATCCATACATCTCTGTTTTGGAGAGATAACACTTCCTGTTGTTGTTTGTTTAGTGTGTTCCAATTTCCCCAGAAGTGGTTAGATTCTATGGATTCTTCAATTACATTGAGCTGATTTCTGACATGCTGTTCCTTCTTTTTCCGTAGTTTATTTCTGTATTGTTTTAGTGTTTTCACCATAGTGAAGGCGTAGGCCTTGGTTTTCTGGGCTCTATGTTTTTGGTTGGATACATTTCTCAATTTCTTTCTTAGGTTTTTGCATTCTTCATCAAACCATTTGTCATTGTTGTTAATTTTCTTAGGTTGTCTGCTTGAATTGTTTAGATTTGATTGGGAAGCTGAGAGGTCATATATACTGTCAAACTGTCAAACCACCTCCGTGTGTCAGTATTACATTTACATTTTAGTCATTTAGCAGACGCTCTTATCCAGAGCGACTTAAAGTAGTGAATGCATACATTTCATACATGTTTTTTTCCCGTAATGGTACCCCGTGGGAATGGAACCCACAACCCTGGCGTTGCAAACACCATGCTCTACCAACTGAGCCACACGGGACGTGTATGCGCTTTTAGCAAGCATGGCAGGCGACAGCGAGACAAGACTGGACAGTCAAGTCGAAAACGAGAATGTTACACGGCAATAAGGCTAACCGGGCTATCTGCATTGTGTCCCGCCACCCACCACCCACCACCCGCCAACCCCTCTTATACGCTACTGCTACTCTCTGTTCATCATATATGCATAGTCACTTTAACCATATCTACATGTACATACTACCTCAATCAGCCTGACTAACCGGTGTCTGTATGTAGCCTCGCTACTTTTATAGCCTCGCTACTGTATATAGCCTGTCTTTTTACTGTTGTTTTATTTCTTTACTTACCTATTGTTCACCTAACACCTTTTTTGCACTATTGGTTAGAGCCTGTAAGTAAGCATTTCACTGTAAGGTCTACACCTGTTGTATTCGGCGCACATGAAAAATAAACTTAGATTTGATTTAGGTTTTCTACTGCCAAGTTTTCACTATTACAGCGAAATGTTTTGTCCAGGAAGTTGTCTAAAAGGGATTAAATTTGTTGTTGCCCAATTGTTTGTTTTTGTAGGTTTCCACACTACTTTCCTTCCAGCTATAGCATTTCTAAATATTATTCAGTTCCTTTGGCTTTGATGCCTTTTGGATGAGTATTGCTCTGTTCAAGTAGACTGTGATTTTGCTGTGATCTGATGGGGGTGTCAGTGGACTGACTGAACGCTCAGAGAGACTCTGGGTTGAGGTCAGTGATGAAGTAGTACTACTGCCAAGGGATGACCTATAGGTGTACCTATGGTAGGAGTCCCCTCGAAGCCTACCGTTGACTATGTACATACCCAGCATGTGAGAGAGCTGCAGGAGATGTGACACGTTTTTGTTGGTTATGTTGTCGCAGTTGTGTCTAGGGGGGCATATGTGGGAGGGAATCTCTCTCTCTCTCACACACACACACACTACAATTAATGTAAATTTGTCTGAGCTGACAATCAAAATGTAGCGATAGTCCACAATAGGCCTATCTGATAAATAGTTCTGATAATTTCAATAACATGTAAACCTTATGTAAACGCTCTGCATTTCAAGCAGGCTACAAAAAGCTGGATTGATATCCACGCACACTCAGAGCATCAAAGCAAATGCACAACTGAAAAAAGGGAGGAGCGCAGTCAGAGCAAAACCACCTCCGTGCGTCAGTATGCGCTTATAGCAAGCATGGCAGGCGACAGCGAGACAAGACTGGACAGTCAAGTCGAAAACGAGAATGTTACACGGCAACCTTTCCTCATCGGGGTAGCCGGAGGGACTGCCAGTGGCAAGGTTGGCATTAAGATTTTCTATGAATTAGAAATGTCCTGTTTTTCTAGCCTGTAAACAGTGACATGGAATTGTCAACGTGGTTGAAATATGAGAACGCACTGACCGCGTGGTTCATGATAGACCAATGAATGAATGTCACATTTGTTCCATCAAAGCTAGTTTGTTCTTTAATAATTTCAGGAAAAACATGAATTGTTTAAGATGATAGGTATAGGCCACTGTTTGGAAAGAATTTAGCTCACTTATGTGACTGTAGAGGACTGTCCTAATAGCCCTATCAAATAGTGTACAAATAATTCAACATTTCCACAAACCTCCTTGAAACATGTATTTCACGATTAATCTATTCTGACTATGAATATTTAAATTCAGAAAGGGTATTTATGACAACCCAGACAGAAAATCAATACTTTGCTTAACAAAGAGGGCCCCTTTTATCCTGTCTTTTCGGATATATTCTCTTTACATATCATGTCAATGTAGTCTGGCCGATTAGTTATTGAATATTGTACAATCTAAGATATAGTCCAGCCTTACAGCACCTTTTGTTAGGAGGCATGTCACAGCTGTCTGGCTAATGCTGCTGGTCATTCCATCCGATGGAATCTTGGATGGCTGTCATTCTCGCTCTATAATGTAGCAAGAAACAAATCCAAGTAGCCACAATTTATCTGCAATGTTTTTAATAACTCTAGCGGAGACCGTGACCATCGTGGGGGTGGGGAAATCTAACGGAAATCTTAACAGTTTATGTGAGCGATCGAAGGACAAAGCCGGTGTCTGCTCCCGACAAATATATTGGCAGTGACATTCACATACAATCCGTTACGAACTAATTGTTTGTTATTCATAGGAGCCATACAGTTATCCAACCAATTGTTATTGTTTATTGACTGCGTCAACGACCAACTGATTGTGCCTGTCGATCAGTGAAAACACGGCATATTCGCCATAATACACTAGAATGGTTCAGTGGCACAGTAATGTGTAACAGACAATAATGTATATAAACACTAGATTGCAAGTGCTATGAATTGGCCAATGAGAGGTTTTGAAGCCTCCGGTCTGCCATATTGGTATTCCTAAGAAGACTCAGTCCTCCATAGATTACCACAGTAGTCATAATACCCATAACATAGCGGTCAAACAGGGAAATGGTTCCAATTGTTTTTCCACCATTCATTTTTCCTTTAGGGGATTTTAGAAACACTTAAAATAAGGGCTATGTTCGTGTAGACTTACCCTGGCGTGATGTTTTGTTAACCATGGGAATCTTTTACGGACAAGGTGAATTTCATCAATATATTATCAATGGGCTCCCGAGTGGTGCAGCAGTCTAAGGCACTGCATCTCAGTGCTAGATGTGTCACTACAGACACCCTGGTTTGAGTCCAGGCTGTATTACAACCGGCTGTGATTGGAGTCCCATAGGGCGGAGCACAATTGGCCCGGCGTTGTCCGGGGTAAATAAATAATAAATCCCCAACAAATGAAATGCTAATTAGCTGCTAATGTGGCTATCATAAATAACTACAAATGTCATGATGATCTGAACGAGCCTGTCGAATCGAGGCAAAGGTAAGAATCTCTGGATTAACTATCTAATGTTAGCTAAATGTAGTAATGAATAAATTGGCTACATTTAAATTGACAATTCTGTGAACTGTCTTGTGAAAGTTTTAAATTGACACAATACTTGTTAGCAAAGGTGTCAGCTAGAGATGAGGTGCAGGAGCTTGCAGGGATTTGTAGTCTTGCATAATGTCTACTTTGATGCTATTTAGCATTTTCGAATCAGAGTAAATAGAGCCGAATATATTGATAAAAGTCACCTTGTCCGAGAGAGATTTACATGGTTATCAAAATGTCACTCCAGGGTAAGCCTACAAAGAACACATCCCTTATTTTAAGTGTTTCTAAAATCCCCTATGGGAAAAATGAACGGTGGAAAAATGATTAGAACCATTTCCCTGTTTGACCTCTAATTGAAATACTGTAGAATACCATCAATTCCTATAGAGCCCCACAGTGGAGGTGTCATAATACCCATAAAACCTAAAGGTGAAAAAGGGAAATGGTTTTGTTATAGTGGGGACAGTTACATTAGCAGGCCTACTCTCTAAACAAAATCTACTTTAAGGAAAATGTATTTTCTATTTTCTTATTTTTAATTCATATGTTTAGCTGACATAATTTAAAGTATATGCATTAAGGTGACTGCAATTGAATAAACGTGGCAAAACTAATGTAGACATTAATAAATGCATTTTATAGCTTTCAAAATCTTTTTTACAATGGTGGGGGAATAGTAAAATGGGGATGCAGTGACTTCAAAACAGCGCCCCCTGTCAGTCATCTAGTATATTCTATATATAATAAAGGCTAGGCCTACATCAGCCAGCTGCTTCTTTTCCAATGTAGTCTACTGTTAGTCATGGTACAATAAATAAATGTAATTTTTTCCCAAGACACAGTAGGCTGAATTCAACCATGCCAAAGTCATACTATGAATTATAAAGTGATATCTGTATTATCTAGCCCACTGGGTTGTTTTGTCTTAGTCTAGACAATATTCACAATTGTCTGTCTGGTTAGGTAAACAGGTAAACTGTTATGGCCTTTCAGATGCATCAAGGCTTGTTTACATTAACCAATTTTTAGGACGTATTTTTTAGTTAACCTTAATTTGACTGAAACTACATAGTCATTTGACAGGTGGCATTTGGCAGGTGTTCAGAAATGTTGTTAACCCCCCCGGCCCCTCTGAAGGAAGTTACTGTTACTTCTTGTGTTCTGTTTTGTTTTTCCACCGTCTCCCTGAGAGAAGATAAAACCCTATGCCTGCTCCCTAACAAAGTGGAGTGAGGGTAGGAAGGCGATGAAACGTGGATTAAAAAAGCATGGACTTGGGCTCTGTTTCAAAAATCACTTTTTTTATATGACAGCGGTTCCACATGTTCACGTGACACAAGTTGTGTTAGGAAAATATATTCCAGAATTTTATATTCCATAATATTCTTAATATATAATATGTGTGTTGACTGTGATTGAATAGGTGTTTCTTGTCTGTTTTAATGAACAAAATAACAAACTAATGATTTTTATATATGCTTTTCTATTCTTTTGAAAATATTTTATTAGTCTTGTAATGTTTCTTAGGACCTGCTCAAACAAATTAATAATGGATTTATTTTTGATGGTGTATATTCAATGGATTTATTCAAATAAATGCCCAACCACATCTGCACACCACTACTACCACTCGTCACCAGCATGCTGGCATGTCCACGGGAGGTATGAAAGGCATATCAGGCAAGAATGTGTTTAAAATGGGCCTGTTTGTAACGGGGTCATGCAAACATTTCCCCAATTACAAAAAAAAGAGGAAGATAAGTGTTTCCAATGACATCATCAGTGTGTGTCATGGGATTTTAACCAATTATGAGGAGGCATTGACGACTAATTGCCTACTAATTGGTTGATGTCATTGGAAACACTTCCTCCATATTTTTACTACAAACCTAGAAATCTTCCATTTTGACATATGTTGATGTTGGGGTGGTGCATGAGATGATTAATATGAACATTTTTGAAATGTCCCTTTTAAGGCGGCCCTGACCCTGATTGAGTCTGAGACACACCAGAGAAGACAACAGGATGGCAGTCAGTCAATAGCAAGGCACTATTCATAGACCACTGAACCTACACGGGCCACCAGGCAACTGCAATGAAAATCTAACTGCTTACTTCAGGCCTACCAGAGATCAGAAAAACAGAGATAACTGGCAACAGACAATAGGCCTAGGTGAACCTGCATAAGGGAAAATGCATGTATTGCAGCAAAGGGGAAAATGCATGCTAGCCATCAGTGAAGAATACAAAAGTGTCGCCTTGGAAAGAGCTCAGACGGGGCAAAGATATTTTCAAGAAGATAAAGCAGAATAAATGTGTCTAGAGTCAATACAAGTTAATTCATTATTCTATATTCAGAGGGAATAGTTCAAGGATGTCAAAGAAGAAGGGGTATCACAAGATGGCCGTGCAACAATACCTTCTTTGATGGGGCTATACTTGGCCTTCTTTGTATGTTTAATCCACACTGAGCATTCCTCTCATCTCTGAGCTCTACTCCCTGACTGCCAGCTGAAATGCTTGTCACCAGTCCTGGTCACACTCTCATCCATTTAACTAATAATCCGCAGCCTGGGCCCTACAGACTTCATGGACACACACATGCTGGTACGCACACAGCCATACACACATACACAATGCCTAAACTACAACTGTAAAGTTTGTCAGAACAAGAAAAACAATGTCTGTTGAACAGGTGGCCCTAGTGGTAGTTTAGTCTCTTCCGTTTGTTGTGGGGTATGATACCAAGAAATATTACATGCAAAGGAATGTCAGGTGGACCACAATTCATGTTCCAGAACAGCATTTCATAGAGGATGTTTATTTTATTTCACCTTTATTTAACCAGGTAGGCTAGTTGAGAACAAGTTCTCATTTGCAACTGCGACCTGGCCAAGATAAAGCAAAGCAGTTCGACACATACAACAACACAGAGTTACACATGGAATAAACAAACATAGTCAATAATACAGTAGAGAAAGTCTACATACAGTGTGTGCAAATGAGGTAGGATAAGGGAGGTAAGGCAATAAATAGGCCATGGTGGCGAAGTAATTACAATATAGCAATTAAACACTGGAGTGGTAGATGTGCAGAAAATGAATGTGCAAGTAGAGATACTGGGGTGCAAAGGAGTAAAATTAATAAATAAATACAGTATGGGGAGGAGGTAGTTGGATGGGCTATTTACAGATGGGCTATGTACAGGTGCAGTGATCAATGAGCTGCTGTGACAGCTGGTGCTTAAAGCTAGTGAGGGAGATATGAGTCTCCAGCTTCAGCGATTTTTGCAGTTCGGTCCAGTCATTGGCAGCAAAGAACTGGAAGGAAAGGCGGCCAAAGGAAGAATTGGCTTTGGGGGTGACCAGTGAGATATTCCTGCTGGAGAGCGTGCTACGGGTGGGTGCTGCTATGGTGACCAGTGAGCTGAGATAAGGCGGAGCTTTACCTAGCAGAGACTTGTAGATGACCTGGAGCCAGTGGGTTTGGCGGCGAGTATGAAGCGAGGGCCAGCCAACGAGAGCGTACAGGTCGCAGTGGTGGGTAGTATATGGGGCTTTGGTGACCAAACGGATGGCACTGTGATAGACTGCATCCAATTTGTTGAGTGGAGTGTTGGAGGCTATTTTGTAAATGACATCGCCAAAGTCGAGGATTGGTAGGATGGTCAGTTTTACAAGGGTATGTTTGGCAGCATGAGTGAAGGATGCTTTGTTGCAAAATAGGAAGCCAATTCTAGATTTAACTTTGGATTGGAGATGCTTAGAGTGAGTCTGGAAAGAGAGTTTACAGTCTAACCAGACACCTAGTTATTTGTAGTTGTCCACGTATTCTAAGTCAGAACCGTCCAGAGTAGTGATGCTGGATGGGCGGGCAGGTGCGGGCAACGATCGGTTGAATAGCATGCATTTAGTTTTACTTGCATTTAAGAGTAGTTGGAGGCCACGGAAGGAGAGTTGTATGGCATTGAAGCTCGTCTGGAGGTTAGTTAACAGTGTCCAAAGAAGGGCCAGAGGTATAGAGAATGGTGTCGTCTGCATAGAGGTGGATCAGAGAGTCACCCGCAGCAAGAGCGACATCATTGATGTATCCAGAGAAGAGAGTCGGCCCGAGAATTGAACCCTGTGGCACCCCCATAGAGACTGCCAGAGGTCCGGACATCAAGCCCTCCGATTTGACACACTGAACTCTATCAGAGAAGTAGTTGGTGAACCAGGCTAGGCAATCATTTGAGAAACCAAGGCTGTTGAGTCTGCCGATAAGAATGCGGTGGCCAGGTCGATGAATACGACTGCATAGTAATGTCTCTTATCGATGGCGGTTACGATATCATTTAGGACCTTGAGTGTGGCTGAGGTGCACCCATGACCAGCTCTGAAACCAGATTGGATAGAGGAGAAGGTACGGTGGGATTCGAAATGGTCGGTAATCTGTTTGTTAACTTGGCTTTCTAAGACCTTAGAAAGGCAGGGTAGAATAGATATAGGTCTGTAGCAGTTTGGGTCTAGAGTGTCTCCCCCTTTGAAGAGGGGATGACCGCGGCAGCTTTCCAATCTTTGCGAATCTCAGACAATACGAAAGAGAGGTTGAACAGGCTAGTAATTGGGGTTGCAACAATTTCGGCTGATCATTTTAGAAAGAGAGGGTCCAGATTGTCTAGCCCGGCTGATTTATAGGGGTCCAGATTTTGCAGCTCTTTCAGAACATCAGCTATCTGGATTTGGGTAAAGGAGAAATGGGGGAGGCTTGGGCAAGTTGCTGTGGTGGGTGCAGGGCTGTTGATCGAGGTAGGGGTAGCCAAGTGGAAAGCATGGCTAGCCGTAGAAAAATGCTTATTGAAATTCTCAATTATAGTGGATTTATCGGTGGTGACAGTGTTTCCTAGTCTCAGTGCAGTGTGCAGCTGGGAGGAGGTGCTCTTATTCTCCATGGACTTTAGTGTCCCAGAACTTTTTGGAGTTTGTGCTACAGGATGAACATTTCTGCTTGAAAAAGCTAGCCTTAGCTTTCCTAACTGCCTGTGTATGTTGGTTCCTAACTTCCCTGAAAAGTTGCATATCACGGGGGCTATTCGATGCTAATGCAGAACGCACAGGATGTTTTTGTGCTGGTCAAGGGCAGTCAGGTCTGGAGAGAACCAAGAGCTATATCTGTTCCTGGTTCTACATTTTTGGAATGGGGCATGCTTATTTAAGATGGTGAGGAAGGCACTTTTAAAGAATAACCAGGCATCCTCTACTGACAGGATGAGGTCAATATCCTTCCAGGATACCCGGGCCAGGTTGATTAGAAAGGCCTGCTCGCTGAAGTGTTTTAGGGAGCGTTTGACAGTGATGAGGGGTGGTCGTTTGATCACAGACCCATTACGGATGCAGGCAATGAGGCAGTTATCACTGAGATCTTGGTTGAAAATAGCAGAGGTGTATTTGGAGGGCAAGTTGGTTAGGATGATTTCTATGAGGGTGCCCGTGTTTACGGATTTGGGGTTGTACCTAGTGGGTTCATTGATAATTTGTGTGAGATTGAGGGCATCAAGCTTAGATTGTAGGATGGCCGGGGCATTAAGCATGTCCCAGTTTAGGTCACCTAGCAGCACAAACTCTGAAGATAGATGGGGGGGCAATCAATTCACATATGGTGTCCAGGGCACACCTGGGGCAGAGGGTGGTATATAGCAAGCGGCAACGGTGAGAGACTTGTTTCTGGAAAGGTGAACTTTTAAAAGTAGAAGCTCATTGTTTGGGTACAGACCTGGATAGTAAGACAGAACTCTGCAGGGTATCTCTGCAGTAGATTGCAACACCGTCCCCTTTGGCAGTTCTATTTTGTCGGAAGATGTTGTAGTTAGGGATGGAAATGTCAGGGTTTTTGGTGGTCTTCCTAAGCCAGGATTCAGACATTGGCAGAGTGTGCTAAAGCAGTGAATAAAACAAACTTAGGGAGGAGGCTTCTAATGTTAACATGCATGAAACCATAGTAATGGTAGGATGTGAGTACATTGGGGGTAAACCTAGGCATTGAGTGATGATGAGAGAGATATTGTCTCTAGAGACGTTTAAACCAGGTGATGTCACCACATATGTGGGATGTGAAACTAAATGGTTGGTTAAGGCATATTGCGCAGGGCTAGAGGCTCTACATGTGAAAGATTTCAATAATTTCTTATCTGCTTTTTTTATCTGCACAAATTTTCTACATTTATCTACAAGAAATTACTACAAAGTAAACGCATGTTAATGTCTGGTTTGGACTTCATGTGTTAAAAATTATGTTACAGTCTTAACCGTGCATATTGTAGTCAGCTGGAAACCAGGCAAGGTGACCACACGTTGAGCTATTGTGCATAGCTGCAAATGTGTCTTCTAATATACTGCATCCATCTCTGTCATAGTCTGATATATCAATGTATGTTTTATGACACATTCATATTTTTGACATGCTTTTATCTCCAAATCTCAATGAACACATCAAAACCACATCACACTTACTTCAGATCACAACCAGACAGACTGTTAATAACTTGATATCCTCTCTGTTTCTTCTCCTCATCCTCCTCCTCCCCCGGCCAGAGTTCTGTCTGCGGTAAGATCATGGAGCTGCTTGGCCAGAACAAGATTGACCATCACCAGCGCCAGGTGGCTATCCTCAGCCAAGACAGCTTCTACAGGGTCCTTACACCAGACCAGAAGGCCAAGGCACTGAAGGGACAGTTCAACTTCGACCACCCAGGTATTTAGCTCATCTATTTATTTATCTATACATCTGGATACATTACAGTGTGTCAGTTGCTAAATAGTTACTCTTTAAAAAAAAAATGTATGTACGGAATATTTTACCAACTATCAAATGTAGCTACAGCACCAGTCAAAAGTTTACACACCTGCTCATTTGAGGGTTTTTCTTAGTTTTTTACTATTTTCTACGTTGTAGAATAATAGTGAAGACATCAAAACTATGAAATAACACATATGGAATCATGTAGTAACCAAAAAAGTGTTAAACAAATCAAAATATATTTCAGATTTGATATTCTTCAAAGTAGCCACCCTTTGCCTTGATGACCGCTAAGCGCAAAAGCCTTGAATAAGTAGGTGTGTCCAAACTTTTGACTGGTACTGTATCTCTTGGTTTCCAGTGTAATAGATGACTCCACTCTCACTTCCCCTTGCTCTTCTCTCATTGAAAACAAATGGTTGCATGATTTTGTTTCTATTCAAATGAGTTTCATAATGTGTAATACTTCTGTTTGGCTTTCCCTTCCAGTTCTTAGAAGTAGAATGATCAGAATTCCAGGGGAGAACCAAAGGTTTCTGAATGTCCTGCCTTGCGTCCCCTGATGGCCAGCGATAGACTGCTGTGTTGAAATTCTGTCTCAGAGTAGATACTCAGCAGTCTGTCTCAGACAGTGTGGTAGATACTGTATGGGCCCTGGTCAAAAGCAGTGCACTAAATAGGAAATGCTATTTCGGACACAACCTACGTCTTAGTCATTGCAGTCTGGCTTTGTGTTTGGCTGGCTGTGATATCTTAGTCAGTCTGGGCTGACTGACTGGTTGGCTGACTGACTGGCTGGCTGTGTGTGATATATCTTAGCCAGTCTGGGCTGGCTGGCTAGCTCTGATTCTGGCATATATTGTAAGGGTTGGCTGGCCAGCATGCATCTGCCAGCCATATAAGCATATATTCTATCCCAGATGTCATCTCCTTGTGGGGATTAGATCTATATCCTATGGTCTGGCACGGTGGCACCAGCAGACATGGAGACACAGACACACCATGGTTCTGAGTTCCTTCGTCCTCTCTCTTCCTCTTCTCAGATGCATTTGACAACGAGCTCATCGTGAAAACGTTGTGGGACATCTTGGAGGGCAAAACAGTGCAAATCCCAGTGTATGACTTTGTCACCCATTCCAGGTTAGTGGTCCGGACACACACACCACACACACACACACACACCTCATACACATTGTCCTCTCCCCGGTGGGTGTGTGTATCAGGAAGGAGGAGGTGGTGATGGTGTACCCAGCAGACGTGGTGCTGTTCGAGGGCATCTTGATGTTCTACTCTCAGGAGATCAGGGACCTGTTCCAGATGAAGCTGTTTGTGGACACAGACGCAGACACACGGCTCTCACGCAGAGGTAAAACGCTAGACATGTATATTTCCCATTTCATTGGGTGAAATGCATCAAACATGACACTTGTGAATTGTAAAAAGACAGCAGTGGACTTCCAATATAGGGCCTGGAGGACATGAATGATTTTGATTTATCACAATCTCCATTAGCTGACGCCAATGGCGACAGTTAGTCTTACTGGGGTCCAACATATATTGAAAAGACATTACAGACAAAAGATGTAGACGCCTACTAGCTTCGTAAGAATCCCGGAAAAATCATACTGACAGCTCCACTCCTGTTCTGTGTTCCCTCTCCAGTGCTCAGAGACATCGGCGAGCGAGGTAGGGATCTGGAGCAGGTGCTAACGCAATACATCACCTTTGTTAAGCCTGCCTTTGAGGAGTTCTGTCTGCCAGTGAGTACCTAGCTATGATACTGCCACAACAAATATTTTAACAACCTTGGATCAATCTATTTGTGTCATTGTTAGTTGTTGCACGGATGGACCTCCTCTTGAAAGGTATTGAACCCCCTGGCCCTGGTTCAGATCGTATTGCTAATCATATTTATTTCTTCTCCATCTGTAGACCAAGAAGTGCGCTGACGTGATCATTCCCAGAGGAGCAGATAATCTTGGTGAGTTTTTGACTTTGTTTCTCAAGATGGCTACCTTATGTAAGCAAGCGAGTATGCTGGTATGTGACAAACACTACTGACTTATTATTGGAACACGGCTCCCCATAGTCCGTCATTTACGTTGGTAATCAGTGCAGTCTCTTACCCTACGATAGTAAACTTACTAAAGGCTGATGTGACTGTAAGGGATGGCTCTTCTGTTCTGAGATAGATGGTGTGATAGATGGTGTGACATGCTATGGAAATCAGACTAGATTGACTGTTTTGTCCTGGGAATGTTTGACTGTCTCTGTTTTGGAATGGCAAGGTCAATTGTAGATTTCTCACTTATTTGCAGGCCTTATTAGTGAAATTGTGATGCTTTTAAATTCTGGAACTTGTTCTGCTTTCATTTTATCTGGATAAGAGCGGAATGGAAAACCTTGTGAGATTATCCTTCAATGCCCTCTGAATGCTTTCTTCCCTCTCCTTACAGTTGCCATAAACCTTATAGTTCAGCACATCCAGGACATTCTGAACGGTGGTCTGACCAAACGCCTGAACAGCAGCCTTAACGGTTACGGTACTCCCCGTAAACGGCAGGTGTCTGAGTCCAGCAGTCGGCCCCACTGACCGCACCGTCCCTCTCTCAGCGCCAGGGAGCGAGGGATCAATGGTAGAGGAGAGGAGGGCTCACCTGTACATACCTACCTACTGCCTGTCCGCAACACTGTATTTAAAAACGAGAATGATTTATTTCTCTAGCAAGAAGCTGCAAGACCTTCATTTGATATAGTTTTTTTGTACTGGAGGATGACATTTTTTAAAAGGGAGGAAGAGGATTAGCTGTTTGTTTTGGAACTGTTTCAGGTCAAAGGTGCAGCAGTTATTTTATTTATCTATTTTTATTTGAGCTTCTGGATTAAATTTGAGTTTACAGATGTGAATAAATAAGGAGGAAGATGGTTCATCTGGGTTGAGCTTGAGCCGTTGGTGTGCGTTCAGTGGTCAGTGCATTTTTGATTGGTCATGTCTGTCTTTACTGTTGTTGTATTGGAATGGAAGGGAGGATGCGTGACAGATTTGATATGTTACAGAGAGAACTATCTCTCTCTCTCTCTCACACACACACACACACACACACACACACACACACACACCATTATTTTTGAAACTATCCAAGAACCAAGATGCAAAACTAAATACAGGTCAGGTGCCTGCCATACCTAGTACTTAGCCTGCTCTATGTATAGATAGAGATCTTATCACTTGTCAAGGTACTGTAGTCCCTCGATACACATTCTGACGCACCATAGAGAGACTCCGTATGAGGTGAAGTGTTAGTAACTGCTATTTGCTACAAGCATGCTCTTATTGAGTTAGTGAAAGGGAACATATTCTCAGGCCCTACACAGATTATCTGCCTTTGCTGACCAATCCAGTGGGTCAATGCAACTTTGTTGTCTCAATCTAAAAAAAATACTGAACTACTTGACTTTACAAATGAAAATGGTGTTCTTAGAGTTTGTACATAATGTATTTAGTATTATTTACTCTATTGATGTTGCTCTTTTTCAGTCATTTGAGTTTCACAGTATTTGCTTGTTACCATTCATCTTGAACAAACAACCTGAATTTGAGAACATCAAAACTGAGACTGTCTTTTTCGTCAATCAATCTTTACCTCGGCCAGTTTTGTGTATGGGGACTGACAACCCCACCAAAAAAATGAAGTGTTTTGTACTTGTGCCCATGGCCCTTCTTTTAAAGCCCTAGACAGGGGAGTTTGTGAAGCCCCCATGTCTATTGAATTCTTTGTGGTTCCATCTCAACTTTTTTTCATTAATAAAAGCTAATGCTCTTGAAGGATGAGATCACTGCAACTGCCTCTTTTTGAACATCTAACATTTGATAGCAATGTTTAGGCCAAGGCTATATATACTGTAGGTTGTTCTGAATTGCAGGTTCATTTGAGATTCATTTTCACTTAAATAGGACATGATCTCCATCTTATTTTCTATGTTAGTAACAATTCACCCTTCAAGCATTAGTATCTTTCATTGCTCTTTACTGCTGCTATTAAACAGTGTAGTTCATCAATGTAAAACTCCTGTTATTTTGTATTTTCTTTCTATTCTTATTTTCTACAATTTTGCATGAATTTAACATGTACCCAGAACATTTTCCGTTGGTATTAAGCTCTCCTGTCATTAATATAGTTTTATTCTCAGTCAATTGCTCCATGTGTTTGTTTATTCACATAAAAAATATACTGCAATATTTCCAGGCTGATTAGAAGGGTGAGATTAGGATCTTATTAACACTCACTCACTGAATGACATGCTATTAGTGTTATACTCAAGGTTGTACTGCATTGCATAGGGTAGCAGCCTACAATCACAATAGATTGTTTTGCTTGCAAAAAAATATAGGTACTAAAAAACTCCTGACTGCTGTGCTATGTTTCCTACCTCTTTATGGTACCTGTATGCAAAGTGTATACTGTAGTTTTGTTTACATTTCGAGGGCCAATGATGGGCATGTCACAATGTTGAGACAGCCAGCCACATGAGTGTCGTCTGCAGTCCATCCGTGCATCATCATACCCTTTGTATATTGGCTTCGGATTGATCGATTATTGAAATGAGAAATGGTTTCTAAAGTACTGTATGAGCATACAATGGGACTTCTGCAATTGCCTTACATAAAGGCATGAATGTTGACTCCATGATTAGGCTATCTACTTTGTGAGATGTAGAACTAGAGAAAGTGATCATTCAAATGTCAGCTCAGGAACTTGAGAGATTTTCAATATGAATATAACCATGAACACTAGCAATACCATGCCTGTCTAAAATGTAGAGGAAATGTCCTAACTTGAATTCAATGTACATGACCTTTCATTTCAACGGCCTTCAAAAAGTCAGTCAAGCAATGCCTATCATAGGCAGCCATCTTGCAAACATTCAGTAACAAATGCATTCCTTTTCTCAAAATGTATTATGATCCAAAGGCTGTTGATGTGGATTATCTGTATTTATTTCAATAATTAAAATGTTGCTTTGTGTATAATTGTATAAATTTAGCTTCGATGTTGGTGATGAAATCTGCTGTACATAAAACACATTTTGTCTTGCAATTCAACTCAATGACATGATATGAGTTACTTACTTGCAAGAGCTAGCTAGCTACTGAACTACATTTGTTCCATGATCAGGGTGTAACAGTGGACCCATGAGTAAGTAATGTCAACGGCCTCAGTGTGAACACTAACTTTGAAAATAGTAATGTGCTATACAGTATGTGTGAAGGATGAGTCCTTTGACACAGCTCAGGCATTGTTGTACATGACTTTAGCACACAAGAGACCTGTGATAAGAGAGAAAGAAATAGTATGATTAACCAAAACTGTTACCAGACCACAAGTAAAACAGAGAACCAAGTTACCCATCAAATTGTGATAACCATGACCTAACTGCTTTGCCTCAAAGTTGGAATTATAAAATAGTAATATTATTCTTTCATGTAGGGATTCATTTTCTGGTTGACACACACAAGGATATGACTACAAGAGCCTTAATAATTGTATTATAATGTAAATATAATGCAAACAATCTGCAATCAAACAAGGAAATAAAGTTTTTGTACTATGTATGCTGTGTGAATGTTTCCTTTACAAGATTCACAGATGGAGAAAACCATATAAATGGATTGCAAGTAATATGAACAGATCAGTGAGGCACAATCTTTGGGACCCAATCATTAAATAATATGGTGTTTTATTGACATCTGCCGGTTAAAATACACGCTAAAGCACAGCCGGTTTGTTCTGACATCAATGCAATGCGACCATTCATCTGCTATAACAAAAAAGCGCCACAGCACGCATGCGTGTTGTGCGGAAGACGATTTAGTTGGAGGTGTGCTTTCGTTGATTCCGATTCTCACAGACTCCGTAAACACTGCATTTGCGGTTTATAATGTCAACAACTGACTTTTATTTGAGATATTATGTCGGGCACAAGGGCAAGTTTGGACACGAGTTCTTGGAATTCGAGTTTAGACCGGACGGTAAGTTAGGCGGCAATTTTAGCCTGCCAGTTAGCATTAGCTAGCTAGCAAAGTACGCAAACGATGGCTTGCTAGCAGCATTTCCTCATTGCTTTTAGCGGAATTAGCTTTTATAGCTAGTCTTGTTTTCTGTTATAAAATCATGGCCTCAGAAATACTATAATTGCGTCGTTACGTCTTAGTCAGTGCTTATTTCTGTACCATAACCTCATTCATCTATTCTGGCCAGCTAACTAACGTTAGCTAATTACAGTACTAACTTAGGTAGGCGCTAGCTAGCTAGCTATACAAGTAGCTAACTTGGCAATGGAGCTATTTCTTTAGCTAGTTAGCCAACAGATTTCGACAAATAGCCTAGAAGGTTTTACAGCAGGTTTAAAAACGGTTAAATGTATACTAGCTACAATAAAAGACTACTGTGTAACAGTGCAGTGTGTCAACAATGTAACAACATTCATAACGAACGTGAAGATAACAATGAATTTATTGATTGTATTTTCAGGTAAACTGAGGTACGCGAACAACAGCAACTACAAGAATGACGTCATGATCAGAAAAGAGGTAACTTTACAAATTTACAAAGGGCTACTTTGTTACATCAATCTGTGTATTGCCCATCAATCCAATTTCTGTGTGAGATGCTGCTGCAGCAATTGAATATGCCATAGAAACCATATTGTGATTGTTCTCCAATACAGGCCTATGTACACAAGAGTGTGATGGAGGAACTGAAGAGGATCATAGATGACAGTGAGATCACCAAGGAAGATGATGCATTGTGGCCGCCCCCAGACAGAGTGGGCAGACAGGTCGGTTCACCCACTCACACCTTCCTAAATACTAGTGATGGACACCGAAATGGAAAATCTATTTGATATCATATTGGTTTGTAGAAAATACATTGGATTTGATTTCAGGAAGCTGACTAGTGGTGCCTATTGAGCAGCCTGATGGTCTGTTAGTTTTAGTACCTCCTGTGTACGAGTTGCAACTGTGTGAATGTTCACTTTTCTGTGAAGTCTAGACAACTGCTTGCAGATTGCCCATTGGGCAAGGTGTGAATGTTCTGGTAGCATAAAGCTACCTAACCAGTTCAAATACAATGGGAAGTCCATCCAGTTGATGGTCCATCGGGAGGAATTTAAATAGGCTAACTCAAGTTTTGTGCTAGTAGGAACAGCCATGTATGCTTTAACTTCTTTTTTCTCCTGCAGAATATTGTAGGTTAATTAGTGCCTAGCGATTATTGTTTTTTGAGTTCTGGTTCATAAAAAAAATATGTTTTTCAATTACATTTTTTATATATTTTAACAATAAATGCATTATGTGGGTTCAATACGGTAACAACACATAATAAAACAGATGGTGGACAGTCCACTACTATCACTTATTAGGCTTTAACCATTTATTCACATTACATAAATACAATATTTGGCTTGTGTATATTACATATTTGTTTTTAGTATGATGATGACATTATTTAATTAAACCCCAATGATGGTGGTGACTGCTATTGCTGCACGGTATACTGATTACTGAAACTTGTGTACTTGTTTGATGATAAAAAAAAAATTGTTACTACAATTTTTGTAATGTTAGGTACTTCTGTCAAATGTGTGTCACGTGAATGAGAGGATCAAGTCTGTATCAGCGCAGCCCCTTGATAGCGCAAACAGCAAAGTGTCACATACTCATTCATTGCTAGAGCTGTTTGGGGTTTATTGTTAGCTCCCCACTCGTGCTGCACAGAAGTTTCCAGCTTTAATTGTAGGCTAACTTTCCAGCTAGCTTACAGCATAATTCACTACCTTAGTACATTGTGTGATAATAAGCAAACCGTAACTCAAAATATGCTGATTTCAAAACTGTTTGTGACCAACAACATTATTTATTAACTTTGTCTCCCTCGCCACCAAAAATGTATTGTTCTTCGTCTCCCTTGCCTCCTGTCTGGTTTCTAGATTGCATAGCCACAAAGTCAGATTCCACAGCTACGTTCTACTTTGTGAATGTCATTAGTTTCTTAGAGGCAGTGCACACTTTTATAAAAGAGATTGCTTCTATGCAAATGTTGATCCATTAATATAAGATATGTTCTCCTAGTAGTTGCCAATAAAAATAATTATTGAATGGAAGGGATTGTTTGTCATCTGTAGCCCATGAAATCAGCTAAAACAAGTTCAATAACATGCACACACTCTTATTGAATAATATGCATTCACCTGTATGGTGAATAGACCTAGGCAACATCTTGATTTACCCAGTTTCAGTAGAGATTTCATTCAAATAAATGATTACCATAATGTTTTGTAGTTTGTTTTTACCAAAGTCAAATTGGTTGTATAATTTATTAATTAATGCATACATGACTGTATCAAATGTCTCAAATGTAATGAATTTGAACTCAAAAGATGCCCAATGATTGAACAGAGCAGTAGCTGAGTTTCTGTCAGGATCAAGTGCCATTCTGTGACTGGCTAATATGCCTTTTTCTTTGTGGTATCGAAGTCAAAATCCTGATTTGTGACAACACTTGTGACTGCCTATTACTGAGTATAACTTATTAATAAACCATCCTTTATTTACTTTACTTAATATTTCAATTGTGTATTATTTCATTCCAAGTCATCTCATCTTTACTCAAATATTAGCAGCCAGCATTTTATCTCTGTTCTCCCCAAAGAGTCATCCTTCAGGTTAGCCTAGTTGCCTGACACTCACTATTTCAGTAGTTCTTCAAAGTAGATAAGGCATACTTTTAACATTGCTAAATAATAACTAGCAATCAATTAGATGTAGAGACCGTAGCAACTGCTCTTCCTCTCTGTGTTTGTCTGATGGAAAGAACCAATGAGAACAGGTGCAATGGATTCTAGTCATTGTAGTTAATTATCATGTCCCGGAGAGAGATCTCTCTAAAGAGCTTCTGTGTTGAGCGACAGTAAGAAAAAAAACTGAACAAAGTGGAATTCAAATAATTGAACCGACGGCAGTCAATTAGTTATTTAAAAAATGAAAATAAACAAATTCAGTTAACCTTAGTCCTAGCAATTAACAGAAAAAATAAACCGATATCAAGATATGTCTTGCTCATATCGATATCAAATGATATCCTATCCAATTATCAATATTGGTGCACACCACTTCTAAATACGGAAACTTACAAAGCATGGAGGTTGACTGAGGCAACGAGTCTCTAACTTATTGTGCTTTTGGGAAGGGCTGGCCATGAAAGTCAAGTCCATTGTTTACTTAGTGATGGTAGTCTTCTAGGGGTTGTGACCTCTGCTGTCCACATCAGACATCTGTCCAATGAAATAATTTTAACCAGTGTTCAAGTCTGACCCTTTCAGCACAAGACGGGACTCCGGGCACAACCCCATAAAGTTACAATGATTTAGTAAACAATGTTCTTTTTTTTATGGCTTGAATTACTAATAGTGTCTGAGGAGTGTCTTAACTTCTTAACTCTTTTAGGAGCTGGAGATCGTCATTGGCGACGAGCACATTTCCTTCACAACTTCCAAGATTGGTTCCTTGATTGACGTCAACCAGTCAAAGTAAGTACAATAATACTCTCTCAAATGTATATATCCCTCAAAGTTCCCAATGGAACTCAGATCTCCACAAGTGCATAGTGGGGTTGATGTGGAATTAGGTGCCAGCTTCTAAAGTAAATGCCATTGTGTTTTCCAGGGACCCAGAAGGCCTCCGCGTGTTCTACTACCTGGTTCAGGATTTGAAATGTCTCGTCTTCAGTCTCATTGGATTACACTTCAAGATCAAGCCCATCTAAGAGGGGATGTTTTTTTTCTGTTGGGAAATGTTTTAATTTCATTTTTTGATTCATGTATTACAAATGTACATTTGCTTTTGATCGATCAGTCTTTTTTATTTTAAATAAATGATTGGAAAAATTCCAAATGTTTTAATAGCCTTGCGTTTCAATACATTTAAGTGTTACTTACTGGAAGCCATAGCTGTGGTTTAGTCCATTTTGATAGTATGAAAAAGGTTGGAGAATTGCACACTACACTACCTGCTGCTCAGTCCTGTCGGTTTTGAGACAAAGAAATAGGAATCTCTCCGTACAGAGGTCAGTCTATTTTATTCTAGCACCCAACTCAGTACACGGATCAACAGAAAGTTAATTACAGTCGAGCAAAATATATTCATTATTCCAGGCCACATTTAGTTTGTTCTTTACACTACTTCAGTAAAGCTGTGTGTGAGGTGAACATTCCAGAAGGAAAACCGTCTGCCCCAGTGCAGTCAAATGGGATTGTCCTGCGTTTTATATTTCCACATCGAAGTTGGAATAATACTGTGAAAATGATAATGCCCTTTTAGTGTAAGCGCTGTTTGAAAAGACTGGATTTCAGCCTGTTGGTGGGATGGAGTTGACCTTCCATGGTGATATCCCCAATGCGGTAATTTGATTAATAGACCGCAAATTTTCCATTTTCTCCACCCCGCAAAGACAGTCCTAGTAAAATTCTTGCTTAAGAAGCTGTTCTTTTTGACCATTTCTTTATTAAAATGATGACAGGTACTTGTTACCTAGAAAGGATTTGATAGAGAACAGCTGCATTGGACCTTTAATAGCAAAGATCTTAGGTATTGCTTTAAAACATTTTACATCACAAAGCAACGTGGATATCTGTAAATTGTGATACAATCCTTTGACAAGGCTCTCTACAGCAACAAAAAATGAAGTGCTACTCTGAATATATCAATATTACTAGATTTAATTTCCCTATCAAACTGGCCTTTACATGAGGACATTAATTCAAAAGCACTGGCCTTTATCTGTAAAGGTTAGTACTATAAAATGTGCGACTTAATTTACTAGGCTCTAGATAAATACATTGCAATGCTAGTTAGAAAAGGAAGAAACATTGGATCAATCAAACACCTGAAGCTTTCATTGTTTTTGCCTTCATGACTCTAGTGTATTTGGTATTTCCTTGGGCATTATGAATCTGTGTACAGTCAGTTAGCTACTTGACAGTATATGAATATGACCTCTACTGAACCATGCAGAGCTTGTTTGATATTCCCTCTTTATTAACCTATACCAGTACTTCCAACCCACACCTCAGGAAATGTGACTTTTCAAGCTGACATTCATCTCACTGTACTATACAACTGTAGTCGAAATCAGCCGAACTACAACAAATTTAGAATTTTCACTTGATGTCAATGCCCGACAGTGAAAATTCAACTGAAGTGGAAGTTAGGATTTGCGGTAAAACCTTTCTTTAGCTGAGAGGCTTTCCTTCCAGAACAGAGAAAATGTCCTCTAGAGACTTATGAACACACTGCAGGAACTCATGAACATTACGCTCTGGGTAACTAGACACATTGCAGCCAATCCACTCATCATGGACACCGTAGCCCACCCCGAATCCATCGGGCACCACAGGGGCAAAGCCTCCCAGGTTAACGGCAGGGCTGGTGAGGGTGCTGGTGGAGAGGATGTTGTGGTTGATGGCGGCGTAGGCTGGGTCCTGGTACAGGCTGTGTAGGGCTTGGCCCTTTGAGTTGGCCAAGTACTTCATGGCAAACAGATGCCGGTCAAAGCCTTGGGCTTGTGGGGGAAACATTCAGAAAAACACAAAATTGTAATATTTGAAATGACTGATAAAATTTGAGACCATTACAAAAACATTTCACTCAACTACATTCTATTCAACTTGATAAAATATCATATAATCTAGAAATAAAGTGGACTGACCCATAGCTGCCTCTTTGGTGAGCTGCCCGTGATATTTGGAGCATTCGCTGAGCATGCCTATCAGTTGCTCAACGCTGTGTTTTCCTGGCTGTTGCACGAAGGCCTGAGCACAGCGCTGTGTGTGTATTGTAGCAGGCCGGATGGTCTCTGTACGACCGTGTCTGAATGCTGCAGTGCTGCAGGACTCGTATGTGGCCACCGTCTGCCCATACTGCCTCAGGAATCCCATCTGGAACGCTAGCTGAGCAATGGCATCCGGACTCAGCTTCTTCTTCTTCAACTGCTCCTTCCCGCCCTTAGATAGATGGATGATAACTTAATCCCCAAGGGAAAATTGATTTGTCAGCAGCAGCAATATATTCAAAACATACAAAGGACAGGGGGTGACAGCAACAATAAACATCAAAGTGCAAAATGGTTGCAACAATGGTCAGGTTCAGTGCAAATGATCCATCTACCTTCATGAACTGCATGGCGTCTATGGTGAGCTTGGATACAGCTGCGTGGAAGTTCTCTTTGGCCTTGATGACCCCGTTCTCCAGCTCTGCGTCTAGGTTGAACTGGAGTCTCCTCACGGCTGAGGCTGAGTCCACGGCTGCAGGCTGAGAGCCAGGGTTCACCAGTGGGTTCTCCGTAGAGTCCTTGAACACCTCGTTCTGGAAGCGGAGAACAGCTACGCCGTCGCCCCACGAGTGCTCGAAGTTGATGGCGGCGTTTCCGCATTTGGCCATGATGATGCTGAAGGACTTGTCATACCAGCGGTTGGTGCCGTCCCCGTGCAGCATGTTGTGGGAGATGTGGATGTGGTCATTCATGCTCTCGTCGTCCAGACACAGACAGAAGAGGGCACTGTCCACCAGACCTAGCACCTGAATTGAATATATATATATATATATATATATATATATATATATATATATATATATATATATATATATATATATATATATATATATATATATATATATATATATATATATATATATATATATATATATTTTTTTTTTTTTGAAAAAAATATTACATTAACAACAAGCATTAGATCCCAGAAGACATAATTTGAAAAAAAAAAATAGATTTCCAAAGTGGTCCTTAATGGTAAAAGACAAACATTTGAAGGATATCAAAATATTTACCTCTCCGTTCCCAGTGGCCAGGAGCTTCTCCCGCAGCCGGGCCCATGTGTCCCTGTTCTCGCTGGTCAGCAGCCCCAGGGGGTGGGCCGCGGCCGGGGTCGGGTCCGACAGGATGTGCTTCAGGTGGGCTTGGATCTCCGCTGGCTTTACCAGGTTCCCATCGCGGTCTATCACGTCAAACACGTACATGTTGCCTCCCCTCATAACTAGTAGGTGGCGTCCTTTTGGGTCAGTGAAGAGCTCGTCTTTCCCTTGCTTGGGGATGCGGGTCGCATTGAAGAGGCGGAAGTACTGAGACATGTCCAGAGGGTAGGCATTCACCATGAAGGCTCCATACCTGTAAATCAAAGAACATCAAGAATGTAACCATTTGTGAACCATTTTGTAATGTTTGGATTAGATATGTACTGTATTTTCTTGGTCTCCTTTTTCACTTATTGTAAAGCCCATCTAGGAACTGATGCTGTATATTAGTGCAAGCTAAAGCATGATGGTGCATCTTGCTGTTGATGATTCAATGTGAACAATATTTACATTTTATCTGTACATTTCATTACCAGGACAGGGAGGAGGGGACCCAGCGGATGAGTTTCTTGAAGCTGTCCGTGTCGCTCTTAGCTGGGTTCAGGTGGAACACCTCGGGTTCCAGGAGTCCAGCGCGGAGAGTCTTCATGAAGCGCACAGCGGAAGCCACCATGTTGGTTGCTCGCACTAGCTGGTTGTTGTACTCCGTCTTGGGGTCCGGGTTGAAGGACATAAAGGGGTTGAAGTTCAGCACTACGGAGTCCCGCGCTGACAGGTACATGTCGAACCATGGGGCTAGGAGGATGCGATGACTAATTAAAATAGGAAGGCCCTAAAAATTGCCAAAGACTCCAGCCACCCTAGTCATACCGCACGGCAAGTGGTACTGGAGCGCCAAGTCTAGGTCCAAAAGGCTCCTTAACAGCATCTACCCCCAAGCCATAAGTCACTTTACCCCTACCTACATGCTCATATTACCTCGACTAACCTGTACCCCCGCACATTGACTTGGTACCGGTAACCTCTGTGTATATATAGCCTTGTTATTGTTATTTTGTGTAATTTTTTTCTTCAACTTTAGTTTATTTAGTAAATATTTTCTTAACTGCATTGTTGGTTAAGGGATTGTAAGTAAGCAATTCACGGTAAGGTATACACCTGTTGTGTTCGTCAGTGGTGAAAAAAAGTACCCAATTGTCATACTTGAGTAAAAGTAAAGATACCTTAATAGAAAATGATTCAAGTAAAAGTGAAAGTCACCCAGTAAAATACTACTTGAGTAAGTCTAAATATACTTAAGTCTAAAAAGTAAATGTAATTACATAAGTATATTTTTGCATCAAAAGTAAAAGTATAAATAATTTCATTTAAAACATTTTTTTTTTATAGATATCCAGGGGCACACAAACACACAATTTACAAACAATGCATTTATATTTAGTGAGTTTGCAGGATCAGAGCCAGTAGGGTAGACCAGGGATGTTCTCTTGATAAGGGCGTGAATTTGACAATTTTCCTGTCGAGTACTTTAGGGTGTCAGGGAAAATGTATGGAGTAAAAAGTACACTATTTTCTTTTGGAATGTTGTGAAGTAAAAGTTACCAAAAATATAAATAGCAGATACTTTCAAGTACTACTTAAGTAGTATTTTGGGGGTATTTTTACTTAAGCAGTTTACACAACTGGAATTCGGCGCATGTGACAAATACAATTTGATTCGAAAATACAGGGATCTATGTACGAACAATGGTTATTTCAAAGTTACATAGGTTAATATTGTGAGGTTTCTGTTAAAATGGTAAAATCATACCCGATATGTAGCTGGTGTGCTTGTTCCGCTTGTCTTGCGCTACCAGCTCCTCATGCATTTGTTTCCCCACGCCATTCTCAAAGTCACGGGCCAGTTTCTCTGTGGTACTAAAAACATTGAATGTGTGGGTGACAAATCATTTACAAGGCACCACCTCAAGTGTTAAGTGTGAGTAACTGGAAGGTGACTGGTGCTTACCTGAACTGGTCGTCATCGAGAAGAGGCCGCTGAGCAGCCAGATACCTTTTGATTGTATCCTCCAGTTTTGGAACTGGTAGCCTGTAGCATTTTGGATCGTTATTTTATCTGAAATAAATGCGTAACTACGGCAGTACATGGTACATATTTACAAACAGCTCCCTCCAGTGGCTATCCTGTATCTCATTCAGATCTATGTGCACTTTCACCTACATTCCCTTTCGTGCCATGAACAGTCACCTACTTACAGAATTAGAACTGGTTTTAGCACACTTGATATATTTCAGAGAAAATATATTGTCTAAGGTGTGATACTAACAACGATTGACAATGCATTATGAGGTAAGAAGTAACTAAATAACCAAAATATGCTATAAATGAAATTCACATGTGTTTACATACCTGGGTAAACTCTTCTGGTAGTGCATTGTAGGCACGATGCTTTTATGCAGGTACTCTCTATCTTCGCTGTTGTAGCTTCGTTTGTTTGTTAGTGCTGTAGAAGTGCTTCTCAGAGGCTTCAGATTCCCAGGTTTCCTGAGTGTGGCACAAAACTGCATGGTGAGCAAATTCGCCATAATGTCTACTAGTAATCTTAGTTCCTATTCTCACAGAAAGGGAAGGCTTGGATAGGGAGAACTTGCAGTGACCGACCTACTTGCTTGCTAGATAGCTAAACTAGCTGGGTATGGCAATTAAATTGGAATTGTTATCAGCTAAGTGCTCTATAATTTCCTTGATTACAAGCTTATTCAATCAATGAATAAGTTAGCTCTCCCGACTGCCCAGTAGATACGTCCTTCTTCTAAAGCTTCCCCTCTTACTGCCTAATAGGATGACAATAGAGACAGACAAAAATACATTGACAAGAATTTGTAACAGCGGAAGGAGGAAGTGTTTTACAGGATATTGACACCTTGTGGTACGTCAGCGGGGGAACATTACCCACTATAGTTTGTTTCCTATGGCGCACTGCAGACCTCTATTTACATTTACTGTACTTTGACAAAGTAAGTTTCGTATACATGATTAATCCCACACACAACATAATGATAAATAGTGTACATGTTTGCTACTCAAGGTGATTATTTCCTAATAATAATGTTTTTCTTTAAAAAAAATCGGGGATATTGTAGATCTCTGCTTGACCACAATGTGACAAATAGAAAGGGTTCAAACAAATGTTTTTTGTTACTATTTTCTGAAACGAAAAGAGACAACGTTCAGTTTTAGTACAATACTTATACTATACCAGAAGAGGGCAGCATATGCTTGATCAGTGAATGGTTTGGTCTGGCCACGGCAAGCGTTCGCTCAATGCTGTCCTGCTGTGCTCCCCCTATCTAAAACAACAGACTGTCACTCGCAGCAGTAAGCAGTCGGCAGTAGCAAAACATTGTCTGCCTTACCTCGGCTTGGAAAACTGTTAGCCTATCATTTCTGTTGGGCGAGAGAGTAATCAAGCCAGCTTGAGTTTGACGCTCTGCCTTAAATCCTCCCCCACCTGCCCCCAGTAGCAGCCACAGCATCCATCAATTTCCCCTCCCTGGATCCATCCCTCAACCTAGCTCCCTGCCCTAAAAGTGTGACAGTTCATAGCCCCCATTAGACTGATGCGATTTTCTGCTGTTATGTTTGCCTCCATTCTGCAGAGTGCAAACGGGTCGACCCGGCCTGGCTTGTGCATAAACAGCAGTGTCATTTGCTAACACCCCCACCCCCACATCCTCTCACATAGCCTCTCGATCCCAACACTCTTAGAAAAAAGGTGCTCTGCAGAACTATATAGGGTTCTTTAGTTTATTCCCATAGGATTCCTATTTGAGTCAGCCATGCCTCATTGCCCTTCCAACATTTCCTAATCTCCCACCCCTTCTAATGCGACTAACCCCGATGCTCCTATCTCTTTTTCCCCTGCCCCGCTACAAAGTTTCTCCCTGCAGGCAGTCACTGACTGAAGTGCTAAAGGATCTCTTTAAATTTGACCCCCAAAAACCATCTGGCGACTCCGGGATGCTGGCCTTTTAGGCAGAGTTACAATGAAAAAGCCATATCTCAGACTGGCAAATAAGAAGAAAAGATTAAGCTGGGCAAAAGAACACAGACATTGGACAGAGGAACTCTGCCTAGAAGCCAGCATCCCGGAGTCGCCTCTTCACTGTTGACGTTGAGACTGGTGTTTGGCGGGTACTATTTAATGAAGCTGCCAGTTGAGGACTTGTGAGCCGTCTGTTTCTGAAACTAGACACTCTAATGTACTTGTCCTCTTGCTCAGTTGTGCACCGGGTCCTCCCACTCCTGTTTCTATTCTGGTTAGAGCCAGTTTGCGCTGTTCTGTGAAGGGAGTAGTACACAGCGTTGTACGAGATCTTCAGTTTCTTGGCAATTTCTCGCATGGAATAGCCTTAATTTCTCAGAACAAGAATAGACTGACGAGTGTCAGAAGAAAGTAATTTGTTTCTGGCCATTTTGAGCCTGTAATCAAACCCACAAATGCTGATGCTCCAGATACTCAACTAGTCTAAAGAAGGCCAGTTTTATTACTTCTTTAATCAAAACAACAGTTTTCAGCTGTGCTAACATAATTGCAAAAGGGTTTTTTAATGATCAATTAGCCTTTTAAAATGATAAATTTGGATTAGCTAACACAACGTGCCATTGGAAAACAGGAGTGATGGTTGCTGATAATGGGCCTCTGTACGCATATGTTGATATGCCATTAAAAATCAGCAGTTTCCAGCTACAATAGTCATTTACAACATTAACAATGTCTACACTGTATTTCTGATACATTTCATGTTATTTTAATGGATAAAAAATGTGCTTTTACTTTCAAAACAAGGAAAGGACATTTCTAATTGACCCCAAACTTTTGAATGGTATATAAATATAAATATAGGACAACACACATCACGACTAGAGACAACACAACACTACATAAAGAGAGACCTAAGACAACAACATATCAAGGCAGCAACACATGACAACACAGCATGGTAGCAACACAACATGACAACAACATGGTAGCAACACAACATGGTAGGAGCACAAAACATGGTACAAACATTATTGGGCACAGACAACAGCACAATGGCAAGAAGGTAGAGACAACAATACATCACGCAAAGCAGCCACAACTCAGTAAGAGTGCCCATGATTGAGTTCTTGAATGAAGAGATTGAGATAAAACTGTCCATTTTGAATGTTTTTTTGCAGCTCGTTCCAGTCGTTAGCTGCAGCAAACTGAAAAGATGAGTGACCCAGGGATGTGTGTGCTTTGGGGACTTTTAACCGAATGTGACTGGCAGAATGGGTGTTGTATGTGGAGGATGAGGGCTACAGTAGATATGTCAGATAAGGGGGAGTGAGGCCTAAGAGTTAAAAAAAATAAGCATCAACCAGTGGGTCTTGCGACGGGTATACAGAGATGACCAGTTTACAGAGGATTATAGAGTGCTGTGATGTGTCCTATAAGGAGTATTGGTGGCAAATCTGATGGCCGAATTGTAAAGAACATCTAGCCGCTCAAGAGCACCCTTACCTGCCAATCTATAAATTATGTCGCCGTAATCTAGCATGGGTAGGATGGTCATCTGAATCAGGGTTAGTTTGGCAACTGGGGTGAAAGAGGAGCGATTACGATAGAGGAAACCATGTCTAGATTTGACCTTAGCCTGCAGCTTTGACATGTGCTGAGAGAAGGACAGTGTACCGTCTAGCCATACTCCCAAGTACTTGTATGAGGTGACTACCTCAAGCTCTAAACCCTCAGAGGTAGTAATCACACCTGTGGGGAGAGGGGCATTCTTCTTACCAAACCACATTACCTTTGTTTTGGAGGTGTTCCGAACAAGGTTAAGGGCAGAGAAAGCTTGTTGGACACTAAGAAAGCTTTGTTGTAGAGTATTTCACACAAAATCCGGGGAGGTGCCAGCTGAGTATAAGACTGTATCATCTGCATATAAATGGATGAGAGAGCTTCCTACTGCCTGAGCTATGTTGTTGATGTAAATTGAGAAGAGCGTGGGGCCTGGGATTGAGCCTTGGGGTACTCCCTTGGTGACAGGCAATGGCTGAGACAGCAGATTTTCTGACTTTATACACTGCACTCTTTGAGAGAGGTAGTTATCAAACCAGGCCAAAGACCCCTCAGAGAAACCAATACTCCTTAGCCGGCCCACAAGAATGGAATGGTCTACCGTATCAAAAGCTTTGGCCAAGTCAATAAAAATAGCAGCACAACATTGCATAGAATCAAGGGCAATGGTGACATCATTGAGGACCTTTAAGGTTGCAGTGACACATCCATAACCTAAGTGGAAACCAGATTGCATACCAAAGAGAATACTATAGACATCAAGAAAGCCAGTCAGTTAATTATTGACATGTTTTTCCAACACTTTTGATAAACAGGGCAAAATAGAAATAGGCCTATAACAGTTAGGATCAGCTTGATCTCCACCTTTTTAAATAAAGGACGAACCGTGGCTGCCTTCCAAGCAATGGGAACCTCCTTAGAAAGGAGAGACAGGCTTGGCAATGATAGGGGCAGCAACCTTAAAGAAGAAAGGGTCTAAACCATCTGACCCAGATGTTTTTTTGGGGTCAAGTTTCAGGAGCTCCTTTAGCACCTCGGACTCAGTGACTGCCTGCAGGGAGAAACTTTGAAGCGGTGCAGGGGAAAAAGAGGGAGAAGCATCGGGGATAGTCGCATTAGAAGGGGTGGGAGATGAGGAAATGTTGGACGGGCAAGGAGGCATGGCTGAGTTAAATAGGAATCCTGACTTAATGAAGTGGTGATTAAAGAGCTCAGCCATGTGCTTATTGTCAGTAACAACCAGATCATCAACATTAAGGGACATGGGCAGCTGTGAGGAGGAGGGTTTATTCTCCAGGTCTTTAACCACTTTCCAGAACTTCTTGGGGGGATACAAATGATGTTGACAACCATCGCCCCATTTCAAGACTATTTTCTTTTGGTAAGATTCTTGAATCCTTGGTTAATGTACAATTTTGTTCCTTTTTTCAGATAATTGTATTCTTAATATAAACAAATCAGAGTTTAGTCCTGGGCATAGTACTACCACAGCAACCACACTAGTTGTTAATTATCTTGTCAATGTCTTGGATGCTAAAAAGAGCTGTGCTGCCTTGTTCATTGACCTGTCAAAAGCGTTCGACACTTGATCATTCTGTTTTGCTGAAGAAATTATCCAGAATAGACCTGGAATATACAGCCTGTTTATGGTTTCAGCATGATCTTAGCGACAGAACTCAGACCATCTCGACAGATTAATCTGAATTTCTTGAGATTCAAAAAGGTATTCCTCAGGGTTCGATTTTGGGTAAATTATTGTTCACTTTGTATATTCATGACATAGGAAACACTGTTAATACTTGTAACATTCATGTCTATACAGATGACACAGTTTTGTTTTCCTGTGCCACCTCAGCGCAGCAGGCCATTCGTGAACTTCAGCATGAATTTGATTCAATTCCGAAATCACTTACAGATCTTAAATGAGTGTTAAATACAAGTAAACCAAGCTCATGCTGTTCTCTAGGTCACAAAATGTTGACCCTGAGTACCTGCATATTTGCGCTATAAATGGAGCCCAAATTGAGCTTGTTTCTCAATATAAGTTGTCAGGGAAATTGCAAGATTATGTTATAATGCTTGTATTGCATTATAATGGTTGTTTTATTCGACAGAATAGAGTATTCTGTTAACTATTGTGTGTGTGTGTTCTACTGAGGATGGGTCTCTATGAGATAACACTGACAGAGGAGATTTACGATGTCTTTGGGTGATAAAACCTAAAGAACATTCCAGAGAACATGAGTTAATGTTTTGTTCTATACCGTACCAGGGAGAGATGGCTATCCAGTTTGGAGTCTTAACCTTGTGACATATTCTATGTATCTGTTGTTCATCATGTAGGTTGAAAGGGGTGTATCTTGGCTATAAAAGATCTTTGTACTTTTGTTTTGCCACTCTCAACGGATCATTAGAAATAGTGAATTGTTGAAAGTCATTGCTATTGCAAAGCTCTTATTAATAAAGATGTAGTTTAAGTATAACTCTGACTTGTGTGTAAAGTTTGTCTCTCCTTATTTGATAGTAAAGAAATTAACCACCACAAAGTACCTGGGTGTCTGGACTGATGACAAGTTATCCTTCGTAACACATACAAAATCTGACTAAGAAGATAGGATCCAAGATAGTTTTTTATATAGAAATAAATCATGCCTTAGTAATACAAATGGGAGAAAGGTTGTTCAAACAACACTTCTCCCTGTATTGGATGTTGGTGATATTGTTTACATGCATGCGTCAACCTCTGCTTTAAAACCCTTGGACACAGTCTACCATCCAGCAATATGTTTTATCACAGGGGACAATTTTAGGACTCATCATTGCAGTCTGTATAAAAATGTGGGATCAAATCAAATCAAATGTATTTGTCACATACACATGGTTAGCAGGTGTTAATGCAAGTGTAGCGAAATGCTTGTGCTTCTAGTTCTGACCATGCAGTAATATCTAACAAGTAATTTACCAATTCCACAACAACTACCTTGTACACACAAGTGTAAAGGAATGAATATGAATATGTACATAAAAATATATAAATGAGTGATGGCCGAACGGCATAGGCAAGATGTAATAGATGGTATGGAGTACAGTATATACATATGAGATGAGTATTGTAGGGTATGGAAACATATAAAGCAGCATTGTTTAAGGTGACTAGTGATACATTACATCAGGATGGCAAGATGCAGTAGATGGTATAGAGTACAGTATATACATATGAGATGAGTAATGTAGGTTATGAAAATATTATATAAAGTGGCATTGTTTAAAGTGGCTAGTGATACATCTAATTACATCAAGATGGCAAGATGCAGTAGATGGTATGGCGTACAGTATATACATATGAGATGAATAATATAGGTTATGTAAACATTATCTAATATAAATAATATAAAGTGGCTTGAGTTGAGTTGAGTCAGTATGTTGGCAGCAGCCACTCAATGTTAGTGATGGCTGTTTAACAGTCTGATGGCCTTGAGATAGAAGCTGTTTTTCAGTCTCTCGGTTCCAGTTTTGATGCACCTGTACTGACCTCGCCTTCTGGATGTTAGCGGGGTGAACAGGCAGTGGCTCAGGTGGTTGCTGTCCTTGATGATCTTTTTGGCCTTCTTGTGACATCGGGTGGTGTAGGAGTCCTGGGGGGCAGGTAGTTTGCACCCGGTGATGTGTTGTGCAGACCTCACTACCCTCTGGAGAGCCTTCCGGGTTATGGGCGGAGCAGCTGCCGTACCAGGCTGCTGCTCCGACAGGTACGACAGCTCCGACAGGTACGACAGCTGGATGCTCTCGAGGATGCATCTGTAAAAGTTTGTAAGTGTTTTTGGTGACCTCTCTGTCTGTAAGAAGTGAGCTGCATTCTCTTTTATTTATTTTCAAAGCAATCTTACAGAAACTCCCTCTATATGTAACATGACTAATTAAGATAAGAGTCATAAGTTACCAAACCCGTTCACAGGAATGGATAACACTAGAGATTTTGGAAAATCTGCGTTTAGTTTTTTGCCCCTAATTTGTGGAACAATCTGCAGAGTTCACTGCAGTTAGATGTGCTGGTGCCACTCAGGAGGACCTCTATGTAGTTGTATGTGGTTGCTTTTATTAAATGTTTATTTTTGTTTATTGTGCTGAATTATTGTTTTATGCACATGTGTATGTTGTTTTAATATTCTGTTTTTTTTTTAAACTGTGTACAGGGCTCTCTTGTGAAATCGAGTTTTAATCTCAATGTGACTCCCTGATCAAATAAAGGTTAAATTAAAAAAAATCGGTGCCTTTTGTAATAAGCACACATTCAGATACAATATACATTCGTTCGTCAGACACATCACAACAGTGAAATAAATAATGCATCTATCTTAAACATAGCAAGGCTTATCATTGGTTAAATTAGGGGTTTACGCCAGAATAATATTGAACATGTGTGATTTGAATAGCCCAACTTTTGAAATTGTAGATAAAAAATCTTTGCCTCCAAGGAACTGTAGAGTGCTGCACTAGAGATCAAATCATCACCCTCTCTGCTCTCGTCATGTAGGGTCTTGCGGAGTAGCATAAAGAAGGAATTTCGGGTAGCTATAGTGGTTTCATAACCATAGAGAATGGTAGAGGCCTCTAGTGGCCAAAAGGCGTTTTAGCACGGGCAGCGCCATTGAGGGCTTCCACCATTTTAATGTAGTTAACAGGGTGAGACTTCCAACTTCATTGGCTGACCCCTCCTGGTGAGGTCATGTCCAACCGGGTCATCAGCAGGGATCAGCTAATCGTGAAGAAGAAAGCCAAATAAAATGGAGATTGCCAGCGCCATTGAGGCAACGATTTCACAGACACAAAAACGAGTCCTCTATCAATCTCTATGTTCCTAACAGCACGCAGTTGCACACCAGCTGTTTCGGCCTCTGAACAATGGTTGTTTCACATAACAAAATGCGTGAATCGCAGTTTGTAAGGTGAGATACTTGGGGTTAGTAAAATTATCACAACCCTTTAATTACCACTCGTTACCTCGAATTATTCATCTGGGTCGGGTCACCCTTGTGAAATGCAAGGGTGTAAAGTTAGCTTGATAGCCAGCTTATTCAAAACAATGACATAACTGTTAGCAGCTAACTTACTGCTGTGCTAACACCTGACTTGTGCAATACTTACCGGAAAATGACACCAACCGAGAAACTCCTGCCAACCTGACATGGATTCAATAGGAATATAATACATCTTTATTCATCCATTTGCTTGCAGGTTATTCATTTTAACACACTGGCATTACGTTCATCAAATTAATGTCTAAAGCTTCAGATAAGTCTAATTATGTAATCAAATTAGAGCCAACCCTTTTCTACAATTTACATCAAACATGCTTTCTGCTCTCTGCATTTGAACTGCGCTCACTGATAATTAGACTAGTTGAAAGACAACACCATCATGTTGTGACTGAGGCAAGAGCCTTATGAGGACTCTTAGTAAGCCTGTGTGATCTACCCCCATCCTATTAGTCTGTTGCCTAGCGTCGTGTTTAAGACTATCATGCTATTTCTCTTTTCTCCTGCTGAATAATCCTAATTGTTTTGTTATAGTTGTGCCTCACAGGCTATGTATGGCATGCCTCCTGTTATGCTGTCAATTGTGTGGGGTTTCTCTGTGTGTGTCTCTCAGCTCTCAGAGGATCCAGTCAGTTAACACCAATGCAGAATGCAGCCTGGAGGGGTTCAAGGCCCATGCAGTCTTCCAGGAGATCAACAAGAAGTTGGAGGAGGTATCTTCATTCATTACTGTGTGTTATCTGTTTCAGGTGTCATGTATTGCAGTTTATGCTACAAACCCACATCCTGTTTTCACATCAAAATGCTTAGACCTCTTTTTTGATCCTTTTCACAGAAAATGTGCATATTGTGACCTCTAACCATTTCCTCCACAGTACATCCATAGAATGAGGGTTAATTATATAGGTTGTTTTCAATAAAACATCACAATACGTTCAATTTGGCTGCTGGGGGACAAGTAGACATGTCGTTTTCAAGTCATTTTAGAGAATTTGGCAGTACATCCAACCGGCCTCACAACCGCAGACCACGTGTAATCACTCTAGCCCAGGACCTCCACATCCGTCTTCTTCACCTGAGGAATCGTCTGAGAAGGAGTAGTGCTGAGGAGTATTTCTGTCTGTAAAAAAAATAAAATTGATCATTCTGATTGGCTGGGCCTGGCTCCCCAGTGAGTGGACCTGGTTCCAAGTGGGTTGGCCTAAGCTCTCCCAGGCCCACCCATGGCTGCGCCCCATCCCAGTCATGTGAAATCCAAAGATTAGGGCCAAATTAATTGATTTCAATTGAATGATTTCCTTCTATGAACCGTAACTTAGTAAAATATTTGAAGTTGTTGCATGTTGCTTTTATGTTTTTGTTCAATATACATGCTTTTCATGATCAGTAAACATCAATAATCATGTCATTTCAGATATGTGAAGGTACCTATCCGTTTGACATGTAGCTAGTTAAGCAAACATCATTTAGCTTGTTTCATCAGAGATTTCGGAAGATTGCGAAGGAAAACATTATCAGCTAACAGTACCACGGCAAATGCGCCCTTCTGCTGTTAGACAGGCAGAGCCCACAAAATATGAGAAATGAACCTAAACCACTCATAGTTGTCAGGTATAGTTCACTTTTATTTTCTATCGCTAAATTGTTTCAGATGGACTACATATTTATTCATTGGATGGTTCTCCCATTGATCAGGTTCCCACCTACAAATATCTGGGCCTTTAGATTGACAAAGGTAATGTTTAAAAACATATGGATGAGCTAGTTAACAAGATAAGATTTAAAGGGGGCTTCTTTTTTAGAAATGGATCTTGACTCTCCATAAATAGCAGGAAGCAGATTGTACAGTCAGCATGCCAGTTCTTGATTATGGTGACACCATTTACCAGATTGCAGCAGAAAGAGACCCTGGTCTCAATGGTGACTCAATGTTTAAATAAAGTGCAAAAGCGATGAGCTTGATACTCCTTTCCAATAAATATCGAGGGTCTTATTCTGGTGACATGATCTTCGATGCTTGGCTGCTTCGATGCTTTTGTCCATAATAATCTCATCATGGATGTTATACTTGCGCTCTAGCCAACAGCGCTCTTGGCTAGAACGCACGTGCCAATACCGGAGTGGGCACACTTGCTATAAAACGCAACATAGAGTTGAAAATGTGATGGAAACCCATTTAACTAGTCTTTTTTTATTCGGTACATGGGAGTTTACCCACAAAAGGTATTTTTATGTGCACTACATCATCAAGCACAGTCTCATCTGCAACAAGTCAATTTGATGGAAACAAATCTCTGGTGGGAAAAGGCACATTGTTTTTTTGCAGATTTTAGAATACTCTCAATCTGTCACCAATTGGATGGAAACCTAGCTCATGATATAAGTTGTTATGCCGTTTGAATTAATCAGATAAATGGTTCTGCACTCTAAAGTTGTGTGTTCATTTGCAGCTGCTCTGCTTCTGACCTCACTACTATAAACATCACAAGCTGGATGATGACAGAACTCTCTTTCCCTCTGTCACTCTTTCACTTTTCTCTCTTTCTCTTTCTTCTCTTTCTCTCTCTCTTTGTCACTCTCTCTCTCTCACCTTAACTCAGCCTAGCCAGCAGTGAACAGCAGTCTGTTAGGTCCAAAATACACAACTAGATGTCTATTATACATAGAGTACCAGATAAAGGTTTGGACACTCCTACTTATACACATGGAATCATGTAGTAGCCAAAAAAGTGTTAAACAAATCCAAATATATTTTATATTTGAGATTCTTCAAAGTAGCCACCCCTTTGCCTTGATAACAGCTTTGCATTCTCTCAACCAGCTTCATGAGGTAGTCATGTGGAATGCTTTTCCAACAGTCTTGAAGGAGTTCCCACATATGCTGAGCACTTGTTGGCTGCTTTTCTTTCACTCGGCGGTCCAACTTATCCCAAACCATCTCAATTGGGTTGAGGTCAGGTGATTGTGGAGGCCAAGTCATCTGATGCAGCACTCCATCACCCTCCTTCTTGGTCAAATAGCCCTTACACAGCCTGGAGGTGTGTTTTGGGTCATTGTCCTGTTGAAAGACAAATGATAGTCCCGCTAAGCGCAAACCAGATCGGATGGTGTATCACAGCAGTATGCTGTGGTAGCCATGCTGGTTAAGATTGCCTTGAATTCTAAAGAAATCACAGACAGTGTCACCAGCACCCCCACACCATCACACCACCTCCTTCATGCTTCACAGTGGGAACCACACATGCGGAGATCATCCGTTCACCTACTCTGCGTCTCACAAAGACACGGGTGTTGGATCCAAAAATCTGACATTTCGACTCATCAGACCAAAGGACTGATTTTCACCGGTCTAATGTCCATTGCTCGTGTTTCTTGGCCCAAGCAAGTCTCTTCTTATTATTGGTGTCCTTTAGTAGTAGTTTCTTTGCAGCAATTCAACCATGAAGGCCTGATTCACACAGTCTCCTCTGAACAGTTGATGTTGAGATGTGTGAAGCATTTATTTGGCTTGCAGTTTCTGAGGCTGGTAACTCTAATGAACAATTCCTCTGCAGCAGACGTAACTCTGGGTCTTCCTTTCCTGTGGCGGTCCTCATGAGAGCCAGTTTCATTCTTAGTGCTTGCTGGTTTTTGCAAATGCACTTGAAGAAACTTTTAAAGTTATTGAAATTTTCCAGATTGACTGACCTTCATGTCTTAAAGTAATGATGGACTGTTGTTTTTGTTTGCTTATTTGAGCTGTTCTTGCCATAATATGGACTTGGTCTATTACCAAATAGGGCTATCTTCTGTGTACCACCCCTACCTTGTCACAACACTACTGATTGGCTCAAACGCATTAAGAAGGAAAGAAATTCCACAAATTAACTTCTAACAAGGCACACCTGTTAATTTAAATGCATTCCAGGTGACTACCTCATGAAGCTGGTTGAGAGAATACCGAGAGTGTGCAAAGCTGGCATCAAGGAAATGGTGGCTACTTTGATGAATATCAAATATATTTAGATTTATTTAACACTTTTTTGGTTACTACATGATTCCATATGTGTTATTTCATAGTTTTGATGTCTTTACTATTATTCTACAATGTAGAACATAGTACAAATAAAGAAAAACCCTTGAATGAGTAGGTGTGTCAACTTTTGACTGATACTGTATATAGACAGAATTAAATGTAACTAAACTAGTCTGCAACTCTTTTGACTCTGGATGTGTGACATCATCTCCACTCAAGGAGGTTTTCCTCTGTTGTCCTACTTTTCGATTTTCCATCCTTGTGTAAGTCTGTCTGGCAGCAGTGGAGCGGTGCTCTCTGGTTCCCATTAGGATCTCTCTCTGTGTTTTGGTATTATGTTATTCCACTGCTATGTATCTGATTATCCACAGAATAATACAATATTACAGGAAATAAAAAACAATTCCTTGTTAGACATGTTCAGAAAATAGTTGTCCAGTAGCCTAATTGATCGTTAATGTAAGAGTAGCATGTCTTGTGTTTTACATTTGACATTTTTTTTGTTTGTTTTCAGTGGTTTCAGTGAATGCTTTGTTATTTTATTGATTTTATAAAGCACATGGATAAATAAGATTGTTTAACTGGATGTGAAATGTTTTGTTTAGGTGAATAAGACAAATATTTTGTGTCCTTTCTTCGTCTTTGGACATGACAATAGAAACAGCTTTTGTTATTTATGAACACAGTACTTATTATCCTAATTGTTATGACTACCTTGTACTACCTTGTATTTCTCTGTAGGATGGGGAGTCATTTGTGAAGAAGATTGGAGGGGTGTTTTCCTTTAAGGTGAAGGATGGTCCGGGTGGTCAGGAAGCGACCTGGATAGTGGACGTGAAGAATGGCAAGGGTTGCGTTCACAATGACACAGGTAAGAACAGCAAGGGCTGCATCCACAACGACAGGTCAGAATTAGCGGTTTGGTCCACATTGAGAGTGAGAATGTAAATTAGCTGAATTCACATAGAAACGTGTGGAGGGAAAAATATCTAGTTGTATTTTCACAGGCTGTATCATGATTTTTGTGGTTTTCAATTGACAGTATTTTATGATCAATAAACAAGTGTTTTTTTTCTCTCTCTTGCTGTAATTCTCTCTTCCTTCATCTACCCTTCCTCTCCTTCGACCCCTTTCTAGCAAAGAAATCAGACTGCACCATTTCCATGTCAGATGCAGACCTGCTGGCCTTGATGACGGGGAAAATGAACCCACAGACAGTAAGTATTGGCCTTGATTTGAGGGAGTTAATACTCTGTATTTCAGTCAGTCTCATGGTTATAACCTTACACATGGACGTCACCAGGACCTGACTTTTGGGGCTTTAGCCCAAAACGATTTTGGGTCAGCCCCGAAACTTTTGCTCTGCTGCGATGGTGTAAAAAAAACAACATTTGTTGTCAACTGAATGCACCATTTTAGTTTGTAGAGCTGTGGTAACGTGAAACTCCCGAAGTCATCCAACCATTATAAACAAGGGTGTAGTGCTGCCGGTGAGCAGCGGAGGGACGCTCTGCCACTTCTCAGAATGGTGCGGTGTCTCATAAGATCACTTAATGATTAATTAGTATTCTACACAGCAAACCAAATATATTAGGATAAATAATGTTAGGCTACTGTTAGACCAAAAACACCACGTCATTTCTTATGAAAATTTAGGATGATTGTGCTGAAATGTTGCTTTTTTTCTCTCGTGTACTCGGTTTCCACCATAGGTGGAAATAAGGTATGCTAGGTAACAAGCTTCACTGATTGACTGACTTCATCGACACAGTCTAGACTCTTGCTATGGAGCCCAGCAGATCTTTATTATCCTGGTCCCAGACCTGCTTGTGCTGTTTGTCATGACAACCACCATATATAGGACTTGGCCGGACAGCACAAACAGATCTGGGAACAGGTTAAGTCTTCATGGCTCCTTTAGAAGTGGCTTCCTTCTTCCTTGGCCCCCATGCACACCTGTTTGTCCGTCCATTAAAGGGACCTGGGGGGAAACGCAAAGGTATTTGTATTTATTATGGATCCCCATTAGTTCCTGCCAAGTCAGCAGCTACTCTTCCTGGGGTTTATTATGGATCCCCATTAGTTCCTGCCAAGGCAGCAGCTATTCTTCCTGGGGTTCAGCAAAATTAAGGCAGTTTATACAATTTTTAAATCATTATGTTCACAGATTTCACAACACACTGTGTGCCCTCAGGCCCCTACTCCACCACTACCACATATCTACAGTACAAAATCTATGTATGCATATGTAACCGATGTGAAATGGCTAGTTAGTTAGCGGTGGTGCGCGCTAATAGCATTTCAATCAGTGAAGTCACTCGCTCTGAGACTTGAAGTAGGGTTTCCCCTTGCGTTGCAAGAGCCGCGGCTTTTGTGGCGCGATGGGTAACGATGCTTCGTGGGGTGTCAGTTGTTGATGAGGGTCCCTGGTTCAAGCCCAGGTTGGGGCGAAGAGAGGGATGGAACCTACACTGTTACACGTATGTTATCGTGTGTGTATTTGTCTGTATATGTCTGTGCCTATGTTTGTGTTGCTTCACAGTCCCCGCTGTTCCATAAGGTGTACTTTTATCTGTTTTTTTAAATCTAATTTTACTGATTGCATCGATTATTTGATGTGGAATAGAGTTCCATGTAGTCATGGCTCTATGTAGTACTGTGCATAGAACTCCCATAGTCTGTCATCGAGTTGGGGACTGTGAAGAGACCTCTTGTGGGGTATGCATGGGTGTCCGAGCTGTGCGCCAGTAGTTCAAACAGACAGCTCGGTGCATTCAACATGTCAATACCTCTCATAAATACAAGCAGTGATGAAGTCAATCTCTCCTCCACTTTCAGCCAGGAGAGATTGACATGCATATTATTAATATTAGCTCTCTGTGTACATCCAAGGGCCTGCCACGCTGCCCTGTTCTGAGCCAATTGCAATTTTCCTTATTCCCTTTTTGTGGCACCTGACCACATGACTGAACAGTAGTCCAGGTGCGACAAAACTAGGGCCGGTAGGACCTGCCTTGTTGATAGTGTTGTTAAGAAGGCAGAGCATCGCTTTATTATGGACACACTTCTCCACACCTTAGCTACTGTTAAATCAATATGTTTTGACCATGACAGTTTACAATCCAGGGTTACTCCAAGCAGTTTAGTCATCTCAACTTGCTCAATTTCCACATTATTTATTAATCAAATCAAATCAAATTTATTTATATAGCCCTTCGTATATCAGCTGAAATCTCAAAGTGCTGTACAGAAACCCAGCCTAAAACCCCAAACAGCAAGCAATGCATGTGAAAGAAGCACGGTGGCTAGGAAAAACTCCCTAGGAAAAACTCCCTAGAAAGGCCAAAAACCTAGGAAGAAACCTAGAGAGGAACCAGGCTATGAGGGGTGGCCAGTCCTCTTCTGGCTGTGCCGGGTGGATATTATAACAGAACATGGTCAAGATGTTAAAATGTTCATAAATGACCAGCATGGTCAAATAATAATAATCATTGTAGTTGTCGAGGGTGCAACAAGCACGTCCGGTGAACAGGTCAGGGTTCCGTAGCCGCAGGCAGAACAGTTGAAACTGGAGCAGCAGCATGGCCAGGGGAACTGGGGACAGCAAGGAGTCATCATGCCAGGTAGTCCCGAGGCATGGTCCTAGGACTCAGGTCCTCCGAGAGAAAGAAAGAAAGAAAGAAAGAAAGAAAGAAAGAGAGAATTAGAGAGAGCATATTTAAATTCACACAGGACACCGGATAAGACAAGAGAATACTCCAGATGTAACAGGCTGACCTTAGCCCCCCGGCACATAAACTACTGCAGCATAAATACTGGAGGCTGAGACAGGAGGGATCAGAAGACACTGTGGCCCCATCCGATGATATTATTAGAAGATTTAGTTGAGGTTTATGGTTTAGTGAATGTTTTGTCCCAAATACAATACCTTTTAGTTTTAGAAATATTTAGGACTAACTTACTCCTTGCAGTCCACTCTGAAACTAACTGCAACTCTTTAAGTGTAGTAGCTGACAAGAATAGTGTTGAGTCATCCGCATACAAATACACAAAAGAACACCCTCTGTTCTTTTGTGTATTTGTATGCGGATGAACAGACAGGGCATTAACCTCCTGACAGGTGCTCAACTTAAAAGAGCCTATTACCCTTATTGTTTCGGTAGTTGGAACATCTTCTGTAATAAAAAAAGAATGGGTTCAATATGAGTAAGGCTGCGGTCAACGTCTGGTTAATGTCCGTGTTATTTTACTTTTAATTTGCTCGGTGTGTAGGTATGTGTTATTGAGTGGAATTTCTTTTACCATGTTGTAGTATACAAACTCAGCTCTTATTTTGTGTTGCCTTGTGCTGTATGTATGGTCAGTTCATAGTGACCTTCATTGTACAATGATGTAATACTTGTTGACCTTATAACTAGAAGTACTATTCTCTATTATTCTTTTCCAGAATGTTGTTTTGACCATGAGTCTATTTCTTCTACGCTCGGTTTATACAAAGCCTCTTTTATAACAGAGGATAGGTGTCTTTGGAACTAAGGACACCTCCAAGGCTTTTGTTACCATGTGTCCGTTGAGTTCTGTACTCGCTTAAGTTTCTTTTCATACAAATTTTAAGACTCAGTCATAATTTCTGTCCTACAAGCCGCATGCCACACATGACAGTCCCCAGCCCTCCTATAAGCCCCTCTGGTCTGTAGAGCCTCCTCTTCCTGCTCCTCCTCCTGCTGGCCCACTTTCCACTCTGACATTAATCTCTCCACTTTAACTCTTTAAACCAGGCAGGAGCACACACTACTGGAGTGAAGAGCAGGTCAGGAATCATTTCCATTCGTGTTGTTTTCCAACCAGCTCAAGAATAATATTTCCCTGCTTTGTTGACTGCAGGGGGATTTACTTTCCACAAAATGGAGGGGCTGCACTTTGACGAATGGCTGCACTTTGACAAAGAATAGTTTGGAGAGATGAATTGTGTGTGCAAGATACAGTTGAAAGTTTACATACACTTAGGTTGGAGTCATTAAAACTTTTTCAACTACTCCACAAATTTCGTGTTTGTGAACAACTACTTCAGGTCTCAGAGCGAGTGACGTCACCCGATTGAAACGCTATTAGCGCGCACCACCGCTAACTAACTAGCCATTTCACATCGGTTACGCTTGCAAGTCGAAGAACACCATCCCAAATGTAAAGCATGGGGGTGGCAGCATCATGTTGTTGGGGTGCTTTGCTGCAGGAGGTACTGGTGCACTTTACAAAATAGATGGCATCATGAGGAAGGAAAATTATGCGGATATATTGAAGCAACATCTCAAGACATCAGTCAGGAAGTTAAAGCTTGGTCGCAAATGGGTCTTCCAAATGGACAATGACCACAAGCGTACTTCCAAAGTTGTGGCAAATTGGCTTAAGGACAACAAAGTCAAGGTATTGGAGTAGCCATCACAAAGCCCTGACCTCAAACACATAGACAATTTGTGGGCAGAACTGAAAAAGCGTGTGCGAGCAAGGAGGCGTACAAACCTGACTCAGTTACACCAGCTCTGTCAGGAGGAATGGGCCAAAATTCACCCAACTTGTTGTGGGAAGCTTGTGGAAGGCTACCCAAAACATTTGACCCAAGTTAAACAATTTAAAGGCAATGCTACCAAATACTAATTGAGTGTATTTAAACTTCTGACCCACTGAGAATGTGATGAAAGAAATAAAAGCTGAAATAAATAATTCTCTCTACTATTATTCTGACATTTCACATTCTTAAAATAAAGTGGTGATCCTAACTGACCTAATACAGGGAATTTTTACTAGGATTATATGTCAGGAATTGTGTAAAACTGAGTTTATTGTATTTGGCTAAGGTGTATGTAAACTTCTGACTTCAACTGTATATATTTTTTCTGTGTAAGTTGTTGGGGGAGTTCTACTAAGCTAACATATGGAATTATTTTAAATGTTCATACCCTGGATCATTTAGCTAATTGATTTAGAATATTAGGTCCCTTTAGGTATAACATATACAGTCCCAGTCAAACGTTTGGACACACCTACTCATTCCAGAGTTTTTCTTTCTTTTTTACTATTTTCTACATTGTAGAATAATAGTGAAGACATAAAAACTATGCAATAATGCAATAGGAATCTTGTAGTAACCAAAAGTGTTAAACAAACCAAAATATATTTTATAATTGAGATTCTTCAATGTAGCCACCCTTTGCCTTGACGACAGCGTTGCACACTCTTGGCATTCTCTCAACCAGCTTCATGAGGTAGTCACCTGGAATGCATTTCAATTAACAGGTGTGCCTTGTTAATTTGTGGAATTTCTTTCCTTCTTAATGTGTTTAAGCCAGTCAGTTGTGTTGTGAGAAGGTAGAGGTGGTATACAGAAGATGGCCCTATTTGGTAATAGACCAAGTCCATATTATCGCAAGAACAGCTCAAATAAGCAAAGAGAAACGACAGTCCCTCATTACTTATAGACATAAAAGTCAGTCAATCTGGAAAATTTCAATAACTTTGAAAGTTTCTTCAAGTGCAGTTGCAAAAACCGTCAAGCGCTGTGATGAAACTGGCTCTCATGAGGACCGCCACAGGAAAGGAAGACCCAGAGTTACCTCTGCTGCAGAAGAATTGTTCATTAGAGTTAACTTTACCTTAGATTGTAGCCCGAATAAATGCTTCACAGAGTTCAAGTAACAGTCACATCTCAAAATCAACTTTTCAGAGACTGCGTGAATCAGGCCTTCATGGTTGAATTGCTGCAAAGAAACCACTATTAAAGGACACCAATAATAAGAGACATGCTTGGGCCAAGAAACACGAGCAGTGGACATTAGACCGATGAAAAGTCCAAATTTGAGAGTTTTAGTTCCAACCGCCGTGTCTTTGTGAGACGCAGAGTAGGTGAACGGATGATCTCCGCATGTGTGGTTCCCACAGTGAAGCATGGAGGAGGTGTGATGGTGTGGGGGTGCTTTGCTGGTGACACTGATTTATTTAGAATTCAAGGCACACTTAATCAGCATGGCTACCACAGCATTCTGCAGCGATACGCCACCCCATCTGGTTTGCGCTTAGTGGGACGATAATTTGTTTTTCAGCAGGACAATGACCCAAAACACACCTCTAGCCTGTGTAAGGGCTATTTGACTAAGAAGGAGAGTGATGGTGCTGCATCAGATGACCTGGCCTCCACAATCACCTGACCTCAACCCAATTGAGATGGTTTGGGATGAGTTGGAATGCAGAGTGAAGGAAAAGCAGCCAACAAGTGCTCAGCATATGTGGGTACTCCTTCAAGACTGTTGGAAAAGCATTCCAGGTGACTACCTCATGAAGCTGGTTGAGAGAATGCCAAGCGTGTACTTTGAAGAATCTCAAATATATTTTGATTCATTTAACTACATGATTCCATATGTGTTATTTCATAGTTTTGATGTCTTCACTATTATTCTACAATGTAGAAAATATAAAAAATAATGAAAAACCCTTGAATGAGTAAGTGTGTCTAAAATGTTGACTGGTACTGTATATATATTTATTTTGTTAAGTATTTAAGTTCCCATAGAAATGCATTGAATACCACATTCATAAATGGCAAAAAAGACAGTATTAAAAGAAATCATAATGTTTTGAAGTGTCTGTCCTATATGTAGGAGATATAAGAAAGCTCAGGAAATATTTTTGTTTTTTTGGACACATTTAACCGCTTATTTTTGTTGCCACAAAACTACCTCCATATTTCCATTAATTTGTATGGGTTACCATCAGACGAGTCCTGTGACACTTGTGGGTGAACACCATCGGCTTTGTGAGAGTCATCTTTCCATTGTGTTCATATTAGTTTGTAAGCCAAATCGTTCGGACTCTACAGACTTTTTCGTGAGAAGACCGATTTTTAGGATCTCTCATGATCTGACAAATACCGCTGTAGCTCAGTCACCTTCCACCGCAGATGCGGAAGGCCGACATAGCTGAAAACTGTAGTTCTGATTAAATAAGCAATAAAACTGCCCTTCTTTAGACTAGTTGAGCACCGGGTCCTCTCACTCCTGTTTCTCTTCTGGTTAGAGCCAGTTTGCGCTGTTCTGTGAAGGGAGTAGTACACAGCGTTGTACGAGATCTTCAGTTTCTCAGAACAAGAATAGACTGACGAGTTTCAAAAGAAAGTCCTTTGTTTCTGGCCATTTTGAGCCTGTAATCGAACCCACAAATGCTGATGCTCCAGATACTCAACTAGTCTAAAGAAAGCCAGTTTTATTGCTTCTTAAATCAGAACAACAGTTTTCAGCTGTGCTAACATAATTTCAAAAGGGTTTTCTAATGATCAATTAGCCTTTTAAAATGATAAACTTGGATTAGCTAACACAATGTGCCATTGGAACACAGGAGTGATGGTTGCTGATAATGGGCCTCTGTAAACCTCTGTTAATCACCACATCCTCATCGGCAGACTCAGTAGCCTTGGTTTCTCAAACGATTGCGTCGCCTGGTTCACCAACTACTTCTCTGACAGAGTTCAGTGTGTCAAATCGGAGGGCCTACTGTCTGGACCTCTGGCAGTCTCTATGGGGGTACCACAGGGTTCAATTCTTGGGCCAACTCTTTTCTCTGCATACATAAATGATGTCGCTCTTGCTGCTGGTGAATCTCTGATCCACCTCTACGCAGACGACACCATTCTGTATACTTCTGGCCCTTCTTTGGACACTGTGTTAACAACCCTCCAGACGAGCTTCAATGCCATTCAACTCTCCTTCCGTGGTCTCCAACTGCTTCTAAACACAAGTAAAACTAAATGCATGCTCTTCAACCGATCGCTGCCTGCACCTGCCCGCCCGTCCAGCATAACTTCTCTGGACGGTTCTAACTTAGAATTTGTGGATAACTACAAATACCTAGGTGTCTGGTTAGACTGTAAACTCTCCTTCCAGACTCACATCAATCATCTCCAATCCAAAGTGAAATCTAGAATTGGCTTCCTATTTCGCAACAAAGCATCCTTCACTCATGCTGCCAAACATACCCTCGTAAAACTGACCATCCTACCAATCCTCGACTTCGGCGATGTCATTTACAAAATAGCCTCCAATACCCTACTCAACAAGCTGGATGCAGTCTATCACAGTGCCATCCGTTTTGTCACCAAAGCCCCATATACTACCCACCACTGCGACCTGTACGCTCTCGTTGGCTGGCCTTCGCTTCATAATCGTCGCCAAACACATTGGCTCCAGGTCATCTACAAGACCCTGCTAGGTAAAGTCCCCCCTTATCTCCGCTCACTGGTCACCATAGCAGCACCCACCTGTAGCACGCGCTCCAGCAGGTATATCTCTCTGGTCACCCCTAAAGCCAACTCCTCCTTTGGTCGTCTCTCCTTCCAGTTCTCTGCTGCCAATGACTGGAACAAACTACAAAAATCTCTGAAACTGGAAACACTTATCTCCCTCACTAGTTTTAAGCACTAGCTGTCAGAGCAGCTCACAGATCACTGCACCTGTACATAGCCCATCTATAATTTAGCCCAATCTACTACCTCTTCCCCTACTGTATTTATTTATTTTATTTATTTTGCTCCTTTGCACCATATTATTTATATTTTAACTTTGAACTTTCTTCAAACTACAAATCTACCTTTCCAGTGTTTTTCTTGCTATACTTTATTTACTTTGCCACCATGGCATTTTTTGCCTTTACCTCCCTTATCTCACATCATTTGCTCACATTGTATATAGTCTTTTTTTCTACTGCATCATTGATTGTATGTTGTTCTACTCCATGTGTAACTCTGTGTCGTTGTATGTTGTCGAACTGCTTTGCTTTATCTTGGCCAGGTCGCAATTGTAAATGAGAACTTGTTCTCAACTTGCCTACCTGGTTAAATAAAGGTGAAATAAATAAAAAAAAAATTTTTTTTTTTGATATTCCACAAAAAATCTGATGTTTCCAGCTACAATAGTAATTTGCAACATTAACAATGTCTACGCTGTATTTCTGATACATTTGGCAGGGTCTACAGGAAATCAGACTACAAAAAGATAACCAGCCACGTCACGGACACCGACATCACGCTTCCAGAGAAACTAAACACCTTCTTTGCCTGCTTTGAGGATAATACAGTGCCACCGTCGCAGTCCGCTAACAAGGACTGCGCCCCCCCGTCTCCTGTTAACCCTCGCACGGCTGCTGGCCCAGACGACATCCCTAGCCGTGTCCTAAGAGAATGCGCAGACCAGCTGGCTGGTGTGTTTACGCACATATACAATCGCTCCCTATCCCAGTCTGTTGTCCCCACATGCTTCAAGATGGCTACCATTTTTCCACGACCCAAGAAGGCAAAGATGAACTAAATGACTACCGCCCCGTAGCACTCACTTCTATCATCATGAAGTGCTTTGAGAGACTAGTCAAGGATCATATCACCCCGACCTTACCCGCCACCCTAGACCCACTTCAGTTTGCATACCGCCCCAACAGGTCCACAGACGATGCAATCGCCATCACACTGGTGCTTCAACAAATTACTGAGTAAAGGGTCTGAATCCTTATGTAAATGTCATATTTCAGTTATTATTATTTTTTTTTTTATACATTTGCAAAAATGTCTCAACCTGTTTTTGCTTTGTCATTATGGGGTATTGTGTGTGTGTGTGTGTATTGATGAGGGGGAAAAAACTATTTGATCCATTTTAGGATAAGGATGTAACTTTACAAAATGTGAAAAAGTTAAGGAGTCTGAATACTTTCTGAATGCACTGTATAGTTTTTTCTGTGCTCGAGGGCAACGGTGTCTAAATGGAATTTGTATTTGTGGTCCTGACAACTGGACCTTTTTTGGAACACCATTATTTTTGTCTTACAGAGATTTACTGTCAGGGCAAGTGTCTCCCTCTCTCTCTGTTCTGGTTCTAATGACTGACTCTCTCTTCTGATCCTCAGGCGTTCTTCCAGGGCAAGCTGAAGATCACAGGGAACATGGGAATGGCCATGAAGCTCCAGAGTCTGCAGCTGCAGCCAGGCAAAGCCAAACTGTGAGGTAGAACCTGGGGTGAGGCAGAGGTTACCACCCTAGCGCTGGTCTAGGATCAGTGCTTCATATCACAATCCTAACCTTAACCACTAGGGGTTACAACAACAAACCTGGTCCAAGACCTGCACTAAGGGGTAACTTCTACATTTTCTGTAGCTCAACAGCAGCCACCACCATCCAACTAGTAGTGTGAGGAGGGGGGGCACGCACTGTAGGAGGAAACGATGGGAGTAGAGATGGAATGATGGATGGAGAGAAATACTGTTTTCAACATCTACCTCTCTTTCTCTGACCACCTCTGTCTTTTTCTAATATATTAAGGACCAGAACACATTAGACTACAGATATACCGTAGGGGTGTAGTCTACTCTCTCTCCAACTGTGTAATTTTATATTTATTCAGACTGATTTATTATGACTCACGATATCTGTTTGTCTGATGTCATTAATTGAATCATGCCCCTCTCATCTGGCAATTTCTGACCTTTTTCCCCTTTTAAGTTTCATGTGTGTATTGTTAATGGAAATACAATTGCTCTTGACAATTGGGACAGGATGAATCATGTCTTGTATGGTCTCAGTGCTGTGCTACACAGTAATTTCTCCCTATTCAGCCTTTATGAGAGATGAATGGATAAAACAGTGAAGTGCCTCTCAGGTGTGGAATATTCCCTGGTGTCATGAACAAGTGTAAAAACATTGATACGGTCTCATAATATCAGCTTCATAATATCTAAAACAGGACTGAATGGATGGACCATTGAATGTTACATTTACATTTTAGTCATTTAGCAGACACTCTTATCCAGAGCGACTTACAGTAGTGAGTGCATACATTTCCGTACTCTGTTACTGTGTTACTTTCAGCCATGTTGTTGTGACTCTCCCCATCTGACCCACTGATGATGCTAAAGTGATTTCTACTAAATAAACTCTCTTACTAATAAACACTGAAATAAGTTTGATTCTCCCTCTTTAGAATCGGTTTACTCCTAGATAGGCATGAAGGGTTGGAGGGGGATAGATAGAGCTACTGATTACAAAGTTGCATAATTCCAACCAACTGGGACCATGCATAGTCCGGAGATTTATGTTGAGGAAGGGGTAAGCTAACGTAGCAGGAGTAAAAGAAACGCCTGAAACTAGATCACCTACATACTGGTCTTGACGAGAAGAAAAAAAACTGTCAGGGGAGGTCCTCTTCCACGCTGTTCAACCAATCCAGTAATTGTGGAGGAGGAGTTAAGATGGAGTGTCGCCTTGTTAACGTCCAAAACATCCATAGGCTCTTTACATTTCCCCTGGAATATCTGGTTGTGGGGGACGCACACGGTAGAGGTTAAGGAAGGGGAAACATTGATCAGATGTCTTAAAGTAAAGATTCACCAATTTTGAATGTTAGGTTATTTTTGTGCATCTCTGAGCGATGTTCTATCGATTCCCAGGGTCCTTTCATGTTTTCATGCTGTTGAAGCAGGCAGAAATTTGTCTGGCATGACGTAGCATTAAGATAAAGCCGTTCATATACACTGGAAGTTAATAGGGATACGCCTTTTAGATCGCCAAAACATCTATCATACATGTCAGATTTAAATACTGGCTGATGTCATAACGCGGGAGGTTGTCTTCTCTCAAATGAGAGCCATTGATCATATTTTTGCGATATTCCTACCTCAAGAAATGTGTGATTTAACAGAGAGACTAACGTATTCCTATTTGTCTGCCTCTTCAGTCCAGGGTGCATTGCATGGTGGTGTTGCGAATGTCACTCTCCACTCTGTGAGGAACATCGATCTGCAGGTTGAACATGGTGAGATTGGCGATTTTACAGCTAACTACTTCACATGCTGATATTGACTTTGATATTATTGTGTGTAGCCTTGTTTGCTAGTTAGCTACCTAGCTAGCGAGCCAGCCAGCCAGCCCACAGAGAGAGCATTGCATTGTAGATTTGTGGTTGACTTGAGCTGCAACTGATTTCCACAACAATTTTAACATGTTGCTACCAACCTTATTATAACATTTGTTCACAGAAATATTATTCTCAAATATAAGTGTTATGTAACACTGTAAATTATAGGAATGTGGTTTTGGGTGAATTTTTCCTTTAAGGCGACCTTTCGGGTTTATTGTGTGAACAGCTGTGATGTGTTCGCAGGAAATAGACAGAGGTTCGTCTCAGGATGTGCAGGCTGGAGGTTTGTCATGCCAGACTCCAAAGTCAAAACGTTTGTAGATATTTGTCATGCAGGAACACTGAAAATCAGCAAAATTCCATGTCTATTGGAATTTTAAAAAGTATCTGTCTACTTTCTGCCCAACACCGGTTATTGAGAGTTTGTTTTCTAGATAGACTCCTGTGCCAGTCAGGGTTGAAACTCAAAAATGTACAAAGGCATTGTATGAAGGAGCTTTCACACCATTTGTTCAGTTTCCTTTAGTTTCCTCTGATGTCACCTAGCCAGGAGGCAGGCAGTTCTTGATCTTTGGGGTCATCCTGCCCTCCTGCTCTGAGGGTCCTGCTCTCTCTAACAAACCCCATTGACCTGGTTCTATACACTGCCACACTTGAGTTTTTCTTTTGTAAATGTGAGTAACGGAGCATAAGAGAGAGAGAGTGCGAGAGTGTGATTACAAAAAAAATCTGTTAATGAGCTCTCACCCATATTCCACTACGTACTGCAGAACTGACCTGGCTCTGGCTTGATTTTCTCTCACCAGTCTCTTCTGGGTCCAGCTCTCTTTAGTTGGACTAAAGGGTTGCAAAACTCACTTAGTATAGATACCAAATCAATGACTGCTTTTAGGACTGTCAAATGGTTCATGTTTTGTAAAGTATTCTGCCTTTTAAGGGACTACATTATTTATAATGAGGAATACCTGGAGAAAATCATACCTCCCTTCAGGGAAATATATTTTTACCCTACCCTCCATGAACGCTTAAAAAAACGTGACCCTCCCCTATACCCAAAATAATAATTGAAACATAAAAGTGGAGAGCGGAGAACACGCCTACTGTTTACCCTCACTCCTAAGACAGACCAGAGCCTTAGATATGCAATTTTAGAAATTGTTCTTCATTTTGTAAGCATTACATGGCAAAGTAGCCAGAAAGTTGTGGATTCGCAGACTACTGCGGACAATGGTAGGGGTGAAAAGATATCCATTTTAATAAAAGCAGTCTGCAAAAAACGAGCCTTTTATGAATGCATTTCATGCAATTCTACATAATTTCACATGACTGTAGACAAGCAGAATCTATTTTAATACCACAACAGAGCAACACCGGAGACGTTTAGATTTTTTACAGGCTATTGTTAAAAAAGAGGATAGTCTAAGTTTGGAACAGTGCTGAAGTTGTCTATCAACTGTAAAAATGTAGAGCAACAGAACCAGTTACAACTGAAGCATCTGATCATCATTGAATTCGAGAAAAAGCCATTTGTTGTTTAACACAGCAGCCGCATATCATCTGGTAAGCCTACATACACTTGTAACTTTTTTGAATTTGGGAAACTATAATTTTAAAATTGATTTTATTCCATGATATTGTTGTTACAAAATGTATTTGTGTTGACTGTGATAAGAGCCTGGGAATATAAGAGCATCTGCTAGACTAAATGAACAAACTAGGCATGCATAGCTCACCGCATGCTCTTCAAACTAGACTGGCCAAACTCGTGTTTCTAAAAGTGAATTCAATGGCACTATATAATGACTGTAAGGCATTTTTTGTTTCATTATTATTTAATTCGAAGTAACTATTTAAAAAATATATAAATATAGAGGGCAAATGCGAAATGTATAGGTGTGTTGTTGAGGGGCTGTTGTGTTGTTGAAATGCTGAGCGCTCCTGCCAGCCTGTAGTGTCACAAATGCTTCACAATTGATTTCTTAAATGTCAGGCTATAGCCTTGAAATAATAATAATATAGCCTAAATAATTCATTTTTGTTCCTTCTTGGGCTTCCTGGCTTGCTCCTGACTGATTTAGAGTTAGTATGTTGTAGTAGCCTGTTGAAATGTCGAACGTCAATTGACAGAATCAAACATTACTTCCCAAGCACCCATGCGCTGTCCATCTCTGCAGTTGTCGCTTCATAGTAATGTCAGTTATGTAAATTACTAGAATATGGCTTATTGTGAGGTCAATACCTCTGATTGTGCTCATGATTGGGAATGCTTTTCCATTGTGGTGTGTAATGCAGTGTAGCCTAGTTTTATATACACCATCCCAGCAGCACAAAAAGATTTGGGAAGGAGGAACATTTCTTAGGAATATAACTTTGCCTTTTGCTTCTCCCAGCATGCTCTTCATATAGCCTATAGCCTGTAGTACAGGCTATGGATAATTTGATTGAAACCACACTAGGCACACTTGATATTGCTCACCCAGCAGAGAATCAGGTATGACGGGCACACATCAAGATACTATAATAAGCAACTAATTCTCAAACCCTGAGCAATACGACAATCAGTTACAGATTGCAAGACCCTGCCCTGGACTAAAATAAGAATAATACTAAACCCTCCCCCTGAGTGAAATTGATAAAGCATGATCCTTTAGGTACAGTAACAATTGTGTACATTTTGTAACATTCATTTTTCAGGGTTAACTGTAACCCACCTGTTTTTGAAATTATTTTGATATTTTGTTTGAGTGATTAGGAAAATATGAAATGAAAAACAGCTTACTTTGCTCTTTCATTTTAGAAAAGTTGTGAAGTGGTGTTGGACAACAATTAAATATTTAAAATGTCAACTTTTAAGTACTCAAACATTTCTATTATCATATTTGCATAAACAATGCTACTTTAATATTGTTTACTCTTTAAATAATGTAGTAATTACAGAAATTGTACTCATGCCCACACCAAAATCGAAATGTTATGCAAATTTGCTAAATCTGTGTGGACAGGTGAATATTAGGAAATGTTAAGTATATAGTGTGTGACCTCTATAGCAATTACAGTATGTGGTATAAGGTTATTATTCAGATTTATGGTAGTCGTGACCACTAGTCCCACTCTATGTTATGTTCCATATCCATGAGATTTGAAAGGATATTGTGCATATATTATGTTGATTTAATAGATGTATAAAATGTGTTTTAATAAGCATGGGTGTAATTTATCTCAGTCATCTAGTTTGCCTATTCAGTGGTCTTGAATAGAGAGACTTTGAAAGAGTGAAATGTTAGTCTGTTTACAAGAATGAACTGGCCTTTTTGTGCTCCAAATTGAAACTCTAACCTCTTTGTTCACTCTTGAGTCACATACTTTTCTTTTCAAGTGTTTTTTATTTTAAATTCTCCCTGTAACATTGTACCAATAAATAAAGAGGCTAGCTATGTTTAGTCGGTGTAGGCCGTCATTGTAAATAAGAATTTGTTTTTAACTGACTTGCCTAGTTAAATAAAGGTTACATATGCTTGTAGAATGTAAAAAGGAGAAATCACCTTTATGTTAAAAGATGGATGGTACATTTTTGAGCCAAATTGCCTTCTTGAAGATTTGTTGTAGGGGGTTATCAGATTGCCCCTAATTATCATCTTAATATTATTATTTTTATTTAAATGTAACCTTTATTTAACTAGGCAAGCCAGTTAAGAACAAATTCTTATTTACAATGACGGCCTACCCCGGCCAAACCCTAACCCGGACGACGCTGGGCCAATTGTTCGCCGCCCTATGAGACTCCCAATCACGGCCGGTTGTGATACAGCCTGGAATCGAACCAGGGTCTGTAGTGACGCCTCTAGCACTGAGATGCAGTGCCTTAGACCGCTGCACCACTCATATTGAAGGTGCATAAACAACACACAGAATATTATCTTATTTTGCCTATAACTTTATAAAATGCCTTTGTCTTTTATGATGTCAATCTTTAAGCATTGGCCAGCCCTCTCATTTACCCTGCCAGATGATGTAATTCACTACCATTGCCAATGTAGGTTTCTCCCTGCCAAACAGTTTAATAGGCTGGTACTTGTATCCAATCTGTGCTGGGAGCTGTGTGGGAGATTGGTTTAACATGGAGGAATAAGATGGGAAGTACAGCAGCGCAGCTGAAAAGCGTCTTCACACAGACACACACACAGGCGGTGGAACTTGGATCTTCAGCTTCAGTGTGGGTGTAAACGAGGCGCGACAGCCAATCTGAGATGTTTTGGTTAAAAAGACATTTTTAAGACTGGATCCAATTTCACTGAGGACCTTCCAGGAAAGAAGGATTTGCAAGCAATTGATTATGAGTTATGAAGTTCACAAAGTCCCCCCCCCCCCCCACACATTCTGTCTGACTGAGAGCTTCGCAAGTAAGCACTCCATTAAAGATGTGATATTAAAGTTGATGTGGTAAGTGTGAAACAGACCAGGGGTTATTACACGGTGAGGAATGTTATTTCCCTGTGTCCTCATTCATTATTGTCTATCTGGAGATGCCTCGGTCACTACCAATCCCCTCGCTATCACTGTATCTCATGAAATCTCTCTAACATGGTATATGGACTCCCCCTGTCACACTAATAACTCAGCACAATAACACATGCATACATTTTAGTCTCCCCAAGCACTCAGAAATGGTTACTATTCCTATTATGAATTCTAGTGAACAGACGATATGACCTTGAGAAAACCGAAGAGCAGAATTGTGATAAGAGGATGGTGAATCATAGAAAGTTAAGAGAGATGTTCTGCTGCGTGTTGTCTTTTCTGATCCAAGAACGTCTCAGAGTAGAAGTGCAGATCTAGGATCAGATCCCCCTGTTCATATATTATTACTCATTATGAAAGGTGAAAATGATCCTGTATCAACGCTCTGAGGCTCTTCATACATATGGGCAGGGGTGGAAACTGTTCTATCCGACTCAAGTAGAAGTACTGTGAACATCATGGAAACACAAAATGAATGTGCAAACCCACCTAAAATAGAAAAAGGGCTATAGATGATGCATTAGATTGATAAACATATACAGAGTACATTAGGTTATGTAGTGATCCTTGAGGAAAAACAAAGGAGTTCTGTTCAAACGCCTTCACTTCTCAGAACTTGCTGTTTAGTTTTAGCAGGCGCTGATTTTCAAAGTGAATCGAGTCTATCCTGGCTTGCTTTGCAGTGAAAAGCAGTCCAACAAGTTTCAAGTTTTTATTGTCACGTGCACTAAAAAAGTGAAATGCCTTTTTGCTTACTCTTTCCCAACAATGCAGTAGTACTATAAAAACAATGTAATTAAAAAGTAAAGTACAACAAAACACACAATAAATAGAAGAACATGATAAATTAAGTGAGCTACATACAGGGTCAGTTCCAGGGTCAGTTCCAGTACCATCTTTACAATGTGTAGGGATACTGGAGTGGTAGGGTTAGATATGTATAGGGGTAAGATGACTAGGCATCAAGATATATGATAAACAGAGTAGCAGGTGTGTGTGTGTGAGAGAGAGAGAGAGCAAATGAAATGTGTGTCTGTGTTGGAGTGTCAGTGTGAGGGTGTAGCATGTGCATAGAGTGAGTGTGCATAGAGATAGTGCAAACATAAAATAGAAGGGTCAAAGCAGATAGTCTGTGTAGCCATTTTGTTAGCTATTTAGCAGTCTTATGGCTTCGGGATAGAAGCTGTTCAGGAACCTGTTGGTGTCAGACTTGATGCTCCGGTACGGTTTTCTGTGCGGAAGCAGAGAGAACAGCCTATGGCTTGGGTGGCTGGAGTCTTTAACAATTTTCTGGGTCTTCCTTTCACACTGCTTGATATACAATGCATTCTGAAAGTATTCAGACCCCTTGACTGTTTCCACATTTGGTTACTTTACAGCCTTATTCTAAAATTGATTAAATAGATTTTATCCGCATCAATCTACACACAATACCCCATAATGACAAATGCTTTTAGAAATTTGTGCAGTTGTATAAACCCCCCCAGAAATATCACATTTACTTAAGTATTCAGGCCCTTTATTCAGTACTTTGTTGAAGCACCTTTTGCCGCGATTACAGCCTCAAGTCTTCTTGGGTATGACGCTACAAGCTTGGCACACCTGTATTTGGGGAGTTTCTATCCTCTCAAGCTCTGTCAGGTTGGATGGGGAGAGTTGTTGCACAGCTATTTTCAGGTCTCTCCAGAGATGTTCAATCGGGTTCAAGTCCTGGCTCTGGCTGGGCCACTCAAGGACATTCAGAAACTTATCACGAAGCCACTCCTGCGTTGTTTTGACTGTATGCTTAAGGTCGTTGTTCTGTTAGAAGGTGAACCTTCGCCCCAGTTGGAATACTTTCCAAGTGCACTGTATAGACAGGTGTGTTTTATTTTACATTTCACCTTTATTTAACCAGGTAGGCCAGTTGAGAACAAGTTCTCATTGTGCTCCTTTCCCAATTCTATTTAAAAATGTAACCTTTATTTAACTAGACAAGTCAGTTAATAACAAATTCTTATTTACAATGACAGCCTACCCCGGCGACGCTGGGTCAATTGTGCGTCGCCCTATGGGACTCCCAATCACGGCCAGATGTGATGCAGCCTGGATTCGATCCAGGTACTGCAGTATCGCCTCTTGCATTGAAATGCGGTGTGTTAGACCACTGCACCACTTGGGAGCCCATAAATCATGTTCAATCAATTGAATTTACAACAGGTGGACTTCAATCAAGTTGTAGAAAAACATCTAAAGGATGATTAATGGAAACAGGATGCACCTGATCAATTTCAATTTCAAGTCTCATAGCAAAGAGTCTGAATACTTATGTAAATATATATATATTTTTTATTATTATTATTTTTTTGCTAAAATGTCAATCTGTTTTCGATGTATCATTTTGGGGTATTGTGTGTAGATTGAGGAGGGGGGGAAAATGTAGAACAAGGCTGTAGTGTAACAAAATGTGGAAAAGGGAAGGGGCCTGAATACTTTCCAAATGCACTGTAGAGGTCCTGGATGGCAGGGAGCTCGGCTCCAGTGATGTACTGGGCTGTCCGCACCACCCTCTGTAGCTCTATGCCATCGGGGTGGTGCAGTTGCCATACCAAGCAGTGATGCAGCCAGTCAAGATGCTCTCAAAACTTTTGGAGGATATGAGGGCCCATGCCAAATCTTTTCAATCTCCTGAGGGGGAAGTGTCGCTGTCGTGCCTTCGTCACGACTCTTTGCATGCGTTTGGACCATTTTAAGTCTTTAGTGATTTGGACACTGAGGAACTTGAAGCTCTTGACCCGCTCCGCTGTAGCCCTATTGATGTGGATGGGGAGGTGCTCGCCCCCCCCTTCCTGTAGTCCATGATCAGCTCCTTGGTCTTTCTTACGTTGAGGGAGAGGTTGTTGTCCTGGCACCACACTGCCAGGTCACTGACCTCCTCCCTGTAGACTGTCTCATTGTCGCCGGTGATAAGGCCTACTACAGTCGTGTCGTCAGCAAACAGGATAAAATCCAAGTTTATTGGTCGAGTACACAGATTTGCAGATGTTATTGCAGGTGCGGCGAAATGCTTGTGTATTGAGCTCCAACAGTAACACTTAACAATACACTCATAATCCAAAAAGTAAAAATAAATAAATTAAGAAATATCAGAACAAGCATTGTCAGAGTCCAGAATATAAATATACTGTATATATAGAGTATATACTGTACCAGTCAAAAGTTTGGACACACCTACTCATTCCAGGGTTTTTCTTTTATTTGTACTATTTTTTACATTGTAGAACAGAGATGGCCACCTCGCTTTGCGTTCTTAGGAAACTATGCAGTATTTAGTTTTTTTATGTATTATTTCTTACACTGTTACCCCAGGAAATCTTAAGTCTTATTACATACAGCTGGGAGGAACTATTGGATGGAAGAGCAACTTACCAACATTATGACCAGGAATATGACTTTCCCGAAGCGGATCCTCTGTTTGGTCCACCACCCAGGACAATGGATCGGATCCCAGCAGGCGACCCAAAACAACAGCGCCACAGAAGGGGCAGACCGAGCGGTCTTCTGGTCGGGCTCCGTAGACGGGCACATCGCACACCACTCCCGAGTATACTACTCGCCAATGTCCAGTCTCTTGACAACAAGGTAGATGAAATCCGAGCAGAAATCCAGAGAGACATCAGAGATTGTAACATTCTCTGTTTCACGGAAACATGGCTCACTCGGGATACGCCGACAGAAACAAACATCTCTCTGGTAAGAAGAAGGGCGGGGGTGTATGCCTTATGATTAACGAGTTGTGGTGTGATCATAACAACATACAGGAACTCAAGTAATTTTTTTTACCTGACCTAGAATTCCTTACAATCAAATGCCGACCGCATTATCTATCAAGAGAATTCTCTTCGATTATAATCACAGTCATGTATATCCCCCCCCAAGCAGACACCTCGACGGCCCTGAAAGAACTTCATTGGACTCCATGTAAACTGGAAACCACATATCCTGAGGCTGCATTTATTGTAGCTGGGGATTTTAACAAGGCTAATCTTAAAACAAGGCTCCCTAAATTTTATCAGCATATCGAATGCACGACCCGGGCTGTTAAAATTCTGGATCATTGTTACTCTAACTTCCGCGACGCATACAAAGCCCTCCCTCGCCCTCCTTTTGGCAAATCTGGCCACGACTCCATTTTGTTGCTCCCAGCCTATAGACAGAAACTAAAACAGGAAACGCCCATGCTCAGGTCTCTTCAACGCTTGTCCGACCAATCTGATTCCACGCTTCAAGATTGCTTCGATCACATGGACTGGGATATGTTCCGGATAGCGTAGAACAACAACGTTGATCTATTCGCTGATTCAGTGAGCGAGTTTATTAGCAAGTACATTGGTGGTGATGTACCCACGGCGACTATTAAAACCTCTAGCCTTAACCTTCCCCAACCAGAAACCGTGGATTGATGGCAGCATTCGCGCAAAACTGAAAGCGCAAACCACTGCTTTTAATCAGGGCAAGGCGCCCGGAAACATGACCGAATACAAACAGTGTAGCTATTCCCTCCGCAAGGCAATCAAACAAGCTAAGCGTCAATATAGAGACAAAGTAGAGTCGCAATTCAACGGCTCAGACACGAGAGGTATGTGGCAGGTTCTACAGTCAATCACGGACTACAAAAAGAAAACCAGCCCCGTCGCGGACCCCGATGTCTTGCTCCCAGACAAACTAAACAACTTCTTTGCTCACTTTGAGGACAATACAGTGCTACCGACACGGCCCACTACCAAAACCTGCGGGCTCTCCTTCACCGCAGACAACGTGAGTAAAACATTTAAACGTGTTAACCCTCGCAAGGCTGCTGGCCCATGCTCTGAGGACGCAGCCCTAGCTGCGTCCTCAGAGCATGCGCAGACCAGCTGGCTGGTGTGTTTACGGACATATTCAATCAATCCCTATTCCAGTCTGCTGTTCCCACATGCTTCAAGAGGGCCACCATTGTTCCTGTTCCCAAGAAAGCTAAGGTAACTGAGCTAAACGACTATCGCCCCGTAGCTCTCACTTCCGTCATCATGAAGTGCTTTGAGAGACTAGTTAAGGATAATATCACCTCCACCCTACCTGACACCCTAGACCCACTCAAATTTGCTTAACGCCCCAATAGGTCCACAGACGACGCAATCGCAATCACACTGCACACTACCCTAACCCATCTGGACAAGAGGAATACCTATGTAAGAATGCTGTTCATTGACTACAGCTCAGCATTTAACACCATAGTACCCTGGGTCTCGACCCCGCCCTGTGCAACTGGGTCCTGGACTTTCTGACGGGACGCCCCCAGGTGGTGAGGGTAGGAAGCAACATCTCCACCTCGCTGATCCTCAACACTGGGGCCCCAAAAGGGTGCGTTCTCAGCCCTCTCCTGTACTTCCTGTTCATCCATGACTGCGTGGCCATGCACACCTCCAACTCAATCAAGTTTGCAGACGACACTACAGTGGTAGGCTTGATTACCAACAACGACGAGACGGCCTACAGGGAGGAGGTGAGGGCCCTCGGAGTGTGGTGTCAGGAAAATAACCTCACACTCAACGTCAACAAAACAAAGGAGATCATCGTGGACTTCAGGGAACAGAGGGAGCACCCCCCTATCCCCTATCCACATCGATGGGACAGTAGTGGAGAAGGTGGAAAGTTTTAAGTTCCTCGGCGTACACATCACGGACAAACTGAAATGGTCCACCCACACAGACAGCGTGGTGAAGAAGGCGCAACAGCACCTCTTCAACCTCAGGAGGCTGAAGAAATTTGGCTTGTCACCAAAAACACTCACAAACTTTTACAGATGCACAATCGAGAGCATCCTGTCTGGCTGTATCACCTCTTGGTACGGCAACTGCTCCACCCACAACCGTAAGGCTCTCCAGAGGGTAGTGAGGTCTGCACAACGCATCACCTGGGGAAAACTACCTGCCCTCCAGGACACCTACACCACCCGATGTCACAGGAAGGCCAAAAAGGATCATCAAGAACAACAACCACCCGAGCCACTGCCTGTTCACCCCGCTATCATCCAGAAGGCGAGGTCAGTACAGGTGCATCAAAGCTGGGACCGAGAGACTGAAAAACAGCTTCTATCTCAAGGCCATCAGACTGTTAAACAGCCATCACTAACATTGAGTGGCTGCTGCCAACATACTGACTCAAATCTCTAGCCACTTTAATAATTAAAAATTGGATGTAATGAATGTATCACTAGTCACTTTAGGGTATGTGGGACGAAATCGTCCCACCTACTCAACAGCCAGTGGAATCCCGTGGCGCGATATTTAAATACCTCAGAAATGCTATTACTTCAATTTCTCAAACATATGACTATTTTACACCATTTTAAAGACAAGACTCTCGTTAATCTAACCACACTGTCCGATTTCAAAAAGGCTTTACAACGAAAGCAAAACATTAGATTATGTCAGCAGAGTACCCAGCCAGAAATAATCAGACACCCATTTTTCAAGCTAGCATATAATGTCACAAAAACCAAAACCACAGCTAAATGCAGCACTAACCTTTGATGATCTTCATCAGATGACACTCCTAGGACATTATGTTATACAATACATGCATGTTTTGTTCAATCAAGTTCATATTTATATCAAAAACCAGCTTTTGACATTAGCATGTGACGTTCAGAACAAGCAAACATACCGAAAACTTCCGGTGAATTTACTATATTACTCACGATAAACGTTCACAAAAAGCATAACAATTATTTTAAGAATTATAGATACAGAACTCCTCTATGCACTCGATATGTCCGATTTTAAAATAGCATTTCAGCAAAAGCACATTTTGCAATATTCTGAGTAGATAGCTCGCCATCACGGGCTAGCTAATTTGACACCCACCAAGTTTGGCGTTCACTAAACTCAGAATTACTATAAGAAAAATTGGATTACCTTTGCTGTTCTTCGTCAGAATGCACTCCCAGGACTTCTACTTCAACCACAAATGTTGTTTTGGTTCAAAATAATCCATAGTTATGTTCAAATATCCTTTGTTTTGTCCATGCGTTCAGGTCCCTATCCGAACGGTGACACGCGGACGCATGTCGTGACAAAAAATGTAAAAATATTCCATTACCGTACTTCGAAGCATGTGAAACGCTGTTTAAAATAAATTTTTATGCGATTTTTCTCGTAAAATAGCAATAATATTCCGACCGGGAGACGTTGTTTTCGTTCAAAGACTGAAAGAAGAAAACGGTGTCTTCACGCGCGCTCCCGTGTCATTGTTTTCAGATCGACCACTTTCCAAAACCCCTACTGTTTTTCAGCCAGGGACTGCAGAGTCATCATTCCCCGTTCTGGCGCCTTCTGAGAGCCTATGGGAGTCTTAGAAAATGTCACGTTACAGCAGAGAACCTCTGTTTTCAATAAAGAGGCTAAAGAAGGCCAAGAAATGGTCAGAGAGGGCACTTCCTGTATAGAATCTTCTCAGGTTTTGGCCTGCCATATGGGGTGGTACCATTTAAATCTCATATGTATATACTGTACTCTATACCATCTACTGCATCTTGCCTATGCCGTTCGGCCATCGCTCATCCATATATTTTTATATGTACATATTCTTATTCATTCCTTTACACTTGTGTGTAAAAGGTAGTTGTTGTGAAATTGTTAGATTACTTGTTAGATATTATTGCGTGGTCGGAACTTGAAGCACAAGCATTTCGCTACACTCGCATTAACATCTGCTAACCATGTGTATGTGACCAATAAAATTAGATTTGATTTTAATAGTGAAGACATCAAAACTTTGAAATAACACATATGGAATCATGTAGTAACCAAAAAATTGTTAAACAAATCAAAATCTATTTTATATTTGAGATTCAAGGCACACCTAGTAATTTAAATGCATGCCATGTGACTACCTCATGAAGCTGGTTGAGAGAATGCCAAGAGTGTGCAAAGCTGTCATCAAGGCAAAGGGGGGCTACTTTGAATAATCTCAAATGTAAAATATATTTGGATTTGTTTAAAACTTTTTTGCTTTCTACATGATTCCCTAACAGTTTGTGGGCACCGTTTGTCACTGTTATAGTGCAATTCATGTATTGTATAGTGTTGTGTAGTGGCTTTGCTGGTATGCATCCCACTTTATTTATTTTTTGCAACACCAAGATTTACATGCTAAATCACCACTGGGAATGAGTAGGTGTGTCCAAACTTTTGACTGGTTCTGTATACACTGAGTGTACAAAACATTAAAACACATGCTCTTCCCATTACATAGATAGGCTGACCAGGTAAAAGCTATGATCCCTTGTTGATGTCACTTGTTAAAAGTGTGCAAGTCATTATTATTAAGGTGTTCCTAATGTTTGGTATACTCAGTGTATATAATGGTGTGTATAGACAGTATGGACAGTATATGAATAGAAAAGGTGTGTACAGCAGTAGGTTAAGCCATGACTAGAATACAGTATGTAAACATTATTAAAATAATCAGTGTTCAATGACTCTATGTACATAGAGCAGCAGTCTTTAAGGTGCAGGGTAGAGTACCAAGTGGTAACCGGCTTGTACGAGTGACTAAGGTTCAGGGCAGGGTTCTGGGCGTAGGCCGGCTAGTGGTGAAAGTGGTGACTGTATAACAACCTGGAGACATCAGTCTTTCAGTCCCAGCTATCATGCACCTGTACTGTCTCCGCCTTCTAGATGGAAGTGGGGTGAACGGGCCATGGCTCAGGTGGGTGAGGTCCTTGATGATCTTCTTGGACTTGCTATGACACCATGACACCGGGTGCTTTAGATGTCCTGGAGGGCAGGCAGTGTGACCGCACCACCAACTGGAGACCCCTGCAGTTGCGGACTGTGCAATTGCTGTACCAGGCAGTGACATAGCCCAACAGGATGCTCTCAATGGTGCATCTGTAGAAGTTTGTGAGGGTCTTAGGACCAAGCTGAATTTCTTTAGCCTCCTGAGGTTGAAGAGGTGCTGTTTCTGGTGATGGTGTTGGAGTCGTGCATGGCTACACAGTCATGGATGAACAGGGAGTACAGGAGGGGACTAAGCACACACCCCTGTGGGGGCCCCGCATTCAGTGACAGCATGGCTGAGTTAATGTTTCCTACCCTCACCACCTGGGGTCGGCCCGTCAGGAATTCCAGGATCCAGTTGCAGCGGGAAATGTTCAGTCCCAGGGTCTCAAGCTTGCTGACGAACTCGGAGGAGACTCTGGTGTTGAACGGTGAGCTGTAGTCAATAAACAGCATTCTCACATGGGTATTCCTCTTATCTAGTTGGATGAGGACAGTATGGAGTGCAATTGAGATTGCATTGTCTATGGATCTGTTGGAGCAGTATGAAAATTGCAGTCAGTGGTTCTAGGGTGTCTGGAATGATGGAGTCGATGTGTGCCATAACCAGTCTTTCAAAGCACTTCATGATTACAGATGTGAGTGCTACAGAGTGGTAGTCATTGTGGCAGGTAGCCTTAGAGTTCTTGGGAACAGAAATTATGGTGGTCAGCTTGAGGCATGTGGGGATCACAGACTGGGACAAGGAAAGGTTGAAAATGACCGTGAATATGCCTGCCAGCTGTTCTGCGCATGCTCTGAGAGCGCGCCCTGGAATGCTGTCCGGCCCCACGGCCTTATGAGTTTTGACCTGATTAAAAACGTTACTTTTGGGGCTCCCGAGTGGCGCAGCGGTCTAAGGCACTGTATCGCAGAGTTAGAGGCGTCACAACAGACCCTGGTTTGCTCCCGGGCTGTATCACAACTGGCCGTGATCTAGAGTCCCATAGTGCGCTGCACAAGGTGCACTCTAGGGACTCCTTGTGGTGGGCCGGGAGCCTGCAGGTTGATCTCCGTCGTCAGGTAAACGGTGTTTCCTCCAACACATTGCTGCGGCTGGTTCTGTGTTAAGCGGGTGGGTGTTAAGAAGTGCAGTTTGGCGGGTCATGTTTTTGAGGACGCATGACTCGACCATCACCTCCCGAGCCCTTTGGGGAGTTTCAGCGATGAGACAAGATCGAAAAAGGGGGTAAAATACACAAAAGAAATACCTTACTTTGGCCTCGGAGAGAGTCATCAAAGCAGTCTTGTAGCATAGCCTCCAAAACGGAGGACCGCATCACTGTTTGAGCTTCTACTTGTAAACAGGAAGCAGGAGTATAGAGTCATGATCTGATTTGCCAAAGGGGGGACGAGGGAGGGCCTTGTATGCTTGCTTGTGGGTAGAGTAACAGTGGTCTAGGACTTTATTGCCCCTGGTGGCGAAGGAGAAGTGTTGATTGAAGTTGGGCAATATGTGACTTAATGATGCAGAATTGAAATCACTGGCAAAGCAGCCTCCGGGTGCACGGTTTTCTGCTTGTTTATAGCCTCGTAGAGTTTGTTAAGTGCCAGCTTGTTGTTTTTATTGTCCCGAGGTGGAATATATACAGCAGTCATGATAAAAGATGAAAACTCTCGGGAGGTAGAAGGGTCGGCATTTGACCATCAAGTATTCCAAGATGGGTGAACAATGGGTCAAAACTTCCACTGCGCCAGAGTCAGCACACCATGTGCTGTTGATGAAGAGGCAAACCCCTCCCATTTACAGTTTCATTTTAGTCATTTAGCAGACGCTCTTATCCAGAGCGACTTACAGTAGTGAATGCATATATTTCATACATTTCATTTCATTTCATGCATCCCCCTTTCAATCCCCCTTTCAATTTCCCTGAATCCAATGTCCTGTCTGCTCAGTGAATGGAGAATCCATTGAGTTGGATAGCCATGGGGGCTATCTTGTCCAAATTCCAGGCAATATCAAATCAAATTCATTTATATAGCCCTTCTTACATCAGCTGATATCTCAAAGTGCTGTACAGAAACCCAGCCTAAAACCCCAAACAGCAAGTAATACAGGTGTAGAAGCATGGTGGCTAGGAAAAACTCCCTAGAAATGCCAAAACCTAGGAAGAAACCTAGAGAGGAACAAGGCTATGAGGGGTGGCGAGTCCTCTTCTGGCTGTGCCGGTTGGAGATTATAACAGAACATGGCCAAAATGTTCAAATGTTCATAAATGACCAGCAGTGTCAAATAATAATAATCACAGTAGTTGTCGAGGGTGCAACAAGTCAGCACTTCAAGAGTAAATGTCAGTTGGCTTTTCATAGCCGATCATTGAGAGTATCTCTACCGCTCCTTCTGTCTCTAGAGAGTTGAAAACAGCAGGTCTGGGACAGGTAGCATGTCCGGTGAACAGGTCAGGGTTCCATAGCCGCAGGCAGAACAGTTGAAACTGGAGCAGCAACACGGCCAGGTGGACTGGGGACAGCAAGGAGTCATCATGCCAGGTAGTCCTGAGGCATGGTCCTAGGGCTCAGGTCCTGAGAGAGAGAAAGAAAGAATTCGAGAGAGCATACTTAAATTCACACAGGACACCGGATAAGACAGGAGAAATACTCCAGATATAACAGACTGACCCTAGGCTGAGACAGGAGGGGTCAGGAGACACTGTGGCTCCATCCAATGATACCCCCGGACAGGGCCAAACAGGCAGGATATAACCCCACCCACTTTGCCAAAGCACAGCCCCCACACCACTAGAGGGATGTCTTCAACCACCAACTTACCATCCTGAGACAAGGCCGAGTATAGCCAACAAAGATCACCGCCACGGCACACCCCAAGGGGGGGGGGGGGGGGCGTCAACCCAGACAGGAAGACCACGTCAGTGACTCAACCCACTCAAGTGACGCACCCCTCCTAGGGACGGCATGGAAGAACATCAGTAAGCCAGTGACTCAGCCCCTGTAATAGGGTTAGAGGCAGAGAATCCCAGTGGAGAGAGGGGAACCGGCCAGGCAGAGACAGCAAGGGCGGTTCGTTGCTCCAGAGCCTTTCCGTTCACCTTCACACTCCTGGGCCAGACTACACTCAATCATAGGACCTACTGAAGAGATGAGTCTTCAGTAAAGACTTAAAGGTTGAGACCGAGTCTGCGTCTCTCACATGGGTAGGCAGACCATTCCATAAAAATGGAGCTCTATAGGAGAAAGCCCTGCCTCCAGCTGTTTGCTTAGAAATTCTAGGGACAATTAGGAGGCCTGCGTCTTGTGACTGTAGCGTACGTGTAGGTATGTACGGCAGGACCAAATCGGAAAGATAGGTAGGAGCAAGCCCATGTGATGCTTTGTAGGTTAGCAGTAAAACCTTGAAATCAGCCCTTGCCTTAACAGGAAGCCAGTGTAGGGAGGCTAGCACTGGAGTAATATGATACATTTTTTGGGTTCTAGTCGGGATTCTAGCAGCCTTATTTAGCACTAACGGAAAGTAGAGCATTGCAGTAGTCCAACCTAGAAGTAACAAAAGCATGGATTAATTTTTCTGCATCATTTTTGGACAGAAAGTTTCTGATTTTTGCAATGTTACGTAGATGGGGAAAAAGCTGTCCTTGAAACAGTCTTGATATGTTCTTCAAAAGAGAGATCAGGGTCCAGAGTAACGCCGAATGGAGGGAAGAGGTGTCAGGTTTTCCCTTCACCTTAATCTCGCCAGGGCTCCCCTCTCTTGACTCTTTTTTTGCCTGCGTTTCCTCTTGGATAGCGGTTTGGAAAAAAAGTGGTTCGGAATTACATTAAAAGCCCATTAGTCGAAGTTGAAGCCTGAATTGAGGTTAGTAACTGAAGATCTGATGTTCGGAAGTTCTTGTTGATCATAAGAAATGATAGCGGACACATTTTGTAAAGATAAACGCCAAAAGAATAACAAAATAGCAAAGTTGGGTCGGAGCTCACAAGACGGCAGCCTACAGTACGGCGCCTTCCTATCTCTCTTATTCCTCTCATCCTCTGTCATTGTGTCAATATGATGCTTCAGGTAGACCAAACCTGTATAGTGACAAATACACATACTGAATATTTTGGCAAATTCTTCTTTATGTGGAAATTTAGTTCATCATATCACTCACATTACAATAGCCCAAACACTTTCCATACTTATTATCTCAGATACTGAGACTGTAGTGAGTTTTTCAGATGTTCTCAGACCTAAAAAATTGTCTAATCTTGATATGTGACTCACCACCTGGATTCGGTCTTATGTGGCAAAATTTGACATGGCGTTTTTTACATTAGATAAAAGTAGAGACTCAGAACTACAAAATGGTATGTCATAAACTGCATTTGAGGAACAATGGGAAAGTAAGAAAGTTGATCAACTTGTAAACTCACTTTTGAGAAAATTGCCTTTGAGTGTTTTGCTATCTAGTGAAGAGCTCTTCTTTGTCTACATCCATTCAGCATCGTTCACACCCTCACCCTAAGCTTTAGCCCCACCCATCTCGTTTTGCTTTCGAAGTGCACACTTGATGCTCTGGCCGATGATTTGTTTACCTCTGGATAACATGAAAACAGCCTAACCAGCTCTGCTGGCAACAATTTCTATCCGCTTTTTTTGCAGACTTTTACTGACACCGGTTATATTCAACGGGTGTTGTACACACGTCACGTAACGTTAGCTAACAAGCCAGCCAGACAACGCTAGTTACTGTAACTTACACAACAATGCCACAGTGCTGGGAGCTAACCAACCATGTTCAATGTTAGCTAGGTAACATTAGGCTCTAACTAGAACAGCACATGGCTCTGGGAAATTAATAATAACGTCAGCAATGGAGCTAGCCAGCTAACGTTAGCTAGCTGGTTGACAGTACATTTTAGCTTATGACATTTAAGCTAACTAGGTAAACAATGTAGATTTATCGAAAGCTTTTGACACCAATTTGATTTGATCACACGATAATTTTTATGAACAAATTAGTGAAGCTAACACAGGCATGGCCAGATTGTCTGAATGGTTCCAGATAAATGTTTTATCTTTATATGTATAACAATCTAAATGTATTGTATTCACTAGTAAGAAAAATAAACATAGTAAAAAGAAGAGCCAGATTCTCATTTGGTGGGAATGAAATGGAACAAGTCACATCCACTTCCTCTGAGTTCTAATTGATTTAAAGTTATCCTGGAAAGATCATATTTAATTTGTCTGCAACAAAGTGATGGTTGGTATCATCAGAAATATTAGTGGTTTGGCTCATCAGGCTTGCTTCCAAACTCTATACAATAGCTTAATTTACCTGTATCTCATTTAATGTAATATTGTCTGGGCCAGTACATATGCCTCCTACCTACACAAATTACTCATCATACAAAATAAATGTTCAAGACTAGCCATATCCTCTAATTACCTGGCTCCAACTGCACCTTTGTTTAAGAAACTCAATATCTTGTCTATTTACAACATTAATGTACGCCAATTATGCACTTTCATCTACAAATACTCAAACCTCCCAGAAGTCTACCTAAACCCTTCAATGGATTCTACCAGGTTAATTCTGAAATCCATCGTTACAACACAAGACACTGCGATAACCTTCTCTATCAGATACCACCATACTCAGGAATTATTATCTTCACATTGATAAAACATCATCATCCCTCAATAACTTAAAGCGAAGACTGGGGGTCAGCCTGATGAACCAAACTACTCAGTAATCACCTCCATATAGCCTAACTCTCACATACTCACAATAACTTAAAGCGAAGACTGGGGGTCAGCCTGATGAACCAAACTACTCAGTAATCTCCTCCATATAGCCTAACTCTCACATACTCACAATAACTTAAAGCGAAGACTGGGGGTCAGCCTGATGAACCAAACTACTCAGTAATCTCCTCCATATAGCCTAACTCTCACATACTCACAATAACTTAAAGCGAAGACTGGGGGTCAGCCTGATGAACAAAACTACTCAGTAATCACCTCCATATAGCCTAACTCTCACATACTCACAATAACTTAAAGCGAAGACTGGGGGTCAGCCTGATGAACAAAACTACTCAGTAATCACCTCCATATAGCCTAACTCTCACATACTCACAATAACTTAAAGCGAAGACTGGGGGTCAGCCTGATGAACAAAACTACTCAGTAATCACCTCCATATAGCCTAACTTTCACACACTCACATGCACACCTACACACACACATTTAAACAAAACAAATACTTTTTAAAATGTTTGTGATTACTGATCAGTTAATTTATACATTTATAATTAATAGTTTTATTATCTGTTGTAACAACCGTTTTTATTTTTGTACTTATGTATTATATATATTTTTTTGTGTTGTGGTTTTCATATAAGCCCTTGGGTTTCCAATCACACCTGCACACCGCTTTTTGTTGTTGTTGTTTTTATCTGTATTGTTATTAATCACTTGTTTTCTTTGGTGCAAATAAATTAAACTCATATAAACTAAACAGTCTCCTCCATCTCCATGTTTTCACAACTACTGCTTTGATAAAAAACGTTCCTATCTTTCACGACATGTCTCATACTCCGGCCATCATCGTTCAGTTTGTGTGCACAGCTTGATTTGATTGGCTACTCAATTACAGTAACAAGATTATTTGTAATTTGTTACTTCCACCCCTGCATACAGGCCCAAATCAAGGCCTCATAGCCCCAGATGGGAATGTGGCTCTGCAGACGTGCACGGCCAGTCTAGTCAGACTCTCTCTTCACTTGACTTTAAAGTGGATACATGTTACATCATCATGATGATGTGGCCAGTGACACTTTGCTTCTTGTATGTCCAATATCTTGAAAACTTGACTGCTGACATGCAAAACATTTTGGGACTCTATCAACAGTGGACTAATGAAAACAATGCTAAAAGATATTTTTTGAGTGGAGTTCCCCTTTAACACATAACACTCCTTCTCTCCCCTCCCCCCTCCCCCCCATTGAAAGTGTTTTTTAGTCCAGGACTAGGCTTAATATCTGTCTGGGAAACTGCCCCAAAGTGATAATTACTTCTATCTATCTAAATTCAGTTTACAGCCCTATGGACAGCCATAGGAATCAGGAAGGAAGCCACTGTGTCATACTTTATAATTTATTTTTGATCTAGGTTTAGTCCTATAATTTATGTGACATAACTCCGGCGGAATGTCCTTTGAGAAGTGTCTTAGGGAATATGGAAAAATAAGCCTGCTGATGGTGGAATTAACATAATTTGCGATACAAAGACATTTTCACCGAAAGCAGATGTACAAACACCATAACGCTTAATGGGAGGTATAGACTATGTAGAGAGAGACCCTTCTACACAACGTGTGAGTTATACAGGCCATATCCTGTCTGTCGCCTCTTTCTGGCAGACTCTTGTTTCCTGTCTATATGAAATGTCATCTTCAAAATAAATGCCCTTTCAAGATAAATGTGGATTACATGAGTTTTCTATAAATACTTGTTTTCTAATACTGATCAGTTTATAGGCTCATATTGGTGCAATTTTTGTTCATCTTTAGTAAAGCGTTTATTTCTTTAATCTCAAGCACTGCAGTTGTTCAATGTGATATAATGAGAATACAGGAGAGGATGTTTAGGCCTTTGAGGGAAAAAATTGCTAACACAATGTTACTGCCATTCCTGGCTCCCTGGTTCATAATAACTCTCTCTTTGTAGCGGGCTCAAAGAAAAAAACAGGGAATGTATGATTCAGCAACATCTATTTGAAGTGAAATTACTTTTAAGTTCATCCAAGATACTTTCAGTCCAATATATTCACTCAGTTTCGCTGTGATACAAATCTCTGTTGATACATGAGCAATATATACAGTACCAGTCAAACGTTTGGATACATCTACTCATTCCAGGGTTTTTCTTTATTTTTACTGTTTTCTACATTGCAGAATAATAGTGAAGACATTACATTATGAAATAACACATATCGAATCATGTAGTAACCAAAAAAGTGTTAAACAAATAAAAATATATTTTATATTCTTCTAAATAGTCAACCTTTGCCTTTATGACAGCTTGGCACACTCTTGGCATTCTCTCAACCAGCTTCACCTGGAATGCTTTTCCAACAGTCTTGATGGAGTTCCCACATATGCTGAGCACTTGTTGGCTGCTTTTCCTTCAGTCTGCGGTCCAACCCATCCCAAACCATCTCAATTGGGTTGAGGTTGGGTGATTGTGGAGGCCAGGTCATCTGAAGCAGCACTTCATCACTCTCCTTCTTGGTCAAATAGCCCTTACACAGTCTGGAGGTGTGTTGGGTCATTGTCCTGTTGAAAAACAAATAATAGTCCCACTAAGCGCAAACCAGATGGGATGGCGTAATGCTGCAGAATGCCGTGGCAGCCATGCTAGTTAAGTGTGCCATGAATTCTAAATAAATCATCAACAGTGTCACCAGCAAAGCACCATCACACCTCCTCCATGCTTCATGGTGGGAACCACACAAGCGAAGATCATCCGTTCACCTACTCTCCGTCTCACAAAGACACGGCGGTCAGAACCATAAATCTAAAATTTGGACTCATCAGACCAAAGGACAGATTTCCACCGGTCTTATGTCAATTGCTCGTGTTTCTTGGCCCAAGCAAGTCTCTTCTTCTTATTGGTGTTTCTTTGCAGCAATTCGACCATGAAGGTCTGATTCACCCAGTCTCCTCTGAACAGTTGTTGAGATGTGTCTGGGTCTTCCTTTCCTGTGGCGGTCCTTATGAGAGCCAGTTTAATCATAGCTCTTGATGGTTTTTGCAACTGCACTTGAAGAAATGTTCAAAGTTCTTGAAATGTTCCGTATTGACTGACCTTCATGTCTTAAAGTAATGAGGGCCTGTTGTTTCTCTTTGCTTATTTGAGCAGTTCTTTCCATAATATCGACTTGGTCTTTTATCAAATAGGACTATCTTCTGTATACCACCCCTACCTTGTCACAATATAACTGATTGGCTCAAACACATTAAGAAGGAAATACATTCCAGAAATGTACTTTTAACAAGGCACACCTGTTAATTGAAATGCATTCCAGGTGACAACTTCATGAAGCTGGTTGAGAGAATGCCAAGTGTGTGCAAAGCTGTCATCAAGGCAAAGGGTGGCTACTTTGAAGAATCTCAAATATAAAATATATTTTGATTTGTTTAACTATTTTTAGGTTACTACATGATTCCATGTGTTATTTCGTAGTTGTGATGTCTTCATTGTTCTACAATGTAGAAAATGGTAAGAATTAAGAAAAACCCTTGAATGAGTAGGTGTGTCCAAACTTTTGACTGATACTGTATATATACTGTATGTACTGTATATACATTTTCTTTCTTTCTTTCTTTCTTTCTTTCTTTCTTTCTTTTTACAGAACAAAACTAATTGCAACATGAAATGTTTTCATTACCATATAGGGATTGGTAAAAACCTGTCCCAGACGACTAAAAAAATAGAAGCAAGAAAGCAAAGAATTCTGGGCTTTTGGCTGTCCTTCAGCTCAGTTTCCTCTCCCACTCTCACGCTCACTGTTTTCCCTCTCTCTCTTCTCTCTTTCCTTCTCCCCTTCTTTCTCTGAACTTTCCCTCTCTCACTCCCACTCTCCTGTCACATCTGGTGGGGATCTGGATCTGAACTGACCAGGGCCGGCCCTGGGAGTGACTGTGTAGTTACTGTGGCTCCTCTCTTTCCTGCTATGGGACTGTCTCTGGCTGGACTGGAAACCAGACTGCATTGCCTCTGTCTCTGTCTCTGCTAACCTCCCTCTGTCAGAGAAGGTAAAGAATGCATGTATACTGGAGATCTTCTGTAATATTTGAGTATGTATTAATGCATGCACCCTTGCTACTTTATACGTTAGGCTCTTGTTAGATAATGCTACGGTGGAATATGATTGTCAGTTCCATAGTCACTCTTTCATGGCACTTTGAACATGTGGACCAGAGCTTTAAATAGATGCTCTGTATATAGATGTAAGATCTTCATTTGATCACCCTGTTGCAGGAAAACTGCAATGGAGCATTTTTAAACGTATAGCATATTTGAGGTTTAAAAAGGTTTCTGAAGTTTGTTATATCTACTTTGAAATTTCAGACTTGATTTTCCCTAATGAAAAATGTATCAGCCCATACAAAAATGTCCATGAATTATAATACACATAATAATTCACATTTCCTGTTGCTGCAGAATGATTTTCCTGCTGTAGCAAACTGACTCAAGTTATATGGCTCTCATGTGGACAGAGTCTAATGTTCCAAATGCATTATGGTCTGACTGTATGAATTGATAATGTGCCACCAATCATATAGCATTATAGTAGTGAATGACTGGACTGTTTATGGACTGAGTGGCAGAGTGCCAACCATTATCTTAGCGAATAATAGTAAGCTGTGCAAGTGCACAGCTGTCCAGATGTGTATGAGCTTTTACAGACTATCACGTAAAACGTATAAATAGATTATATAGCTGAGATTTTAATTTCTCAGCTTTCGAGTCATTGATTAAATGTTCTTGTGTTTTTAAGTGTGTGAACTAACCATTTAGGTTGGTGTGAGAATGTGATCAGTCTGTTTATGAGTAGCATAGTGCATGTGGGGTTTAATGGGTTCCTGCTATATGCGTTGTGCATTTGTTATTGCCGGAGTGGGTGGTATGTGTGCAATATGTGTGTGGGGGATACAGCACTATACTCAGGGTCACATGTTTTTCTCATCTGACGTGAACACAGACACTCCCCCCCCCCCACACACACTAACACACACACCACACACACACAGAGAGAGAGAGGTGAAGTAGTAGTGGCTCTCCAGTCCCTCAGCGGGATTGGAAAGACTGGTGCTATGCGCTCTCTGGTAGATGAATGGTTTTTAAAGGTTAGCCAGGAGAGCAGAGTGCCTGTTTGGAACACGTCCATCAGCACAAGAGAAGGCAACTACACTGCAGCTCTCTTTCCTGACTGACCGTAGTACACCATGCCAAAGCACTGATCTCAATGGAAGCCTACTTTCTGCCTTCTGGGAGAAGAATAGCAGCACCGCACTGTCTTTATTGTAAAAAAAACAACAACAGACTTGGTGTATATTTCACTCAACTATATGGAAAGTAGTCTACCTGAATTGGACAAGACATTTTTATAAAAGAGAACATGAATGCTGGGTGCTGTAGGTCTACCCATAAAATCAACACAATGTATGAGAGAACAGATTTGAAAAATAAGCCAAACAGGAACAGAATGTCTAACAATCCTCAACAAAAAAGCAGGCGGTTTGTTGTCCTATCAGTCCATGCAGGTGGTCAGAGGGTGGCCAGCCCTGCTCAGCACTCGAGGGTTGGTTGTTGGGGCAGTGGAACTAAAGTTGAAGATGTTTTTTATTGTCACAGATAATACACGTCGTGTCCTCCTTCGCCAAACCACTGCCGGGAGGCCTGCTGTTCTGACAATGTGAGCAACATGAGCTACCTTCTGTAGTACACATCCTTTTATATTTTATCTCTCCTGTCATATATCATTTGGCTATACAGGACCATTGCTCTATTTGCTCAGTATGAAAAAAGTATGAAAATGTATGCACTCACTACTGTACGTCGCTCTGGATAAAAGCGTCTGCTAAATGACTAAAATGTAAATGTAAGCATTTATTTTCTGTTGAAAACCTCTATAAAGGCAACGTTAAAAATGTGTCCCTCTTATTAATTGTGATATGTTATCTATGGGCACTGATTACACAATATCTACTTAATATATCCATGCTTTGATGTAACACACTGTTATTAAACTGTTTTCCAGACCTATCTGACCATCGGTGGTACAGGGCAGCTCAGGTAGGTCAGGTAGCTGAAGAAGTGAGACGACCAGGCAACACCAGCAGACATGGCCAGGACATCTCTGCTGCAGGGCCTGACTGTGTTGCTCCTGGCCTGGGCTCTGGTGCACTGCCAAGCCCCTCTGGAGCCCCAGGAGGAAGAGGAAGAGGATGATTCCATGGAGGAGACAGAGATGGAGACCTTCCCGGTCGTAGCGAAGGTGGAGCCGGTGGTGTGTCCTGGCGAGTGTAGCTGTACAGAGGAGGGAGCGGTGGACTGTGCTGGGGTTGACCTCATGTATTTTCCTAGTGAGCTGTCTGAGAGCACGCGCATTCTCTCGCTGCAGGTGGGTCATACACACCCAACACCCACATTCTCTTCCTACAGGTGGGTAATCACACATCCATTAGACTGGGGGGGTTTAACATATGGCCTGCCAGCTCGATCCAGTCTGTGAGGGGGTCCAATCTGCCCCTCGGGTGGTTTGAGTTAAACAAAACACATAGTTTTTTTGGGGGGGGTGCGGGGGGGGCTTGGAAACAAACTATACAGTACCAGTCAAAAGTTTGCACACACCTACTCATTCCATGATTTTTCTTTATGTTTACTATTTTTTACATTGTAGAATAATAGTGAAGACATAAAAACTATGAAATAACACATATAGAATCATTTAGTAACCAAAAATGTGTAAATATATTTTATATTTGAGATTCTTCAAAGTAGTCACCCTTTGCCTTGATGACAGCTTTGCACACTCTTGGCAATCTCTCAAGCAGCTTCATGAGGTAATCACCTGGAATGCATTTCAATTAACAGGTGTGCCTTGTTAAAAGTTATATTGTGGAATTTCTTTCCTTCTTAATGCGTTTGAGCCAATCAAGGTAGAGGTGGTATACAGAAGAGACCCCTATGTGGTAAAAGACCAAGTCCATAGTAAATTAAAATGGGGCCGGAGCAGAAGGCAGACGTTTTACGTGCCCCCAACCTATTGTGTTATGTGTTTGTTTGTTTATCTGCGTTGTTTGTGACTTATTTTTTTACTCATTTTGTACATAATGTTGCCGCTACCGTCTCTTATGACCGAAAATATCTTCTAGACATCAGGACTGCGATTACTCACCACGGACTAGCAGAATCCTTTTTCATCTTTCACGACTCTGACGAGCCCGAGGCGAAGGATATACGGCTCCCTCGGGAACAGGCCCCGAGCCCCGTGATCTGCGTGAAGAGGAGGCTGAGAAAGAGAGGCCAGAGAGCGGGCTGCCAGCTGAGAAGTTGAAGGCAATCGAATAAACCCCCACTTCCTTCAGTTCTGCTAGCAAACGTGCAATCTTTGGACAATAAAATCGACGAGTTACGCTTAGGATTAAACTACCAACGGAACATTAAAAACTGTAACATCTTATTCTTCACGGAGTTGTTGCTGAACGACGACAACATCAATGTACAGCTGGCTGGTTATACGATGTACCGGCAGGATAGAACAGCAGCGTCTGGTAAGACAAGGGGCGGCGGTCTATGGATTTTTGTAAACAACAGCTGGTGCACGATATCTAAGGAAGTCTCATGCTATTACTCACCTGAGGTTGAGTTTCTTATGATAAGCTGTAGACCACACTACCTACCTAGAGAGTTTTCATCTGTATTCTTTGTAGCTGTTTGCATACGACCACAGTCAGAGGCTGGCACTGAGATAGCATTGAATGAGCTGTATTCCGCCATAAGCAAACAAGAAAACGCTCACCCAGAGTCGGCGCTCCTATTAGCCGGGGACTTGAATACAGGGAAACTTAAATCAGTTTTAGCAAATTTCTATCAACATGTTAAATGTGCAACCAGAGGGAAAAGAACTCTGGACCACCTATACTCCACACACAGAGACGCATACAAAGCTCTCCCTCACCCTCCATTTGGCAAATCTGACCATAATTCCATCATCCTGATTCCTGCTTACAAGTAAAAATGTACAGGACTAAGATCTAGTCGTACTACACCGGCTCTGAGGCTCGTCGGATGTGGCATGGCCTGCAAACCATTACAGACTACAAAGGGAAACACAGCCGAGAACTGCCCAGTGACACGAGCCTAAAAGACGAGCTGAACTATTTTTATGCTCACTTCGAGGCAAATAACACTGAAGCATGCATGAGAGCAGCAGCTGTACCGGAAGACTGTGTGATCACGCTCTCCATAGCCAATGTGAGTAAGACCTTTAGACAGGTCAACATTCACAAGGCCGCAGGGCCAGACGGATTACAGAACGTGTAGTGCGAGCATGCGCTGACCAACTAGCAAGTGTCTTCACTGACATTTTCAACCTCTCCCTGTCCGAGTCTGTAATACCAACATGTTTTAAGCAGACCACCATAGTGCCTGTGCCCAAGAACACTAAGGTAACCTGCCTAAATGATTACCGACCTGTAGCACTCACGTCTGTAGCCATGAAGTGCTTTGAAAGACTGGTCATGGCTCACATCAACACCATCATCCCAGAAACCCTAGACCGACTCCAATTTGCATACCACCCCAACAGATCCACAGATGATGCAGACTCCTGAACATCTAGTCAAATGGCTACCCAGACTATTTGCATTGCCCCCTCCCCCCTTCCCCTCTCCACACCACTGCCACTCTCTGTTGTCATCTATGCATAGTCACTTTAATTAACTCTACCTGCATGTACATACTACATCAACTAACCGGTCCCCCTGCACATTGACTCTGTACCGGGACCCACCTACAGTCCATCATTACTTTAAAACACGAAAGTCAGTCAATCCGGAAAATGTCAAGAACTTTGAAAGTTTCAAGTGCGATCTCAAAAACCATTAAGCGCTATGATGAAAATGGCTGTCATGACCGCCACAGGAAAGGAAGACCCAGAGTTACATCTGCTGCACCGGATACTTTCATTAGAGTTAACTGCACCTCAGATTGCAGCCCAAATAAATGCTTCACAGAGTTCAAGTAACAGACACATCTCAACATCAGGCCTTCATGGTCAAATTGCAGCAAATAAACCACTACTAAAGGACACCAATAAGAAGAAGATACTTGCTTGGGCCAAGAAACAAGCGCAATTGACATTAGACCGGTGGAAATCTGTTCTTTTGTCCTTTGGTGAGACACAGAGTAGGTGAACGGATGATCTCCACATGTGTGGTTCCCACCATGAAGCATGGAGGAGGTGTGATGGTGTGGGGGTGCTTTGCTGGTGACACTGTCAGTGATTTATTTAGAATTCAAGACACACTTAATCGGCATGGCTACCACAGCATTCTGCAGTGATACGCTATCCCATCTGGTTTGCGATTTGTGGGACTGTCATTTGTTTTTCAACAGGACAGTGACCCAAAACAAACCTCCAGGCTGTGTAAGGGCTATTTGACCAAGAAGGAGAGTGATGGAGTGCTGCATCAGATGACCTGGCCTCCACAATCACCCGACCTCAACCCAATTGAGATGGTTTGAGATGAGTTGGACCGCAGAGTGAAGGAAAAGCAGCCAACAAGTGCTCAGCATATGTGGGAACTCCTTCAAGACTGTTGGAAAAGCATTCCTCATAAAGCTGTTTGAGAGAATGCCAAGAGTGTGCAAAGCTGTCATCAAGGCAAAGGGAGGCTACGATGAAGAATCTAAAATCTAAAATACATTTTGGTTTGTTTAATACTTTTTTGGTTACTACATGATTCGATATGTGTTATTTCATAGTTTTGATGTCTTGAACTATTATTCTACAGTGTAGAAAATAGTAAAAAATAAAGAAAAACCCTTGAATGAGTAGGTGTATCCAAACTTTTGACCTGTACTGTACTTTAAAATTATTAAAACTAAATTGAAACTGTATAGAAATGATAATGGACCTGTATTCATACAGTTTCTTGACTGTGTCCAGCTCATTAATGATCACCCAAATGAAAGCTAGATAGTCAGGGAGCATCGACAAATCCAAAAACGATGGATAGAGGACTATTTTTTGAAAATTGTGATGGCAAGGAAATATAACACATTTTCAGTGACGCCCTCCGGACTTTGTTGAAGATTGTGACTCCCGGGGCGAAATGTGTTTGACACCCCTGCATTAGTCACATATCAGTCAGTTAGCACTAGTGAATTGGACATTGACAGACATACCCAATATCTGATAGATCTTACCACAAGTGGGTCACACACACCTAAAACCTGATCGATCTTCCTTCATAGGACTGATGTAAGGTTTTAAGAGCATTAGTGAATGCTCTCCAAGGCCGGAGTCAAATTAGTCTAAGTCAATCAATAATGAATGAATGAGGCATTGCTGTTCTGCCAAATAATATTTGTGTCTCCTCTTTGCCTCCTCTTTGTCTTAGAACAACCGGATAGAAATATTAACTACTGAGGACCTGGCACGTCTGCAGCAACTGGAAACACTAAACCTGCAAAACAACCGTCTGACCACACAAGGTAAAAACTAGACAGAGAGAGAGCAAAGTAAAAACTAGACAGAGAGAGCAAGATAAACACTAGACATGGAGAGAGAGAGCAAGGTAAAAACTAGACAGAGCCAGGAGAGAGAGAGCAAGGTAAAAACTAGACAGAGCCGGGAGAGAGAGAGCAAGGTAAAAACTAGACAGAGCCAGGAGAGAGAGAGCAAGGTAAAAACTAGACAGAGAGCAAGGTAAAAACTAGACTGAGCCGGGAGAGAGAGAGCAAGGTAAAAACTAGACAGAGAGCAAGGTAAAAACTAGACAGAGCCGGGAGAGAGAGAGCAAGGTAAAAACTAGACAGAGAGCAAGGTAAAAACTAGACAGAGCCGGGAGAGAGAGAGCATGGTAGAAACTAGACAGAGAGCAAGGTAAAAACTAGACAGAGCCGGGAGAGAGAGCAAGGTAGAAACTAGACAGAGAGTAAGGTAAAAACTAGACAGAGCCGGGAGAGAGAGAGCAAGGTAAAAACTAGACATAGGGGCCTCCTGGGTGGCGCAGTGGTCTAAGACACTGCATCACAGTGCTAGCTGTGCTACTAGAGATCCTGGTTCGAGTCTAGGCTCTGTCACAGTGGTCTAGTAGCACAGAGAGCAAGATCTCTGTGCTACTAGAGATCCTGGTTCGAGTCCAGGCTCTGTCACAGTGGTCTAAGACACTGCATAGCAGTGCTAGCTGTGCTACTAGGGATCCTGGTTCGAGTCCAGGCTCTGTCACAGTGGTCTAAGACACTGCATCACAGTGATAGCTGTGCTACTAGAGATCCTGGTTCGAGTCTAGGCTCTGTCACAGCCGGTCGCGACCGGGAAACCAATGGGGCGGCGCACAATTGGCCCAGCGTCGTCCGGGTTAGGGAAGGATTTGGCTGTCTGGGATGTCCTTGTCCCATCGTGCTCTAGCAACTCCTGTGGCAGGCGGTGCGCATGCACGCTGACACGGTCTCCAAGTGTATGGTGTTTCCTCCGACACATTGGTGCGGCTGGCTTCAGGGTTAAGTGGGCATTGTGTCAAAGAAGCAGAGCGGCTTGGCAGGGTCGTGTTTCGGCTTTCGACCTTTGTCTCTCCCGAGTCCGTACGGGAGTTGCAGCGATGAGACAAGACTGTTGCAGCGATGAGACCATGATATTACCATGATATTGGAGAGAAAAAGGGGTAAAATAAATATTTAAAAAATAAGGTAAAGAGAGCAAGGTAAAAACTAGACAGAGGGAGAGAGATCAAGGTAAGAACTAGACAGAGGGAGAGAGAGCAAGGTAAAAACTAGACAGAGACAGAAATAGAGAGCAAGGTAAGAACTAGAGAGAGAGAGCAAGGTAAGAACTAGGGAGAGAGAGAGAGAGAGCAAGGTCAAAACTAGACAGAGAGAGGTAAAGGTAAAAAAAAACTAGACAGAGACAGAGCGAGAGCAAGGTACAAACTAGACACAGAGAGAGAGAGTCCAAGGTAAAAACTAGACAGAGAGAGCAAGGTAAAAACTAGACAGACTGAAAGAGAATCAAGAGCAAACAGCTAATTAAGTTTACTATGGGAGCAAGAGACAGACAGTCTGAAAGTAGCCAAGGGAGGGAGGGAGAGACAGACAGACAGACAGACAGACAGACAGACAGACAGACAGACAGACAGACAGACAGTGACAAAGACAGACATTTAGTCTGAAAGTAGCCAAGGGAGAAAGAGACAGACAGACGTTAGTCTGACCATGCAAGATAAACCAGACACAGAGACTAAGAGAGAAAGAATCAAACGAAAACAACAAATGAATGACATCAGGGGACGGAGATCTGAAAGTAGCTAGCGGAGATACAGACAGACAGACATTATGTATGGTTGGACATTTTTTTATTTGTTGACAACAAACTGTGAGAACTCTGTTTGTGTCTATTATTATTGTCTTGTTCTTTCTGTCTTTCTCTGTCTGGGTCCATGTGGAATCGCAGCCTCTGGCAGACTGTCTGGTTTACAGACTGGGCTCCAGTTCTTTTAGATCCTCCCCATTTATGATATATGCTTAGCTGGAATTATGTGTTATTTTCTCTTATTTGCTGTCCAGCTTTTTTCACTTAAGCAAAGCAGTCCGATCTTTATCTTCTATGTTGTATATGCTTTTAGGCATGGGTTGAAGGCTGAATAACATATTCTATATTTCATGTTCCATTTTGTTTGTGTGTGTGTTTATGTGTGTGTGGTGTGTGTGGTGTGTGTGCTTGTGTTTTCAGGCCTTGAAGATGAAGGGTTTACAGTGCTGGAACAGCTGACCTACTTGTACTTGGCCAATAACAAGGTGCGTCATTATAAACACAGTCGTAAACACAGACCTTGCTCCTCAGAAAAAACAAATCACTATTCTTCCCTCACTGTTACAGAACTTGAATTTGGTTCATTTGGGCCTATGTAAACATTCTTCAGTTCGTTTTCACGGTCACACTTTATTTGGATAGTCCGGATTTCCCATCTGTAGATGCTCTACAGATGGTCATACTATCAACAAACTATCTGTTGATAAGTAACTGCTTGCTAAGGTTATGGTTAGGGTTAGAGTTAGGATAAGGGTTGGGGTTAGGATTAGGATAAGGGTTAGGGTTAGGGTTAGGATAAGGATTAGGATAAGGGTTCGGGTTAGGATTAGGACTAGGATAAGGGTTAGGGTTAGGATTAGGATAAGGGTTAGGGTTAGGATTAGTAGATAGTCTTTAGAGCATCTACAGATGGACTATCCAATTAAAGTGTTACCGTTTTCACTTGTGGTAATCATACATAATCAGAACTCCCAGGAGAGAGTAGCACACAGTATAGTGTGCTGTGCTCATTAAAAGTGCTGCTAGGGTCACCATGGAGCTCTCTGAAACCATCTTCACACCTCTACTTGGTTCTACTCCTATAGGAATCACAATAAGAAAAAAACAGTCTAAGTTTTATTTTGAGCAATCCAAACCATACTGAGTGAGCTTGGATGGTCTCCAGGTTGAGACAACCAAAGTCCTACATCCACAAGAATTCAACCATACAAATATGTAATGACTCAGGCTAGAGCCATAACACAATATCTCCCTCCAAAGAGTAATTGCTTTCTGAACAAAACCGCAAAATAACCAAATGGCTGAAATACCCATTCAAAAATGGAATTTGAAACTCATGCTTTTGTTGGTTCTAGAATTAACATTTTCCTTTCCCTTCCATACTTGGATCTTCCACCATGGATCTCCTATTCTTAGTGTGTCAAAGTACAATTCTGTGTGAAATGTCTAATATATTATTTTATGTTGTGATGCTGTATGCTTGCCAGCCGTGCTGCTGTTGCCAGCAGGAAAGGTGGCAGACAGTCAACCAGGCGATATCCATTCTCTTCTCACCCAGTGTGTGCCAGCTTATGGTTGTAATCACGTCCAGTGTATCCATGCCAGCTGGTCAGATCTAAAATGTCGCTGTGGCATACAGTCGTTTTTGACTGTGTGAGAGAGGGGTGAGGGAGAGAGAGAGAGAGAGTGAGGGGGAGAGGGAGGGAGTGAGAGAGCGAGCGAGAAAGGGAGAGGCAGGGAGAGAGAGAGAAAGGGAGAGGGGGAGGTGGAGAGATGGAGAAAGGGAGAGAAACAGAAAGAAAGGCGGATTTTAAAGTGCTCACTAAGCCTAAAAGAAACCCATGTTACTTTAATCCATAAAACCATGTTGAAAAGGGGGCAGATATAAAACCATGTAACACTAACGTTAAGCTTGCTACTACTGTAGCAGTTATTCATATTTTGTATACTCTCTCTGTTACTATGTTTGTAATAGTTTATATAATATTCAGAGGAGTGACTGAAAGGAGTTTTACATATACCCTGTTTTAGATGAGGGAAGAGTAAGGCCTGCCAAAGTCATACAGTGCATTCGGAAAGTATTCAGACCCCTCCACATTTTGTTACGTTATTTTAAATTAATTAAATCATTTTTCCCCCCTCATCAATCTACACACAATACCCCATTATGACAAAGCAAAAACAGGTTTTTAGAAATTTTTGCACATAATATATATATTACATTTACATAAGTATTCAGACTCTTTACTCAGTACTTTGTTGAAGCACCTTTGGCAGCGATTACAGCCACGAGTCTTCTTGCGTATGACGCTACAAGCTTGGCACACCTGTATTCGGGGAGTTTCCCCCATTCTTTTCTGCAGATCCTCTCAAGCTCTGTCAAGTTGGATGGGGAGCATCTCTGCACAGCTATTTTCAAGTCTTTCCAGAGATGGTCGATTGGGTTCAAGTCCGGGCTCTGTCTGGGTTTTCATCAAGGATCTCTTTGTACTTTGCTCCGTTCATCTTTCCCTCGATCCCGACTAGTCTCCCAGTCCCTGCCGCTGAAAAACATCCCCACAGCATGATGCTGCCACTACCATGCTTCACCATAGGTATGGTGCCAGGTTTCTTCCAGATGTGACGCTTGGCATTCAGGCCAAAGAGTTCAATCTTGGTTTCATCAGACCAGAGAATCTTGTTTCTCATGGTCTGAGAGTCTTTAGGTGCCTTTTGGCAAACTCCAAGCGGGCTGTTATGTGCCTTTTACTGAGGAGTGGCTTCCGTCTGGCCACTCTACCATAAAGGCCTGATTGTTGGAATGCTACAGAGATTGTTGTCCTTCTGGAAGGTTCTCCCATCTCCACAGAGGAACTCTGGAGCTTAGTCAGAGTGACCATCGGGTTCTTGGTCACCTCCCTGACAAATGCCCTTCTCCGCGTATTGCTCAGTTTGGCCGGGCAGCCAGCTCTAGGAAGAGTCTTGGTGGTTCCATACTTGTTCCATTTAGGAATGACGGAGGCCACTGTGTTCTTGGGGACCTTCAATGCTGCAGAAATGTTCTGGTACCCTTCCCCAGATCTGTGCCTCGGCACAATCCTGACTTGGAGCTCTACGGACTGTTCCTTCAACCTAATTACTTGATTTTTTTACTCTGACATGCACTGTCAACTGTGGGACCTTATATAGACAGGTGTGTGCCTTTCCAAATCATGTCCAATCAATTGCATTTACCACAGTTGGACTCCAGTCAAGTTGTAGAAACATCAAGGATGATAATTGGAATCCGGATGCACCTGAGGTCAATTTCGAGTCTCATAGCAAAGGGCCTGAACACAAAATTGCTAAAATATCTAAAAACCTCTTTTCATTTTGTAAATATAGTGTATTGTGTGTAGATTGATGAGGAAAACATGTAATTTAATACATTTTTGAATAAGGCTGTAACGTAACAAATGTGGAAAAAGTCAAGGGATCTGAGTACTTTCTGAATGCACTGTATGCCAACAATGCAGTAACTTCCTGTTTACGTATGGGACATTTTTGCATATTTACTGAATATGAAATACAGAAATATCTAATTTACCAAAGTATTCACACCCCTGAGTCATTACTTTGTAGAAGCACCTTTGACAGCGATTACAGCTGTGAGTCTCTGGTTAAGTCTGTGCAACATTTGCCCATTATTCTTTTAAAAATCTTCAAGACCTGTGAAATTGGTTGTTGATCATTGCTAGACAACCATTTTCAGGTCTTACCATAGATTTTCAAGTAGATTTAAGCAAAAACTGTAACTTAGCGACTCCGGAACATTCACTGTGTTCTTGGTAAGCAGCTCCAGTTTAGGTTTGGTTTTTTATTTTGGGTTATTGTCCCGCTGAAATGTGAATTCAACTCCCAGTGTCTTGTGGAAAGCAGACTGAACACGGTTTTCCTCAAGGATTTTGCCTGTGCTTAGCTACGTTCTGTTTCTTCTTTATCCTGAAAATCTCCCCAGTCCTTAGCGATTACAAGTATACCCATAATAACCAGTATGCTTGAAAATATCAAGAGTGGTTCTCAGTAACTTGTTGTATTGGATTTGCCCCAAACATTACAGTTTGTATTCAGGACAAAAAGTGAATTGCTTTACCACATTTTTTGCAGTATTTCTTTAGTGCCTTGTTGCAAACAGGATGCATGTTTTGGAATATTTTTATTCTGTACAGGCTTCCTTCTTTTCACTCTGTCAATTAGGTTATTATTGTGGAGCAATTGCAATGTTGTTGATCCGTCCTCACTTTTCTCCTATCTCAGCCATTAAACTCTGTAACTGTTTTAAAGTCACCATTGGCCTCATGGTGAAATCCCTGAACGTTTTTCTTTCCTCTCCGGCAATTGAGTTAGGAAGGACACCTGTATCTTTGTGGTGACTGGGTGTATTGATAAACAATCCAAAGTGTAACTAATAACTTCACCACGATCTAAGGGATATTCAATGTTTGCTTTAAAAAAAAAATCCATCTACCAATAGGTGCATTGGAAAACCTGGTCTTTGTGGTTGAATCTGTGTTTGAAAGTCAATGCTCGACTGAGGGACCTTACACAAAATTGTATGTCTGGTGTACAGAGATGACGGTAGTCATTTAAAAATCATGCTAAACACTGTTATTTCACACAGAGTGAGTCCATGGAACTTATTATGTGACTTGTTAAGCGCATTCTTACACCTGAACATATCTAGGCTTGCCATAACAAAGGGGTTGAATACTTGCCCAGCTTTACATTATTAATGAATTTGTAAAAATGTCAAAAAACACAATTTCACAATGACATTATGGGGTATTGTGTGTAGGCCAGTGACAAACAATCTGTAACTGCCGTCGTCAGATTGAGACCAAGGTGCAGCGGAGGATGTGTTCATATTAAGGATTTTAATAAACGAATGAACACTATACAAAAAGAAAACACGACAAGGAATGACAGCCAAACAGTCCTGTCAGGATGAACAAACCTAGACAGAAAACATTCACCCACAAACCCCAAAGGAAAAACAGGCTGCCTATATATGACTCTCAATCAGCAACAACGATCTACACCTGTTCCTGATTGAGAGCCATACACGGCCGAAACAAAGAAAACCACCAACATAGAAAAAGAAACCTAGAACGCCCACCCATGTCACACCCTGGCCTAACCAAAAATAGAGAACAAAAATCCCTCTCTATGGCCAGGGCGTTACAGTACCCCCCCAAAGGTGCGGACTCCGGCTGCAAAACCTGACTCTAAAGGGGAGGGTCCGGGTGGGTCTTCCTACAGCGGCGGCTCTGGTACGGGACGTGGACCCCGCTCCACCCTCGGCTTAGCCCACTTAGGTGGCGTCCCTGGCTGCGCCAGAGGACTGGCGGGCGACCCTGGCTGCGCCTGGCTGTGCCCAGCTGGCGGGCGACCCTGGCTTCGCCCGGCTGGCGGGCGACTCTGGCTGCGCCCGGCTGGCGGGCGACTCTGGCGGCTCCGGACAGGCGGGCGACTCTGGCGGCTCCGGACAGGCGGGCGACTCTGGCGGCTCCGGACAGGCGGGCGACTCTGGCTGCTCCGGACAGGCGGGCGGCTCTGGCGGCTCCAGACTGGCGGGCGGCTCTGGCGGCTCCAGACTGGCGGGCGGCTCTGGCGGCTCTGGCCCAGGATTCACCAGGCTGGGGAGACATGCAGGAGGCCTGGCTCTGGGCGCAGGCACAGGACTCACCAGGCTGGGGAGACCCACAGGAGGCCTGGTCCGAGGAGGAGGCACAGGATGTACCAGGATGGGGAGACCCACTGAAGGCCTGGTCCTGGGAGGAGGCACAGGATAGACCAGGCTGGAGAGACCCACTGGAGGCCTGGTCCGAGGAGGAGGCACAGGATAAACCGGGCTGTGGGGGAGCACTGGAGTTCTGGTGCGTAGGCTTGCCACCCATGCTCCAGGCTGAATGCCCACTCTTGCCCGGCACGGGCGGAGCGCAGGCATAGGACGAACTGAACCCTCCCAGCGCCCCGGAGACACAGTGCGCAGTGCCGGCGCAGGATAGCCTGGACCGAAACAGCGCACTGGAGACCAGACGCGCTGAGCTGGCACAATCCGTCCTGGCTCGATACCCACACTCGCATGGCACTTGCGGGGGGCTGGTCTATAGCGCACCGGGCTCTGAGCGCGCACTGGAGACACTGTGCGCTTCACAGCATAACACGGTGCCTTACCAGTACCACGTTGCTTCCGGTAAGCACGGGGAGTTGGCCCAGAATTCGATCCTGGCTCTGCCACACTCCCCGTGTGCCCCCCCCCCCCCATTTTTGGGGGGGGCTGCCTCTCGTGCCTGTTGCGCTCCCTTGCCTCATACCACCGCCTCTCAGCTTTCGCTGCCTCGACCTCCCACTGCGGGCGGCGATACTCCCCAGCTCGAGCCCATGGTCCCTTTCTGTCCAGTAATTCCTCCCACTGCCAAGAATCCTGAACCTTCTGCTCCTTCCTCTCACGCTGCTTGGTCCGTTGTCGGTGGGTGAATCTGTAACGGCCGTCGTCAGATTGAGACCAAGGTGCAGCGGAGGATGTGTTCATATTAAGGATTTTAATAAACGAATGAACACTATACAAAAAGAAAACACGACAAGGAATGACAGCCAAACAGTCCTGTCAGGATGAACAAACCTAGACAGAAAACATTCACCCGCAAACCCCAAAGGAAAAACAGGCTGCCTATGTATGACTCTCAATCAGCAACAACGATCTACACCTGTTCCTGATTGAGAGCCATACACGGCCGAAACAAAGAAAACCACCAACATAGAAAAAGAAACCTAGAACGCCCACCCATGTCACACCCTGGCCTAACCAAAAATAGAGAACAAAAAACCCGCTCTATGGCCAGGGCGTTACACAATCTCAATTTAATCAATTTTAAATTCAGGCTGGTACACAGCAAAATGTGGAAAAAGTCAAGTTGTGTGAATACTTTCTGAAGGAATGTAAATGAACTCTAACTGCCAGTGCATACTGCTCTTTAGCGGTCAACAGTAGAAAGAAAGGAAGAAAGTAACATACTCTCTCTCCCCCCCACCTCTCTCTCTCCCTTACCTCTCTCGCTCTCTCTCTCTCTCTCTCCCTGTCTTTTTCCCTCCCAGCTCACCACAGCACCCAGACACCTGCCTCCCTCACTGGTCAGTGCTGATTTTGCCGCTAATTCGCTCACAAAGATCTACCCGTACACATTTGGCCAGAAGCCAGGACTGAAGTGAGTGTGTGTGTGTGTGTGTGTGTGTGTGTGTGTGTGTGTGTGTGTGTGTGTGTGTGTGTGTGTGTGTGTGTGTGTGTGTGTGTGTGTGTGTGTGGGGGTAGGTAGGTTGGTGGGAGGTTTTGTGTAGGAGGATTACATTCTCACAGTAGATTACATTACATTCTCACAGTAGAAAGGTCTTATTCAACTATTACAGACTACAAATGGAAGCACAGCCGAGAGCTGCCCAGTGACACGAGCCTACCAGATGAGCTAAATTACTTCTATGCTCGCTTCGATGGCAAGTAACACTGAAACATTCATGAGAGCACCAGCTGTTCCGGACGACTGTGTGATCACGCTCTCTGCAGCCAATGTGAGTAAGACCTTTAAACAGGTCAACATTCACAAGGCCACAGGGCCAGACGGATTACCAGGACGTGTACTCCGAGCATGCGCTGACCAACTGGCAAGTGTCTTCACTGACATTTTCAACCTCTCCCTGTCTGAGTCTGTAATACCAACATGTTTCAAGCAGACCATCATAGTCCCTGTGCCCAAGAACACTAAGGTAACCTGCCTAAATCACTACCAACCCATAGCACTCACGTCTGTAGCCATGAAGTGCTTTGAAAGGCTGGTCATGGGTCACATCAACACCATTATCCCACTCCAATTTGCATACCACCCCAACAGATCCACAGATGATGCAATCTCTATTTCACTCCACACTGCCCTTTCACACCTGGACAAAAGGAACACCAATGTGAGAATGCTATTCATTGACTATAGCTTAGCGTTCAACACCATAGTGCACTCAAAGCTCATCACTAAGCTAAGGACCCTGGGACTAAACACCTCCCTCTGCAACTGGATCCTGGACTTCCTGATGGGCCACCCCCAGATGGTAAGGGTAGGTAACAACACATCCGCCACGCAGATCCTTAACACAGGGACCCCTCAGGGGTGCGTGCTCAGTCCCCTCCTGTACTCCCTGTTCATTCATGACTGCACGGCCAGGCACGATTCCAACACCATCATTAAGTTTGCTGATGATACAACAGTGGTAGGCCTGATCACCAACAACGACGAGACAGCATATAGGGAGGTCAGAGGCCTGGCCGTGTGGTGCCAGGACAACAACCTCTCCCTCAACATGATCAAGACTAAGGAGATGATTGTGGACTACAGGAAAAGGAGGACCGAGCACGCCACCATTCTCATCGACGGAGCTGTAGTGGAGCAGGTTGAGAGCTTCAAGTTCCTTGGTGTCCACATCACCAACAAACTAACATGGTCTAAGCACACCAAGACAGTCGTGAAGAGGGCACGACAAAACCTATTCCCCCTCAGGAGACTAAAAAGATTTGGCAATGGTCCTCAGATCCTCAAAAGGTTCTACAGCTGCACCATCGAGAGCATCCTGACTGGTTGCATCACTGCCTGGTATGACAACTGCTCGGCCTCCATCCGCAAGGCACTACAGAGAGTAGTGCGTACAGCCCAGTACATCACTGGGGTCAAGCTTCCTGCCATCCGGGACCTCTATACCAGGCGGTGTCAGAGGAAGACCTTAAAAATTGTCAAAGACTCCAGCCACCCTAGTCATAGACTGTTCTCTCTGCTACTGCACGGCAAGTGGTACCGGAGCGCCAAGTATAGGTCCAAGAGGCTTCTAAACAGCTTCTACCCCCAAGCCATAAGACTACTGAACATCTAAACAAATGGCTACCCAGACTATTTGCATTGTTCCCCCAATCCCTTTTATGCTGCTGCTACTCTGTTATTATCTATGCATAAGTCACTTTAATAACTCTTCCCACATGTATATATTACCTCAATTACCTCGACTAATCGGTGCCCCCGCACATTGACTCTGTACCGGTATCCCCTGTATATAGCCTCGCTATTGTTATTTTACTGCTCCCCATTAATTATTTAATTATTTACTTTATTTCTTATTTTTTTAGGTATTTTTCTTAAAACTGCGTTGTTGGTTAAGGGCTTGTAAGTAAGCATTTAACTGTACGGTCTACACCTGTTGTATTTGGCGCATGTGACAAATTCAATTTGATTTGATGTTGCTATAGGTGTTATATTGTTATATTGCCTTTAATTACCTTGCTTCTTTCATAGCATAACACATTTGAGCACTAATATCATGCTTTCTCCCCTGTGTCCTAACTCCACCCCAGGTCAGTGTATCTCCATAACAACAAACTGACAGATGCAGGGCTACCAGAGAACATGTTTAACGGTTCTGACAGCCTGGAGGTTCTCATCATGTCCAGTAACTTCCTCCGCTACGTCCCTAGGAACCTGCCCTCTGCTCTCTACCGCCTACATCTAAAGGTACTGTAGCTACAGAGTACCTGACCTTAGACAATTAAGACGCATCAGAACAGCACACTCCACAGCCATACAGCCAAGCATTTGAGGCTCTTTCTCAATTTCCTCGATTCCTCATGTCCTCTCCTCCCGTCTTCTCCACACCTTCCACGTTAGTGGGAATTGAGGAGGGGGATTAAAGGAGAAGAGGAAACAATAATATTGACAAAGTGTCTGTGATAATCATAAGTGATGATGATTGTGTGTGTCTTCTTGGTATAACAGAACAACATGCTGGAGAAGATCCCATCAGGGGCGTTTGACAGCCTGACCCAGCTCAGAGAGCTCTACCTACAGAACAACCTGCTTAGCAACGAAGGCATGGACAATGAGACCTTCAGGTACTGTAGTACCATTTACTGTCAATGTGTATGATACTCAGACTTACAGACCAACACAAAAACACAACAGAGAGCCATTAAGTCCACCTGAGCAAAGTCTTCTTCTACGATTCCATATATCCGAGGCCACCTATTACATTATTACTGAGGGTATTGATGAAAAACAAAGACCTATAGACTTTACAACACACGCCAATGTAAAGCTGGGACAATGACACAGAAATAGGGAGGGACAAGGATTCTGTAATGAAACAGGCATGGACAATGATACTGTTTTTATTTATTTTACCATGTAAGTTGACTGAGAACACATTCTCATTTACAGCAACAACCTGGGGAATAGTTTCAGGGGAGAGGAGGGGGATGAATGAGCCATGATTAGGTGGCCAGATTGGGAATTTAGCCAGGACACCAGGGTTAACACCCCTACTCTTACAATAAGTGCAATGGGATATTTAATGACCTCAGAGAGTCAGGACACCCATTTAACATCCCATCCAAAAGACAGCACCCTACACAGGGCAGTATCCCAATCACTGCCCTGGGGCATTGGAATATTTTTTTATACCAGAGGAAAGAGTGCCTCCTACTGGCCCTCCAACACCACTTCCAACAGCATCTGGTCTCCCATCCAGGGACTGACCAGGACCAACCCTGCTTAGCTTCAGAAGCAAGCCAGCAGTGGGATGCAGGGTGGTATGCTGCTGACTGTAATGAAACAGGGAGGGACAAGGATTATGTAACGAAACAGGCATGGACAATGTTACTGTAATGAAACAGGCATGGACAATGATTATGTAATGAAACAGGCATGGACAATGATACTGTAATGAAACAGGCAAGGACAATGATACCGTAATGAAACAGGGAGGGACAATGATACTGTAATGAAACAGGGAGGGACAATGATACTGTAATGAAACAGGGAGGGACAATGATACTGTAATGAAACAGGGAGGGACAATGATACTGTAATGAAACAGGCAAGGACAATGATACCGTAATGAAACAGGGAGGGACAATAATACTGTAATGAAACAGGGAGGGACAATGATACTGTAATGAGACAGGCATGGACAATGATTATGTCATGAAACAGGCATGGACAAGGATTCTGTAATGAAACAGGGAGGGACAATGATACTGTAATGAAACAGGGAGGGACAATGATACTGTAATGAAACAGGCATGGACAATAATACTGTAATGAAACAGGGAGGGACAATGATACTGTAATGAAACAGGCATGGACAATGATTATGTCATGAAACAGGCATGGACAAGGATTCTGTAATGAAACAGGGAGGGACAATGATACTGTAATGAAACAGGGAGGGACAATGATACTGTAATGAAACAGGCATGGACAATAATACTGTAATGAAACAGGGAGGGACAATGATACTGTAATGAAACAGGCATGGACAATGATTATGTAATGAAACAGGCATGGACAAGGATTCTGTAATGAAACAGGGAGGGACAATGATACTGTAATGAAACAGGGAGGGACAATGATACTGTAATGAAACAGGCATGGCAAAAGGGAGGGAGGGAGGGAGGGAGGGAGGGATGGAGGGAGGGAGAGATTAGGTTGAGCTGGTACATTCTGAGAAAATGTCAAAATGGGAGAGAAAAGTGACATTCATCTATTCATGGAAAGATAACAAGATGACCTTTAAAGATAAAGTGATAACCTAACCTCTTCTCTATCAAAGATAACATCACCCTCTCCTCTCCACTCTCAGCCAGTTGACCAAGCTGGAGTATCTGGACCTGTCCAACAACAACCTGAGTGTGGTTCCTCAGGGTCTGCCTCGAGGTCTGATACTGCTACACCTAGAGAAGAACAACATCCGCAGTATCCCTGGTGATGCCCTCATAGCCTGCCGTAACCTGGAGTACCTACTGCTGCACAACAATCAGCTACGCTCCCGCTCCATACACCAAGCTGCATTCCATGTAGGCCTACAGCATTGCTGAATACTTGGGTTACTTAAGTCCCCCATATGGCCCTATTGCCCCACTTTTGTTGAATAGAAAAAAATATGTATATTTCTACTATGTATTTGAGCTTGTGTCTTCATAAGAGAGTACAACTATTTGTACCAGAAAGGTGAGTACCAGACCTTTCTAAAACTATGCAACATGACCATTTATTGTTAATGGCCATCTCATGAAAAATAATTACGTTTGGGTATGTCTATTTAGACGGAAATCAAAATGTTGCCTTTTTTATTCAACTGGTTAAATCTTATACTGTGGATAGATAAACCGCCACAGGTGTAACTAGCTCAAAGGGCCATGAAAAATATGATAGATGGCTATATAGCTTGATCTGAAGGTTAGTTTGGTCAGGTTGAACCACCACAGAGTGTCGGGCACAATTGTTTTGATGTTATGATTATCATCATTTGTGTATATGTTAAATGATAAATGTGAAATGTCAAATGATATGCGCTTACAATAACATTAAATTGTTCACAAAAATAGTTTTCTCTTCTCCCCAGGGCCTGAAGAAGCTACACACCCTCCATATGTACAACAACCAGCTGGAGCGTGTCCCCAGGGGTCTCCCCCGCCGAGCCAAGACCCTTATGCTGCTTCACAACGGCATCAACGAGATCGGACGCAATGACCTGGTGATGCTTTACACCCTGACCGAGCTCAACCTCAGCTACAACCGCCTCATTAGCCCCAAGCTGCACCGAGAAGGTACACCTGTTAATCCTACGTGGAACATAAGGCTTTCACCTATATACAGTGCATTCGGAAAGTATTCAGAACCCTTGATTATTTTCAGGTCTCTCCAGAGTTGTTTGATCGGGTTCAAGTCCGGGCTTTGGCAGGGCCACTCAAGGATATTCAGGGATTTGTCCCGAAACCACTCCTGTGTTGACTTGACTTTGTGCGTAGGGTCGTTGTCCTGTTGGATGGTGAACCTTTGCCCCAGTCTGAGGTCTGGAGTGGGTTTTCATCAAGGATCTGTCTGTACTTTGCTCCGTTCATTTTTCCCTCGATCCAGACTAGTCTCCCAGTCCCTGCCTCTGAAAAACATCCCCACAGCATGATACTGCCACCACCATGCTTCACCGTAGGGATGGTGTCAGGTTTCCTCCAGACGTGACGCTTGGTACTCAGGCCAAAGAGTTCAATCTTGGTTTCATCAGACCAGAGAATCTTGTTTCTCATGGTCTGAGGCCTTTAGGGTGTCTTTTGGCAAACTCCAAGCATGCTGTCATGTGTCTTTTACTGAGGAGTGGCTTCCGTCTGGCCACTCTACCATCAAGGCCTGATTGGTGGAGTGCTGCAGAGATGGTTGTCCTTCTGGAAGGTTCTCCCATCTCCACAGAGGAACTCTGGAGCTTAGTCAGAGTGACCATCGGGTTCTTGGACACCTCGATGACCAAGGCCGGGCAGCCAGCTCTAGGAAGAGTCTTGATGGTTTCAAACTTCTTCCATTTAAGAATGATGGAGGCCACTGTGTTCTTGGGAACCTTCAGTGCTGCAGACAGAATCCTGTCTCGGAGCTCTACAGACAATTTTTTCGAACTCATGGCTTGGTTTTTGCTCTGACATGCACTGTCAACTGTGGGCCCTTTTATAGACAGGTGTGTGCCTCTCCAAATCATATCCAATCAATTGAATTTACCACAGGTGGACTCCAATCAAGTTGTAGAAACATCTCAAGGTTGATAAATGGAAACAGGATGCACCTGAGCTCAATTTCATGTCTCATAGCAAAGGATCTGAATACTTACGTAAAAAGGAATTTCAGTTTTTTACTTGTAATACATTTGCTAAAATTTCTAAAAAACAGTTTTTACTTTGTCATTATGGGGTATTGTGTGTAGATTGATGAAATTATTATTTAATAAGGCTGTAACGTAACAAAATGTGGAAAATGTCAAGGGGTCTGAATACTTTCCGAATGAACTGTATATGAATGGAAATGTTTTTTTGTGTTTTGTTATATGCTGTACAGGAATTGTCTATGTGAATACTGTATGTCTAATGTTAGATGACTCTTGTACTATGTACTGTTTGTCATGTTTGTCACGTTCTGTATGTCTGTCTACATGAATATCAGAATGTATACTGGAATGCATTATGAAACAGAAATGGATTAAAATAAAGTCTTCATCATCATAACTGATATTTCAGCTCAGGTGATATATACAGTTGAAGTCGGAAGTTTGCATATACCTTAGCCAAATACATTTAAACTCAGTTTTTCACAATTACTGACATTTAATCCTAGTAAAATACCCTGTCTTAGGTCAGTTAGGATCACCACTTTATTTTAAGTATGTGAAATGGCAGAATAATAGTAGAGAGAAATATTTATTTCAGCTTTTATTTCTTTTATCACATTTCCAGTGGGTCATAAGTTTACATACACTCAATTAGTATTTGGTAGCATTGACTTTAAATTGTTTAACTTGGGTCAAACGTTTCGGGTAGCCTTCCACAAGCTTCCCACAATAAGTTGGGTGAATTTTGGCCCGTTCCTCCTGACAGAGTTGTTGTAACTGAGTCAGGTTTGAAGGCCTCATTGCTCGAACACGCCTTTTCAGTTCTGCCCACAAATTTTCTATGGGATTGAGGTCAGGGCTTTGGGATGGCCACTCCAATACCTTGACTTTGTTGTCCTTAAGCCATTTTGCCACAACTTTGGAAGTATGCTTGTGGTCATTGTCCATTTGGAAGACCCATTTGCGACCAAGCTTTAACTTCCTGACTGATGTCTTGAGATGTTGCTTCAATATGTCCACATAATTTTCCTTCCTCTTGAAGCCATCTATTTTGTGAAGTGCACCAGTCGCTCCTGCAACAAAGCACCTCCACAACATGATACTGCCACCCCCGTCCTTCACGGTGGCTTCTTCCTTGCTGAGCGGCCTTTCATGTTATGTCGATATAGGACTCATTTTACTGTGGATATAGATACTTTTGTACCTGTTTCTTCTAGCATCTTCACAAGGTCCTTTGCTGTTGTTCTGGGTCCCATGGTGTTTATACTTGCGTGCTGTTGTTTGTACAGATGAACGTGGTACCTTCAGGTGTTTGGAAATTGCTCCCAAGGATGAACCAGACTTTTCTGAGGTCTTGGCTGATTTCTTTTGATTTTCCCATGATGTCAAGGAAAGAGGCACAGAGTTTGAAGGTAGACCTTGAAATACATTCACAGGTACACCTCCAATTGACTCATATGATGTCAATTAGCCTATCAGAAGCTTCTAAAGCCATGACATCATTTTCTGGAATTTTCCAAGCTGTTTAAAGGCACAGTCAACTTAGTGTATGTAAACTTCTGACCCACTGGAATTGTGATACAGTGAAATAATCTGTTTGTAAAAAAAATTACTTGTGTCATGCACTAAGTAGATGTCCTAACCGACTTGCCAAAACTATAGTTTGTTAACAAGAAATTTGTTGAGTGGTTGAAAAACAAGTTTTAATGACTCCAACCTAAGTGTATGTAAACTTCCGACTTCAACTGTAACCGCAGTGGTTAAATATCTCTATTGTGACATATTCTAATGAAACCACGTTGATCGTCCAGCTTTCAGGAAGCTGCGTCTGCTGGAGACCTTGGACCTGTCAGGGAACGCCCTCCACTCCCTGCCCCTGGGGCTTCCTCGCTCCCTGCAGGTCCTCCGGGTGAAGGACAACCAGCTGACCTCCATACCAGAGGGGGCGCTGCAGGGCATGTCCAAGCTCAAGGAGATCCACCTCAACCACAACCAGCTCAAACTCAACTCCATCTACCAGGGAGCCTGGATGGAGCTCAGCGCTCTGACGGTGAGACCGGGTGATTGGGGTGTGTGAGGTGGAGGGGAGAGGTAGAGAGGAAGAGAGAGGATGTAGGTTGACCCCCCCCAATACACACCTCCCTATTACAATCTGTCTGATCCCCTCAACCACTTCTCTCTTCTCAGTTTACTGAACCTACAGGTTTTCTGTGTGATAGAGCTGGTTGCTCACTCTGACCTTCATTTGTTGGACCTGTTGGTAGTTGCTTAGCAATCTGATGGTGTAAGAGGGCCCAATAAATACAAGGTGATTGATTTGATTGATGTGTTTGTCCAGACGTTGGACCTGTCCAGTAACCAGCTGTCCCATGTCCCCTCTGACCTGCCTGAGTCTCTGGAGTACCTGTACCTTCAGTCCAATCGTATCAGCACTGTCCCTGCCACCGCCTTCGAGGGCACCCCCAACATCAAGGGCATCTTCCTACGGTGAGAGACTAAACACTAATGCATGCACACACGCACCTGAACCTATATCTCAGTTCAAACCCACAGCTCATGTTCAGTAAGTTCAAGTCCCAAAATCAATATCGAACTCTCTCAAATCGCCACACACACACACACACACACACACACACACACACACACACACACACACACACACACACACACACACACACACACACACTATGTTTATTAGGTAACAACAATTCAACCGTCATTCAACTCCTGCCCCCTTCCATTAACTCTGAGGCCCAGTGTTCTCCTTTCCACTCCACTGTTCCATCCGTTTCTGTAGCATTGTTTCTGAATGAGACATTTCTGGCCTTCTACTCTGCCCAAATCATCACCATCCATCCTCTACTGGGAGTGTGTGACTAAGTCCTGTTGATTGATGCCAGCTGTAAGACAGAGCCACATAGCCCCTAGTCTATTGAGTCCCAAGCTTCATCCAATGGCACCCTATTCCCTATATAGTGCACTACTTTTGAAACGAGCCCTACTCAAGTGTAGTGTACTATATATGGAATTAGCATGCCATTTGGGACGCAGCCCCAGGGCTCTGATGGATATTTGGTTGATAGTTCCCTCATCATCCTTGCGTGTGGTTATTTAATGTTTGGACCTGATCTATGCTGCGCTGTGCTGAGGAGACTTATGTAACGGACACAGAGAAGGAGGGAGCTGCTGATGGAACAACCTTCTGCTTTACCTCTGTGTTGACTGCACTCATTAAAATCTCCTACACATATACGCTATGTAAAGTACCCATCAGATGGTTGTTTTGTAATTTATCTACTTTCCTAAACCCTCCTAATTTTCTGGTTGGGTTATGAAATGTATATTATGTAAATTAATCAGGTGCTTTTCTAAAACTCAGCATTGATAACCAAGTAAAAGTCACTGTTTCATTTGGTTGTAAATTCTTGTTTATCTGTTTTTTGCAGGATAGAACAGAACAGAACTGATGGTGGTAAAGATTTAGGGATACTCCCTCTCTGTCTAGTTCTGTTTCTTGGCTTGTGATGCTCTGCTGCTTTTACTATTGATTAAATCAAGTGAAATTATTGGATTTCCAACTAAAACAGCTCAGATCTGCCAACTAGTTTTCTCTTAGTTTCCTTCCTTCTGTCCTCTTCTGACTTCTTCCTTGTCTGTGGGCGGGGTTGGGTCCCAAAACTCTAAACCATTAACATCTTTGTCTCCTTATCTGCTTTCTACCACTGGTCTGAATAGATACTGGTATATTTAGCTAGCTAGGTTAGTATCAGTTTCCATCATATTACTTTACCTCTTAGACCACTAATCATTTCAGGACATTTTGGCCAGTGGTCAGTTTGGAAAGTAAATCGTCTAAGATTGGTGGGACGCTGGCCTGAGGGTTTGTCTGGTTGGTTTAGAGACAGTTGTTTTTTTTCAGCAGGAGTCTGACTGACTGCTCTAGGCTGTTTTATCAGCTCAAGGACTTTAAAGGCCCTGACCTCATCCAGCCGACTCTGTCCTCCAGCATGTTGGTCTCTTCATGCTGTGGGGTCAGCCTCAGCAGCTGCTGAAGTATCACAGCAGTTAGAAACGCTTGTTTTTCCTCTAAATCCCTCCACAGCTGTGGGAGCTGCTGGCCTGAGCCAATTTACAGGGGATGGAATGCTGCATGGGTTCAGTGGGGGAGGGGAGCAGGGGATTTGTGTGCTTGTTTGTGTGTGTGTATCTTATGCATGCATCTGTTTACATTGAGTGTGCGTAGATATACAGTTGAAGTTGGAAGTTTACATACACTTAGGTTGGAGTCATTTAAAACTCGTTTTTCAACCACTCCACAAATGTCTTGTTAACAAACTATAATTTTGGCAAGTCGGTTAGGACATCTACTTTGTGCATGACACAAGTCATTTTTCCAACAATTGTTTACAGACATTATTTCACTTATAATTCACTGTATCACAATTCCAGTGGGTCAGAAGTTTACATACACTAAGTTGACTGTGCCTTTAAACAGTTTGGTTAATTCCAGAAATTGATGTCATGGCTTTAGAAGCTTCTGATAGGCTAATTGACAGTCATTTTAGTCAATTGGAGGTGTACCTGTGAATGTATTTCAAGGCCTACCTTCAAACGCAGTGCCTCTTTGCTTGACATCATGGGAAAATCTAAAGAAATTAGCCAAAAAATTCATCCTTGGGAGCAATTTCCAAACGCCTGAAGGTACCACGTTCATCTGTACAGACAATAGCACACAAGTATAAACACCATGGGACCACACAGCCGTCATACCGCTCAGGAAGGAGACGTGTTCTGTCTCCTAGATATGAACGTACTTTGGTGCGAAAAGTGCAAATCAATCCCAGAACAACAGCAAAGGACCTTGTGAAGATGCTAGAGGAAACAGGTACAAAAGTATCTATATCCACAGTAAAATGAGTCCTATATCAACATAACCTGAAAGGCTGCTCAGCAAGGAGAAGCCACCGTGAAGCACGGGGGTGGCAGTATCATGTTGTGGAGGTGCTTTGCTGCAGGAGGGACTGGTGCACTTCACAAAATAGATGGCTTCATGAGGAAGGAAAATTATGTGGACATATTGAAGCAACATCTCAAGACATCAGTCAGGAAGTTAAAGCTTGGTCGCAAATGGATCTTCCAAATGGACAATGACCACAAGCATATTTCCAAAGTTGTGGCAAAATGGCTTAAGGACAACAAAGTCAAGGTATTGGAATGGCCATCCCAAAGCCCTGACCTCAATCCCATAGAAAATTTGTGGGCAGAACTGAAAAGGCGTGTGCGAGCAAGGAGGCCTACAAACCTGACTCAGTTACAACAACTCTGTCAGGAGGCACGGGGCAAAATTCACTCAACTTATTGTGGGAAGCTTGTGGAAGGCTACCCGAAACGTTTGGCCCAAGTTAAACAATTTAAAGTCAATGCTACCAAATACTAATTGAGTGTATGTAAACTTCTGACCCACTGGGAATGTGATAAAAGAAATAAAACCTGAAATAAATATTTCTGTCTACTATTATTCTGCCATTTCACATACTTAAAATAAAGTGGTGATCCTAACTGACCTAAGACAGGATATTTTACTAGGATTAAATGTCAGGAATTGTGAAAAACTGACTTTAAATGTATTTGGCTAAGGTGCATGTAAACTTCCGACTTCAACTCTAAATATGTGTGTGTGCACATGTGTGTGTGTGTTGGAGGTGTGAGTGTCTGGAACAGATAATGAGTGTATTATGAACTAAGATGGGTCCACTACACTGACACTCAAGACATTGGCTTGTTTGGGATAACATGGTGTCATGTCCCCTTGATGCAGTACAGGGAGTATCAGGGTGTTTACTAACTCAATAGAACTTCAAAACGAAGGTAAACAGTTGAGTCATAGACAGAACAGCAGACAGACAATCTGATTGGCTAAGACCACATACTGTGCTGATTTACTTACTGAATCTCAACGCCTGATTTGTTTACACCACATGTTGTGCCGGTCCTTATGGACAATGTCCATATCGGATTGGTTCTCATAATATGCTGGTTCAGATTCTAAACACAACGTCCTATCGGTTAGCAGCTCTTGCTGTGCTGGTTTACACATCAAACTCCAGCATCTGCTCAGTCATCATCACATAATATTGACAATTTTAGCACCTGATTCCTTTTGTTATGATTAGTTGCTAGTTGTATAGGATGCAAGTCTAGGATCAGATCCTCCAGGCCATCCTATATGCCCTCCTACTAGGAGACAGTTTGTGAATATAGGCCCTGACCCCCACGGCCCTTTGCTCTGTCCCCCTCACAGGTTCAACCGTCTGTCAGCCCACTCTGTGAAGGAGAGCTCCTTCAAACACCTGACCAACCTGCGGGTGCTAGACATTGGCCACTTGAGTCACTCCGACCCCTCTGGCTCCCCCGGACTCCCCTTCGGACAAGAGGAAGAGGAGGAGGAAGAGATCGAGGTAGTGGGAGAGGGATTTGCTTAATAAGTTTAGCCCATGGACACAAGCTGCTTGAATGATCGAAACCAAATGGTGCAGTTGTTTGGGATGCCATCCCAAAGTCCTGTTATAATGAACGTACAGAAACATTTATTTTTGCAGTAGATCAGACTCAATTCAAAAATGTAAATTAAACTATGAATGGAAGGGGAACGTGGTATTTTGTCCCATTGCATATAGTGGTGAATTGCAGATGCACATATCTCTGGTGCAGGATACTAGATGAAATTGTATTTTTGTTTGTTGTATTATTTTTCTGGCCTTTGCTTGTCTTTGCAACGACAGATACGGTTGACAATGTGCATCCAAAATTGCACCCTATTCACTATTGTGTGCACTACATTTGACTAGGGCCTATAGGGCTCGGGTCAAAAGTAGTGCACTATATAGGGAATAGTGTGCCAATTGGGACACCGCTTGTCTCACCACCACTTTAGTGGAACCAGAAAGAAAGAGACAGTCAGACCTGTCATATGTTGATCATGCTGTATGAGTCCCATCTCTGAACTTTACTGTGTGCTAGCTGTGTCACCTTACAAAGAAGATTATGTTGAGATTTGAAGTTATTGTCATCAGTTCTGAGCCTGTATTCATACAGATGTAGGATCTTAATTTGATCACCCTGTTGCAGGAGAACTTTCCTGCAATGCAGGAAATGTAAATTGTGTACTGTAGTGTATTTGAGGTTTAAAAAGGTTTCTGAAGTTTGTAATTCTCACTTTGAAATCTCAGACTTGATTTTCATTGCAAAAAAATGTATCAACTCCTACAAAGATGTTCATTAATTATAATCCACATAATAATTCACATTTCCTGTTGCTGCAGGATTATTTTCCTGCTGTAGCAAACTGGCTCAAATGAAGATCCTACATCTGTACAGTAAAGGGTCTCAGACTAGGAGTACTGATCTTGGATCAGATCCCCGCTCTTATTCATTATGGTCTAAAAGGCTAAATTGATCCTATATCAGCACTCCTACTCTGAGATGCTTTGTGGATACGGGCTCTGGCTGTGATTGTGTGTCATGGCCTGGTAAGACAGTCTGGCTTTATGTCATTCTGTTATTCTTATATCATCGTTAATATGCCACAGAAGTTCCGTGACTGTGTCACAATCTCCTCCCTCGCTCAGCCTACCAGGAGCTTGATCCATGCTGCTAATCTAATGCCTTGCTTTAATCCAGTCTTGTTTTACAAAGATAACGTTTGCAAATATTTGTATATGGTTTCTGAAAAACTCATGCTATTAAATTAATCTCGTTGCTATGAACCAATGCTTTTCTATGTATTGCACCTTCGGATTTATGCGTATGGATTTCACACAGCAATTCATTATTTGAAAAATTATTAAATATTTGAAGTATTTTCGATTACATCGATGGAAAAATAAACATAAACTTCATGCATGAACAGTTTTCTGAGCACACCCCAATATTAAGTGTGAAATGTACAGTACCAGTCAAAAGTTTGACACACCTACGCATTCAAGGGTTTTTCTTTATTTGTAGAATAATTATTATTTGTAGAATAATAGTGAAGACATCAAAACTATGAAATAACACATAATAATTATTTGTAAAATAATAGTGAAGACATCAAAACTATGAAATACTATGAAATAAGACATATGGAATGATGTAGTAACCCAAAAAGTATTAAACATATCAAAATAGATTTTATATTTGAGATTCTTCAATGAAGCCACCCTTTGCCTTGATGACAACTTTGAACACTCTTGGCATTCTCTCAACCAGCTTCATGGAATGCATTTCAATTAACAGGTGTGCCTTGTTAAGAGTTAATTTGTGGAATTTCTTTCCTTCTTAATGCGTTTGAGGCAATCAGTTGTGTTGTGACAAGGAAGGGGTGGTATACAGAACCCCTATTTGGTAAAATACCAAGTCCATATTATGTCAAGAACAGCTCAAATACACAAAGAGAAATGACAGTCCATTATTACTTTAAGACATGAAGGTCAGTCAATGCGGGAAATGTCAATAACTTTGAAAGTTTCTTCAAGTGCAGTCGCAAAAACCATCAAGCACTATAATGAAACTGGGTCTCATGAGGACCGCCACAGGAAAGGAAGACCCAGAATTACCTCTGCTGCAGAGGATAAGTTAATTAGAGTTACCAGCCTCAGAAATTGCAGCCCAAGTAAATGCTTCACAGAGTTCAAGTAACAGACACATCTCAACATCAACTGTTCAGAGGAGTCTACGTGAATCAGGCCTTCATGGTCGAATTGCTGCAAAGAAACCACTACTAAAGGACACCAATAGGAAGAAGACTTGTTTGGGCCAAGAAACACGAGCAATGGACATTAGACTGGTGGAAATCTGTCCTTTGGTCTGATGAGTCCAAATTTTAGATTTATGGTTCCAACCGCCATGTCTTTGTGAGACACAGAATAGGTGAACGGATGATTTCCGCATGTGTGGTTCCGACCATGAAGCATGGAGGAGGAGGTGTGATGGTGTGGGGGTGCTTTGCTGGTGACACTGTGTGTGATTTATTTAAAATTCAAGGCACACTTAACCAGCATGGCTACCTCAGCATTCTGTAGCAATACGCCATCCCATCTGGTTTGCACTTAGTGAGACTATCATTTGTTTTTCAACAGGACAATGACCCAAAACAAACCTCCGGGCTGTGTAAGGGCTATTTGATCAAGGAGAGTGATGGAGTACTGCATCAGATGACCTGGCCTCCACAATCACCCGACCTCAACCCAATTGAGATAGTTTGGGATGAGTTGGACCGCAGAGTGAAGGAAAAGCAGCCAACAAGTGCTCTGTTGGAAAGACTGTTGGAAAAGCATTCCAGGTGAAGCTGGTTGAGAGAATTCCAAGAGTGTGCAAAGCTGTCATCAAGGCAAAGGGTGGCTACTTTGAAGAATGCAAAATATAAAATGTATTTTGATTTGTTTAACACTTTTGGTTACTACATGATTCCTTATGTGTTATTTCATAGTTTTGATGTCTTCACATTATTCTACAATGTAGAAAATAGTAACAAGAAAGTAAAACCCTTGAATGAGTAGATGTGTCCAAACTTTTGACTGGTTCTGTATATAAAATTCATTTTTAATTGATAAATAAACTATTTTTTTTAGATGTCAGCATATTAACTTAAAACATTGAGCAAATTTAAATCCTCATATAGATAGAAACATAGACAATCCAGAACAAATGTTGAGATTTTGGTTTTGAACAATGTTCAACGTTTCACAAGACTTTTCACATGTTCAAGTAATCCAACTATTAATTGTGTCTGCTTCCAAAATGGCACTCTACATACAGTTGAAGTTGGAAGTTTACATACACCTTAGCCAAATACATTTAAACTCAGTTTTGTACAATTCCTGACATTTAAAAATTCCCTGTCTTAGGTCAGTTAGGATAACCACTTTATTTTAAGAATGTGAAATGTCAGAATAATAGAAGAGAGAATTATTTATTTCAGCATTTATTTCTTTCATCACATTCCCAGTGGGTCAGATGTTTACATACACTCAATTAGTATTTGGTAGCATTGACTTTCAATTGTTTAACTTGAGTCAAACGTTTCGGGTAGCCTTCCACAAGCTTCCCACAATAAGTTGGGTGAAATTTGGCCCATTCCTCCTGACAGAGCTAGTGTAACTGAGTCAGGTTTGTAGGCCTCCTTGCTTGCACACTCTTTTTCAGTTCTGCCCACACATTTTCTATAGCATTGAGGTCAGGGCTTTGTGATAGCCACTCCAATACCTTGACTTTGTTGTCCTTAAGCCATTTTGCCACAACTTTGGAAGTATGCTTGTGGTCATTGTCCATTTGGAAGACCCTTTTGCAACCAAGCTTTCACTTCCTGACTGATGTCTTGAGATGTTGCTTTAATATGTCCACATAATTTTCCTTCCTCATGAAGCCATCTATTTTGTGAAGTGCACCAGACCCTCCTGAAGCAAAGCACCCCCACAACATGATGCTGCCACCCCCATCCTTCACGGTTGGGATGGTGTTCTTCGGCTTGCAAGCCTCCCCCCTTTTCCTCCTAACATAACGATGGTCATTATGGCCAAACAGTTATATTTCTGTTTCATCAGACCAGATGATGTTTCTCCAATAAGTACAGTCTTTGTCCCCATGTGCAGTTGCAAACCGTTGTCTGGCTTTTTTATGGTGGTTTTGGAGCAGTGGCTGCTTCTTTGCTGAGCGGCCTTTTTAGCTTATGTCGATATAGGACTCGTTTTACTGTGGATATAGATACTTTTGTACCTGTTTCCTCCAGCATCTTCACAAGGTCCTTTGCTGTTGTTCTGGGATTGATTTGCACTTTTCGCACCAAAGTACCTTCATCTCTAGGAGACAGAATGCATCTCCTTCCTGAGGGGTGTGAAGGCTGCGTGGTCCCATGGTGTTTATACTTGCATACTATTGTTTGTACAGATGAACGTGGTACCTTCAGGCATTTGGAAATTGCTCCCAAGGATGAACCAGACTTGTGGAGGTCTCCAATTTATTTTCTGAGGTCTTTGCTGATTTCTTTAGATTATCCCATGATGTCAAGCAAAGAGGCACTGCGTTTGAAGGTAGGCCTTGAAATACATCCACAGTTACACCTCCAATTGACTCAAATGATGTCAATTAGCCTATCAGAAGCTTATAAATCCATGACATCATTTTCTGGAATTTTGTCAGGCTATTTAAAGGCACAGTCAACTTAGTGTATGTAAACTTCTGACCCACTGGAATTGTGATACATGAATTATAAGTGAAATAATCTGTCTGTAAACAATTGTTGGAAAAATTGCTTGTGTCATGCACAAAGCAGATGTCCTAACCAACTTGCCAAAACTATAGTTTGTTAACAAGACATTTGTGGAGTGGTTGAAAAAAGAGTTTCAATGACTCCAACCTAAGTGTATGTAAACTTCCGACTTCAACTGTATCCTATGGGACCCTGGTCAAAAGTGGTGCACTATAGGGCAGAACAGTAGAAATGGATCAAATAACATAGGTCAATGAAGTCTGCTTCCGGTCTGCCTGTCTGCCCAGCAGGGAAATCTATCCTCCTGCTATTTACCCTTTATCCAACTCTACTACTACATTCAATCTAAAAGAGAGCAAAAGAAAAGGCCGGGATGTAGGGAGGCAGGAAAGTCATTGAGAACAAAACAGGGTAATAAAACAGAATAGAGATAAACAACTGTGTGAGTGAGGTGGAGATACATTTCACCAAATATGCCTGACATTTACTGCTCCCCGAGACAAATCCAATATTTTACTCAGTGGGTAAAGTTGGCTCATTCACTTGGGCCAGTTTGATCTTCCTTGTCAAAGCAGTTTGGAGACACATAATAATTTTCTTTTGAATTACACCATCATTGATCTCTCTAAGAAGTGTGGATATACTGTATGTTCAGGACTGGGCTGATGGAATGTAAAGGCGTCGTCCCTCAACACACCGTGAACAGCAGAGAATTACTCAATTGGTGTGCTAATCATAGAGTGATGAGAAACATGCGAGCAGAGCAGAATCCTGAGCCCAATGCTGCACGACACACTCATTAGAATGTCACAGCCTCTTAGTTCCATAGTTCTTATGATTCCACAGTTCTATATTCCAGTTCTATATTCCAGTTCCATTTTCCAAACAACATCCTCTGTGACGACAGGCCAACGGATTTCTGTACGTTTCTGTAACCGAGCGGAATAAAACGCTGGATGTTGCGCCTGTTTTTTTCAAGACTGCCAATTATAGAAGGGCTGAGTTAGTTCTAGGAAATATATATAATGGAAAGAAACACATGATAATCTACTGTAGTTGTGTGTGACATAAGAGACCAGCATTGACATAATTGTAATTGATGGCCACTTTGCACAGAACATGATGACTACCATTTAGTACGAAACAACAGGTAACCCAACCAACCAACTAATTCACAGTGGTGGAAAATGTACCCAATTGTCATACTTGAGTAAAAGTAAAAATACCTCAATAGAAAATGACTCAAGTGAAAAGTAAATGTAATTGATCAAATTTACATAAGTATTAAAAGTAAAAGTATAAAACATTTCAAAGTCCTTATATTAAGCAAACCAGTCAGCATAATTTTCTTGTTTTTTATTTATTTACGGATAGCCATGGGCACATTCCAACACTCAGACATCATTTACAAACAAAGCATGTGTTTAGTGAGTCCACCAGATAAGAGGCTGTAGGGATGACCAGGGATGTTCTTTTAAAAAGTGTGTGAATTAGACAATTGTATTGTCCTGCTATGCATTCAAAATGTATTGAGTACTTTTGGGTGTCAGGGAAAATGTATGGCGTAAGTACATAACTTTCTTTAGGAATGTAGTGAAGTAAAATTTGTCCAAAATATAAATAGTAAAGTAAAGTACAGATATCCCAAAAAACTACTTAAGTAGTACATTTACATTTACATTTAAGTCATTTAGCAGACGCTCTTATCCAGAGCGACTTACAAATTGGTGCATTCACCTTATGATGTCCAGTGGAACAACCACTTTACAATAGTGCATCTAAATCTTTTAAGGGGGGGGGGGGTTTAGAAGGATTACTTTATCCTATCCCAGGTATTCCTTAAAGAGGTGGGGTTTCAGGTGTCTCTGGAAGGTGGTGATTGACTCCGCTGTCCTGTCCAACTTTACCCACTGAGTAAAATATACCTTTAAGTATTTTTACTTAAGTACTTTACACCACTTTTAATTAATAATGTCTTGTGTAAGCATCACATCTATTCACATGTAATTTAAACAATATATCTTCCAAAAAAGAAAAAAGTGAAATGGACAAAGCATTAAAAATAATGTAACCTTTGTATATCAGTGCACAAAAAGATTGAGAAGCCTTCATCTATAGGGTAACATCAATGGTATTTCATGATCAGTAGAAAGGGGGTTAGACCTTGAAAAGTCCTCTTTCCCCCGCTCAGCACCACCGGCTTCGTTAAGGCAAAAAATAAATACAAACTAAAAATAAATAAAAGAGAAGAAGAAAATGAAAGAAGGGGCAATTTTTTGAAAGATCAATGTCTCTCAGATTAGACTTTAGCCAGCAGATCCGACCCACTTGCTTACAGCTGCACCAGGGTTGGACAGCATTGCTGTGTGAAAAAAGACACTTGGGAGCCGCCGTGACATATGGCTTGGAAAACGTACCTCAATCCAGGGATGAGAAATGCATTATACTCCGAATTGTCCTATTATCCCAACTGTTACGCCGAGAAGATTGAATGACTGCTTAAACTTAGCAGTTGTTCAATCTTCTCGGTGTAACAGTTTGGATAATGGGACAATTCAGAGTACAAAGCATTTCTCATCCCTGGATTGAGGTACGTTTTCCGAGCCATATCTTGCGCCGGGTCCACGGTGTCAATGTACACAGGAATGCTGTCTGACCCTAGTGCAGCTGTAAGCAAGCGGGTCAGATCTGCTGGCTAATTAGACTTCTGACATCTTGTCATCCTCTCTCTTTTCTGCTCGGTTTCATGACAAAGAGAGTTGTCTGATTCACTTATTTTATGTTGCAGACAGTGACAGTAGCGAGAGCCACAAAACTTACTCATATGGCCCGTCTGTGCTCTTTAGCAGAAATGTTGCTCAGGATAACAATAAAATTATCAATAAATAAATATTATAAAATTGAAATATCAAAGACAATATCTATGTACCTCAAGCAATGCAAATATTATTACAAGTATGTACACATTTCTAAGAGTGGAGAAAGTTCTTCCATCTTGCAGAGTGTTCACAGGCCCACACACATACAGTAAGTGCACACAGACTGAGCATCTCCTGCTATGCAGCTATGGGATGTACAGGTAGGTGGGCATGTGTGTACAGGTGGACTGGAAAGTGAACAGTGTGTACTGTACAAGTGGTCTGGAAAGTGAACAGTGTGTACAGGTGATATGGAAAGTGAACAGTGTGTATAGGGGGTCTGGAAAGTGAACAGCATATACAGAACGTCCTCCTTTTGGCCATAAAAATCCACTGTCACGGTGATTCAGTTATCCCAGCTAGTGTTGTGTCCACTTTAGAGAAGGAGTCTTTGAAGGAATCCTGGAAAATAATTATTTCCCAGTACATCACTGTCAGGTTTCAGAGAAGCCTGTACTTCCCCCATCCCTGTGCTCCCTACCTATATCCACCATCCATGAAAGCACAGGACACAAGTCTTGTCACAAATCTCACGTTTCTCACAAACAAAACAGAAAATGAAAATGAGTGACTCGATGTCAACAATAACAATAAAAAATAAGATGGGATCCATCATTGCTCTCTCTGTTCATCTGTTCATCCATCTTCACCTCTATAAATTCCAGTGCCGTTGGCCTTTCATTCCGACGTACTGAGCCACGAAACTCAGTTGAAAAAGAGCGCCTCCAACTGGTGATGGACTGTGGAGCTTTCCACATGAGCGGATGAGTGGTGGTGATGTGATGTGAGGTATGGGACCTATACGTTGGTCTCCAGGCCATTCATGTCAATGGCACAGTGGTCCTTATCCTTCTTCAGCTGCCTGGGAGGCACAGGGGGCTTTTTCCTCTCCGGAGGGGGCGGGGGCCGCACCCCTTCCTCCAACTGCATGAGGCGGGCCACGTCGGGGGGGAAGGCGTCTGGTTTGACCCCTGAGCACTGGGGAGGTGGCTGGAAGCTACCGTTGTTGTTCTCACAGTTCATATGCTGCTGGATGTTTATCATGGGCTTGGTCTCACAGATCAGAGGCACCTAGGAGAGAGGGGGAGGTGGAAAAAGAGAAGGAGAGAGAAAGAAGGAGCAATGGAAATAGAGGGAGAGAGAGAGAGAGAGAGAGACAGGTAGGATGGGGAGAGATTGAAAGAAATGGAAAGAAAGCGAGAGAGGGAGAAAGGGAAAGGGTAAGAGGAAGATGGATTAAGGTACAGATAGGGAAAAATGTAGGCATATAAATAGACATTATCAGTCAAACGTTTCCAGACATACCTCATACAAAACATAGTGAGTGAGTCTCTAGCTTATCCATTTGTGTTGAAAAATAATGTACATCATGATAAGCCCACCACAGTCTATTTTTGTAGATGAAAAAGGTTTGCAAGGTTTTCAACTATAAAACAACAAGAACCTTGTCCTTGTCAAAATGTCTCCCTGAATTCAAAATAAAAAATAATTTTTTTTTTTTTACATAGAAAAATCATGATTCCTGATAAAGCACTAAAGTCATATATTCACACTATTGTTGTTGACAGACTACAGTCATGTCGCTCTGAGCTCTGAGTCATAGCATTAACATCCAGCAGAGTGGGACAATTGGATATAGCAGCCAGGTTACTCAGTGTGTCTTGCCCTCAGCTCTCTTCCTGAGGAAGCTGAATATGACAGGAGTTTGACTCTGTGGGAACTAGCTAAGTTCCATCATGGCAACAGGTATAGTAACACTAATGAGCCAAGCCGAGCCATACTGTGCTGGTTATTGTTGCTGGAACCATGCTGGAAAATAACATTTCCGAAGCACAGAATGCCTCGGCATGACAGTGTGATTTAAAAAAAATCTGAGCCTCAGCAAAGTAGGTCTCGGTTCAGCACAGTACGGCTCTGCTCAGCACAGTACGGCTCGGCTCAGCACAGTACGGCTCGGCTCAGCACAGTACGGCTTGGCTCAGCACAGTACGGCTTGGCTCAGCACAGTACGGCTTGGCTCAGCACAGTACGGCTTGGCTCAGCACAGTACGGCTTGGCTCAGCACAGTACGGCTTGGCTCAGCACAATAGTGTGAAAAGGGTATAAGACAGGCAGATACTCACACCATCTCCTTCCTTGATAAAGTCTTTTCTGCAGATATGGGCCATGATACCTGTGGCCAACGCATCCCCCATAACATTCACCATGGTCCGGAATCTGTCTCTGGAAGCAGGAGAGGAGCAGGAAAGTCAGGTTTAAAATAAGAAGTGTGTGTGTGTGTGTGTGTTTGTGTGTGTGTGTGTCTGTGTGCGTGCGTGCGTGCGTGTGTTAGTGTATATGAAGAAGTTCACAAACAAAGATGGGAACTGTATCATAATTTGATACAGAAATGAAATGTATTGGGGTAAAAAACACATCTACTAATTTATAGTTTCACTGTTTTTTAAAAAGATATCATGAAGAACTGCAAAAGTGTTGCTAATGCTCTGCACTTTCTGGAGGACCAAGTTTTGAAATCAGCGGAATGCCCGGTGGGAGCAGAGTAGGAAAGCTAAGGGCAACCATGGCATCCATGGCAGAGAGGGAGAAGTGTTCATCCATGTATACGGGTAAGAGAGTCTAGCTAACTACATTTTCAGATTTTCAAATTTTATCAGAAAGTCGTTTTTAATACTTATATCTAGCTAGCTAACGTTAGCTGGCTGGCTCGCTAGCTAACATTACGTGTATGATCTGTGTACTGTAGTAATCTTATTTGTATCCCAGAGCCATTTGCATTGCTAGTTATAGCCTACTGTTAGCTAGCTCATGAACATTGAACCTAGTTGGTTAGCTTTAGCTGCCTTCAGATTCATGCAGGGTATTAACGTTATGAGTTGGGATTATGGTTTATTGTTTAGCTAGCTAGCTACATGTCTAAACAAAAGACTCCACTATGCAAGTAACCATTTCACTGTACAGTTTACATCTTCTGTATCCTGTGCATGTGACAAATAAACTTTGATTTTATTTGATATAACGTTTGTTTACAAGAGACTGTAATGTGAAGAACAACATGACTTGCACTAAAGTCAAATTAGAATATAAGGTGTCCAAGTTCTAAAATTCTCTGGTAGAATGACCTGCTATTATTTAGTTATTTAACAGTAAGCTATTTTCCATAATTAGCTTGCCATTTACTTGAAAATAATGATCTTCTTGTGATTTTATTATAATTCATAGAAATTAGCTAAAGTTAAGATGTTGTCAGCTATGATATGGTCATTATTTCAACTGGTTAGCCAGCTAACTTAACATTAGCATTGTTAACATTAACATTGTTAACATTAACATTGTTTCGAAAGTTGCTTTTAGTTACCTGGTTTGCTAGACTGACATATACTACATTTATGTTTACACGGATGGGTCTATTGGTGTTAAAATATACAAGTTATGGACCACCAGGCTGATGCAGCCTTTTGTTTTTGTGTTTATATTTTTTCATAATGATAACGACAAGTTTGATGTTGGACGACAATAAAATGTTTAGGATGTCACTGCGACAACTGTCTACAGACATATCGATAGATGTATTATAAACCAGCCTTTAGTCTAGAAATATTTGGTTGTTTAGTACTCACTCTGTTTAGCACATGGCTTCAAATGTGAATCCTTAAAGAGATGGGTGGGGCTAAGACTTAAGAGGGTTTGCACAATGCTGAATGGGTGTAGACAAAGAAGAGCTCTCCAGTAGGTGTACCAAAACATTTAAGGGCCATTTTCTCAAAAAGTGGGGTTACAAGTTCATCAACTTTCAAAGCAGAATTACTTTCCAATTGTTCCTCACCTGTAGTGTATAATATACCATTTTCTAGCTCTGATTTTCTACTTTTATCCAATGTAAAAAACACCATAGATGTGTTTGAATACTCATACTAACCACACTATTTGTGATGTAAATTGAGTGTGTGGTGTGCTTATTGTTCATAGTATGGAAATAGTTAGTATGCCAAAAGTTTCCGGATGTTGTACTACATTCACCAAAATTTGAAGTATACCAGCAGTGGACACTATTTCCGTGCTTTTAGAGCCCATAATGTAATTCTTCAGAAAATTAACGTGGCTTCACAACATTTTCAGATTGGAAGAAAACGGCTGAAATTATGCAGTCGAAGTCCGACGAGAGCGGTTATAAATGTAAGTACAAAAAGTAAATATTCATTGCTTTAATTAATTATGACAAATGTTAAGAGAATGTTGAGCAAAGTAATACAAATAAGTTTCAAATAAGTTATGTTGGCTGACAATTTGTTAGCTATGCTAGCCTTACGAACCGCATAGCATATCATTACAGCAGTTGCTTGTATGCACCGGCATGTTAGCAAGCTACCTAACCTTAGTTGGCTAGTAATACATTCAACTTTACAGTATGTTAACTATATGCTATCCAACTAACTACCCAACGTTTATTGACATGATTATTCACGTCGTTCTTAGCTTAGCTAAGTGGTATAGTCGTTGTGCGTTCTTAATGGACATTGTTAATAAAGTCGTGAGATGTCTTGCTAGTAATTTGTTATGCTAACAAGCTAGCTAGAAATTGCATAGCAACAGCATCAACTTTCGGTAGACAGACGAAGCGCTATTACACTTAACTGAAAGGATAGTGTTCGTTTACAGCATACTAAAAGGAACTAAAAGTATATAGTATATACTCATTAAGTATGTAGTATACAGTATGTTAGTATGGGTATTCGAACACAGCTCATTTCAAGATTTGCTACATAAGACCGAATCGTGCCAGTCAGTCAGATATGTTTCCACATGACCATAATTAGGTAGCATCTGAATAATGCTACATAAACAAACTCTCTCTCAGACCACTTCAGAAATAATCATTGATGCATCCCACGCACACAAAATGTCACATAACATGGAATGGGAAAACATTTATAAGACTGACAGTAGAGGAAGTGGATCACATATGGTACTCACAATGCCCAATCCACTGCAATGATGAGAGTGATGTCATCAGTTGGCAACCCAACAGACGTTAGCACGATCACCATAGTGACCAGACCAGCCTGTGGAATTCCTGCAGCACCGATGCTGGCTGCTGTGGCAGTGATGCTGGAAGACAGAGGGAGGTGGGATAAACACCATTATACCATACTCTATACAATAACTGATGTAGCATAAAGAGTTCACTACAAGTTTCTCCATACCAAACAACACCACTTAGCCATGTTCCCTCTGGTTGTATGTATACTAGCATACCAGCATAAATGCATGCCCAATACAGTGCTTCTGAGCAGGATCCTCACCTGGATATTGGGAAAGAGCCCATATCTATAAGTTCATATTGTACTTTGATACTTATTGTCAATGTGGCATAATGTTGCCATATTTTGCATTGGCTGACATGAACCATAATATTTGAATGAACCGTTGTACAGTTGAAGCACATAGAAAGTAGCCCTTTGAAATAAAAGCACGAAGGAACTAAACTGCATCTTCCTGTCTAAAGCTACATAACATGCGTGACTCACAGTCTCCATTTTGAAAGCAGGTTGTCTTTATGTGTGATAATATTAATGGAAATCATCAACTGCTTTCCTGGTTGGTACTGTGGTACTGTTGAAGCAAAATTATACGATTTCAAAGGGATTAGCGCTGTTTTCTGATTCACATTGATATTATGAAACACTTAAAGACAACCAAGACAAACCTGCTTTGAAAATGGAGTCTGTGTGAGTTGTGCATGTTATGTAATGTAGCTTTAGACAGGAAGATGGAGTTTAGTTCCTTCATGCTTTTAGCCTTGTTTGTTGTTTGTTGAAAATAGAGACGCAATTCCATCTACTATAATAGCATTAAGCTGGGGTCCCTATGGCAGGGAGGGGATTCAAGGCCAAAACACGACCGGGCTGAAAAACACAGGGACATTCTATTTTGATCCCCAATTACTTTGCACTATCCTGCTTTCCTCTGCCATCACTGAGCACTTTACTCTCTCTGTCCATCTCCCACTTTCTCTCTCTCTCTGTCCATCTCCCACTTTCTCTCTCTCTCTGTCCATCTCTGTCCATCTTTCTTTCTCTCTCTCTCTCTCTCTCTCTCTCTCTCTCTCTCTCTCTCTCTCTCTCTCTCTCTCTCTCTCTCTCTCTCTCTCTGTCCATCTCTCTCTCTCTCTGTCCATCGCTCTCTCTGTCCATCGTTCTCTTTCTCTCTCGTTCTGTCCATCTCTCTCTCTGTCCATCTCTCTTTCACTCTCTGTCCGTTTCTCTCACTTTCTCTCTTTCTGTCTCTCTCTCTGTCCGCCTCTGTCTCACTCTCCGTCTGTCTCTGTCTCTCTCTCTGTCCATCTCTCTCTCTCTCTGTCCGTCTTTCTCTTTCTCTAACCCCCCGCCCTCGGTGTATTTGGAACAGTAGTTCCTCACCCTTATCCCCCCGTTCTTTCTACCCCTACCATGCTCACTTTCACATCCAGTGTACTTTATGCATAGTCCATCTGTTCATCTAATTCAGGGATGGGCAACTTTGAATGGGGTGGGGGCCACAAAAAATCTGAACTCCCACCCTCCCCACTGCATTGCGAGCAAAACATTTTTGAAACGTGGCTTATATTAATGCCATTATACATTAAAGAACCGTGTACAGTGTGCCACTGTAAGAGAGATCATTTTAGATAACTGTTGCCTGGCAGAACATCTAAAAGTATATTCTACTCAGCTGATGATCACCCTTTAAAACCAATGTAGCTTACCACCATCACCTCCCTGCCAGTAGGAGACACCCAGTATGCTATAGGCAAGGATGGGTAACTCCAGTCCTCGGAGGCCAGTTTAGAATGCAGTTGGTTTAATCAGCTGTGTTTGCTCGGGATGGGGGAAAAGTGTGACACAACTCCGGCACCCCAACTCCGGCCCCTTGAAGTTGCCCATCCCAAATATAGTTCATTTATGATGGTGACTGGAATCAGTGAGTAACATTTTTATATTTCCCGTAACAGATAAATACTCTCCATGTGGGCTAACCGCAGACACCTGTGTGTTTCATTGTTTGTTGCTGGTGTCAGGATTCACCTAGGGGTCATGATTTGGGTCTGTACAAATGTTTGATGTATTAGAATAATTGATTATGCTCCACTTCTATTAATATAAGACCCCTCCCTCCTTACATTTATAGGGTCCTAGACTACAGATTAACAATATATATATATTCATTATATAGTTTTAGAATTGTTCCACAGTTTGTTCTTACTTTCTCTCTCTCTTATAATGTGTGACTGAGACAGAACTCTGCAGGGGAGTGTGGGAGATAAGAGCGTACTCAGACATTCCACAATAAATCAACTTTGGGGAGGGGACATTTATTGCCTAGCTTTCAGATAACACTGAAACTCTATGTTTGTATAGCTATGGATGCAGGGTTTTGGTCTCAGGAGTAAAAAAGTAATGAAGTAGTCAGTGACATCACTAAGGCAGGACTTCGGTTTAATAAAACAACTTGAGACCTTTTGTTGAATGCAGAACTTACTCAGCAACATTCGTGCTATGTTCCTGTTTGTCAACTTCTGTCTGCAATTGCATTAAGAAAGGTTTTTGAATGATTTAATTAAAGATATTGTCATAATGCTAATTTCACCAATGAGCCAATGATGATTGACAAGGAGGAAAGGAACGAACCTAACACTGGACCGGAAACAGAAAGAGGACCCCTGCATTAAATGCATATATTCTTGTTTATACAGTATGTTCAAATACAGTAGAATTATGAAGCATTTTACTTCAAACCTGCATCCTATAGTACCAGTAAAAAGTTTGGACACACCTACTCATTCAAGGGTTTTTCTTTATTTTTACTATTTTCTACATTGTAGAATAATAGTGAAGACATCAAAACTATGAAATAACACATATGGAATGATGTAGTAACCAAAAAAGTGTTAAACAAATCAAAATATATTTTATATTTGAGATTCTTCAATGCAGCCAACCTTTGCCTTGATGACAGCTTTGCACACTCTTGGCATTCTCTCAACCAGCTTCATCAGGTAGTAACCTGGAATGCATTTCAATTAACAGGTGTGCCTTGTTAAAAGTCAATTTGTGGAATTTCTTTCCTTCTTAATGCGTTTGAGCCAATCAGTTATTTGGTAAAAGACCAAGTCCATATTATGGCAAGAACAGCTCAAATAAGCAAAGAGAAATGGCAGTCCATCATTACTTTAAGACATGAAGGTCAGTCAATATGGAACATTTTAAGAACTTTGAAAGTTTCTTCAAGTGCAGTCGCAAAAACTATCAAGCGCTACGATGAAAGTGGCTCTCATGAGGACTGCCACAGGAATGGAAGACCCAGAGTTACCACTGCTACAGAGGATAAGTTCATTAGAGTTACCAGCCTCAGAAATTGCAGCCCAAATAAATGCTTCACAGAGTTCAAGTAACAGACACATCTCAACATCAATTGTTCAGAGGAGAATCAGGCCTTCATGATCGAATTGCTGCAAAGAAACCACTACTAAAGGACACCAATAAGAAGAAGAGACTTGCTTGGGCCAAGAAACACAGCAATGGACATTAGACCGGTGGAAATCTGTCCTTTGGTCTGATGAGTCCAAATTTTTGATTTTTATTTCCAACCGCCGTGTCTTTGTGAGGCGTAGAGTAAGTGAAGGGTTGATCTCCACATTTGTGGTTTCCACCGTGAAGCATGGAGGAGGAGATGTGATGGTGTGGGGGTGCTTTGCTGGTGACACTGTCTGTGACTTATTTAGATTTCAAGGCACACTTAACCAGCATGGCTACCACAGCATTCTGCAGTGATACGCCCTCCCATCTGGTTTGCACTTAGTGGGACTATCATTTGTTTTTCAACAGGACAATGACCCAACACACCTCCAGGCTGTGAAAGGGCTATTTGACCAAGAAGGAGAGTGATGGAGTGCTGCATCAGATGACCTGGCCTCCACAATCACCTGACCTCAACCCAATTGAGATGGTTTGGGATGAGTTGGATGGCAGAGTGAAGGAAAAGCAGCCCACAAGTGCTCAGGATATGTGGGAACTCCTTCAAGACTTTTGGAAAAGCATTCCAGGTGAAGCTGGTTGAGAGAATGCCAAGAGTGTGCAAGGCAAAGCGTGGCTACTTCAAAGAATTTCAAATATAAAATATAATTTGAGTTGTTTAACACTTTTTTTGGTTACTACATGATTCCATATGTGTTATTTGATAGTTTTGATATAGTTTCTTATTCTACAATGTAGAAAATAGTAAAAAATAAAGAAAAACCCATGAATGAGTAGGTGTGTCCAAACTTTTGACTGATACTGTATATTAAACCAGAGTAATCTACAGAGCGACTGCGCTTCAAACCATTTCATTTAAAAGGGTTCTGTAAAAGTCGTCCATTTCTCCCTGTTACCTGATGGTAATGATCTGTCCAAAGTCCAGCTCGTAGTTATTGACCTGGGCGATGAAGATGGCAGCCACGGCCTCGTAGAGCGCCGTCCCGTCCATGTTGATGGTGGCGCCCACGGGGAGGACGAAGCGGATAATGCGTCGGTCGATGTGGTTGTTCTCCAGGAGGCACTTGAAGGTGATAGGCAGCGTTGCAGAGCTGGGGAGAAATAGAGTGACCGAGGAGGACAACATTAGAGCTGGGGAGAGATGGAGGAAGACATCACAGAGCTAAAGGTGATGGCAGTGTGGCAGAGCTGTAGAGAGATAAAGGAAGACATCATAGAGCTAAAGGTGATGGTATTGTGGCAGAGCTGTAGAGAGATAAAGGAAGACATCATAGAACTAAAGGTGATGGTAGTGTGGCAGAGCTGTGGAGAGATAAAGGAAGACATCACAGAGCTAAAGGTGATGGCAGTGTGGCAGAGCTGTGGAGAGCTGGAGGAGGATGACATATTAAAGGACAACAGGAAATTAAGTCATGAGACATGTTATTTGTGCATTTTATTGCCATACGACATAACCACCTGTTCTTTTTATTTCAATATATAAAGAGTAGTGTACTTCATTATGTTAAAAGAACTTAGAAGAGCAAACAATTACAAAGAACCTTTATTCTGCTTTGGGGAGAACAGATGGTGCATTTACAGCAGCTGTTAAGTTTCATGATTAACTCCAAAATAACCGCCTTATGAAACTTAGGAAACATGCAGAATTACTTCTCCATAAATGTCCAATCTCAGAGCAAGTTGAGATGTAATGTTTGTTTCTTCTTTGGATGTCTGTCTGCTCAACCTGTCAGTGGACAGACATGAAGGTTACGCATGCACGCACAAAACACACACCACACACCACACACCACACACCACACACACACACACACACACACACACACACACACACACACACACACACACACACACAGTCTTCCGCAGCTAACTGTTTGGGGACGTACAGTTCAGTCCCATTCAAAATCCTATTTTCCCTAAACCTAACGCTAACCCTAACCTGTACCCTAACCCTAACCTTAACCCTAACCTTGGTGAACAGCCCACATCTACAGTTGAAGTCGGAAGTTTACATACACTTAGGTTGGAGTCAATAAAACTCTTTTCAACCACTCCACAAATTTCTTGTTAACAAACTATAGTTTTGGCAAGTCGGTTAGGACATCTACTTTGTGCATGACACAAGTAATTTTTCCAACAATTGTTTACAGACAGATTATTTTACTTTTAATTCACTGTATCACAATTCCAGTGGGTCAGAAGTTCACATACACTAAGTTTATGCCTTTAAACAGCTTGGAAAATTCCAGAAAATGATGTAATGGCTTTAGAAGCTTCTGATAGGCTAATTGGCATCATTTGAGTCAATTTGAGGTGTACCTGTGGGTGTATTTTAAGGCCTACCTTGAAACTCAGTGCCTGTTTGCTTGACATCATGGGGAAATCTAAAGAAATCAGCCAAAACCTCAGAAAAAAAATTGTAGACCTCTTTACTTCATTTTCTCACGCTGTATACAGATTTTCCTATAGTGTTATTGACTGTAGGTTTGTTTATCCCATGTTGTTGTTTTTGTCGCACTGCTTTGCTTTGTCTTGGCCAGGTCGCAGTTGTAAATGAGAACTTGTTCTCAACTGGCCTACCTTGTTAAATAAAGGTAAAATAAAAATAAATTAAAAAGTCTGGTTCATCCTTGGGATCAATTTCCAAACGCCTGAAGGTACCACGTTCATCTGTACAAACAATATACGCAAGTATAAACACCATGGGACCACGCAGCCATCATACCCCTCAGGAAGGAGACGCGTTCTGTCTCCTAGAGATGAACGTACTTTGGTGCAAAAAGTGCAAATCAATCCCAGAACAACAGCAAAGGACCTTGTGAAGATGCTGGAGGAAACAAGTACAAAAGTATCTACATTCACAATAAAACAAGTCCAATATCGACATAACCTGAAAGGCCGCTTAGCAAGGATGAAGCCACTGCTCCAAAACTGCCATAAAATAGACAGACTACAGTTTGCAACTGCACATGGTGACAAAGATCGTACTTTTTGGAGAAATGTCCTCTGGTCTGATGAAACAAAATCGAACTGTTTGCCCACAATGACCATTGTTATGTTTGGAGGAAAAGGGGGAGGCTTGCAAGCCGAAGAACACCATCCCAACCGTGAAGCACAGGGGGTTGCAGCATTAAGTTGTGGGGGTGCTTTGCTGCAGGAGGGACTGGTGCACTTCACAAAATAGATGGCATCACGAGGAGGAAAATGATGTGGACATATTGAAGCAACATCTCAAGACATCAGTCAGGAAGTTAAAGCTTGGTCGCAAATGGGTCTTTCAAATGGACAATGACCCCAAGCAAACTTCCAAAGTTGTGGAAAAATGGCTTATGGACAACAAAGTCAAAGTATTGGAGAGGCCATCACAAAGCTCTGACCTTAATCCTATAGAAAATTTGTGGGCAGAACTGAAAAAGCGTGTGCGAGCAAGGAAGCCTACAAACCTGACTCAGTTACACCAGCTCTGTCAGGAGGAATGGGCCGAAATTCACCCAACTTATTGGGGAAGCTTGTGGAAGGCTACCCGAAACGTTTGACCCCGGTTAAACAATTCAATGCTACCAAATACTAATTGAGTGTATGTAAACTTCTGACCCACTGGGAATGTGATGAAAGAAATAAAAGCTTAAATAAATTATTCTCTCTACTATTATTCTGACATTTCACATTCTTAAAATAAAGTGGTGATCCTAACTGGCCTAAAACAGGGATTTTTTACTAGGATTAAATGTCAGGAATTGTGAAAGACTGAGTTTAAATGTATTTGGCTAAGGTGTATGTAAACTTCTGACTTCAACTGTATTCCCGATTCTGGGACCGTATCCCTATCCCCCCATCCTATCCCTGTCCTCCACCCTCATACCTTTCCCAGACCCTCTGTTCCTATCCCTCCAACAGATACAGAACCCAAGATTATACCCCTCATCAGCACCTTCTCAGACATAAACAGAATCCTTCATTCCAGACTTAAAGCCCCATTCACCCAAACACAATATACATTTCCCCCACTCCAGGAATTCAGACCTATATCAGCATTCCGCAGATAACCCAACTTAAGGGATCTCTTAGTCTATGCAAAATGTTCCAAAAAACCCACTCCTAAGCTACCTATTGAACAACAGTACTATAGACAACTCCCTCATTCAAAATCCACATGCACAAACCTCCAAATTTCTTCCACCTCACAGAACTGAAGAGCCGAACGAAATTTATGTTCTGGAGAAGGTATAAAAGATCGGTGAAGAATCCAGCTAGGAACTGGTCTGTTTGTACAATTTTGTGAAACTCATGAGAAACAATACCGCCACATTACCATAACCATGTTTATAGAAGTGTCTCAGGTATGAGACTTACATCTAATGGTTGTATAAAATTAATAAATAAGGATGAAGCTATTTGTGAGATGATGGGATGCTATGTAATGATGTTAATGTGAGAGAATTGTATTTCTGTTTAAAGTTTCACTAAGTCATTGGCACGCCCCCATGACCAGACGGGACCTGGCGTCATGAGACAGCCTTTTTCTATGTTCCGAATAAAACCCCCACCTAGGTTTTCCCACTTCAGACCAGCTTACCTCGATAACGAGAACGCCAAGGTTTGAGAGGAGACCAGCTTACCTCGATAACGAGAGGGCCAAGGTTTGAGAGGAGACCAGCTTACCTCGTTAACGAGAGGGCCAAGGTTTGAGAGAAGACCAGCTTACCTCGATAACGAGAGGGCCAAGGTTTGAGAGGAGACCAGCTTACTTCGATAACGAGAGGGTCAAGGTTTGAGAGAAGACCAGCTTACCTCGATAACAAGAGGGCCAAGGTTTGAGAGAAGACCAGCTTACCTCGATAACGAGAGGGCCAAGGTTTGAGAGAAGACCAGCTTACCTCGATAACGAGAAGGCCAATGTTTGAGAGAAGACCAGCTTACCTCGATAACGAGAGGGCCAAGGTTTGAGAGAAGACCAGCTTACCTCGATAACGAGAGGGCCAAGGTTTGAGAGAAGACCAGCTTACCTCGATAACGAGAGGGCCAAGGTTTGAGAGAAGACCAGCTTACCTCGATAACGAGAGGGCCAAGGTTTGAGAGAAGACCAGCTTACCTCGATAACGAGAGGGCCAAGGTTTGAGAGGAGACCAGCTTACCTCAATTACGAGATGGCTAAAGGTTGCAGACCATGCATTTCTCTTGCTGAACTTTTAACCATACCACGTGGTTAACCTGTTTGGGCTAGGGGGCAGTATTGAGAATTTTGGAAAAAATATGTGCCCATTTTTAACTGCCTCCTACACCAACTCAGAAGCTAGAATATGCATATTATTGTTCAGGTTTGGATAGAAAACACCCTAAAGTTTCTAAAACTGTTTGAATGGTGTCTGTGAGTATAACAGAACTCCTATGGCAGGCACAAACCTGACAAGGTTTCATGCAGGAAGTGGCCTGTCTGACAAGGAGTCGTGCGTCTTGCATCTGTTTATTGAAAAGTAAGGATCTTAGCTGTAACGTGACAATTCCCAGGGTTCCAATAGGCTCTCAGAACCCGCGAAAAACCTGAAGGTTGACGAGGCAGCCTCAGGCTGAAACACATTATCGCCTTTGGTAAGTGGCGGATCAGAGGACCTTTGAATGAGGCGCGTGCACGATTCGCCCCCGGTGAGAAATTTAATTCGGCTGTTTAGGCTCATTGCAGATTCCCGGTCGGAATATTATTGCTTTTCTACGAGATAAATGGCATAAAAATTGGTTTTAAACAGCGGTTGACATGCTTCAAAGTACGGTAATGGAATATTTAGACATTTTTTGTCACGCCAATGCGCCATGCGCAAGACCGTGATGTAGCATTCTGATAGTGTCTAGAACTCACGAACAAAACGTCGCTGTTTGGATATAACGATGGATTATTTGGGACCAAACCTACATTTGTTATTGAAGTAGAAGTCCTGTCAGTGTATTCTGACGAAGAACAAGCAAGGTAAGAACATGTTTCTTATAGGAAATGTGATTTTGGTGGAGGCTGACCTGGGTGGGTGTCTAAATAGCTAGCCCTGTGATGCCGGGCTATGTACTTAGATTATTGCAAAATGTGCTTCATCCGAAAAGCTATTTTAAAATTGGACATATCGAGTGCATAGAGGAGTAATGTATCTATAATTCTTAAAATAATTGTTATGCTTTTTGTGAACGTTTATCGTGAGTAATTTAGCAAACTGTTAGTAAATTCCCCGGAAGTTTGCGGGGGTTATGCTTTTTCTGAACGTCACATGCTAATGTAAAAAGCTGTTTTTTTATATAAATATGAACTTGATTGAACAGACATGCATGTATTGTATAACACAATGTCCTAGGTGTGTCATCTGATGAAGATCATGAAAGGTTAGTGCTGCATTTAGCTGTGGTTTGGGTTTATGTGACATGATATGCTAGCTTGAAAAATGGGTGTCTGATTATTTCTGGCTGGGTACTCTGCTGACATAATCTAATGTTTTGCTTTCGTTGTAAAGCCTTTTTGAAATCGGACAGTGTGGTTAGATTAACGAGATTCTTGTCTTTAAATAGCTGTAAAATAGTCATATGTTTGAGAAATTGAAGTAATAGTATTTCAAACGATTCAAAAATCGCGCCACTGGATTTCAGTGGCTGTTACGTAGGTGGGACGAGTTCGTCCCACATGCGCCAGAGAGGTTAAACTCTTTGACTATCGATACCGACAGAATAAGAACAAGTCTTTGATATTAATTACTAGTCTGCAACTAGGAATTCGGTATCATTGAACGCGAAGACCGACAACCGCCGAAACAGCTATTCTATAATGACATGAATGAATGTAACTCTGAACTATCCATTCTGAGAGAGAGAGAGAGAGAGAGAGAGAGAGAGAACAGACTCTCCAACAGAGATTCCGACGACACAATGAGCGTAAATATATATATTGATTGCAATTGTTCCCGAATGAGTGAGCATTCATGTGCAAAGGATTAGCATTTCAATTGTTATAATATTCAACTCTGTAGTGTCTCCTCAGATGACCCCCCACTCCCCTTTTGTCTAACAAGCCGCCATGCCGGTTTAACCCACTAGGGCACATTCCCCTGTCATTTCTTTGTAACCATTGTTTGTTTGTTATGCATTTCTGTGAATTACTTAGTTAGTAAATAAATTATTTTAAGACAATTGATGTATGGATGACTCATAGTGAAGACTGGGTTCATGCAGATAACCAACAATTTACGACGTTTGGAATGAGACTAACGTGAGGTAAATGATAATTCATTAATTTGAAGACTAATTGATCAGATATTAAAATATCTGAAAGTTATATTAGGAAAATTATAACTTTGTAATCTGAATATTTTCCTTGGTGCCCCGACTTCCTAGTTAATTACAGTTACATGATTAATCAGTTTAATCTCGTAATAATAATAACAGAGAGTTATTTGATAAATAGGTCTTCAGTTTTAATGATGCCAAAGACACGACACACTCTTGACACGCCTCAAACAGCACCTCTACACAATTGAAAAAAAATAACATATTACAAACACACCCAGTAAAACACTTTCAAAACCCCCCTACAACCTCCCTCCGCATCACCAGTCTGGAGATGAAAGCCTCCTGGACCATAGGCCAGAGAAGAGCAGCTGTATCCAGGTGGATAGCAAAACTTAAGACCTTGGCTCCACTTGTTATGAATGGTAAAGAGCATTGACTGTGGGAGTTAGTGAGGGCCTAATTAAGAGAGCCGCAGGGGCCACCGACACGAGGAGGAAGTTCAATTAAAAATAATGTATTTATTTGCTCTCTGCCTTTCATGTTCTCTCACCCTCTCCAGACAGGTCAGATGTACAATATAGAAACAGGGCAGAACGTTGAAATAGGCCCGTGCAACCCATGGTTTGATACCAGCATAAACAGAAACCTTCTTAAACCTAACACTAACCTTAACCCTCGGCAGGTAGCCTAGTGGTTAGAGCATTGGACTAGTAACTGAAAGGTTACAAGATTGAATCCCTAAGCTGACATGGTAAAAATCTGTTCTTCTGCCCCTGAACAAGGCAGTTAACCCACTGTTCTTAGGCTGTCATTGAAAATAAGAATTTGTTCTTAACTGACTTGCCTCGTTCAATAAAGGTAAAAAAACTAACCCACTATCCCTAAACCTCCTAGAAATAGCATTTCACCTTGTGTGGACCAACAAAATGTCCCCAATTGGTCAAGTCTTTGTTGGTGTACTATTCTTGTGGGGAATTCTGGTCCCCGCAAGTATATTTAAACACACACGCACGCACACACACACACACACACACACACACACACAGCTCCCATTTCCTCCACCTCTCACCTCACCTCCCTTCTACCTGTCCTTAATAAAGAGATACTCTGTTTTTTTTACACCACACTCCAAACTGCTGGCTCTAGTTTCTTCTTCTTATAATAAACAATAATGTGTTGAAAATTCCAAATTGTTTGCATAGTCAACTAACACACAGATCTGACACACACACCTATCATACCAGACATGCCACCATGGGGTTTTTTCACAGCCCCCAGGTCCAGAAAAATTCAAGAAAGCATGCAGTTCTATATAGAGCCATTATTACATGAAAGTCCCTTCCATCTCATATTGCTCAAATGAACAGCAAACCTGGTTTAAAAAACAGATAAAGCAACACCTCACGGCACTATGCCTCTCCCCTATTTAACCTAGATATTTTGTGTGTATGCATTGATATGTAGGCTACGTGTGGTTTTTACAAAAATGTATGTAGTTCTGTCCTTGAGCTGTTCTTGTCTATTGATGTTCTGTATTATGTCATGTTTCATGTTTCATCCTAATAAAATACCAAATACCTCCTTTCACCCCCTCTTCTCCCCTCCCTCCTCTCCCCTCCCCTCCCTCCTCTCACCCCCTTCCTCTCACTTCCGTTCTCTCGCCTCCCTCTCCCCTCCCTCCTCCCCCTCCTCTCACGTCTCACCTCCCCACTCACTCCTCACTCTTGTCTTCTCCCTGCTCTCTCCCTCTCCCCTCCCTCCTCCCCCTCCTCTCACGTCTCACCTCCCCCTCACTCCTCACTCCTGTCTTCTCCCTGCTCTCTCCCTCTCCCCTCCCTCCTCCCCCTCCTCTCACGTCTCACCTCCCCCCTCACTCCTCACTCCTGTCTTCTCCCTGCTCTCTCCTTCCTCCTCCCTCCTCCCTCCCAGTCTGACACACGTTTCAACTCTGGAAACATACCAGAGTACCAAACAATGTGTGGCATCTGAAATATCTGGGATGGTGTGTGTGTGTGTGGTATGTGTGTAATTAATTACATTAATAGGATCTTAACCTTGGAGTTAAACACATAGCCTATTCATGAATGCTCCAAGGCGTTTTACCTCATTGTCATGTTTTACCATGCTTTGATTAGCAGGCTCTTTATTTTTAAATAAGGGCATATTTGAAGGCTGTTGCTAGGCTATCATAATGTGCCTATGAAATGTTAACACGGCAATGGGTACTGTACTTGACTATTGTTCCGGTTAGGCGCCTTTCTTACATATTTTCTTAAGCCTTTCTTAGGTCAAACACACTACAGGAACCCACCCCTTTTGTGACATAAAAGGAAGCTCTAGTACGTACACTGGGAGAAAAAAAAGATGGTGATTCAACTTACAATTTTAAGGCAACCAGCTGGAATAGGATTGTGAGTTTGCTCAACATTTGGGACTATATAGCTGAATAAACAATCATTCTCAAGTTGAATGTTAGGTTGAGTGAACATACACTGAGTGTAGAAAACATTAAGGACACCTTTCTAATATTGAGTTGCACCCTCTTTTGCCCTAAGAATAGCCTCAATTAGTCGGGGCATGGACTCTACAAGGTGTTGAAAGCGTTCCACAGGGATGCTGGCCCATTTTGACTCCAATGCTTCCCACAGTTTTGTCAAGTTGGTTGGATGTTCTTTGGGTGGTAGACCATTCGTGATACATAATGTAAACTGTTGAGCGTGAAAAACCCAGCAGCTTTGCAGTTCTCGACACAAACTGGTGCACCTGACACCTACTACCATACCCTGTTCAAAGGGGGCTCCCGAGTGGCGCAGGTGTCTAAGGTACTGCATCTCAGTGCAAGAGGTGTCACTAATCCAGGCTCTATCCCATCCAGCCATGATTGGGAGTCCCATAGGGACTAGGGGTAGACCGTCATTGTAAATAAGAATTTGTTCTTAACTGACTTACCTAGTTAAATAAAAACATAAAAAGGCACTTAAATGTTTTATCTTGCCCATTCACCCTTCACACATACACAATCCACGTCTCAATTGTCTCAAGGCTGAACAATCCTTCTTGAACCCGTGTCCTCCCCTTCTTCTACACTAATTGAAGTGGATTTAACAAGTGACATCAATAAGGGATCATAGCTTTCACCTGGTCAGTCTATGTCATGGAAAGAGCAGGTGTCCTTAATGTTTTGTACACTCAGTGACCAATCCAAATTGAGAATTTATTCTACCTTTATTTGCATTTTTACCAGTGTGCCTTTCAAGTAAATTGTAGTTACTTACCACCCATGACTGCATTTGTTAGTGAAACATTCATGGTTGTTGTATTCAATGGCCTTCAGTCCTCTAGCCTTCACCAAGTAAGTCTCAAAGTGAATATGTTATCTTAAAAAAAACTATTTATGACAATATATTACATACAGTAATAAGGCCTTTCTTTGAGGGCCTACTCACACCCTAACAAAGGGGCCTGAAACTGTTTACAGGCCACATCAAGCCTGCAAGTCACAAAGTGATGTGTAATTCCTATTGAGCGAGGATATCCAACAATCTGAACTTTTTAATCACCCGCAAACTGCATTGAGAATGATTGCCGGGGTAGGGAAGATCACTTATTGAGACTACCTACATCAAATAAACTGGAACAGCCATATCAGTAATGGGTGCAATAAGTCCAATAACTAACAGATTGTATTCATTTAGAAAAATGCTTATTATTTATGTTTGTGTAGCATAAGATTAATCAACCAATCAATGTACATGCAAAAACACAGGTATTAAAACAAACAATTCTGAAAATCAACCTGGTATAGAGCATGCTTGAAAATATGGTATGATGGGCTTGGTTTTCAGTGGTTTTGAGCAAACGTGGATTTGTTATTTTACTTAACATGCTTCTTCAAATTCAACTCACTTCGAGCAGAGTTTGTTGAGTAAACAAACTAACATATATTAAGCTCAAATTCTTGTATTTTTGAAGTCCACTCAACTCACAGAATAACACTGATTAAGTAATTAGTTAAGTTGGCTTTTTTACACCGCGCATGCCCTGAGTCTGATGTCAATGTGTTGCTTAGCAGTACCACTTTCTCCAACTCACACCAAGACTAGAACCTCTGCCTCCCAAACACACACAATGACCCTCCTGAAACAGTCTTAGCCAGTCACACCACCGAAAAGCTGGAGACATTTCAGGCTGAGGAGTGAGGTTATAGATGCCCATCTGTTACATGTTCATGAGGAGGTTGTTGCCCCAGCAATGTGCCTTACCTGGAGGATGTTGCCAGGGCGATGAGAAGCGCCTGCAGGATGCCCCAGATGTAGACAACGGGATAGGGTAAGGGCTAAGGTTAGATCTAGGATCAGAGTTAGGTTTGTTGTTGTTATTTACCTGGATGAGTTTTCCAAGGCGATGAACAGGGCCTGCAGGATTCCACTGATGCGCATGATGGATTAAGGGTCAGGGCTAGTGTTAATGTTCGGGTCAGAGTTGTTGTTTACCTAGAGGATGTTGCCAGGGCGATGAGCAGGGCCTGCAGGATGCCCCTGATGTAGACGATGGGGCTCTTCTTGGTGATGAAGAAGTACATGGCTGGGAGGATGAAGAGCCCGTGGAGGATCAGACCGAAGACCACCGTGACAGCGTAGAAACCCAGCTTCTTACCCATGGCCGACGGATCGCTCATCTCCAGGATCTTACCGGCCACCAGGAACACGATACCGAATGGGAAGTACCTAGTCAGGAAAAGAGGAGCAGGGTCAGAGGTCATACACACAGCCATGTAGAATTTGTAACAAGGATCCTGGACACTATTCCGTGGACACTATTCCATATTTACTGCACTCATTTTGGCAGTAGCGCACTATGTAGAGAAATAGGGAGATGGGCTGTCTGTGATGAATGCAAGTAGAAATATCTGTGATGTCTCCACATCTATGTGTTATGGTTAGGACCTGGAGTTTTTCCTGATAAGGATCACTTCATATGGTCTGGAAAAACTCCATGTCCTAGTTGCTATATAGTGTAGTCAAATCTTTACCAGATGACGATAGCAACAATCTTCAGGACAGCCTCGTTCAGGCTCTGGCAGAAGTTGACCAAGGCGCTGCCATTAGGCCCCATCCTGCCCAGCATTATACCTGTCAAAATAAACAGCATGTCAGTGATGCAGGACAGGACGCTGCTCACATAGTACACATCACTAGACATCAACTGAGAAAAGTGCTAACTTCTGCCGACAGTGATTTAGGCCTTGCTTGACATCTGAAATTGGTCAAATACAAAAACAACAACGTAATGTAAGCAAAAGATTTCAGGAAATGTCACAAATAATAGCAATGAAGACAGAGTGGCTCAGTTGGTAGAGCATGGCGCTTACAATGCCAGGGTTGTGAGTTTGATTCGCATGGCAGACCAGTATGGATGAAAAACAAAGAATGAAAATGTTTGCACTCCCTACTGTAAGTTGCTCTGGATAAGAGTGTCTGCAAAATGAATTAAATGTAAAATAATGTGTGTGTTTGTTTATTACCCATGGTGGCTGAGAAGATGACGATTCCAAGGACATTCATTCCGTCACTGGTTCCCGGTAATGTTTTGAAGTATACGTCTGGGGGAGGAGTCAGGTCCAAGGAGAAGTTCTGGAGCTCTGTTCCGTTGTCGTCCTGGATACCGTATATGAGTGCTCGCCGTGTGGTGGACTCTGATAGGCTCTGACTCACTGTGGCCTTCGGCGTTTTCATAATGGGAACACTTCTCGTCCGGTACTGTTCATATGAAGTAGAGCGGAGAACAGGGACGAATAAAGATTATTCATGGTTTACTTCCTTAATTAGAAGACAGAGAAAGAAAGTTGAACTCAATAGAGGTCAAATAATCAAAACACTGAGAACTGAATCCAACTTGAACACATGGAGCGTGAAGTCCTACAGGAAAGCGTATGATTTAAAGGGGCTCACCTGTTGAAATGTGGCTTGAACTAAGTTGGCTGGAAACATGTTGCTGGAAGGGAAAGAGAACAAAAATATACAGTACCAGTCAAAGGTTTGGACACACCTTCTCATTCAAGGGTTTTTCTTTATTTTTATTATTTTTTACTATTTAGAAAAATCAAATCAAATGTTACTAGTCACATACATATATTTAGAAGACGTTATTGCGGGTGTAGCGAAATGCGTGTGTTCCTAGCTCCAACAGTGCAGTAGTATCAAACAATTCACAACAATGGACACAAATCTAAAAGTAAAAGAAAGGAATTAAGAAATATATAAATATTAGATAGAGTGTCATTGACTAAAATACAGTAGAATAGAATACAGTATAAATATATATGTGATGAGTGAAGCAGTATGTAAACATTATTTGTACATTACTAAAGTGACTAGTGTTCCATTATTAAAGTGGCCAGTGATTCCAAGTCTATGTATATAGGGCAGCAGTATCTAAGGTGCAGGGTTTGTAACCGGGTGGAAGCCGGTTAGTGACGGCAATTTAACAGTCTGATGGCCTTTAGATAGAAGCTGTTTTTCAGTCTCGTCTTCGATGCATGTGTACTGACCTCGCCTTCTGGATGATAACGATTGCATCGTCTGTGGATCTATTGAATCCATGAAATAACATATATGGAATAATTTTATAACCAAAAAAGTGTTAAACAAATCAAAATATATTTTATATTTCAGATTCTTCAAAGTAACCACCCTTTGCCTTGACAATAGATTTGCACACTCTTGGCATTCTCTCAAGCAGCTTCACCTGGAATGCTTTTCCAACAGTCATGAAGGAGTTCCCACATATGCTGAGCACTTGTTGGTGGCTTTTCCTTCATTCTGCGGTCCAACTCATCCCAAACCATCTCAATTGGGTTGAGGTCGGGTGATTGTGGAGGCCAGGTCATCTGATGCAGCACTCCATCCCTCTCCTTCTTGATCAAATAACCCTTACATAGCCTTGAGGTTTGTTTGGGTCATTGTCCTTTTGAAAAACAAATGATAGTACCACAAAGCGCAAACCGGATGGGATGGCATATCACTTCAGAATGCTGTTGTAGCAATGCCGGTTAAGTGTGTCTTGAATTCTAAATAAATCACAGACAGTGTCACCAGCAAAACACCCCCACACCATCACACCTCCTCCTTCATGATTCACGGTGGGAACCACACATGCGAAGATCATCCGTTCACCTACTGCGTCTCACAAAGACACGGCTGTTGAAACTGAAAATCTAAAATTTGGACTCATCAGACCAAAGGACAGATTTCCACTGGTCTAATGTCCATTGCTCGTGTTTCTTGGCCCAAGCAAGTCTCTTCTTCTTATTGGTGTCCTTTAGTAGTGGTTTCTTTGCAGCAATTCGACCATGAAGGCCTGATTCACACAATCTCCTCTGAACAGTTGATGTTGAGATGTGTCTGTTACTTGAACTCTGTGAAGCATTTATTTGGGCTGCAATTTCTGATGCTGGTAACTCTAATGAACGTATCCTCTGCAGCAGAGGTAACTCTGGGTCTTCCTTTCCTGTGGCGGTCCTCATGAAAGCCAGTTTCATCATAGTTCTTGATAGGTTTTGCGACTGCACTTGAAGAAACGTTCAAAGTTCTTGAAATGTTCCGCTTTGACTGACCTTCATGTCTTAAAGTAATGATGGACTGTAATTTCTCTTTGCTTATTTGAGCTGTTCTTGCCATAATATGGACTTGGTCTTTTACCAAATAGGGTTATCTTCTGTAAACCACCCCTACCTTGTCACAACACAAATGGTTGGCTCCGAAAAATCCACAAATTAACTTTTAACAAGGCACACCTCTTAATTGAAATGCATTCCAGGTGACTACCTCATGAAGCTGATTGAGAGAATGCCAAGAGTGAACAAAGCTGTAATCAAAGCAAAGGGTGGCTGCTTAGCCTTCCCTGTAGCTCAGTTGGTAGAGCATGGTGTTTGCAACGCCAGGGTTGTGGGTTCGATTCCCACGGGGGGCCAGCACAGGAAAAAAAGTATGAAATGTATGCATTCACTATTGTAAGTCGCTCTGGATAAGAGCGTCTGCTAAATGACTAAAATGTAAAAATGTACTTTGAAGAATCTCAAATATTAAATTTGTTTAACACTTTCTTGTTTACTACATCATTCCATATGTGTTATTTCATAGTTTTGATGTCTTCATTATTATTCTACAATGTAGAAAATAGTGAAAATAAAGAAAACCCTCGATGGAGTAGGTGGGTCCAAACTTGTGACTGGTACTGTATACATATAAAAATATATAAAAAACTTGAATAAGTCATTTTGTTTTATCTGTTCAATGTCAATCGCAAAACTACATGATATTGCACAATTTTTTTGTAAAGGTTTATTTAGTCCATACATGTGACTCTTTAAAACCTCATGCACTTTTCACAGAGGCCAGATATGCTGTGTGAAAAACAGCCATAAAAATTGTCATACAATTAAATTACATGAACTCCAGGAACTGTTTTATTTGTGATTATCTACAGCACAGCCATTAGTTAAAAAACCAAATGGGAAAGGGTAAACATCCAACACATGTACTGTCGTTTCTTCTGAGTGGGAGCAATAGGCCTTCCTCTTCTGTACAGCTCCTGCTCTGTTGTGTTGGATGAACAAAAAGGCTACGGTATAACCTTGTGGTTATATAAATGTTTCATTCAAAATAAAATGTACTGCATTGTGAAAGTAACCTCTTAAGAAAGTTTTCAGTTAATATTTTGTTATGCCATTGAAAGCCAGGATGTTCAGTTAAAAATTGTTGGCCCTTTGAACTATTGTACAGAACATTTAGCTTTCCTCAGCTTTTGTTGTTGTAACTGTCTTAACAATGGCGTTTTCATTGAAATAGTTGAAGTGGTCGAACTGATATCATTAAAACATACCATTATTTTATTATGTTGACATAAAATAGTCTCTTGCCTACAAACTATCTTAACTTTTTGTAAACTACCCACCGGCCAAAACCTGGTTAAATCCACATAATTTCAAGAAAAAGATTAAATGCTGTGACGTTGAATCAACGTGGAAAACTCATTGGTATTGCAAAAAGTAATTAACATAAGGGAATTTTGTATTTTAAGTTCAATGACATGGTGAAATGTTTTGTTGATTTCATGTTGAATTCACGTTAGTTGATAACTCAACCAAATGTAAATTAAAACTAGACATTTAAATGATGTCTGTTCCCGTTGGGTAAGTAAATCTAACTTCGCACTGAGCAGGGCAACAGATCAACTTTCTGAAAACATCCCAAACAGAGACAGAGAGAGAATACAAATATCACAATGAAATACCATTCAAATATTTGTAAATTTTCCTGTCAAAAGCCCAGAAGGACACAAAAATGGGACAGAGGCTCCAGATGCTTTGGTGTGAATAGAATGTCCATGATTCATACTGTATCTTTCAGCTCCACCCACATGCGTGTGTGTGTGTGTGTGTGTGTGTGAGAGAAAGCGAGAGAGAGATAGAGAGTGTCTGTGCATGTCTGTGTGTGGGTGCGTGTCTGTGTGTGTGTGTGTGTGTGTGTGTGTGTGTGTGTGTGTGTGTGTGTGTGTGTGTGTGTGTGTGTGTGTGTGTGTGAGAGAGAGAGAGAGATAGAGAGTCTGTGTTCGTGTGTGTGTGTGTGTGTGTGAGAGAGAAAGCGATAGAGAGTGTGTGTGTGTGTGTGTGTGTGTGTGTGTGTGTGTGTGTGTGTGTGTGAGTGACTGCCTGTCCAAATAGACAGACAGTGTATCTGGGACATCTCCCAAGCCCTCTCAGCTCAAACACTAAAACACACTCTTTCTGCAGCTTCCATTCAGTCAGATGGAATGTTCAGACATGATGGCACTCACATAAAGCACACATACAAAGGCAAACAATAGCAAACACAGGGGCTAAAGAAGGTCCATTTGAAAAGCCTACATCTTCCACTCCAGGATTCTGAAAGTGACAAATGTGGTGCCACTAACAGGGACATGTTATGAAAGTGAATCATTCCCATAGTTCAAAGAGATGTTTACCATGACATGTAATGTAGCTGCTCTATTCAGTGTGGGACAGACACCTGTTGGGATTAACATTAAGTAGACAGTACTGGACACTATCTGGCCGCTATATGTGAACATTACAGATGTAGGATCTTAATTTTATCAGCTGTTGCAACACAACTTTGCTGCAATGCACGGCCATAGCCATGAGAAGTAGGGGTGCTGAGTGTGCTGCAGCACCCCCTGAAAAATGAGAATAAATAAATATATATTTACAATATATAGATATATTTAAAAAAAAATGTTTCACAAAAGTTGTGCGCTGGGCCTTTAATAGTACTGTATTAGCGGACACATATAGCAGTCTGCAGCGCGTGGAAATACTATTCCTCCCTTGAAGAAAGAAATAACAGCACCCCCACCCCCAAACTACTTCAGGCGGATATGTGCAGGACATTTCAAACTTGTAGTGTATTTGACATTTAAAAAGGCTTCTGAAGTTTATAAATTCCACTTTGAAATGTGATTTTCCCTTATGAAATTATAAAAGACATAATAATAATAATTCACATATCCTGTTACTTCAGGATTATATTACTGCTGTAGCAAAATGGCTCAAATTACGATCCTACATCTGCAGGTAAACAACATCCCCGTCTTATGTGTCGGACGCGGAGGATTTACTTCAGACACGGACAAGGCCCAAATCCCTGTCATTCGCATGAAGAAGAGACGGAGATATTGGGGATGTAGGTCGGGGTACCTTGTAAGGATCCGAAGGTGAGTGGGTAATCCGCCTCTACCATCAGTCCTATTAGCCAACGTGCAATCATTGGATAATAAACTGGATGAGACTATCCTACCAATGGGACATTAAAAACAGTCACAATCTTAAATAAGCGTACCCCATTCAAAAAATGTAGGACCACTCCAGACCTGACTGCCCTTGACCAGCACAAAAACATCCTGTGGCGTACTGCATTAGCATCGAATAGCCCCCGCGATATGCAACTTTTCAGGGAAGTTAGGAACCAATATACACAGGCAGTTAGGAAAGCAAAGGCTAGCTTTTTCAAACAGAAATTTGCATCCTGCAGCACAAACTCCAAAAAGTTCTGGGACACTGTAAAGTCCATGGAGAATAAGAGCACCTCCTCCCAGCTGCCCACTGCACTGAGGATAGGAAACACTGTCACCACCGATAAATCCACAATAATTGAGAATTTCAATAAGCATTTTTCTACGGCTGGCCATGCTTTCCACCTGGGCACCCCTACCCTGGTCAACAGCCATGCAACCCCCACAGCAACTTGCCCAAGCCTCTCCCATTTCTCCTTCACCCAAATCTAGATAGCTGATGTTCTGAAAGACTTGTAAAATCTGGACCCCTACAAATCAACAGGGCTAGACAATCCAGACACTCTCATCTAAAATGATCAGCCGAAATTGTTGCAACCCGCATTAATAGCCTGTTCAATCTCTCTTTTGTTTTGTCTAAGATCCCCAAAGATTGGAAAGCTGCCGCGGTCATCCCCCTCTTCAAAGGGGGAGACACTCTAGACACAAACTGCTACAGACCTATATCTATCCTACCCTGCCTTTCCAAGGTCTTCGAAAGCCGAGTTAACAAACAGATCACCAACCATTTAGAATCCCACCACACCTTCTCCGCTATGCAATCTGGTTTCCGAGCTGGTCATGGGTGCACCTCAGCCGCGCTCAAGGTTCTAAACGATATCATAACCTCCATCGATAAGAAACAATACTGTGCAACTGTATTCATAGACCTGGCCAAGGCTTTCGACTCTGTCAATCACCACATTCTTATCGGCAGACTCAACAGCCTTGTTTTCTTAAATGACTGCCTTGCCTGGTTCACCAACTACTTCTCAGACAGAGTTCAGTGTGTCAAATCTGTTGTCCGGACCTCTGGCAGTCTCTGTGGGGGTGCCACAAGGTTAAATTCTCAGGTTGACTCCTTCTCTGTATACATCAATGATGCCGCTCTTGCTGCGGTGATTCTCTGATCCACCTCTACGCAGACGATACCATTCTGTATACTTCTGGCCCTTCTTTGGACACTGTGTTAACTAACGTCCAGACAAGCTGCAATACCATACAACTCTCCTTCCGTGGGCTCCAACCGCTCTTAAATGCAAGTAAAACTAAATGCATGCTCTTCAACCGATCGATACCAGCATCTGCCCGCCCGTCCAACATCACTACTCTGGACGGTTCTGACTTAGAATATGTGGACAACTACAAATACCTAGGTGTCTGGTTAGACTGTAAACTCTCCGTCCAGACTCACATTAAGCATCTCCAATCCAAAATTAAATCTAGAATCGGCTTCCTATTTTGCAACAAAGCATCCTTCACTCATGCTGCCAAACATACCCTCATAAAACTGATTATCCTACCGATCCTTGACTTCGGCGATGTCATTTACAAAATAGCCTCCAACACTCTACTCAGCAAATTGGATGCAGTCTATCACAGTGCCATCCATTTTGTCAGAAAAGCCCCATATACTACCCACCACTGCGACCTGTATGCTCTCGTTGGCTGGCCCTTGCTTCATATTCATCGCCAAACCCACTGGCTCCAGGTCATCTATAAGTCTTTACTAGGTAAAGCCCCGCCTTATCTCAGCTCACTGGTCACCATAGCAGCACCCACCCATAGCACGCGCTCAGGCAGGTATATTTCACTGGTCACCCCCAAAGCCAATTCCTCCTTTGACCGCCTTTCCTTCCAGTTCTCTGCTGCCACTGACTGGAACGAACTGCAAAAATCACTGAAGCTGGAGACTCATATCTCCCTCACTAACTTTAAGCACCAGCTGTCAGAGCAGCTCACAGATCACTGCACCTGTACATAGCCCATCTGTAAATAGCCCATTTAACTACCTCATCCCCATACTGTTATTTTTGTTTTGCTCCTTTGCACCCCAGTATCTCTATTTGTTCATTCATCTTCTGCACATCTATCACTCCAGTGTTTAATTGCTAAATTGTAATTATTTCGCCACTATGGCCTATTTATTGCCTTACCTCCCTTATCTTACCTCATTTGCACACACTGTATATATACTTTTTTCTATTGTGTTATTGACTGTATGTTTGTTTATTCCATGTGTAACTCTGTGTTGTTGTTTGTGTCGCACTGCTTTGCTTTATCTTGGCCAGGTCGCAGTTGTAAATGAGAACTTCTTCTCAACTAGCCTACCTGGTTAAATAAAGGTGAAATAAAAAAAATGGGCAAATCTGACCATAACTCTATCCTCCTGATTCCTGTTTACAAGCAAACACTAAAGCAGGAAGTACCAGTGACTCGCTCAATACGGAAGTGGTCAGATGACGCAGATGCTAAGCTACAGGGCTGTTTTGCTAGCACAGACTGGATTCTTCCCGATTGCATTGAGGAGTACACCACATCAGTCACTGGCTTCATCAATAAGTGCATTGATGACGTCGTCCCTACAGTGACTATACGTACATACCCGAACCAGAAGCCATGAATTACAGGGAACATCTGCACTGAGCGAAACGGTAGAGCTGCTGCTTTCAAAGAGCGGGACTCTAACCCGGACGCTTATAAGAAATCCCGCTATGCCCTTCGCCGAACCATCAAACAGGCAAAGCATCAATACAGGACTAAGATCGAATCGTACTACACTGGTTACAATGCTCGTTGGATGTGGCAGGGCTTGCAAACTATTGTGGACTACAAAGGGAATCACAGCTGCGAGCTGCCAGTGACACAAGCCTACCAGATGAGCTAAATTACTTCTATGCCCGCTTCGAGGCAAGCAACACTGAAGCATGCATGAGATCACCAGCTGTTCCAGATGACTGTGTGATCACGCTCTCCATAGCTGGCAAATGACATTTTCAACCTCTCCCTGAATGAGTCTGTAATACCAACATGTTTCAGGCAGACCACCATAGTCCCTGTGCCCAAGAACACCAAGGTAACCTGCCTAAATAGCTACCGACCCGTAGCACTCACGTCTGTAGCCATGAAGTGCTTTGAAAGGCTGGTCATGGGTCACATCAACACCATCAACCCGGAAACCCTAGACCCACTCAAATTTGTATACTGCCCCAACAGATCCACAGATGATGCAATCTCTATTGCACTCCACATTGCCCTTTTCCACCTTGACAAAAGGAACACCTACGTGAGAATGCTGTTCATTGACTACAGCTCAGCGTTCAACACCATTGTGCCTTCAAAGCTCATCACTAAGCTAAGGACCCTGGGACTAAACACCTCCCTCTGCACTTGGATATTGGACTTCCTGACGGGCCACCACCAGGTGGTAAGAGTAGGCAACAACAGATCTGCCACACTGATCCTCAACATGGGGGCCCCTCAGGGGTGCGTGCTCAGTCCCTCCTGTACTCCCTGTTCACCCATGACTGCATGGCCAAGCACCACTCCAACACAATCATTAAGTTTGCTGACGACACAACAGTTGTAGGCCTGATCACCGACAACGATAGGGAAGAGGTCAAAGTGATCAAGACAAAAGAGATGATTGTGGACTACAGGAAAAGGAGGGCCGAATGGGCACGCCCCCATTCTCATTGAAGGGCTGCAGTGGAGGAGGTTGAGAGCTTCAAGTTCCTTGGTGTCCACATCATTAGCAAACTATCATGGTCCAAGCACACCAAGACAGTCGTGAAGAGGGCACGACAAAAACTATTCCCCCTCAGGAGATTGAAAAGATTTGACATGGGTCCTCAGATCCTCAAAAAGTTCTACAGCTGCACCACCGAGAGCATCCTGACTGGTTGCATCACTGCCTGGTATGACAACTGCTCGGCCTCCGACGGCAAGGCACTACAGAGGGTAATGCGTACGGCCCAGTACATCACTGGGGCCAACCTTACTTTCATCCAGGACCTCTATTCCAGGTGGTCAGAGGAAGGCCCTAAGACTCCAGCCACCCTAGTTATAGACTGTTCTCTGTGCTACCGCACAGCAAGCGTTACCGGAGCGCCAAGTCTAGGTCCAAAAGGCTTCTTAACTGCTTCTACCCCCATGCCATAAGACTCCTGAACAGCTAATCAAATGACTACCCAGACTTTTTGCATTGACCCCTCCACCCCACCCCACCCCCATTTTTACACTGCTGCTACTCTCTGTTTATTATTTATGCACAGTCACTTTACCTCTACCTACATGTACATATTACCTCAATTACCTTGATTAACCTGTGCCCCCGCACATTGACTCTGTACTGGTACCCCTGTATATAGCCTCGCTACTGTTATTTTATTGTTGCTCTTTAATTATTTTTTACTTCAGTTAATTTTAGCAAATACTTTCTCAACACTTATTTTTCTTAAAATTGCATTGTTGGTTAAGGGATTGTAAGTAAGCATTTCACTGTAAGGTCTACACCTGTTGTATTCGCCGCATGTGACAAATACAATTTGATTTGATGTGACAAATCTCATTAAAACTCCTCAATAAACCCAGGAGACCCAAACAGACCGATTTCTATTTCTGAGCTGTGTGGTGGTGTGGTAATATAATGAGTCAGTCTTAAGTAATTTAACACTTAGCTTAAGTGTGTACCTCCAACTGCTGCTCTGCTGCTCCCCACTGACACCATGTACTGTAACCCTGACCCATCAGGCTAGTCATCTACTTTTTTCCTCCCTCAAGGTTCACCCAAAAAGCCACTTAGTCTCTCAGATATACACTCCCCTACGTATTTATTTGGACAGTGAAGCTAAAACGTTTAATACTCCAACATTTTGGATTTGAGATCAAATGTTTTATACTGTATGAGGCGACAGTACAGAATGCCTCCTTTTATTTGAGGGTATTTTCATACGTATCCGTCTTACTTTTTTGAGTGAGAAAGTTACAGAGGCATAAATGTCATACCCTCCCCCCCAAAATGCTAACCTCCCCTGTTATTGGTAATGCATTATAAACTAATTTGACACCTTCAAACAGTGGTGGAAAAAGTACCCAATTGTCATACTTGAGTAAAAGTAAAGATACCTTAATAGAAAATGACTCAAGTAAAAGTGAAAGTCACTCAGTAAATCCTACTTGAGTAAAAGTCTAAAAGTATTTGGTTTTAAATATATTTAAGTATCAAAAGTAAATGTTATTGCAAAAGTAAAAGTATAAATCATTTCAAATTCCTTATATTAAGTTAACCAGACGGCATAATTTTCTTGTTTTTTAAATTTACGGATAGCTAGGGGCACGCTCCAACACTCCAAGACATAATTTACAAACGAAGCATGTGTTTAGTGAGTCCGCCAGATCAGAGACTGTAGGGATGATCAGGTATGTCATCTTGATAAGTGTGTGAATTAGGCAATTTTCCTGTCCTGCTAAGCATTCAAAATGTAACGACTTCTTTTGGGTGTCAGGGAAAGTGTATGGAGTAAAAAGTACATCATTTTCTTTAGGAATGTAGTGAAGTAAAAGTAAAGTTGTCCAAAATATAAATTGTAAAGTACATATACCCCAAAAAACTACTTAAGAAGTTTAAGAAGTATTTTCAAGTATTTTTACTTAAGTTCTTTACACCACTGCCTTCAAATGGGGGACTAGATACATAAAGTGCTTTAATTTCTAAACAGTAAAACAGATACGCATGAAAATACCCTCAAATAAAAGGTGACATTCTGTTTTGTTGATATCATATCCAAAATGCTGGAGTATAGAGCCAAACTAAACGTTTTACCTTCACTGGTCAAATAAATACATAGGGGAGTGTAGCACTAATTGTGTTAGTGCTGTGTATGCGGTTTCTCTAACACCATGACATAATGATCACATCCCAAATGGCACCCTATTCCCTTTATAGTGCACTACTTTTGACCAGGGCCCATAGGGCACTATTTTGGGAATAGGGTGCCATTTGGGACAAATACAATGACACTGCTGGGATGTATCTAGAGAGAGGTATGTCTCCAGTGGAGAGTAGGCTGTTACGGGTACCCGCTAGGCTACTTCACTGTGCAGCATTGACGTTAGTGACTTCAATTTGTCTTTAGCAGAGAGCAGTTCAAATGAAGTCTCTCTCGGTTTGAACAGTGTAAACGGCCAAAGGCAACATGACCAAATACCACAACATGCTCTAAGAGCCCTGCAATGCATCACAATGTACAAGCTGTGGAGTCTGCCCCATCAAAACATTTATTTTGAGAGAGACCCATCTATCCAGCTGAAGATGAGTATTTGGGCCCATCACTTTAACTGTTATCATTTCACTGAAGTACTTTCAAGATACAAGTGTATGGCTGGCTGACTCTAACAAGGCCACACACATTTAGAGGAGAAAGAAGCAGAAAAACCAAATAAAAATGTAATACTCAAGGTGGTAGCCTCTGAACCATGGTTGTGACCCAAATGGCACCCTATTCCCTATATAGTGCACTACCTTTAACTACATCCCTATGGGCCCTGGTCAAAAGTAGTGCACTATTAAGGGAATAGGGTGCCATGTCTTTAATATTCCATTGACAGAGATAGCCTAGCTGTTGAGATATATCATTAATCTCATCTGCGATTCAATCACTAGGTTCAGTTCTGAACGTGAGAATATGTAGTACAGTGAATCAACACCATCTTGTGGGGTCCTGGCCCATCGTCTCTATCCGTAGTGTTAATAAGGTTGGCTGGTGATCGTATGTACATGTACTGTATGAGCATGTTCAGCAGCAGACCTGGGTTAAAATACTATTTGAAATATTTCAAGTTCTCAGGCCAGCGCACATGATTGCTCGCTAGTACAGTACAAATTACTCTATTTACTTTCTACACGTTTTCTTCAGGCGAACATCCAAATGAAGTGCATTGGTCTACACAGACTTAACATGTGTGAATGAGTAAGTGCTAAAGGGTGGGTGGTGAGTGGGTGCGTGGAGGGTGAGTGTGTGGTGAGTGGGTGGTAGGTGGGTGGTGAGTGGGTGGGTGGATAGGTGGTGTGTGTGTGTGTGGGTTGGTGTGTGGGTGGGTTTGTGTGTGGGTGGAGAGCGGGTGGGCCATCTTACCGGATGAGGTCAAGCAGGGCGTCGGCAGAGCTCATGATGGCCTTGCCGCTGTCCTCGGAGTCCTCCTTCTGGGCTGCTCCTCCAGGGTGGATGACGGAGACCATGATGATGCCCACCACCACTGCTACAAAGGTGGTCCACAGGTAGTAAGACACGGTGATAAGGCCCAGTCTGCTGGAACACTTAGCATCCAGGGCTGCTAGCCCCGACATCAGACTGGAGAAAGGGAGGGGGGAGAAGAGAGAGAAAGAGAGAGAGAAGCAGGGGGAGAGAGAAGGGGGAGAGAGAGAAAGGGGGGAGGAGAGAGATAGGGAGAGAAAGAGGGGGGAAGAGAAAGAGAGAGAGAGGAGGAGAAAGTGAGACAGGGGGAGGAGAGAGGATGAGAGAGAAGGAGAGAGAGGAGATAGAAGTGGGAGAGACAAAGAGGGGGAGGAGAGAGGGAGAGAGTGAGGAGGGAAGAGAGAGAGATGGGTGAGATGAAGAGAGAAAGAGAGTTAGGGAGTAAGAGGGAAGGAGAGAAAGCGGGGGGAGGAGAGAGAGGATGAGAGATGGGGAGAGAGAGAGGAAGAGAGGGGGGAGAGAGGGAGAGAGAGAGAGGAAAGAGAGAGGGGGAGGAGAGAGTGGATGAAAGAGAGAGAGAGAGAGTGGATGAGAGAAAGAGAGGGCGAGAGAGAGAGAGGGTTGAGGGGGAGAGATGGGGGAGAGAGTGGTTGAGAGAGAGAAAGAGAGAGGGAGAGACAGAGACACACACACACACACACACACACACACACACACACACACACACACACTGATTAGGCTTGAGGCAGGTCTTCGTGCGTTAAGTGATATTTGTCAATACTTGGCAGGTCTTTATGACGTATTCCACTTCAGGTCCAAATATTGCATTCATTATATAGTGATAATTGACAGAGACAGTGACACCATTTTTACAACAATCTATCCATCTTTCAAAGTTCATAAATATATTATAAGCTAACAGTACCTATGATCACAGTATGTCTTTGACAGATTGAAGACAATGTGATCCTTTAAAATGCTACAGTTATTGCAGAACATCTGGATACTACACAGCAACAACATGGATGTTGCTTGCAAATTCCGACTTAAATGAACACTTTCTTAGAGTTGATGCCGTTGCACTTTTTTTGTTTTAGGGAGGGGGGGCGTTAACATTGTAGTTTGTAAAGCCGTATTTGCATATTTCCCAGCACGCCATTCAACTAAATGTGAGAGACACCCACCCAATGACTGTGTTTGTTAGTGACATGGTTGTTGCATTCAGTAACTTCTAGTCCAGAAACCTTCACCAAGTGACTGTCAAAGTGAAAGTGTTCTCTCAGCGCAGAGTGCAATGGGAGAGAGACTCTAAACAAAGACACACACACATACGCTCACTGCAGCAATAGATGGCTGTTGGTCCGGTCCAAATGCACCCCTTTGATGAACGCATTTGACTGGTTTATTCAAGTCCAGTAGCCTTAGGAGGATTTTTATTCAGCCCGTGACCGTCCTCTCCGCTATTGGCGACAAACCCGGAAACAGGTGAGCTACGAATTCAAACGCCAAGAATGTTAAAATACCCTGCCACACTTTATAGCATGACATTTGCTTCTGAATCATTTCTGAAGCACCTTTATAGCCTTCTAGACCTTAGCTCAATTGGATGGTTCAGTTGCCTGGCCCTTGTAACTCCAGGAATGTGTGTTTGATTGCCCCCAAGAATGTGTGCACGCATGACTTTAAGTTGCTTTGGATAAAAGCGCCTGCTAAATGGCATACAGTACATTATATTATCAAAGGATAATGAAGGCTTAATTTCACCTTATTGTGTCCTAAGAGTTATTCTCCTTTTATTACCAGGCCATGCTCTGTCCACTGTTCAAATTCTGTCCAATATCCTTTCATGAGTCAATGTTCTGTATGAAATATGTAATTATAACCAGAGAGAAATATAGTAATTTACTCAGCATTCCATTCTTTAAACTGAGAGGCATATAGCCCTGTACCATGACCTGCTAAAAGAAGGTTCAGTTAATGTCCTTGTAAGGGGTGCGTACTGGCGGCAGAGAAGTCAGGCGCAGGAGAGCAAAAACTGTGTTTACAACGGCGCAGTTTAATAATAAAAACCACCGGAAACGGAACGATCAATCAATGGGTAACAAAACCCGTCGCACACCAGAATAACATGCACAAGCACTTACAAAGAAACAATTCCGGACAAGGACATCGGGGGAACAGAGGGTTAAATACACAACATGTAATGATGGTATTGAAACCAGCTGTGTGGGAAGACAAGACAAAGCAAATGGAAAATGGAAAGTGGATCGATGATGGCTAGAAGATCGGCGACGCCGACCGCCGAACGTCGCCCGAACAAGGAGAGGAACCAACTTCGGCGGAAGTCGTGACAGTCCTCTCAATCAGCTGTTCATTGGTTTCTAAAAGACTACAGTTAGGTAATGACAGAGAGTGAGTCAGTCGTGTTGCCAGTGTGCTGTAGGACTTGTTAACAATGTCAACGATGTCTAAATTCAATAGTAGAGGGTTTGGTTTGGTTCAATGGGGCATGGAATGCATGTAAATGTAGGTGGAACGTAACATCAAATAAGTAATTGTTCAGCTACAATACCAGTTAAAAGTTTAGACAAACCTACTCATTCAAGGGTTTTTCTTTATTTTTACTATTTTCTACATTGTATAATAATAGCGAAGACATCAAAACAATGAAATAACACATATGGAATCACGTAGTAACCAAAAAATGTTAAACAAATCAAATTATATTTCACATTTTAGATTCTTCAAAGTAGCCCCCCTTTGCCTTGATGACAGCTTTGCACACTCTTGGCATTCTCTCAACCAGCTTCACCTGGAATGCTTTTCCAACAGTCTTGAAGGAGTTCCCATACACTATATTGTTCCCATACAGTATAACCCTCAATTGGGTTTAGATCGGGTGATTGTGGAGGCCAGGTCATCTAATGCAGCACTCCATCACTCTCCTTTTTGGCCAAATAACCCTCACACATCCTGGAGGTGTGTTGGGTCATTGTCCTGGTAACTCTGGTTCTTCCTTTCCTGTGGCGGTCCTCATGAGAGCCAGTTCCATCATAGCGCTTGATGGTTTTTGCAACATCACCTGAACGTTATTGAAATTTTCGGCATTGACTGACCTTCATGTCTTAAAGTAATGATGGACTGTCATTTCTCTTCCCTTATTTGAGCTGTTCTTGCCATAATATGGACTTGGTATTTTACCAAATAGGACTATCTTCTGTATACCACCCCTACTGTACTTTGTCACAACACAACTGATTGTCTCAAACGCATTAAGAAGGAAAATTCCACAAATGTACTTTTAACAAGGGTGAGCCTTTGAAAAAATGTCAGGTTACTACCTCATTTTTTATTTCACCTTTATTTAACCAGGTAGGCTAGTTGAGAACAAGTTCTCATTTACAACTGCGACCTGGCCAAGATAGAGCAAAGCAGTGTGACACAGACAACAACACAGAGTTACACATGGAATAGCATGGAATAAACAATAAACATGCCAATAACACAATAAACAAGTCAATGACAGTAGAAAAAAGAGTCTATATACAGTGTGTGCAAAAGGCATGAGGAGGTAGGCAATAAATAGGCCATAGTAGCGAAGAATTACAATTTAGCAGATTAACACTGGAGTGATAAATGAGCAGATGATGATGTGCAAGTAGAGATACTGGTGTGCAAAAGAGCAGAAAAGTAAATAAAAACAATATGGGGATGAGGTAGGTAGATTGGGTGGGCTATTTACAGATGGGATATGTACAGCTGCAGCGATCGGTTAGCTGCTCAGATAGCTGATGTTTAAAGTTAGGGAGGGAAATATGAGTCTCCAGCTTCAGCGATTTTTGCAATTCGTTCCAGTCATTGGCAGCAGAGAACTGGAAGGAAAGGCGGCCAAATGCGGTGTTGGCTTTGGGGATGATCAGTGAGATATACCTGCTGGAACGTGTGCTACGGGTGGGTGTTGTTATCGTGACCAGTGAACTGAGATAAGGCGGAGCTTTACCTAGCATAGACTTATAGATGACCTGGAGCCAGTGGGTCTGGCGACGAATATGTAGCGAGGGCCAGCCGACTAGAGCACACATGTCGCAGTGGTGGGTGGTATAAGGTGATTTGGTACAAAACAGATGGCATTGTGAAAGACTGCATCCAGTTTGCTGAGTAGAGTGTTGGAGGCTATTTTGTAAATGACGACGCCAAAGTCGAGGATCGGTAGGATAGTCAGTTTTACTAGAGTAAGTTTGGCGGCGTGAGTGAAGGAGGCTTTGTTGCGAAATAGAAAGCTGATTCTAGATTTGATTTTGGATTGGAGATGTTTAATATGAGTCTGGAAGGAGAGTTTACAGTCTAGCCAGACACCTAGGTATTTGTAGTTGTCCACATATTCCAGGTCAGAACCGTCCAGGGTGGTGATGCTAGTCGGGCGGGCGGGTGCAGGCAGCGAACGGTTGAAAAGCATGCATTTGGTTTTACTAGCGTTTAAGAGCAGTTGGAGGCCACGGAAGGAGTGTTGTATGGCATTGAACCTCGTTTGGAGGTTAGTTAGCACAGTGTCCAAGGAAGGGCCAGAAGTATACAGAATGGTGTCGTCTGCGTAGAGGTGGATCAGGGAATCACCCGCAGCAAAAGCAACATCATTGATATATACAGAGAAAAGAGACGGCCCAAAAATTGAACCCTGTGGTACCCCCATAGAGACTGCCAGAGGTCCGGACAACAGGCCCTCCAATTTGACACACTGACTTTCATCATCTGTAAAGTAGTTGATGAACCAGACGAGGCAGTCATTAGAGAAACCAAAGCTATTGAGTATGCCGATAAGAATACGATGATTGACAGAGTCAATCAAGAAGACTCAAGGCTGTAATCACTGCCAAAGGTGCTTCAACAAAGTACTCGGCTTCAACAAAGTACTAGGTCTAAATACTAATGTAAATATAATATTTCAGTTTTTTGCAAAAAATTCTAAAAACCTGTTTTTGCTTTGCCATTATGAAGTATGGTGTGTAGATTTTAGAATAAGGCTGTAAAGTAACAACATGTGTAAAAAGTCAAGGGGTCTGAATACTTTCTGAATGCACTGTATGTGTCAATATAAAGATCTGACTATAATCCCTCTCTGCTCTCCTTCAGGGGCAGCAGGCATACAGAGACCCCCATTACATGAATGTAATCATCATTTTCAGTCTCCATTCTCGTTCTGTTTTGTATAAACTCATGCTTCATCATCATGTTACGGGATGAACATTCCATTCTCCTTTTAACCACAGACCCTTTCTGGCCCCAATCTGCAGCACTGCTGTGACATCATGAACTTGAGCCAAGCATAATTGCAATATTCAATATTCGTTGAGTTTCAATCATCCGAACATCTGCAATCCTTATCCTCCTGACGTTTGTGGTGCATCGCTGTATGCATCAGTCCACTCCAATTCCCTACAGTGACTTTCATCATCATAATTCCAGACATACAGATGTCACTGTGACTCAGTGACTGCCATACATCCCCCAATAGCTTTAGCAGTCATCCAGGTCGAATGAAAAATATGCATTTTGAATGTTTCCAACAGGTGTGTGTATGTACATGAGTAAAAGAGAGAGAGAGATTGAGAGAGCATTTGGTGTGTGTGTGGTGAGTACACTCAGTGGACAGTTTATTAGGTACACGAAAACGGTTCGGTCCTACAGACAGAGAGTCACATGGCCGCTGCTTGCTACATAAAGCAGGCAGACAGGCATCAAGGCATTCAGTTACTATTTGATTGAATGTTAGAATGGGAAAAGCGACTGATCTAAGTGACTTTGAGCGTGGTATGATCGGCGGTGCCAGGCGGGCTGGTTCCAGTATCTCAGAAACGGCCGCCCTCCTCAGCTTTTCATGGACGACAGAGTCTAGTGTTTATTGAGAATAGTGCAACAATCAAAAAACATCCAGTCAGTGGCAGTCCTGTGGGCGATTACAGCTCGTTCATGAGAGGTTGAAGGAGAATGTCAAGAATCGTGCAAGCTAACAGGCGGGCCACGAAGAGGTAAATAAAGGCTCAGTACAACAGTGGTGTGCAGAACGGCATCTCTGAATGCAGAACTCGTAAGGTCCTTGTAACGGATGAGCTATTGCAAAAGATGACCACACTGGGTTCCTATCAGCTAAAAACAATAAGAAGTGGCTCCAGTGGGCACACGATCACCAACACTGGACGCACGCACCCACACGCACACGCACACACACACACAACTTCTGGTATTCGTCCTCCAGATATGTAGTTGTGATGGGTTACTTGATGGTGGTCTGGTATCCTAAAGGTTATGCACTATGTAAACTGATTTCCATTCCACACACATTGTGTCAGGTACAGTTGAAGTCGGAAGATTACATACACCTTAGCCAAATACATTTAAACTCAGTTTTGCACAATTCCTGACATTTAATCCTAGTAAAAATTCCCTGTCTTAGGCCAGTTAGGATCACCACTTTATTTTAAGAATGTGAAATGTCAGAATAATAGTAGAAAGAATGATTTATTTCAGCTTTTATTTCTTTCATCACATTCCCAGTGGATCAGAAGTTTACATACACTCAATTAGTATTTGGTAGCATTGCCTTCAAATTGTTAACTTGGGTCAAACGTTTCAGGTAGCCTTCCACAAGCTTCCCACAATAAGTTGGGTGAATTTCGGCCCATTCCTCCTGACAGGGCTGATGTAACTGAGTCAGGTTTGTAGGCCTCTTTGCTCGCACACGCTTTTCAGTTCTGCCCACAAATTGTCTATAGGTTTGAGGTCAGGGCTTTGTGATGGCCACTCCAATACCTTGACCTTGTTGTCCTTAAGCCATTTTGCCACAACTTTGGAAGTATGCTTGGGGTCATTGTCCCTTTGGAAGACCCATTTGCGACCAAGCTTTAACTTCCTGACTGATGTCTTGAGACGTTGCTGTAATATATCCACATAATTTTCCCTCATCGTGATGCCATCTGTTTTGTGAAGAGCACCAGTCCCTCCTGCAGCAAAGCACCCCCACAACATGATGCTGCCACCCCCGTGCTTCACGGTTGGGATGGTGTTCTTTGGCTTGCAAGCATCCCCCTTTTCCTCCTAACATAACGATGGTCATTATGGCCAAACAGTTGTATTTCTGTTTCATCAGACCAGAGGAAACTTCTCCAAAAATTACAATCTTTTTCCCCATGTGCAGTTGCAAACCGTAGTCTGGCTTTTTTATGGCGGTTTTGGAGCAGTGGCTTCTTCTTTGCTGAGCGGCCTTTCAGGTTATGTCGATATAGGACATGTTTTACTGTGGATATAGATACTTTTGTACCTGTTTCCTCCAGCATCTTCACAAGGTCCTTTGCTGTTGTTCTGGGATTGATTTGCACTTTTCGCACTAAAGTACCTTCATCTCTAGGAGACAGAACGCGTCTCCTTCCTGAGGGGTATGACAGCTGCATGGTCCCATGGTGTTAATACTTGCGTACTATTGTTTGTACAGATGAACGTGGTACCTTCAGGCGTTTGGAAATTGCTCCAAAGGACGAACCAGACTTGTGGAGGTCTACAATTTTCTTTCTGAGGTATTGGCTGATTTCTTTTTATTTTCCCATGATGTCAAGCAAAGAGGCACTGAGTTTGAAGGTAGGCCTTGAAATACATCCACAGGTACACCCCCAATTGACTCAAATTATGTCAATTAGCCTGTCAGAAGCTTCTTAACTAAGCCATGACATAATTTTCTGGAATTTTCCAAGCTGTTTAAAGGTACAGTCAACTTAGTGTATGTAAACCTATGACCCACTGGAATTGTGATACAATGAATTATAAGTGAAATAATCTGTCTGTAAACAATTTTTGGAAAAATTACTTGTGTCATGCACACAGTAGATGTCCTCACCGACTAGCCAAAACTATAGTTTGTTAACAAGAAATTCATGGAGTGGTTGAAAAACAAGTTTTAATGACTCCAACCTAAGTGTATGTAAACTTCCGACTTCAACTGTATATGTCAGTCATTATCCTGGGTTACATCCCAAAGGCCACCCTGTTCCCTATATAGTGCACTAGTAGTTCATTTTAAATGGAATATGGTGCCATTTGAGACTAAATCCAGGTCTCCCTTGAGAAAGACGTCTTCTGACTTCAATGGGACTTCCAGGTTAAATAACGGTTAAATAAATAATGCCTCTACTGTGAGAGGTCACTTGCGGCCTTATCTGATATGAAAATATTGAGTTTCAAATATTTCATATAAGTCATGAAGATTCTCATACTGTCCAAGGTTTTCCTTTTCATCTGTTTCTAAAGTGATGACACACATGTGCTTGCTCAAGCCATATGCTGCATTATACAGTATCTTGGTCCCGATGGTTGTAAAATATTCTTCACCTTCTTTTTATGTTATGCCTTAGATAACAAACCTTATAGACCAGTGGATAATGGGAGAGGAACCCCACAATGTTCAATTCCTTCTAGGTTCATTCTGAATGACACCTACCGTGCCTTCAGAAAGTATTCACACCCCTTGACTTTTTTCACATTTTGTTGTGTTACTAAGCGGGATTAAAATGGTTATAATTGTCATTTTTTGTCTATGATCTCTGTATTGTCAAAGTGGAAGAAAAATTCTAACATTTGTGAAAAATATATGAAAAATAAAACACTAATATACTGATTATACTGATTAAACTCTTGAGTCAATACATGTTAGAATCACCTTTGGCAGCGATTACAGCTGTGAGTCTTTCTGGCAAGTCTCTAAGACAGTGGTATTCAAACATTTTCAGCGGGGAACCCATTGTTTCCTCAAGAATTTCTGGGCACCCCATTTTTTTAGTAAGAACTTCTCGTGACCCCACCCGACCCAAAATCTAATAACACAACCTTAAAATCAGAACATAACATTTTGTTACATCAACAAATAACCTTCAATTAATTACATTTTCATCTCTTATCAAAATTAAAAGAAACCAATAAATACATTTAATCAATAAAATTGTATTTTTTTTTTTATTATCTTTCTCAAAAATGTTTGCATATTGTCCCATACAACATCTGCACTTTACACATCTGTACTTTACATCTGTACTTTAGAAAAACAAAAAATCAAAAATATATTTTGGCGACCCCACTGAATACCCCTGCTCTAAGAGCTTTCCACAGCTGGACTGTGCAACATTTGCCCATTATTCTTTCAAAATTCTTTAAGCTCTGTCAAATTGGTTGTTGGTCATAGCTAGACAACTATTTTCAGGTCTTGCCATAGATTTTCAAGCAGAATTAAGTCAAAACTGTAACTCGGCCACTCGGGAACATTCACTGTCTTCTTGGTAAGCAATTCTAGTGTAGATTTGGCCTTGTGTTTTAGGTTATTGTTCTGCTGAAAGGTGAATTCATCTTCCAGTGTCTGGTGGAAAGCAGACTGAAAGCAGACTGAACCAGGTGGCTAATCTGCCCTTGCCCTCCGTTCTGCTAGCTAACGTTTAATCGCTAGAAAATAAATGGGACCAACTGAAAGCACGTATATCCTCCAAAGGGACATTAAAAACTGTAATATTTTATGTTTCACCGAGTCGTGGATGAACAAAGACATTAAGAACATAGAGCTGGTGGGTTATACAATCTATTGGCAAGACAGAACAGCAGCCTCTGGTAAGACACGGGGCGAGGGCCTATGCATTTATGTAAACAACAGTTGGTGCACGATATCAAAGGATGTCTCAAAGTTTTGCTCGCCTGAGGTGGACCATGTGATAAGCTGCAGACCTCACTATTTACCAAGATAATTTTTTTTTTTTCCGTAGCTGTCTTATATACCACCACAGAGTGAGGTTGGAACTAAAACTGCACTAAATGAGCTGTAGTCCACCATAAGCAAACAGGAAAACGCTAATCCTGAGGCGGCGCTCCTAGTGCCAGGCGACTTTAATGCAGGGAAACTTAAATCAGTTTTACCGAATTTCTGTCAACATGTTAAACGTGCAATCAGAGGTAAAGAAATTCTAGACCACCTCTACTCCACACACAGAGACGCGTACAAAGCTCTCCCTCACCCTCCATTTGGCAAATCTGACCATAACTCTATCCTCCTGATTCCTGCTTACAAGCAAAAATTAAGCTGTTTTGCTAGTACAGAATGGAATATGTTCCGGGATTCTACTGATGGCATTGAGGAGTACACCACATCAGTCACTGGCTTCATCAAAAAGTGCATTGAGGACGTCGTCCCTACAGTGACTGTACTTACATACCCCAACCAGAAGCCATGGATTACAGGCAACATTCGTACTGAGCTAAAGGGTAGAGCTGCAGCTTTCAAGGAGCGGGACTCTAACCCGGAAGCTTATAAGAAATCCCGCTATGCCCTCCGACGAACCATCAACTGGCAAAGCGTCAATACAGGACTAAGATCGAATCGTACTACACCGGCTCTTACGCTCGTCGCATGTGGCAGGGCTTGCAAACTATTACAGACTACAAAGGGAAGCACAGCCGCAAGCTGCCCAGTGACACAAGCCTACCAGACGAGCTAAATAACTTCTATGCTCACTTCAAGGCAAGTAACACTGAAACATGCATGAGAGCATCAACTGTTCCGGATGACTGTGTGATCACGCTCTCCGCAGCCGATGTGAGTAAGACCTTTAAACATGTCAACATTCACAAGGCTGTTGGGCCAGACGGATTACCTGGACGTGTACTCCAAGCATGTGCTGACCAACTGGCAAGTGTCTTCACTGACATTTTCAACCTCTCCCTGTCTGAGTCTCTAAAAACATTGACCCCTAGTGGTCTGAATATTGACTTTGATCTCAGGCCCTTCTTATGAACACATTTTCCACTATGAACAAGCCTTATAAATTGAAAAATTATTTTTACAGCTTATTAGCGTACACCTAATATGTTCCCCCTGTTGATGATGTTCATTATATATTAAGGTTGAACCAAAAGATTACATGTAACAAAAATGAAATATGAAATTATTATGTGAAATTGAATGATACAATAATGTATATTGATGCTAATATGATGTGCAATATTCCATTATGTTTCTATAAGATAACAATAGCATAATATATTTAATATGCCATATACTATTTTTTTAACAGTTTCACTAATTACTTTGAATTAAGTTAATCATTATGACACACCCCTCACTACTGTCATTGGTTACACTAATTGCACTGTGTGTCTACATAACCTGGCTCAAGTATTAATGACGTTACCCTGAAGAAGGCACAGTGATGCCGAGACGTTGGTAAATGCCCATTAAATTGCTGGGAGTTGCACGGAGTGTGCGATTGTAACGCCCTGGCCATAGAGAGGGGTTTTTGTTCTTTATTTTGGTTAGGCCAGGGTGTTACATTGGGTGGGCGTTCTATGTTAATTTTTCTATGTTTTTGTATTTCTTTGTTTTGGGCCGTGTGTGGCTCCCAATCAGGCACAGCTGTAGTTCGTTGTTGCTGATTGGGAGTCACACATAAGGAGCCTGTTTTTCCTTTGGGTTTTGTGGGGGATTGTTTCTGTTTCGTGTTTGCACCTGACAGTACTGTGTGACTGTCGGTTTTCTTGTTTTTGTATAGTGTTCACGTTGTTTAATAAATTCCTGAAAATGAACACTAACTCCGCTGCACCTTGGTCTACTCTCTCTTCCGACGGCCGTTACAGCGATTTTCTTTCTTTTGATAGTTTATTTTGTGAGTCTGTAATACCAACATGTTTCAAGCAGACCACCATAGTCCCTGTGCCCAAGAACACTAAGGTAACCTGCCTAAATGACTACCGACCCGTAGCACCCACGTCTGTAGCCATGAAATGCTTTGAAATGCTTTGAAAGGCTGGTCATGGCTCACATCAACACCATTATCCCAGAAACCCTAGACCCACTCCAATTTGCATACCGCACCAACAGATCCACAGATAATGCAATCTCTATTGCACTCCACACTGCCCTTTCCCACCTGGACAAAAGGAACACCTATGTGAGAATGCTAGTCATTGACTACAGCTTAGCGTTCAACACCATAGTGCCTGTCAAAAGTCATCACTAAGCTAAGGACCCTGGGACTCCCTCTGCAACTGGATCCTAGACTTCCTGACGGCCGCTCCCAGGTGGTAAGGGTTGGTAACAACACATCCTCCACGCAGATCCTCAACATGGGGGCCCCTCAGGGTGCGTGCTCAGTCCCCTCCTGTACTCCCTGTTCACTCATGACTGCACGGCCAGGCACGACTCCAATACCATCATTAAGTTTGCTGATGACACAACAGTTGTAGGCTTGATCACCAACAACGTTGAGACAGCCTATAGGGAGGAGGTCAGAGACCTGACCATGTGGTGCAAGGACAACAACCTCTCCCTCAACATGATCAAGACAAAGGAGTTGATTGTGGACTACAGGAAAAAGGAGCACCGAGCACGCCCCCATTCTCTTCGGTGGGGCTGTAGTGGAGCAGGTTGAGAGCTTCACGTTCCTTGGCGTCCACATCACCAACAAAATAGCAAGGTCCAAGCACACCAAGATAGCAGTGAAGAGGGCACGGCAAAACCTATTCCCCCTCAGGACACTGAAAAGATTTGGCATGGGTCCTGAGGACTGAGGGTCCTGAGGATCCTCAAAAGATATTTACAGTTGCACCATCGAGAGCATCCTGATGGGTTGCATCACTGCCTGGTATGGCAACTGCTCGGCCTCCGACCGCAAGGCACTACAGAGAGGAGTGCGTACGGCCCAGTACATCACCGGGGCCAAGCTTCCTGCCATCCAGGACCTTTATACCAGGCGGTGTCAGAGGAAGGCCCTAAAAATTCCAGCCACCGTAGTCATAGACTGCTCTCTCTACTGCACGGCAAGCGGTACCGGAGCGCCAAGTCCAGGTCCAAGAGGCTTCCAAACAGCTTCTACCCCCAAGGCATTAGACTCCTGAACAGATAATCAAATGGCTACCCAGACTATTTGCACCCCCCCACACTGCTACTACTCTCTGTTATTATCTATGCATAGCCACTTTAACAACCCTACCTGTATGTACATAATTATCTCAATTACCTCGACACAGGTGCCACCGCACATTGACACATTGACTCTGTAACGGTACCCCCTGTATGTGGCCTTGCTATTGTTATTTACTGCTGCTTTTTAAATATTTGTTTTTCTTATCTCTTACTTTTTTAAACTTTCTTAGGTTTCTTAAAACTGCATTGTTGGTTAAGGGCTTGTAAGTAAGTATTTCACTCTAAGGTCTACACCTGTTGTATTCGGCGCATGTGACAAATAACATTTGATTTGATTTGATTTGAAACCAGTAGCCTCATGGTAAAATCCCTGAGGTGTTTCCTTCCTCTCTGGCAACTGAGTTAGGAAGGCCGCCTGTATCTTTGTAGTGACTTGGTGTATTGATACACCATCCAAAGTGTAATTAACACCTTCCCATGATCAAAGGGATATTCATGTGTTATTTTACATGTTTATTTTTACGCATCTAATAATAGGTTCCTTCCTTTGCGAGGCATTGGAAAACCTCCCTGTTTTTTGTGGTTAAATCTGTGTTTGAAATTCACTGCTCAACTGAGGGACCTTACAGATAATTGTATGTGTGGGTTACAGAGATGAGGTACAAAAATCATGTTTAACACTATTATTGTGCACACAGAGTCCATGGAACATATTATGTGACTTGTTAAGCACCTTTGTACTCTTGAACTTCTTTAGGCTTGCCATAACAAAGGGGTTGACTACTTTTTGACTCAATACATTTCAGCTTTTCATTTTTTATTAATTAGTAAACATTTAAAAATGCATAATTACACTTTGACATCATGGTGAATTGTGTGTAGGAAAGTGACAAAAACATCTAACTTTAATCTACTTTAATTTCAGGCTGTCACACAACAAAATGTGAAAAAAGTCAAGGGGTGTGAATACTTTCTGAAGGCGCTGTGGACATCTATGGCATGAAGAGTGCCTGTAGTTGCCCTGTAGTTGCCTGTGTACCTCAGCATAGTTGTATCTATCCAAGGCTGCTCCTCATGGACTAGCATTATGAGGTCATTGTTGCTGCTTTGGCCTTGTTCGTCAAAAGATTGTATTTCTGTGAGGGAAGAGCAATCTAATATATACCTTGTTATTGACAAAATATGGAGGACGTGCGCACGCACGCACGCACTCTCTCTCTCTCTCACACACACACACACACACACACACACACACACACACACACACACACATGCATTAAAGCCAAGATAAAAAAAAGCTATTGTACTGTACGATGTGACCAATACCTAAAACACAAATGGTTTGACCAATACCAAAACCACAAAATGGTCTATAAAAAAACGAACCAAAAAATGAATGTGTGCTTTGCCATTTGATTTAGATGTGGGCAGTACAATATTGCTTTGACATTTGCCAGGAGGAAGAAGAGTATTTTGGATTAGGTTTTAAGAAATCAGATGAGCTGGGATACAGACAGTGACTAAGCCCAGGCTGTAATTTTTCCATTCTATGATTAAATCAAACAACACTAGAGAAGCTTCAGAGAAGTGGACTGAGTCAGCCAGTTAGCCAGCCAGCCAGTCAGTCAGTCAGTCAGTCGGTCATAAATATGAACTGCAAAGGAAACAACACAATAATCCTGTTTCTTTCTTCCTGATAGTGGACAGAAATGATAGGACAATAACACAATAACCTGAGATCAACTGTCCAAAGCTTAAATCCTGGAAAACAATACAAGTATGAAGAGTACATAAGGATCCGTGGAGGCTGGTGGGAAGAGCTGTAGGAGGATAGGCTCATTGTAATGGCTGGAATGGAATCACTGGAACAGTATCAAACAGATCAAACACAGAAACCTGATCAAACACAGAAACCTGTGGCTCAGTTGGTAGAGCATGGTGTTTGCAACTCCAGCATGGTGTGTGCAACGTCAGGGTTGTGGGTTCGATTCCCACGGGGGGGCCAGTACAAAAGAAAATGTCAACAAAAAATGCATGAAATGAAAAATGAAATGTATGTTTTCACTACTGTAAGTCACTCTGGATAAGAGCGTCTGCTAAATGACTAAATTGTAAAAAAAAAAGTTTGACTCCATTCCATTGATGCCATTACAATGAGCCTGTCCTCCTATAGCTCCCCCCACCAGCCTCCATTGATAGGGATTGTATAGAACTGGCTTGTCCTGTTCCTCGATCACACAGTATGATTTTTAGAGTTGTTTGTTCAATAGCTGTGTTTTTGCATGTACATTGATTGATTAATGAATCTGATGCTAAACAAATATAAATAACATACATTTTTCTAAACTAATCACATTGCGTATACTTATTGCACCCGTTACTGTAATGGTTGCTCCAGTTTAGATGGTTTAGGTCGTTTCATATCTCAGTCTTCCTAACCCTGGCAGTCATTCTGAATGCAGGTTCTGGGTAAATAAACATTCTGATTGTTGGACATCCCTACTCTGGCTGGATTCCAATAGGAATTACAGATCACTTTGCAATGCAGCTTAATGTTTTATTTATTATTTGAGTAACCTATTTTTTAACAGGGTGTCATATTGAGACCAAGTCCCCTTTTCAAATGAGCCCTGCACAATACAAACACACACATCAATACAAAACACAATACAATACAAAACTACAAAACATGATTATAAAAAAGAACCCACAATCTTCACATAGAGCATTCCCAACTAATGTTTGCAATTCCCTAAAGGCATTCAACAGGTATTCAAGCCTGATCCTCCCCTTCAACACATTCCACATCTGTGGAGCATAAAAACCAAAAGCAGCTCTCTCTAAATCAGAAGCCATCCTTGGAACCTCTAGCACTATATAATCTTGTGCTCTTGTGCTGTATGCTATTGTTTTGACCTTGACGAGTTTTGTCAGACACATCGTAAGTTTCTGCAGGAGCTTGTAAATAAACAAAAGGGAATGCTGTTCTCTTCTTACAGAGAGAGAGGCCAACACACCTTTTGATACAATACACAATGAATGGTGAGTTCAAAAATTATCTCCAATAATGAATCGAAGGGCACAATGGAAAACAGCATCTACAGGTTTAAGTGTGGAAGCTGCTGCGTGCATATATCCCCGTAATCTAAAACAGGCATAAAAGGGGCCTGGACATCTTTGTTTCTATTATCAAAAGACTGACATGCTCTATTTCTGTAAAATAATCAACATTTAATTTTTTTTAAATTAAAGCCCCACCCCCCAACCGGCAATCTGATAGATTGTAAAATCAATCATAAAATGAAAACATTTTGATCTTCAATTTCTTTATCAGCTCAGTAACATGCATTTTAAATGCCAATTTATCATCTAGCGAGATACCAAGATATTTATAGGAGGGAACTCGTTCAATTTGTGTTCCATTCAGGATAGTAATTTCAAGGTCACTTAATTTTAAGTTAATGGACCAAGAAAATAGCATATATCTTGTTTGATTTGCTTTAAGTACTAACTTAAGATCCAAGAGTGACTGCAAATGTGTCAAGGCTCGGTTTACAAAAGAGTACAATACTATGTCATCAGCCCCTCCCCCCCTAAATATATATATTTTTTCACAGTATTTCCAATGTTTATATACAGCATAAAGAATAGTGGCCCAAGAATCGAACCTGGGGGTACCCCTTTATGCACTTCAAGGAATTCAGATTTGACCCCCTCTGTCACAATAGCCTGAGTTGTATTACTGAGATAGTTCTGAAACCACATACAGATGTCAGTGCCCAGGCCTATTGAGGACAACTTACTCAATAAAATAAAATGATCAACTGTATCAGAAGCCTTTGACAAGTCAACAGACAAGGCAGCACAATTCATTTTAGCATCTAAAGCAATGTTTCTTAATCCTGGTCTTGGGGACACAAAGGGTTGGACATTTTTGTTTTTGCCTTCCCACTACACACTTGATTCAAAACATCAAAGCAATTGATGATGAGTTTATCATTAGAGCCTTCCATACTTTTGGAATATTTCTCAATATCAGTGTTCCGTTTTTAATGTGTGTTATTGAGCCAGCGACGAGAGGCTCTGCATGCTTAAGCAGACCCGATTCCAGTTTGTCGGCCCCATGGACTTCTTCATGTCTATAGCTAGCAGGGCATCAAGGACTTATTTTTCTGTAAACTGCAGAAAACAATTTTTGCAACTACCATTTTCCAAATCATTCCGCAAATTTCCCCTATCATTATTAAGCCCAATCTCATAGAGAGTAGTCATAGAAGTTATTTCAAAGATATAGCCAGCTGAAATAAAATGGTGATTAAATGCACCAATGATAGCATGTGCCTTGCAGGCCTGATGTGGCCTGTAAACCATGTGTTTAGAAGGCCACTGTTTTAGGGTAAAACTAGGCCCTACAAATTCGACCTTATGAGATATGTAATGTATTGTCTTGAAGTGGCAATCAGCAGTAGAAACAATAAAGTGTATCCCCCGCCCCTGTTTCGGTAAAAACTTCAGGGATGGGCCTGGAGAAATGTAACCACTCTCAAATTCATAGACAGAGCTGTGGATGCAATAACTGATCATCCATGATATCAAACTTATAGTTTTAACCATGTTTTGAGGCTATATAGTGTTTGTTTACATTTGCTTTGTTAACAAGCTTATATTTTGGGTTCTGATGGGGTATGACAGTAACTCATAAATAAGCTCATGAGTTATATTCTTCAAGAATCAATGGGTACATATCATTAATTTAAAATTAGCAACTGTAGATTGCCCCTTTAAAGAATTTGATTTGAATGATAACATGTGCTTAAGTTGCAATAGAGGCTGTACTGGGTTCTACTGATGTTTCTTTACTGTTGGACTGTTTCATATTCCACAGACCTATTTCCACAAAGTTACTGTAACGGTCGTCGTACGTGGTGGACCAAGGCGCAGCGGGTTGAGTGCTCATAATGACTTTTATTGAACACAAACAAAACAAGAAAATGAACATGATTGCAGGCTAAAACATACAGCTATGCAACCACAACTTCCCACAAAGGGACAGGTGAAAACAGGCTACCTAAGTATGACTCTCAATCAGCAACAACGATGTACAGCTGTTCCTGATTGAGAGCCATACCAGGCCAACAAAGAAATACACAACATAGACAGAGCATAGAAATACAAAATATAGAACATAACCCAAAAAACCCGGAATACTCTAACCAAACACCCCTCTACATAGACACCTATACTAACAAACCCCGAACCACATAAAACAAATACCCCCCTGCCACGTCCTGACCAAACTACAATAACAAATAACCCCTTTACTGGTCAGAACGTGACAGTTACTTTGCTATTTATGTCATTAATAAATAAAAACTAAATTATAGCTATTATTAATGTTATTGCCGTATCTTAAACACATTCTAATTCAAATTAATTTTGACCTGTTAAATCAAAGCTGCCATAACAACATTTGATTACAGTGGAGGATTAGAGAATGCGTTTCCTATATGATGAATAAATTAGATCAATATACAGATGTAGGATCTTAATTTGAGCCAGTTTGTTACAGCAGGAAAATAATCCTGCAGCAATGGGAAATGTCAGTTATTAGGTGGATTATAATTAATTGACATTTTTGTAGAGGCTGATACATTTTTCTTAAGGGAAAATCAAGTCTGAAATTTCATATGGAAATATGTCACGCCCTGATCTGTTTCACCTGTCCTTGTGCTTGTCTCCACGACCCTCCAGGTGTCGCCCATCTTCCCCACTTATCCCCTGGGTATTTATACCTGTGTTTTTTGTCTGTCTGTGCCAGTTTGTCTTGTTTGTTCAAGTCAACCAGCGATTTGTCTCAGCGCTTGCTTTTCCTCATTCTCTCTTTTTCTCGTCCTCCTGGTTTAGACCCTTGCCTGTCCTGACTCTGAGCCTCCCTGCCGTCCGGTGCCTTTGCCCCTACTCTGGATTACCGACCTCTGCCTGACCTGACCCTGGGCCTGCCTGCCGTCCTGTACCTTGGCCCCACTACTCTGGAATATCGACCACTGCCTGCCTTGACCTGTCGTTTGCCTGCCCTTGTTGTTGCAATAAACATTGTTACTTCAACACAGTCTGCACTTGGGTCTTACCTGAAACCTGATAAATGTTTTAAAAAAAAGTTATCCTGCAACAGGGTGATGAAATTACGATCCTACATTTGTATGACCTGGTGATGTGACAACAAGACGCCATGTTCCCATTTACATATATATGAGGTGATTGCCAAGGTGGACAAGGGTGAGGTCAACTCAGACTTTCTCATTTTTCCATTTCAAATCATGTCAGTTGATTTGATTTGAATAATAGAGTCTTGAACATCTAATGGGAAAAGCAAGATTCCACTCAATGACATTTCTTTCTATTCATAGGCTGGAACATCTTCACCTCTTTCTTGTAGCTTATCTACTAAACAAAATCTATAGTGAATCTTAGACTAACATACAATGTGATTCACCCTACTCCCTATATAGAGTACTACTTTTGACTAGAGCCCTATGGGAAATAGGGTGCCATTTGGGACGCAGTGAAGGTGTTATCCTTCTCATCCTCCTAGTTATGGACTCTGGTATTAAATCAACATGATCAGACAAAGAACGCTCACTTCATCAAGTTGCTGATTCCTAATTCTGCTCCAGCAGCAGCTGGTTAAGTGTCATTTATCTCCAGCTCTGTTAGTTGTCTCCCCACCTCTCTCTCAAGCTAGTGATGGTGTTAATGACTAGCTCAAATGGTTGATGAAACACTAAAGAGACACTACAGACACAAAGAACGCTAAAAAACAGCCTGAAAGAGCACTTTATGCAAGCACCATTGTGTGTGTGTGTGTGTGTCTGTCTTGAGTTCTTATGGTTCTATTTAGTCATTTTCCTTTCCCCTTGTGTGTGCTTTATTTTGAATTGATTTACTTAAAAGTGCTTTAATATTGAGTTATTCCTCTGGTGTGCTGTGTTGTGGTTTACTTCTTATTGACTTTTCTGAGTGACTTCCTTTCCTTTGAATTGGCTAACCCCTTTCGAGTGCTCGTCTCGTTGTGAGAGAACGAGTATGTTAATTAGGGACCTGAGCATTGCCCCACACCTGAGGACTATTGGGGTTAATGAGCTGCCCCTGCGCTCTCAGAGACTGTTCAAGACTTTAAGCCAGCAACGGGAGAAGACAATTGCCACAGGCTGTGCTCAGCCACACCACTACCATCGGGGGAGAGGTGACTGGATGAGTGTGACCCTGCTCGGGAAGAGCTGAACGGAAAACAACTCTGCTTGGGATGAAGAGCCAAACGACGTGTGAGTGCGTACCAATGGTTTCCAGTATGATGACATTACTGATTACGTTTTCTCCACCCTCTCCAGACGTGGCCTGCTACGACGAGGCCGCAACTACCGCATCGGAACTCTGTGATGCCAACGCCGAAGTGACGAATGCTCCATGCCAATCAACTATGGATTCGCGCATGTATGTGCTGTGCCTGGACCTGTCCATGTGTTTTTGTTCTGTGTTGCTTTTATCTTGTAAACCCATTTTAATACTTAAATTAAGATGTTAAAGAACCGTAAACACTGTCTGCTCGCTACGTCTGTGGTATTGGGATTGAAATAGTTTCAGTTGGATTTCTAAATGCTTATCCTATCATAGCATTTGTTTCCCATTTCATAATGCTTAGCGCTTACCAATACGTCTTACTGATATAACGTGTGTACCGGTACTCTCAGACAAGAGAGAGTTTTTAGGAGAATGGATAAAATCTCATTACTCACATTAAACAGAGATAGAAGTGGTATGAAGCATATTGATGTCAGGAAGCCAAATGCACTATGAGCTATTACAACAGTTACAAAAGCCACTTCATTTTTGTCTCAGTTGGTCTCTTCAGATCACTGACAAAGGTAATTTAGAATTATCTGTACGCAGCTTACACTTCTAGAAGTTGTTTACTATTGGTACTGCTCCTACTACTACTATTAGTAATGCTGCAACTACTACTATTAGTAATGCTGCAACTACTACTACTATTGGTAGTGCTGCTACTACTACTATTGGTAGTGCTGCTACTACTACTATTGGTAGTGCTGCTACTACTACTATTGGTAGTGCTGCTACTACTACTATTGGTAGTGCTGCTACTACTACTATTGGTAATGCTGCTACTACTACTATTGGTAATGCTGCTACTACTACTATTGGTAGTGCTGCTACTACTACTATTGGTAGTGCTGCTACTACTACTATTGGTATTGCTGCTGCTACTACTACTATTAGTAATGCTGCTACTGCTACTACTACTATTGGTACTGTTGCTGCTACTACAACTATTGGTAGTGCTGCTACTACTACTATTGATAGTGCTGCTACTACTACTATTAGTAATGCTGCTACTACTACTATTAGTAATGCTGCTACTACCACTATTAGTAATGCTGCTACTACTACTACCATTGGTAAATCTGCTGCTACTACTACTATTGGTAATGCTGCTACTACTACTACTATTGGTAATGCTGCTACTACTACTACTATTGTTAATGCTTCTACTACTACTATTGGTAATGCTGCTACTACTACTATTGTTAATGCTTCTACTACTACTATTAGTAATGCTGCTACTACTACTATTGGTAGTTCTGCTACTACTACTATTGGTAATGCTGCTACTACTACTATTAGTAATGCTGCTACTACTACTACTGCTACTATTGGTAATGCTGCTACTACTAACATTGGTAAATCTGCTATTACTACTATTGGTAATGCTGCTACTACTACTATTGGTAGTGCTGCTACTACTACTATTGGTAGTGCTGCTACTACTACTATTGGTAGTGCTGCTACTACTACTATTGGTAGTGCTGCTACTACTACTATTGGTAATGCTGCTACTACTACTATTGGTATTGCTGCTGCTACTACTACTATTGGTACTGTTGCTGCTACTACTACTATTGGTACTGCTGCTGCTACTACTATTGGTACTGCTGCTACTACTACTATTAGTAATGCTGCTACTGCCACTACTACTATTGGTAATGTTCCTGCTAGTACTACTATTGTTACTGCTGCTGCTACTAATATTGGTACTGCTGCTGCTTCTACTGCTATTGGTACTTCTGATGCTACTACTGCTATTTGTAATGCTGCTAGTACTACTATTGGTAATGCTGCTGCTACTACTACTATTGGTAATGCTGCTACTACTACTATTGGTAATGCTGCTACTACACTGAACAAAAATAAGCGTATGTAAATTGTGTAAATATAAACATGTAAAATGTTGCTCCCATGTTTCATGAGCTGAAATAAAAGATCCCATGAATGTTCAATGTACACAAAAAGCTTATTTCTCTAAAATGTTGTGCACAAATTAGTTTACATCCCTGTTACTGAGCGTTTCTCCTTTGCCAAGATAATCCATCCACCTGACAGGTGTTGCATATCAAGAAGGTGAAAACAGCATGGTCATTCCCCAGGTGCACCTTGTGCTCGGAACAAAAGGCCACTAAAATGTGCAGTTTTGTCACACAACACAATGCCACAGATTTCTCAAGTTTGGAGGGAGCTTGCAATTGGCATGCTGACTGCAGGAATGTCCACCAGAGCTGTTGCCAGAGAATTTAAAATTATTTTCTCTACCATAACCCGCCTCCAATGTTGTTTTAGAGGTTTAGGCAGTACGTCCAACCAGCCTCACAACAGCAGACCATGTGTAACCACGCCAGCCCAGGACCTCCATATCTGGCTTCTTCACCTGCGGGATCATCCAGCTTAGGAAATTGTGGGTTTGCACAACCAAATAATTTCTCGGGGAAGCTCATCTGCGTGCTCGTCATCCTCACAGGGTTCTTGACCTGACTGCAGTTTGGCATCGTAACCGACTTCAGTGGGCAAATGCTCACCTTTGATGGCCCCTGGCACACTGGAGAAGTGTGCTTTTCACGGATTAATCCCAGTTTCAACTGTACCAGCCACATGGCAAACAGTGTGCATGGTGTTGGGTGGGTGAGCGGTTTGCTGATGTCAACATTGTGAACAAAGTGCCCCTTGGTGGCAGTGGGGTTATGGTATGTGCAGGCACAAGCTATGGACAGCGAATACAATTGCATTTTATTGATGGCAATTTGAAAGCACAGAGATACCGTGACGAGATCCTGAAGCCCAATGTCATGCCATTCATACGCAACCATCACCTCATGTTTCAGCATGATAATGCACGCCCCATGTCGTAAGGATCTGTACACAATTCCTGGAATCTGAAAATGTTCCAGTTCTTCCATGGTCTGCATACACAGCAGACATGCATCGATTGAGCACGTTTGGGATGCTTTGGATTGACATGTACAACAGCATGTTCCAGTTCCCGCCAATATTCAGCAATTTCGCACAGCCACTGAAGAGGAGTGGGACAACATTCCACATGTCACAATAAACAGCCTGATCAACTCAATGCGAAGGAGATGTGTCGTGCTGCATGAGGAAAATGGTGATCACACCAGATAATGACTGGTTTTCTGATCCACGCCCCAGATGCATATTTGTATTCCCAGTCATGTGAAATCCATAGATTAGGGTCTAATTAATTTATTTCAAATAACCGATTTCCTTATATGATCTGTAACATCTATGTAGTTGTTGCTTGTTGCGCTTATACTTTTGTTCAGTGTAATACTACTACTGGTACTACTGCTACTATCAGTACTGTCACGGCTGTCGAAAGGATCGGACCAAAGTGCAGCATGGTTGTAGTTCCACATTTTATTAAATCCGTGAAATTGACAATTGTCTATGGCTGCTCAAATGCAGTCCACATAACCTTAACCTCCAGCAGAGGAGGCGGCTTCGGTTCGGGGCGTACTCCCCGCTCCACACGCTGATCCTTCTGCTTTATTACCACCTGAACATGGATCGTTGTCGAAAGAACCGGACTGTAGATCATTGCTGGAGGTTCTGGGCTGCAGGCCGCCGCTGGAGGCTCTGGGCTGCAGGCCGCCGCTGCAGGCTCCGTGCCATGGATCATCACTACAGGTTCCGCGCCATGGATCATCACTGGAGGCTTTGTGCCATGGATCATCACTGGAGGCGCTGGGCCATGGATTATCACTGGAGGCTTCGTGCCATGGATCATCTCTACAGGCTCCGGGCCATGGATCATCACTGGAGGCTTCTTTTGTGGAGCTGGAATAGGTCTCACCGGACTAGAGAACGTCGCTGAGAGTTCTGGACTAGGGAACGTTACTGGAGGCCGGGTGCGCGGAGCAGGCACAGGGTATACTGGGCCATGGAGGCGCACTGGAGGTCTGGAGCGTATGGCTGGCACAACCCGTCCTGGCTGGATAACCTCCGTAGCCCGACAAGCGCGAGGCATTGTGACAGGTCGCACAGGTTTGTGTTGGCGAACTGGGGTTACCGTGCGTAGAGCTGGCGCAGGATAACCTGGACCGAGAAGACGCACTGGAGACCAGGAACGCTGAGCAGGCATACTCCTTCCTGGCTCAATGCCAACTCCAGCACGGCACCTGTGAGGAGCTTGCACCGAGAGCACTGGGCTGTAGCTGCGCACTGGTGACACAGTGCGTATCTCAGCATAACATGGTGCTTGCTCGATCACTCGCCCCCCACAGTAAGCACGGGGAGTTGGCTCAGGTCTCCAACTTGACTCTGCCAATCTCCCCAATCTCGCCCTTGCCTCGTTACAGCGCCTCATAATGACGCCGCTCCGCTTTAGCTGCCTCAATCTCCTCCCTCGGACGGCGATACTCCCCAGCCTGCCTCCAGGGTCCTTTTCCGTCCAGAATTTCCTCCCAGGTCCATTTCTGTTGCTCCTGGGCACGCTGCTTGGTCCTTTTGGGGTTGGTGATTCTGTCACAGCTGTCGAAAGGATCGGACCAAAGTGCAGCGTGGTTGTAGTTCCACATTTTATTAAATCCGTGAAACTTTGCAAACATAAATAACTGAATTTACAAAACAACAAACCGTGACGCAGAGAAACAAACACTACTCAAAAGATAATCACCCACAAAACCCAGGAAGAAAAACCCCTACTTAAATATGATCTCCAATCAGAGGTAACGAGGACCAGCTGCCTCCAATTGGAGATCAACCCAAAAAACAACAACATAGAAATAGAAAAACTAGAACTTAAACATAGAAATAGAAAACATAGAAAAACACAAAACACCCTCTGTCACGCCCTGACCTACTCTACCATAGAAAATCACATCTTACTATGGTCAGGACGTGACTGCTACTGCTGCTGGTACTACTGCTGCTGCTGCTGGTACTACTACTACTACTGGCACTACTACTGCTGCTGGTACTACTGCTGCTGGTACTACTGCTGATGGTACTACCACTTCTACTACTGGTACTACTACTACTGTTACTGGAACTACTGCTGCTGGTACTACTAGTACTGGTACTACTACTACTGCTGCTGGACCTATGCTGCTGGTATGTTGGTATTTGGTATTTTATTAGGATCCACATTAGCTGTTGCAAAAGCAGCTGCTACTCTTCCTGGGGTCCACACAACATGAAACATGACATAATACAGAACGTCAATAGACAAGAACAGCTCAAGGACAGAACTACATACATTTTTGTAAAAATCACACGTAGCCTACATATCAATGCATACACACAAAATATCTAGGTCACATAGGGGAGAGGCATGGTGCCGTGAGGTGTTGCTTTATCTGTTTTTTGAAACCAGGTTTTCTGTTTATTTGAGCAATATGAGATGGAAGGAAGTTCCATGCAAAAAGGGCTCTATATAGTAATGTACACTTTTTTGAATTTGTTCTGGATTTGGGGACAGTGAAAAGACCACTGGTGGCATGTCTGGTGGGGTAAGTGTGTGTGTCAGAGCTGTGTGTAAGTTGACTATGCAAACAATTTGGGATTTCCAACACATTAATGTTTCTTATAAAAAGAAGAAGTGATGCAGTCAGTCTCTCCTCAACTCTTAGCCAAGAGAGACTGGCATGCATATTATTTATATTAGCCCTCTGATTACAATGAAGAGCAAAACGTGCCGCTCTGTTCTGGGCTAGCTGCAGCTTCACTAGATCTTTCCTTGCAGCACTGGACCACACGACTGGACAATAATCAAGATTAGACAAAACTAGAGCCTGCAGATCTTGCTTTTTGGAGTGTGGTATCAAATAAGCAGAGCATCTCTTTATTACGGACAGACCTCTCCCCATCTTTACAACCATTGAATCTACACTGCTCAAAAAATAAAGGGAAGACTTAAACAACACAATGTAACTCCAAGTCAATCACACTTCTGTGAAATCAAACTGTCCACTTAGGAAGCAACACTGATTGACAATAAATGTCACATGCTGTTGTGCAAATGGAATAGACAACAGGTGAAAATTATAGGCAATTAGCAAGACACCCCCAATAAAGGAGTGGTTCTGCAGGTGGGGACCACAGACCACTTCTCAGTTCCTAAACTTCCTGCCTGATGTTTTGGTCAATTTTGAATGCTGGCGGTGCGTTCACTCTAGTGGTAGCATGAGGCGGAGTCTGCAACCCACACAAGTGGCTCAGGTAGTGCAGCTCATCCAGGATGGCACATCAATGCGAGCTGTGGCAAGAAGGTTTGCTGTGTCTGTCAGCGTAGTGTCCAGAGCATGGAGGCGCTACCAGGAGACAGGCCAGTACATCAGGGGACGTGGAGGAGGCCGTAGGAGGGCAACAACCCAGCAGCAGGACCGCTACCTCCGCCTTTGTGCAAGAAGGAGCAGGAGAAGCACTGCCAGAGCCCTGCAAAATGACCTCCAGCAGGCCACAAATGTGCATGTGTCTGCTCAAATGGTCAGAAACAGACTCCATGAGGGTGGTATGAGGGCCCGACGTCCACAGGTGGGGGTTGTGCTTACAGCCCAACACCGTGCAGGACGTTTGGCATTTGCCAGAGAACACCAAGATTGGCAAATTCGCCACTGGCCTCTTCACAGATGAAAGCAGGTTCACACTGAGCACGTGACAGACGTGACAGAGTCTGGAGACGCCGTGGAGAATGTTCTGCTGCCTGCAACATCCTCCAGCATGACCGGTTTGGCAGTGGGTCAGTCATGGTGTGGGGTGGCATTTCTTTGGGGGGCCGCACAGCCCTCCATGTGCTCGCCAGAGGTAGCCTGACTTCCATTAGGTACCATAGCCAGCCTTCCCTGTAGCTCAGTTGGTAGAGCATGGTGTTTGCAACACCAGGGTTGTGGGTTCGATTCCCACGGGGGGCCAGCACAGAAAAAAAAAATGTATGAAATTGTATTAAATGTATGCATTCACTACTGTAAGTCACTCTGGATAAGAGTGTCTGCTAAATGACTAAAATGTAAATGTAAAAAAATGAGTTGAGATCCTTAGACCCCTTGTGAGACCATATGCTGGTGCGGTTGTTCCTGGGTTCCTCCTAATGCAAGACAATGCTAGACCTCATGTGGCTGGAGTGTGTCAGCAGTTCCTGCAAGAGGAAGGCATTGATGCTATGGACTGGCCCACCCGTTCCCCAGACCTGAATCCAATTGAGCACATCTGGGACATCATGTCTCGCTCCATCCACCAACGCCACGTTGTACCACAGACTGTCCAGTTGTTGGCGGATGCTTTAGACCAGGTCTGGGAGGAGATCCCTCAGGACACCATCCGCCACCTCATCAGGAGCGGGCCCAGGCATTGTAGGGAGGTCATACAGGCACGTGGAGGCCACACACTACTGAGCCTCATTTTGACTTGTTTTAAGGACATTACATCAAAGTTGGATCAGCCTGTAGTGTGGTTTTCCACTTTCATTTTGAGTGTGACTCCAAATCCAGACCTCCATGGGTTGATAAATTGGATTTCCATTGATTATTTTTGTGTGATTTTGTTGTCAGCACATTCAACTATGTAAAGAAAAAAGTATTTAATAAGATTATTTCTTTCATTCAGATCTAGGATGTGTTGTTTAAGTGTTCCCTTTATTTTTTTGAGCAGTATATATGTTTTGGCCATGACAGTTTACAATCTAAGGTAACGCCAAGTAATTTAGTCTCCTCAAGTTGTTCAATAGCCACACCATTCATTACCAGATTCAGCTGAGGTCTGGAACTTAAGGAATGATTTGTACCCAATACAATGCTCTTAGTTTTAGAGATGTTCAGGACCAGTTATTACTGGCCACCCATTCCAAAACAGACTGCAACTCTCAGTGACTTCATTAGCTGTGGACGCTGATGCGTATATGGTTGAATCATCAGCATACATGGACACACATGCTCTGTTTAATGCCAGTGGCAGGTCGTTGGTAAAAATAGAAAAGTGTAGAGGGCCTAGAGAGCTCCCCTGCGGTACACCACACTTTACATGTTTGACATTAGAGAAGTTTCCATTAAAGAAAACCCTTTGAGTTCTATTAGATAGATAGCTCTGAATCCATGATATGGCAGAGGTTGAAAAGCCATAACACATACATGTTTTCAACAACAGGTTATGGTCAATAATATCAAAGGTTGCACTGAAATCTAACAGTACAGCTTCCAGAATCTTCTTATCAATTTCTTTCAACCAATCATCAGTCATTTGTGTCAGTGCAGTATATGTTGAGTGCCCTTCTCTATAAGCATGTTAAAAGTCTGTTGTTAATTTGTTTACAGAGAAATAGCGTTGTATTTGGTAAAACACAATTTTTTCCAACAGTTTGCTAAGAGCAAGTTTATAGGTCTGCTGTTAGAACCAGTAAAGGCCGCTTTACCACTCTTGGGTAGCAGAACTACTTTGGCTTCCCTCCAGGCCTGAGGACAAAGACTTTCCTCTAGGTTCAGATTAAAAATATGACACATAGGAGTGGCTATAGTCAGATTCCATCCTCAGTAGCTTTCCATCTAAGTTGTCAGTGCCAGGAGGTTTGTCATTACTGATCGATGACAATCATTTTTCCACCTCTCCCACACTAACTTTACAAAATTCAACATTTCTTTCATTTTGTTTTTTATGCATGAATATAATTGCTCACTGTACTTTGTTGGCATTTCCTGCCAAAGTTTGCCCACTGTGCCAATAAAGTAATCATTCAAATAAAATTGGCAACATCAAATGGTTTTGTGATGAATAAGCCATCTGATTCGATGAAAGATGGAGTTGAATTTGTCATTCTGCCCATAATTTAAATTAAAGTACTCTAAAGTTTTTTCATCATTCTTTATATCATTGATATTGGCTTCATAATACAGTTTCTTCTTCTTTTTGTTGAGTTTAGTCACATAATTTCTCAATTTGCAGTAAGTCAGCAAGTCAGATGTGCAGCCAGACTTATTAGCCACTCCTTTTGGCCTATCTCTTTCAATCATAGAGTTTTTCAATTCCTCATCAATCTATGGAGCCTTAACAGTTCTCTCAGTCAATTTCTTAACAGGTGCATGTTTATCAATAATTGATAAAAGCAATTTCATAAATTCATGAAGTGCAGCGTCTGGATTCTCCTCATTAATCACATCAGACCAACAAATATTTTTAACATCATCCACATAAGAGTCACAGCAAAATCTTTTGTATGATATATACACTGTTTTAGGACCAGCTGTTTGAACTTTGGCTCTCCTGGATATAGCCACTATATTGTGATCACTGCATCCAATGAGTACGGACAGAGCTTCTGTCACATGTGCTCCCTCTCCGGCCTCTAGTTCACCAGGCTGCTCGTTATGGCGCACACCTGTCACCATCGTTACGCACACCTGCTTTTCATCAGACTCACCTGGACTCCATTACTTCCTTGATTACCTTCCCTATAAGTCACTCCCTTTGGTTCCTTCCCCAGGATTTATTGTTTCTGTTTCAGCGTCATGTCGGTACATTGTTCGTGGTTTCTTATTTTGTGTTATGTTTATTTATTAAAACACTCACTCCCTGATCTTGCTTCCCTACTCTCAGCACACTCGTTACAGCTTCAGAACAAAGTTATACAGTATTAGTAAAAATGTGATCAATACATGTGGATGATCTTGTTCCTGTATTGTTTGTAAACATCCTGGTAGGTTGATTAATAACCTGAACCAGATTACAGGCACTGGTTACAGGAAGAAGCTTCCTCTTGAGCGGACAGCTTGATGAAAACCAGTCAATATTCAGGAACCCAAGAAAGTAAACCTCTCTGTTTACATCACATACTCTATCAATATTTCACAAATATTATTTGGATTCTTACTGTTAGCACTTGGTGGCCTATAGCAACACCACTGTGCCTGCAACTACAACACGTCAATAACACTTGACATAAGATCTTTTCTAAGCATTACAGGGTTATGGCTCTGAATATTTATATATAAACTCAGCAAAAAAAGAAATGTCTTCTCTCTTTCAACTGCATTTATTTTCAGCAAACTTAACGTGTAAATATTTGTATGAACATAACAACATTCAACAACTGAGACATATAAACTGAAGAAGTTCCACAGACATGTGACTAACAGAAATGGAATAATGTGTCCCTGAACAAAGGGGGGGTCAAAATCAAAAGTAACAGTGAGTATCTGGTGTGGCCACCAGTTGCATTAAGTACTGCAGTGCATCTCCTCCTCATGGACTGCACCAGATTTACCAGTTCTTGCTGTGAGATGTTGCCCCACTCTTCCACCAAGGCACCTACAACTTCCCGGACATTTCTGGGGGGAATGGCCCTAGCCCTCACCCTCTGATCCAACAGGTCCCAGACGTGCTCAATGAGATTGAGATCTGGGCTCTTCGCTGGCCATGGCAGAACATTGACATTCCTGTCTTGTAGGAAATCACGCACAGAACGAGCAGTATGGCTGGTGGCATTGTCATGCTGGAGGGTCATGTCAGGATGAGCCTGCAGGAAGGGAACCAAATGAGGGAGGAGGATGTCTTCCCTGTTACACACAGCGTTGAGATCGCCTGCAATGACAACAAGCTCAGTCCGATGATGCTGTGACACACAGCCCCAGACCACGACGGACCCTCCACCTCCAAATCTATCCCGCTCCAGAGTACAGGCCTCGGTGTAATGCTCATTCCTTCGACGATAAACGCAAATCCGACCATCACCCCTGGTGAGAGAAAACGGCGACTCGTCAGTGAAGAGCAATTTTTGCCAGTCCTGTCTGATTCAGCGACCGTGGGTTTGTGCCCATAGGCGACGTTGTTGCCGGTGATGTCTGGTGAGGACCTGCCTTACAACAGGCCTACAAGCCCCCAGTCCAGCCTCTCTCAGCCTATTGCGGACAGTATGAGCACTGATGGAGGGATTGTGTGTTCCTGGTGTAACTCGGGCAGTTGTTGTTGCCATCCTGTACCTGTCCTGCAGGTGTGATGTTTGGATTTACCGATCCTGTGCAGGTATTGTTACACGTGGTCTGCCACTGCGAGGACGATCAGCTGTCCGTCCTGTCTCCCTGTAGCGCTATCTTAGGCGTCTCACAGTACGGACATTGCAATTTATTGCCCTGGCCACATCTGCAGTTCTCATGTCTCCTTGCAGCATGCCTAAGGCACGTTCACACAGATGAGCAGGGACCCTGGGTATCTTTCTTTTGGTGTTTTTCAGAGTCAGTAGAGTTTTCATAACTATGACCTTAATTGCCTACCGTCTGTAAGCTGTTAGTGTCATAACAACCGTTCCACAGGTGCATGTTCATTAATTGTTTATGGTTAATTGAACAAGCATGGGAAACAGTATTTAAACCCTTTACTATGAAGATCTGTGAAGTTATTTGGATTTTTACAAATTATCTTTGAAAGACAGGGTCCTGAAAAAGAGACGTTTCTTTTTTTGCTGAGTTTATATAGCAACCCCTCCCCCATGAGCATTTATGTCTCTTCTATAGATGTTATATCCCTGTATTGCTACTGCTGTATCAAATGAATTATCTACGTTCCTCTCAAGTTCTTGGCTCTTTCCAAAACAGCTACGTTGTCCTTGAACCTCAGGAACACTATCGGCCTGGGCCTATCACCTGGGCTGGTTGTGGGTTTTCCAGTCCTGTGGGCACACTCCACCTCAATCTTCCTGTGGTCCATCTTCAATTTCTCAGAGATCATTTCCCTTACTTTGCCCTCAGATTCCGTCCAGGTCTCATGTGGAGAACTGATGTCCTCTCTCAGTGACTTTACAGATTGCTGTCATCTTGCCGTTCTCCTGTTTCAACTCATCGAGCTGACCCTGGGAGAACTGCAAACAGTTCTTCAGGTTCTGGACCTCTCTGGTCAGGATGACCAATCTTTTATTAGTAGAATCCACAAGTATTTGGACAAAACACTTGAAGCTATTTTCTTGTTGTTGTAACAACTGCTTGTAGGACTCTTTTTGTTCGTTTAAAAGATCCTTCACCTGTGATAGAGAGACACCCCTGTCCTCAACGGTACTACCACCGGCTTTGGTCTTTGTCATGGTAGCTAGCAACGTAGGTTATGCTGTTACTTCTCGCAGTTCCAAACAGGGCAAGTCACAGGGAAGATTGAAAACAACAAACAGCAGGGATCTAGCCAGCCACAAACCCGGGACAATCCGCTGTTTCCTCATAATCCTGGACTATCGGACTACCATTTTATTATGTTTGCAATCAGAAAAAAAATTCTGCTCAGACCCAAACAAAGGACCATCAAAAGCCGTGCTATAAATTCTCGGACAACCCAAAGATTCCTAGATGCCCTTCCAGACTCCCTCCACCTCCCCAAGGACGTCAGAGTACAAAAATAGGTTAACCACCTAACTGAGGAATTAAATTTAAACTTGCGTAATACCCTAGATGCAGTCACACCCCTAAAAACAAAAAAATTTTGCCATAGGAAACTAGCTCCCTGGTAAGATTCCAGAAAATTGGAACGGAAATGGTGCTACACCAAACTGGAAGTCTTCCAATTAGCTTGGAATGACAGTACCATTCAGTGTCGAAGAGCCCTCACTGCTGCTCGATCAGCCTATTTTTCCAACTTAATTGAGGAGAATAAGAACAATGCAAAATGTACTTTTTTATGATTAGAAAGCAAATGTCAGACTCCTCTTTAAATCTGCATATTTCTCCAATGCTCAGTTGTCCTGAGTCTGCATTTACATTTTAGTCATTTAGCAGACGCTCTTATCCAGAGCAACTTACAGTAGAGTAGTGAAGGCATACATTTCATTCGTTTTTCATATATTATTTTTTTTCCATACTGGTCCCCGTGGGAATCGAACCCACAACCCTGGCGGTGCAAACATCATGCTCTACCAACTGAGCCACACTAGGACCTACGATCAAGGGAGACACTCAAGTTTTTTAATACTATATCTCTTGACACACTGATGAAAATAGTCATGGCCTCTAAACCTTCAGGATGCATACTGGACCCTGTTCCAACTAAACTCCTGAAAGAGCTGCTTCTTGTTCTTTGCCCTCCTATGTTGAACATAATAAATGTCTCTCTATCCACCGGATGTGTACCAAATTCACTAAAAGTGGCAGTAATAAAGCCTCTCTTGAAAAAGCCAAACCTTGACACAGAAAATATAAAAAACTATCGGCCTATATCGAATCTCCCATTCCTCTCAAAATTTTTAGAAAAAGCTGTTGCGTAGCAACTCACTGCCATCCTGAAGACAAACAATGTACACAAAACGCTTCAGGGTTTTAAGACCCCATCATAGCACTGAGACTGCACTCGTGAAGATGGTTAATGACCTTTTAATGGCATCAGACCAAGGCTCTGCATCTGTCCTCCTGCTTCTAGACCTTAGTGCTGCTTTTGATACCATCGATCGCCACATTCTTTTGGAGAGATTGGAAACCCAAATTGGTCTACACGGACAAGTTCTGGCCTGGTTTATATCTTACCTGTCGGAAAGATAGCAGTTTGTCTCTGTGGATGATTTGTCCTCTGACAAATTGTTTTCACTATATATTTTAACTCTTGGTGATGTAATTCGGAAATGTAATGTTAAATTTCACTGCTATGCGGACGATACACAGCTGTACATTTCGATAAAACATGGTGAAGCCCCAAAATTGCCCTCCCTGGAAGCCTGTGTTTCAGACATCAGGAAGTGGATGGCGGCAAATGTTTTACATTTAAACTCAGACAAAACAGAGATGCTAATTCTAGGTCCCAAGAAACAAAGAGATCTTCTGTTGGATCGGACAATTAATCTTGATGGTTGTACAGTCATCTCAAATAAAACCTTGGCGTTACTCTGGACCCTGATCTCTCTTTTGATGAACATATCAAGAATGTTTCAAGGACAGCTTTTTTCCATCTACGTAACATTGCAAAAATCAGAAACTTTCTGTCCAAAAATGATGCAGAAAAATTAACCCATGCTTTTGTCACTTCGAGATTAGACTACTGCAATGCTCTACTTCCTGGCTACCCGGATAAAGCACTAAATAAACCACAATGACCTTGGCGTTCCTCTGGACCCTGATCTCTCTTCTGACGAACATATCAAGACTGTTTCAAGGACAGCTTTTTTCCATCTACGTAACATCGAAAAAATCAGAAACTTTCTGTCCAAAAATGATGCAGAAAAAACTACTGCAGTGCTCTACTTTCTGGCTACCCAGATAAAGCACTAAATAAACTTCAGTTAGTGCTAAACACGGCTGCTAGAATCTTGACTATAACTCCCAAAAATGATCATATTACTCCAGTAATAGCCTCTCTACACTGGCTTCCTGTTAAGGCTAGGGCTGATTTCAAGGTTTTACTGCTAACCTACAAAGCATTACATGGGCTTGCTCCTACCTATCTTTCCGATTTGGTCCTGCCGTACATACCTACACGTATACTACAGTCACAAGACGCAGGCCTCCTTATTGTCCCTAGAATTTCTAAGCAAACAGCTGGAGGCAGGGCTTTCTCCTATAGAGCTATCCATGTGAGAGACGCAGACTCGGTCTCGACTTTTAAGTCTTTTTTGAAGACCTCCCTTCAGTAGGTCCTATGATTGAGTGTAGTCTGGCCCAGGGGTGTGAAGATGAATGGAAAGGCACTGGAGCGACGAACTGCCCTTGCTGTCTCTGCCTGGCCGATTTTCCTCTCTCCACTGGGATTCTCTGCCTCTAACCCTATTACGGGGGCTGAGTCACTGGCTTACTGGTGCTCTTCCATGCCATCCCTAGAAGGGGTGCGTCACTTGAGTGGGTTGAGTCACTGACGTGATCTTCCTGTCCGGGTTGGCGCCCCCCTCGGGTTTTGTATTTGTATTTATTATGGATCCCCATTAGCTTCTGCCAAAACAGAAGCTTCTCTTCCTAGGGTCCAGCAAAATTAAGGCAGTTTATACAATTTTAAAAACATTACAATACATTCACAGATTTCACAACACACTGTGTGCCCTCAGGCCCCTACTCCACCACTATCACATATCTACAGTACTAAATCCATGTGCATGTACAGTGCGTATGTTATCGCGTGAGTGTGTATGCATGTGTCTGTGCCAATGTTTGTGTTGCTTCACAGTCCCAGTTGTTTCATAAGGTATTTTTTTATCTGTTTTTTTTAATCAAATTTTACTGCTTGCATTAGATACTTGGTGTGGAATAGAGTTCCATGTAGTCATGGATTTATGTAGCACTGTGTGCCTCCCACAGTCTGTTCTGGACTTGGGGATTGTGAAGAGACCTCTTGTGGCATGTCTTGTGGGGTATGCATGGGTGTCCGAGCTGTGTGCCAGTAGTTTAGACAGACAGCTCGGTGCAATCAACATGTCAATACCTCTCATAAATAAAAGTTGTGATGAAGTCAATCTCTCCTCCACTTTGAGCCTGTTACGTCTTGTGTTGAAAGACGGACCAAGGCGCAGCATGCTCTGAGTTCCACATCTTTATTTTTGTGAAACTTAGATAACAAAAAGGAAACAAACAACAAACCTTAACATAAGAGGTGCAGCATGCACTAACTCAAAATAAGATCCCACAAAAACCAGTGGGGAAATGGCTGCCTAAATATGATCCCCAATCAGAGACAACGATAAACAGCTGCCTCTGATTGGGAACCCTACCAGGCCAGCATAGACATAAAACAACCTAGATAACCCACCCTAGTCACACCCTGACCTAACCAACATAGAGAATAAAAGGCTCTCTATGGTCAGGGCGTGACAGAGCCAGGAGAGATTGACATGCATATTTTTAATATTAGCTCTCTGTGTACATCCAAATGCCAGCCGTGCTGCCCTGTTCTGAGCGTGCTGAACGTGCTCAATTTCCACATTATTTATTACAAGATTTAGCTGAGGTTTAGTGTTTAGTGAGTGTTTTGTTCCAAATACAATGCTTTAAGTTTTAGAAATATTTAGGGCTAACTTGTTCCTTGCCACCCACTCTGAAACTAACTGCAGCTCTTTGTTGAGTGTTGCAGTCATTTCAGTCGCTGTAGTTGCTGACGTGTATAGTGTTGAGTCATTCGCATACATAGACACTCTGGCTTTACTCAAAGTCCGTAGCATTTCGTCAGTAAAATTTGAAAAAAGCAAGGGGCCTGAACAGCTGCCCTGGGGAATTCCTGATTCTAACTGGATTATATTTGAGAGGCTTCCATTAAAGAACACCCTCTGTGTTCTGTTAGACAAGTAACTCTTTATTCACATCATAGCAGGGGGTGTAAAGCCATAACACATACGTTTTCCAGCAGCCGACTATGATCGATAATGTCAAAAGCTGCACTGAAGTCTAAACAAGACAGCCCCCACATTCATTTTATTATTAATTTCTCTCAGACAATCATCAGTCATTTGTGAAAGTGCTGTGCTTGTTGAGTTTCCTACCTTATAAGCGTGCTGAAATTCTGTTGTCAATTTGTTTACTGTGAAATGGCATTGTATCTGGTCAAACACAATTTTTTCCAGAACTTTACTAAGGGTTGGTAACAGGCTGATTGGTCGGCTATTTGAACCAGTAAAGGGGGCTTTACTATTTTTGGGTAGCGGAATGACTTTAGCTTCCCTCCAGGCTTGAGGGCACACGCTCTCTAGTAGGCTTAAATGTGGCAAATAGGAGTGGCAATATCGTCTGCTATTATCCTCAGTAATATTCCATCCAGATTGTCAGATGCAGGTGGCTTGTCATTGTTGATAGACAACAATAATTGTTTCACCTCTTCCACACTGACTTTACGGAATTCAAAAGTACAGTTCCTGTCTTTCATAATTTGGTCCAATATAATTGGATGTGTAGTGTCAGCATTTGTTGCTGGCATGTCATCTCTAAGTTTGCTTATCTTGCCAATAAAAAGTCATTAAAGTAGTTTGCAATATCAGTGGGCTTTTTGATGAATGAGCCATCGGATTAAATGAATGATGGAGTCGAGTTGGCTTTTTTTCCCAAAATTTCATTTAAGGGTCCCCAAAGCTTTTTACTATCATTCTTTATATAATTTATCTTTGTTTCATAGTGTAGTTTATTTTTATTTAGTTTAGTCACATGATTTCTTAATTTGCAGTACGTTTGCCAATCAGTTGGGCTGCCAGACTTAATTGCCATACCTTTTGCCTCATCTGTCTCAACCATACAATTTTTAAATTCCTCATCATTCCAAGGTGATTCAACTAACTGGAATAAGTATTTTCATAAATGCTTAAAGTGCAGCGTCTGGTTGCTCCTCATTACACACCACAGACCAGCAAATATTCTTTACATCATCAACATATGAATCAACTCAAAACTTATTGTATGACCTCTTATACACTATATGAGGCCCAGCCTTGGAACTTTGGTATTCCTAGATATGGCTATTATATTGTGATCACTACATCCTATGCATTTGGATACTGCTTTAAAGCAAATTTCTGCAGCATTAGTAAAGATGTAATCAACACATGTTGATGATTTAATTCCTGTGCTGTTTGTGTAACTACCCTGGTAGGTTGACTGACAACCTGATCCAGGTTGCAGGCACTGGTTACAGTATGACGTTTTTTCCTGAGTGGGCAGCTTGATGATAGCCAGTCAATATTTAAATCACCCAGAAAATATACTTCTCTGTTGATATCACATACGTTATCAAGCATTTCACACATATTATCCAGATACTGTCTGTTAGCTCTTGGTGGTCTATAGCAGCTTGGTGGTCTTATAGCAGCCCACAATAATGGGCTTTAGGTGAGGCAGATGAACCTGTAGCCATATTGCTTCAACAGTATTAAAAATGAGATCGTCTCTGAGCTTTACAGGAATGTGGTTCTGATTATAGACCCCAACACCGCCTCTGTTGGCATTTCTGTCTTTTCGGTAGATGTTATAACCATGTATTGCTACCACTGTATCATCAAAGGTATTATCTAAGTGAGTTTAGAGATAGCCAGAATATGAATGTCATCTGTTACAAGCAAGTTTTTGACTTCATGGACCTTGTTTCTTAGGCTACATTTGTTAATATGGGCAATTTCTTAGCAATTTTCTGGGTTGGTTGATTGTTTTTAATGCTTTACTGGGAAGCTTATCAGAGCTAGACTTACTCATGTTATTTACATTGGACCTGATAGTGCAGCGTGAGCTGCATAAAGTGCTCTTCCTACTAGTGCACACCGCTTCAGTGCTAACAGTGTAACTCTGGTTTATAGGCTCATGATTACTGCTTGCAATAGCTGTAGGATAAACAGATGTATTCGGTGCAATTAGGGGTACATCAATTAAATTATTTACATTGTGTTTGCCAATGCCCCCTAAGATCATGTACATTTGACACAGCATTATGACGACTCATTGTCACAATGGTAGGGATTAACTGAGCTGGTCTTGGATCATTTACCAGTCATTGTTTCAACGCAGCCTTGACATGCGTGGACAGAGTCCAGGAGCCAAGATGATTTGGATGGACTCCGTCATTCCTGTAGAGCAGTGGTTCTTAACCTGGGTTCGATCGAACCCCAGGGGTTCGGTGAGTCAGTCTCGGGGGTTCGGCGGAGGTCAAGACACACACCCGACTCATATGATTCGTGATGACACGCCCCGCTTGGCCATCATTGGCTGCAGGTGATCACGCAACATCGCTTGGCCTATCTGTGCTGCAGGGAATTTGGCGCGCTCAGTAGTCGAATTGTGACTGTCGTGATGGTACGTCGTGTGATTTCTTTCTTAATATTTTAATCCCTTCATACTAACTATGTCGAGCAAAAAAAGAAAGTGGTCGGACGAATATGTACAATATGGATTCACATGTATAACGGAACGTGATGAGAGTCAGCGTCCTAACTGCATGATTTGCAATGCCAAGTTGAGCAATTCTAGTCTAGCACTGGCAAAACTAAGAGAACACTTCCTTAAGCTGCATGGAGATGGACAATACAAGAACACAACGCTAGCTGAATTCAAGGTGAAGAGAGCCATTTTTCCAATTAAGAAGGGTTCGGTGAATGCGCATATGAAACTGGTGGGGGTCAGTACCTTCAACAAGGTTAAGAACCACTGCTGTAGAGTATCTTCTGTTCCTAGAAGGTGTCAAAGTTATCAATAAAAGTAACTCCAGCAGGTCTACAGTAGTCTTTTAGCCAGATGTGTAATGCCAGCAGTCTGCTGAATCTTTTACACCCGCGGCCCAACGATGGTAGTGGACCTGAAATTATTGGCCGTTTTTTTTAGTCTTTTAATGCTCAAATCAGTTTTAAAAAAATACATTTTCAAATGTTCCGAGCTAGCCCTCCTGATGTCGTTTGACCCCGCATGAACTACGACAGTGTCAGCTCCCGGCCTTCTGGGTAGCACAGGGTTTTTGCCTTGGGGACGAGAGATGTTTCTCACCATAGAGCTGCCTATGATGACAGCTGTGATGTTGAATGGGCCGGTCTCTCAGGCAGCCTCACGGTCTGGTGAGGCTGGGAGCTCTGATGATCTGAACCCGAGGTAGAAGCCACCGGAGAGGGAGACAGAACCGAGGACGAAGACACAGGTACCTCCAGATCCGATCTTGATTGGGAAGCCACAAAGGAAGAATGCGCTGGAATCTCCTGCAGTGCTGGAAATGTTCGATAGCGGCCTCCAGGTTTGAGACACCGAGCCAGCTAGGCTAGCTGGGCTTTCGCGTCTCTCCCCCTATAGCCCAGCTAGGCTAGCTGGGCTTTCGCGTCTCTCCCCCTATACAGAATCTGGCAGGATCCTGGGACAGATAGCTGTGCTCACAGCAATTTAGCCCAACAGAGCCACAGGATTCAAAATAAAATAAAAGTATATAAAACACTGTCAGCTTTTAAACCAAGGTCTTTAGTTTAGGTTTTGATGTTCGACAACAACAACGTTCAACAACAAACATACGTTGCGCTCTGATGACGTAGTGACATTGAGTAGGTGAGTCCAAACTTTTGACTGGTACAGTCGTGGGGGAGATCTTGGTGGGCTATACTCGTCCTTGTCTCGGGGTAGTAAGTTGGTGGTTAAAGATATCCCTCTAGTGGTGTGGGGGCTGTGCTTTGGCAAAGTGGGTGGGGTTATATCCTGCCTGGTTTGCCCTGTCCGGGGGTATCGTCGGACAGGGACACAATGTCTCCCGAGCACACCTGTCTCAACTTCCAGTATTTATGCTGCAATAGTTTATTTGTTGGGGGGCTTGGGTCAATCTGTTATATCTGGAGTACTTCTCCTGTCTTATCCGGTGTCCTGTGTGAATTTAAGTATGCTCCCTCTAATTCTCTCTCTCTCTCTTTTCTCTCTTCTCTCAGAGGGACTGAGCCCTAGGACCATGGCCTAATGACTCCTTGCTGTCCCAGTCCACCTGGTCATGCTGCTGCTCCAGTTTCAACTGTTCTGCCTGCGGCTATGGAACCCTGACCTGTTCACCAAATGTGCTACCTTGTCCCGGACCTGCTGTTTTCGACTCTCTCTCTTTACCGCACCTGCTGTCTCTAACTGAATGATCGGCTATGAAAAGCAAACTGACATTTACTCCTGAGGTGCTGACCTGTTGCACCCTCTACCACCACTGTGATTATTATTATTTGACCCTGCTGGTCATTTATGAACGTTTCACCATCTTGTCCATGTACTGTTATAATCTCCACCCAGCACAGCCAGAGGAGGACTGGCCACCCCTTAAAGCCTGGTTCCTCTCTAGGTTTCTTCCTAGGTTCCTGCCTTTCTAGGGAGTTTTTGTATTGCTGCTGCTTGGGGTTTTAGGCTGGGTTTCTGTACACTTCTTTGTGACCTCAGCTGATGTAGAAAGGGCTTTATAAATACATTTGATTGATTGATACTACTACAACTACTGCTGGAACTACTGCTGCTGGTACTACTACTGGTACAACTATTACTGGTACTACTACTACTGCTGCTGGTACTACTGGTACTACTACTATTACTGGGGCTACTGTTACTACTACTACTACTGCCTCTACTACCATTACTACTACTGGTACTACTACTACTACTACTACTACCACATTTTTACAGCTAACTCGGCTTATTACACCTGCTCCTGCTATTGATGTGCATATAATACAACACTTCCACCTGTTGTCAGACGTACCAGTGAAAGTGCCTGTCTCTGATGTTTACAGTCCAACCTATCTCAGATCTACCCCACTCTTCTTTCTGTTTCTATAGATCTCTGGAGACGTATAGATAATACATCAAATTAAATTGTATTGGTCGTGTACAAAGTGTAGGAGGTGTAATAGTGGGTGAGGCAAAATGCTTATGTTCCTCCAATAAATCAATGCAGTAAATCGAAACAAGCACTCAACAATAAAACATTTAGTACAGCATTAGATAAATAGCATATAAACATGATTAACGTGACCAGTGTTCAATTCCCATGTACTGTACATAGGGCAGCAGTCCCTCATTTGCAGGTGTCATGACGTTGGCCTGTGGGTAAGGTTTATGACCCCACCCCATAAATACCTTTCTCCCTTCCCCTCTCTCTCTGACCCTACTGAAGGACTTTTGAATAGCCTTTGTTAAATATAGAGAGTCTGGGAACATCAAACAAGTGGGGGGAAAGGAACCATATCTCGGTAATAGAACAAGGTTGGAAATATACCAGATACTTAATGAGTATGGATGTCAGTTCGGTTGTCATCTGAGACATTATGACTGATGACAGGACGACATAAACTGTACCTGGGAAAGTCAACACATTCTAGTTATCCGATTCACATGGAATTGTTGTGCAATTTAAATGTTTGATATTGAAACTGTTTGTTAGGAGATTAAATGTAATTTTAGCTTCCAAATGAGAGAATTGGGTTTTCATAAGGAAAGAGCCCTTCTCAATCAGTGGCCCGCCCCTGTGAAGAGACATGGGTTATAAACCATGAAAGACACCCTTCTCCCTCACCACTATATAAGCCAGTGACGAAATGTAACCAGTCTGTTCCGGGTACGTGAGGTCTGCAGCAGGAGGGCCTGTTGTCCGGACCTCTGGCAGTCTCTATGGGGGTGCCACAGGGTTCAGTTATTGGGCCAACTCTTTTCTCTGTATACATCAATGATGTCGCTCTTGCTGCTGGTGAGTCTCTGATCCACCTCTATGCAGACGACACCATTCTGTATACTTCTGGCCCTTCTTTGGACACTGTGTTAACAACCCTCCAGACGAGCTTCAATGCCATACAACTCTCCTTCCGTGGCCTCCAACTGCTCCTAAATACAAGTAAAACTAAATGCATGCTCTTCAACCGATCGCTACCTGCACCTGCCCGCCTGTCCTGCATCACTACTCTGGACGGTTCTGACTTAGAATATGTGGACAACTACAAATACCTAGGTGTCTGGTTAGACTGTCAACTCTCCTTCCAGACTCACATCAAACATCTCCAATCCAAAGTTAAATCAAGAATTGGCTTCCTATTTCGCAACAAAGCATCCTTCACTCATGCTGCCAAACATACCCTCGTAAAACTGACCATCCTACCGATCCTCGACTTTGGCGATGTCATTTACAAAATAGCCTCCGATACCCTACTCAACAAACTGGATGCAGTCTATCACAGTGACATCCGTTTTGTCACCAAAGCCCCATATACTACCCACCACTGCGACCTGTACGCTTTTGTTGGCTGGCCTTCGCTTCATAATTGTCGCCAAACCCACTGGCTCCAGGTCATCTACAAGACCCTGCTAGGTAAAGTCCCCCCTTATCTCTGCTCACTGGTCACCATAGCAGCACCCACCTGTAGCACGCGCTCCAGCAGGTATATCTCTCTGGTCACCCCCAAAGCCAACTCCTCCTTTGGCCGTCTCTCTTTCCAGTTCTCTGCTGCCAATGACGGGAACGAACTACAAAAATCTCTGAAACTGGAAACACTTATCTCCCTCACTAGCTTTAAGCACCAGCTGTCAGAGCAGCTCACAGATCACTGCACCTGTACGTAGCCCATCTATAATTTAGCCCAAACAACTACCTCTTCCCCTACTGTATTTATTTATTTTATTTATTTTATTTTGCTCCTTTGCACCCCATTATCTCTATTTCTACTTTGCACTTTATTCTACTACAAATCTACCATTCCAGTGTTTTACTTGCTATATTGTATTTACTTTGCCACCATGGACTTTTTTTTCCTTTACCTCCCTTATCTCACCTCATTTGCTCACATTGTACATAGACTTATTTTTCTACTGTATTATTGACTGTATATTTGTTTTACTTCATGTGTAACTCTGTGTTGTTGTATGTTGTCGAACTGCTTTGCTTTATCTTGGCCAGGTCGCAATTGTAAATGAGAACTTGTTCTCAACTTGCCTACCTGGTTAAATAAAGGTGAAATAAAAAAATTAAATAAATGTCAAGTACAGAACTAAGCCAACCTCAGCGTGAGCTTTGGTTGCGAATGGTATGAACCTTGAACTCTTATTCCCTACAGAAGTGATACTTCCTAGCCGTTGAGTTAGCAGCGGCCGCTGTAGACGTGGGCTAGGAAAGGACGGACGACGTATCCAGTCTAACACACAACGAAGATACTACAACGTATCCATTTTACCACCAGTGACATTCTTCCGAGGACAGGAAGATCTCTGTTGGCCATCACGGTCAGCATCTACGACCAACCTACCGAAGCGCAGTTCAGAGTAAATATTTATTGCATTTTCCTTTTCCAAATGGGCGGTAATTTAGAATGCATACGATACTGTATTTACGATGGCATAGCTGCTTTCTTGGTTCCTCAGTCTTCCCGCTCTTTCATTCAAGCCCAACCTCCTTTCTTTGTGTAACAAGCTGCCATGCCGGTTTAGCCCACTAGGGCACATTCTCAAATGGAAGAAGATTGGAACTACCAAGACTTCCTAGAGCTGTCCGCCCGGCCAAACTGAGCAATCGGGGGAGAAGGGCCTTGATCAGGGAGGAGACCAAGAACCCGATGGTCACTCTGACAGAGCTCCAGAATTGATCTGTGGAGATAGGAGAACCTTCCAGAAGGACAACCATCTCTGCAGCACTCCACCAATCAGGCCTTTATGGTAGAGTGGCCAGACGGAAGCCACTCCTCAGTACAAGGCACGACAGCCTGCTTGGAGTTTGCCAAAAGGCACCTAAAGACTCTCAGACCATGAGAAACAAGATTCTCTGGTTTGATGAAACCAAGATTGAACTCTTTGGCCTGAATGGCAAGCGTCATGTCTGGAGGAAACCTGGCACCATCCCTATGGTGAAGCATGGGGGTGGCAGCATCATGCTGTGGGGAAGTTTTTCAGCGGCAGGGACTGGGAGACTAGTCAGGATCAAGACGAAGATGAACGGAGCAAAGTACAGAGAGATCCTTGATAAAAACCTGCTCCGGAGTGCTCAGGACCTCAGACTGGGGCGAAGGTTCACATTCCAACAGGGCAACGATCCTAAGCACAAAGCCAAGACAACGCAGGAGTGGCTTCGGGACAAGTCTCTGAATACCCTTGAGTGACCTAGCCAGAGCCTGAACATCTCTGGAGAGACCTGAAAATAGCTGTGCAGCAACGCTTCTCATCCAACCTGACAGAGTTCGAGAGGATCTGCAGAGAAGAATGGGAAAAACTTCCCAAATACATGTGTGCCAAGCTTGTAGCGTCATACCCAAGAAGACTCGTAAATGTGATATTTCCATTCTTTTTTAAAATAAATTAGCATGAATTTCTAAAAACCTGTTTTTGCTTTGTCATTATGGGGTATTATGTGTAGATTGATGAGGGAAAAAACAATTCAATCTAATTTTAGATTAAGGCTGTAACCTAACAAAATTTGGAAAAAGTCAAGGGGTCTGAATACTTTCCGAATGCACTGCAGGTATTCTTCTTGTCCAGGTGGGATAGGGCAGTATGCAATGCAATGGCGATTGCGTCGTCCTTGGATTGTTAGGGTGGTATGCCAATTGTAGCGGGTCTAGGGTGTCAGGTAAGGTGGAGGTGATATGGTCCTTAACTAACCTATCAAAGCACTTAATGATTACAGAAGTGAGTGCTACGTGGCGATAGTCACTTAGTTCAGGTACTTTCTTTTTCTTGAGTTCAGGAACAATGGTGGACATCTTGAAGCAAATGGGGACATCAGACTGGGATAGGGAGAGATTGAATATGGCCTTAATCTCTCCAGCCAGCTGATCTGTACACGCTCTGAGGACGCGGGTTGGGATGCCGTCTGGGCCGGCAGCCTTGCGAGGGTTAACACGCTTAAATGTCTTACTCAAATCGGCCACAGAGATCAGGAGCACACAATCTTCGTCAGTAGGACTGTACCAGTAGGTTGCATCTGACATTACACCCTTTTCCTTATGTAGTTTACTTTATTTTGACTTGATGATAATCATAGCTCATAGATATTACATCAATCACACTCAGCCAGGTGAAGCAACACATCAAAGGATTGGCTCCTCTCTCACTAATCACTCTCAGTCAATATTACACCTCCACTCTGCAGGATAATAATACCGTCATTTAACAAAACCTATATCATTACATTTCTCTCTATTTTATCACCACGAAGTCACAAGAAGTCCTCAGAGAACATCTTCATGAGCACTTAACAGAAAAAAAGTAAACTGAATTCCCAGAACAACTCTCGCAAGTTTAATCTCTGAAGACAGTATACATTATTGATTCATAACGTATTGCTTGTCAAAGTCTCCCAGACAGTCAGATCAGATCAATGTCTTTTTTTATCTGTCTTGCTCACTGATTAAAGGCACAATGGTAACCAATAAGTTGAAAACTGAAGGAAACCAAAGTCAAATAGAAAGTCAATATCTGTTCTCACTACCTTTTGTTTGGATCAGAGAGGGTCCTCTAATCGCCTTGTTTTTATTGTCACGTGCGCAAGTACATTGAAATGCCTTTCTTGCATGCCTTCTTTGCATTTTCCCAATGAAGCGTGAGGAGGATTTCTATGATAGACGTGTGTTTGTGTTTGTATGATAGATGTGTGTGAGGTGGTTTATATGATAGATGTGAGTGTGTGTGTGTGTGTGTGTGTGTGTGTGTGTGTGTGTGTGTGTGTGTGTGTGTGTGTGTGTGTGTGTGAGTGTGAGGGGTTTATATGATAGATGTGTGAGTGTGAGGGGGGTCATATGGTAGATGTGTGTGTGTGTGAGGGGGTTTATATGGTAGATGTGTGTGTGTGTGTGTGTGTGTGTGTGTGCGTGCGTGCGTGCGTGCGTGCGTGCGTGCGTGCGTGTGTGTGTGTGTGTGTGTGTGTGTGTGTGTGTGTGTGTGTGTGTGTGTGTGTTTGTGAGGGGGTTTCTATGATAGATGTGTGTGTTTGTGAGGGGGTTTCTATGATAGATGTGTGTGTGTGTGTGAGGGGTTCATATGATAGATGTGTGTGTGTGTGTGAGGGGGTTTCTATGATAGATGTGTGTGTTTGTGAGGGGGTTTATATGATAGATGTGTGTGTGTGTGTGAGGGGTTCATATGATAGATGTGTGTGTGTGTGTGTGTGTGTGTGTGTGTGTGAGGGGGTTTCTATGATAGATGTGTGTGTTTGTGAGGGGGACACCAGAATAGAGCTGTGACTGTAGTTACATCTGAAATGTCATACCATTCCCTATACTATAATAGTGCACTACTTTTGACCAGCAGGGTCCATAGTAAGTAATGCGCTATAAAGGTGCCATTTTAGCCACACCAGAATAGAGAGCTGACTGTGACTGTACTTTACTAGAGATGGTAGGCTCTATAGACTCTATAATGTCGTAACAGGCTGTTACTGTAGCCTACCTGGACACAACAAGCGGAAGGATGAGCATCTTCAACATCCTCATCAGCAGCTCTCCAGGGAACTGGAAATACTTCACTTCCTGTGGGGGGCGAGTTGGGGGGGGGTGGAGAAAACAAACAAGCCGTTATTGAAGATGACCAGTAATTGAGGATGACAGGTATTGAGGATGACCTGTGTTGAGGATGACAGGTATTGAGGATGACAGGTATTGAGGATGACCTGTAGAGGATGACAGGTATTGAGGATGACAGGTATTGAGGAAGACAGGTATTGAGGATGACAGGTATTGAGGATGACAGGTTTTGAGGATAACCAGTATTGCGGATGACAGGTATTGAGGATGACAGGTATTGAGGATGACAGGTATTGAGGATAACCAGTATTGAGGATGACAGGTTTTGAGGATAACCAGTATTGCGGATGACAGGTATTGAGGATGACAGGTATTGAGGATGACAGGTATTGAGGATAACCAGTATTGCGGATGACAGGTTTTGAGGATAACCAGTATTGCGGATGACAGGTATTGAGGATGACAGGTATTGAGGATAACCAGTATTGAGGATGACAGGTATTGAGGATGACAGGTATTGAAGATGACCGGTAGAGGATGACAGGTAGTGAGGATGAGAGAGGGCTATTGACATTTCACATGCAGTAGTGAAGTACTTGACAAAAAGAAAATGTACTTTCAGGCACAATTCGGGTAAAACATTTTAGAAATGATAATGGTTTTATATTTTAAAGAGGTTGTGCAATGAAGTTACTTTTCAAGGAACTCTTATGTCATTGCAAAAAGTACATGCAGTACTCATGTTAAAATTTAAATGCAGAATTCTGAGAATTTTGTTCTGTTCCTCAAAGACGACCTCTAGTGTGTGTCTCATGCAGGGAAGTGTGTGTGTTGTGCAGGGAAGTGTGTGTTTCATTCTGTCCAAAATATTTTCCTTTCAGTGTCTGCATGAGTCAAGGTACAGTCAAGGCTAATAAATTATTCAATTTCTCTTTCTAGTCATGTAAATTCTACAGCCAACATACAATGGTAAGAGGTTTTTGTGGAAGTGTGTGTGTGTGTGTGTGTGTGTGTGTGTGTGTGTGGGGGGGAGTATATACTTTAAGTGCATATTATGTTGTAAGAATGAGCTGGCCCTGGCTGTCTATGAGTGTTTGTGTATTGTGGGCTATATGTGTTGTGTGTGTGGGAGTGTTTGCGTATGAGGGAGTGTTTGTGTGTGTGGGAGTGTTTATGTTTGAAGGAGTGTTTGTGTATGTGGAAGTGTTTATGTATGTGGGAGTGTTTGTGTATGAGGGAGTGTTGGTGTTTGTGTATGAGAGAGTGTTTGTGTATGAGGTAGTGTTTGTGTATGAGAGAGTGTTTGTGTATGAGGGAGTGTTTGCGTGTGTGGGAGTGTTCGTGTGTGTGGGAGTGTTTGTGTATGTGGGAGTGTTTGTGTATGAGGGAGTGTTTGTGTATGAGGGAGTGTTTGTGTATGAGGGAGTGTTTGTGTATGAGGGAGTGTTTGTGTGTGGTGGGAGTGTTTGTGTATGAGGGAGTGTTTGTGTGTGGTGGGAATGTTTCTGTATAAGGGAGTGTTTGTGTTTGTGTGAGTGTTTGTGTGTGTGGGAGTGTTTGTGTTTGTTGGAGTGTTTGTGTGTGTGGGAGTGTTTGTGTATGAGGGAGTGTTTGTGTTTGTCAGAGTGTTTGTGTATGTGGGAGTGTTTGTGTATGAGGGAGTGTTTGTGTTTGTCAGAGTGTTTGTGTGTGTGGGAGTGTTTGTGTATGAGAGAGTGTTTGTGTTTGTCGGAGTGTTTGTGTGTTTGGGAGTGTGTGTATGAGGGAGTGTGTACATCTGTGATCAAGGTCATTGTATAAAATAACACAGTTGGAGATGGTGGTCCAGAATATAGGTCCGTTTCAGATACTGGCAGTAGGTTTCATCCCACTTGGGAGTCCAGTTCAATGTCTGGTTTTGATTTACATTTGGTTGAGTTGTCAACTAACCTGAATTCAACATGAAATCAACAAAAAATGTCACCATGTCATGGGACTTAGGTTAAAAAAAGAATGAAGAAAATACGAAATTCCAATCAGTTTTCCACGTTGATTCAACGTCATCACATTCATTTTTGTTGTTGAAGTAACGTGGAAACAATGTTGATTCAACCAGTTTTTTTCCCAGTGGGATGTATTGCAGTGCATTGCAACAGGTGTTGGAGTGGTGTTGAATTGATCAGATTATAGATTTTTCTTTGATCTAACACACTGACTCCGACTGACTGCTGACAGTTGTTATGAAGTTAGTTTCTGATGGCAGCTCAGTATTCAACAGGTGTAGCCAATAGCGCAGAGCGATACCCTAGGCTGACAATTACTCTGAATTACTGAAAAGGAGAGCCAACAGTGAGGAATAGTAGAATGGACAGTAGGACAGAAAACTCTGCAGACTTAACAGACAAGCTTCTCCAAAACATCCCAAATAAAATCAACTCTTTAGATTAAAGTAAATCTTGACAAGAGAATCAGGCAGCCCTGATTGAACTTTCATGTACTTTCATGTACAAAACCTCAGATTTAACCCTCGACACATAGACACTTCCACACCACACGTCCTAAAACTGGCCTTGATCCAGAGCACCCGTCAACATCCACCCACCGTTCCTCTCTCTCTCCATCTACCCCTCCCCCCTAACTCAATCAACCTCCATCCTCCATCATGTTTAGCCCAGTCAGAGGAAAGTTGGCAGTTTGTCAAAACTTTGATAAAGCTTCTTTACTCTAAGCTATCACTTTGGTGGCATGGCTAGGTGAATCTGCCACACAAGTCGATGGATCATTATCCATTTTATAGGTCACAGCAGGGGGAGGCTATCTTCTCCTGTCCACAGAGGAGATAGATGAGAGAGAGAAGTAGAGAGATGGAGAAAGAAATGGATGGGGAGAGAGGGAGAAAGAGATGCATTGAGAGAGGGAGAGAGCAGGAGAGAGACACATACATATACACGTAAAGAGAGAGAGTGAGCGAGAGAGAGTGAGAGTGATGGATAAAACGTGACTTGACGTAAATCTCCATACCCTGCCATGTCTGTGAGATAAACATATATTTTTTATGTAGGGCCACAGTCATAGTCTGCTTATGTTTACCTGCACTTCGGTGTTCAATGCCCCCTGGTCACACACTGGTTGACTCAGTTATTTCCACGTCATTTCAATGAAATTATGTTGAACCAATGTGGAATAGACGTTGAATTGACATCTGTGCCCAATGGGGAAACCCCAGCAATTGCAGTGACTTGAAAGTCTACAGCTTTGCAGTTGACAACCTTAAAATGTACAACCTTTAGGGTGATTTATGATGGACTGATTGTGCAGATATGGTCAGACCACATTTTATCACCTTAAAGCATTCTGCTGTTGAGGTCACATTCTGCTGTTGATGTCACATTCTGCTGTTGATGTCACATTCTGCTGTTGAGGTCACATTCTGCTGTTGATGTCACATTCTGCTGTTGATGTCACATTCTGCTGTTGAGGTCACATTCTGCTGTTGATGTCACATTCTGCTGTTGATGTCACATTCTGCTGTTGAGGTCACATTCTGCTGTTGAGGTCACATTCTGCTGTTGAGGTCACATTCTGCTGTTGAGGTCACATTCTGCTGTTGATGTCACATTCTGCTGTTGAGGTCACATTCTGCTGTTGATGTCACATTCTGCTGTTGATGTCACATTCTGCTGTTGATGTCACATTCTGCTGTTGATGTCACATTCTGCTGTTGATGTCACATTCTGCTGTTGAGGTCACATTCTGCTGTTGATGTCACATTCTGCTGTTGATGTCACATTCTGCTGTTGAGGTCACATTCTGCTGTTGATGTCACATTCTGCTGTTGATGTCACATTCTGCTGTTGATGTCACATTCTGCTGTTGAGGTCACATTCTGCTGTTGATGTCACATTCTGCTGTTGAGGTCACATTCTGCTGTTGATGTCACATTCTGCTGTTGAGGTCACATTCTGCTGTTGATGTCACATTCTGCTGTTGAGGTCACATTCTGCTGTTGATGTCACATTCTGTTGTTGATGTCACATTCTGCTGTTGATGTCACATTCTGCTGTTGATGTCACATTCTGCTGTTGATGTCACATTCTGTTGTTGATGTCACATTCTGCTGTTGATGTCACATTCTGCTGTTGAGGTCACATTCTGCTGTTGATGTCACATTCTGCTGTTGATGTCACAGTCTGCTGTTGATGTCACATTCTGCTGTTGATGTCACATTCTGCTGTTGATGTCACATTCTGTTTAACCAGTGGTATAGTGGAGGGCACCTTTTTTATTTTGCACAGGCATTTACCCACCTATCATGGAAAAATGCATTGAAACTATAGGTATCATTACTTTATTCACCATGAACGACAATCAGCGTTAACCCAACCATTATTATTTACTAGTACATCCCTGTGTGTAACCATGCATGACTAGTGGGTGGCTGAGGTCATTCTGTATACTGTACAGTGCATTCAGAAAGTATTAAGTATTAAAGTTACTGCCTTATTCTAAAATTGATTACATAAAAAACTTCTTATCATTCTACACAAAATACCCCATAATGACAAAAACAGCAAAAACAGGTTTTTAGAAATGTATGCAAATACATCTGAAATACCTTATTTACATAAGAATTCAGACCCTTTGCTAAGAGACCTGAAAATAGCTGTGCTGTCGCACTCCCCATTCAACCTGACAGAGCTTGAGAGGATCTGCAGAGAAGAATGGAAGAATCTTCCTTAATACATGTGTCAAATAAAATAAAATACAATTTTATTTGTCACTTACCGTGAAATGCTTATTTACAAGACCTTAACCAAAAATGCAGTTCAAGAAATAGAGTTGAGAAAATATTTACTAAATAACTAAAGTAAAAAATAAAATAAAAAGTAGCACAATAACAAAACAATAACGAGGCTATATACAAGGGCTGCCGGTACCGAGTCAGTGTGCGGGGATACAGGTTAGTTGAGGTAATTTGTACATGTAGGTAGGGGTAAAGTGACTACGCATAGATAATAAACAGCGCGAAGCAGCTGGGGGGTCAATGTAAATAGTCCGGTGGCCATTTTATTAATTGTTCAGGAGTCTTATGGCTTGGGGGTAGATGCTGTAAAGGAACGTTTTGTTCCTAGTATATTGGTCCTGGTTGGCAGGAAGCTTGTTGTACTGTTAGAGGGGCCAGTTACATTTAGGGGGCCCACAAGGGGGTCCAAAATTGTTGTCACGGGGCACTGCCCCCCCCCCCCCCAGAACCGCCCCTGCCCCAGTGATGTACTGGGCCATACGCATTACCCTTTCTAGCGCCTTACAGTTGGAGGCCGAGCAGTTGTCATACCAGGCGGTGATGCAACCGGTCAGAATGCTCTCGACATAATCTGTATAACTTTTTGAGGATCTGGGGACACATACCAAATCTTTTTAGTCTCCGGAGGGGGAAAAGGTTTTGTCGTGCCCTCTTCACAACTGTCTTGGTGTGTTTGGACCATGATAGCTCTGAGTATATGTCCTGGTAATCCATCTGGCCCCACGGCCTTTTGAATGTTGACTTGTTTAATGTTGGGGACCCTTTCGAGATATGATCCCGGTAACGGGATTGCTTGACAAGATAGCAAAAATCGAATAATTTCAATTTCTCAAACAATCAACTATTTTACACCATTTGAAAGATAAACATCTCCTTAATCAAACCACAATGTCCGATTTCAAAGAGGCTTTACGGCGAAAGCATAAAGTTAGATTATGTTAGGACAGTACATAGACAAAAGATTACACACAGCCATTTTCAATGCAAGGACAGGCGTCACCAAAAGCAGAAAACCAGCAGAAATTATGCACTAACCTTTGACAATCTTCATCAGATGACACTCCTAGGACATTATATTAGACAATACATGCATTTTTTGTTCTATCAAGTTCATATTTATATCCAAAAACAGCATTTTACATTGGCGAGTGACGTTCAGAAAATGTATTTCCCCCAAAACTGCCAGTGAATCAGCACTATAATTTACAAAAATACTCGTCATAAATGTTGATAAATATTAAACTTTTATTCAAAGAATGATAGTTTAACATCTCCTGAATGCAACAGCATTGACAGATTTCAAAATAACTTTACTGGGAAAGCACACTTTGCAATAATCTGAGTACTGTGCTCAGAAAAATACACTACGCAATACAGATAGCCACCATTTTGGAGTCATCTAAATGCATAAATAGCATTAGAAATATTCACTTACCTTTAATAATATTCATCAGAAGGCACTTCCAGGAATCCCAGGTCCACAACAAATGTTGTTTTGTTCGATAAAGTTCATAATTTATGTCCAAATAACTCCATGTTTTTTGCGCGTTCAGTAAGCTACTCAAAATGTAGGATGCGCGAGGAAAATGTCACGACGAAAAGTCAAAAAAAAAATCTATTTACGTTTGTTCAAACATGTCAAACGTTGTATAGCATCAATCTTTAAGGCCTTTATAACGTGAAACTTCACTAATATTCCAACCGGACCCATGCATTGTTTTGAAAAACGTTTTGGAACAGAGCTACCTCTCGCATAAACGCGCGCCAATGAACTGACATCCTTCCCTGGGTCACCAACTTCACAGCCTTTTCATTCGGTCTCTGTTCATCATAGACGCCTCAAAGAACTTTCTAAAGACTGTTGACATCTAGTGGAAGCATTAGGAATGAATCCTTAGTCACTGTGTGTTCGATTGGCAATGACTTGAAAAACCTACAGGCACCAGATTTTTCATTTCCTGGTTGTATTTTTGTCAGGTTTTTGCCTGCCAAATGAGTTCTGTTATACTCACAGACACCATTCAAACAGTTTTAGAAACTTCAGAGTGTTTTCTATCCAAATCTACTAATAATATGCATATTCTAGTCTCTGGGCCAGAGTAGTAGCCTGTTTAAATTGGGTTTTTCTTATAAGCGTCTGGATTAGTGTCCCGCTGCTTGAAAGCGGCAGCTCGGTGCGGATGTTGCCTGCTTTCCATGGCATTGTCGATTAACTTATTGATGAAGCCAGTGACTGATGTGGTATACTCCTCAATGCCATTGGCTGAATCACGGAACATACCAGTCTGTGCTAGCAAAACAGTCCTTTAGTGTAACATCCGCCTCATCTGACTACTTCCGTTTTGAGCGAGTCACTGGTACTTCCTGCTTTAGTTTTTTGCTTGTAAGCAGGAATGCTAAAATGTCTAAAAACCTATTTTTGCTTTGTCATTATGGGGTATTGTGTGTAGATTGATGAGGGAAAAAAACAATTTAATCAATTTTAGAATAAGGCTGTAACATAACAAAATGTGGAAAAAGTGAAGGGGTCTGAATACTTTCCAAATGCACTGTATATGTTATGTCACTCAGCCTTAAAACCACACGCTAAAAGTAATCGGTGGAGTGCTACTACTCTCATAACTAAGGGATGTTTACCGGCATACAGAATTCACTTTAGCAGAGTAACACGATTACACAGCCACACTTCCAGGGGGTTTTCAGAGAACTACTTGAGCATGGCTTTGGCAGGTCTAGGGTTTGCCTTTAATTTGGGTCTTCTTTAGAAAGCTGAGCACTCTGATCATAACGGTAGACACTTGTTATACCTGTAGAGTTCTCTGGTAGATATGGAATGACATTGAGCATGAAAGGAGAAAAGAGAAACTAACAGCAAAGAATTGTATCTCAGTGCTTTGAGTCATATTGATTTATGTCCACTTACAAAAGGGAATGCAAAGAGAGCATTGCTTTGGCAATGTTAACATATGTATCCCATGCCAATAAAGCCCCTTGAATTGAATTGAATTGAGAGAGAGAGAGAGCATGAAAAGAAAAAACAACAGTAGAGTTGTGTCATGTCCACTTACAAAATGGAATACGGTCACAATTTATTTGGATAGTCCATCTGTAGATGCTCTACTACAGTGGTGGAAAGTACTTTAGTAAACATACTTGACTGTACTACTTAAGTAGTTATTTGTGGTATCTGTACTTTTCTTTACTGTTTATATTTTTGACAACTTTTACTTTTACTTCACTACATTCCTAAAGACAATAATGTACTTTTTACTCCATACATTTCTCCTGACACCCAAAAGTACTTGTTATATTTTGAATGGCTAGCAGGACAAGAAAATTGTGAAATTCATGCACTTATCAAAAGGTCATCCCTGTTGTCTCTGATCTGACGGAGTCACTAAACACAAATGCTTCATTTGTAAATTATGTCTGAATATTAGATTGTGCCCCTGGCTATCCGTGAAAAAAGAGAGAAGAAAATGGTGCCGTTGGGTTTGCTTAATATAGGGAATTCATACTTATAATTCATACTTTTACTTTCAATACTTAAGTATTTTTTTGCATTTACATTTGATACGTATGTTTTGAACCAAATTCTTGTAGAATTTTACTCAAGTAGTATTTTACTGGGTGACTTTCACTTTCACTTGAATTATATTCTATTAAGGTATTTTTACTTTTACTCAAGTATGATAATTGGGTACATTTCCACAGCTGACAAACTATCTGTTGATAAGCAACTGCTTGCTAAGGTTATGGTCAGGTTTAGGGTAAGGGTGGGAGTTACGTTTAGGGTTAGTATAAATGTTACTGATAGTTTCTAGATATTCTGTAGAGGATCCAAATAAAGTGTTACCCAGGAATGCAAACAGATCGAGAGAAAGAGAGAGAGAGAGAGAGAGAGAGAGAGAGAGAGAGATTAACATTCATACTTAGCATTGATTGATTTTCAAGAGGCTTTGGGGTTACACAAATTAGAGTGGGCTTTGACTTAGTCATACTGGTGGTTGATTTGACAAGAGTTCTTATATTGGAAAAACAGCACCCATTATGATTAAATGAGGTTCATATCAATGTCATCCATAAGAATAATGTTTTTCATTTGTCAGCTAGCTACCCAAATAGAATAATCATGTGTGAACGGTGTTCTATACAGTGTCTTGTGAATGGCTCATGGCCAAATACGCCTCAACGTGCAGTGAGGGTTACACAGTCACACATTGCAAAGCAACGGGAGAGAGAGGGAGTGAGAGTGGAGAGAGAGAGAGAGAGAGAGTGAGAGTGGAGAGAGAGAGAGAGAGAGGGAGTGAGAGTGGAGAGAGGGAGAGAGGGAGAGAGAGAGAGAAAGAAGAGGGGGACAGAGAGAGGAGATGAGAGAGAGAGAGAGGGAGGGTGAGGGAGAGGGAGAGAGAGAATAGGGAGAGGGAGAGCAAGAGAGGGGAGAGAGAGAGCTAGAGAGAAGAGAGAGAGAGAGAGAGGGAGAGGGAGTGAGAGGGACAAGGAGAGGGAGAGAGAGGGGAGAGAGAGGGGGAGTGATAGAGGGAGAGGGACAGAGAGAAGAGGGAGCGAGAGAAAGAGCGCGAGAGAGAGAGCGCGAGAGAGAGGTAGAGAGAGAGAGAAGAGGGGGGGAGAGGGGGAGAGTGAGAGGGAGTGAAGGAGAGAGAAAGTTTTGAGTTTTTATAAAAACTTTGTTTTATACTATTAACACAAATAATGGCACACTGTGCCTTTTCAGAAATTAAACAACAAATGTGTCATTCATAAATAAACATAAAACAAAACAAATAAAATAAAAATTAACAAGCACTTACATTCAACTTATTTCATCAACAAAAAATATTTTCCCCTCCTCCACAAAACGTATCACTCCTCCGTAAGCCCACTTCTCCTCAAACAATGGGAGATCTATTACAGCCGAGAAGAACTCAAAATCCACTTTTATTCTCGCTTTGACTAATCCCTTAAAAACACATCTTACATCCTGCCCATATCCCGTGTCTATTGTATGTTTCCTACTCTGAAAAATTGACATTTTAGCTTCTCCCAAAATAAAACTTAACAGTTGACATTTTCTTTTCTCTTGCATACTATATTGAAAGCCCAAAATAAAACAGTGTTATTGAAAAAGTCCCCTACAGCTGTAAACAAAGACTCCAGCATTTCAAAGAGAGGCTTTATCCTCTCACACTCCATAAAACAGTGATTAAAAAAAAATCTTATATTACAAAAAGGACATCCATCTCCAACATCTGAGTTAATGACAGATACAAAAGCGTTAACGGCAATGATGCCATGCAAAACCCTCCATTGCATATCACCAGTACCCTTTTGTAATGGTGGCTTCTACAGTGCTCTCCATGCTGGCTTTACCTTGTCATCAAGGCCCAGTTTTACCCTACAAGAGTATTTTCTATTTTTAAATGTATCTTTATTCAAAACCTTGACACAACCTCTATATAAATCCTTCCCATTCACCTCATCCAAACTCATCTCTTCCAACCCTCTCAAATCCAGTAACAATGCCTTTCTTTCTGACTCTGGGATATTGGGTATAATCCCTAGTCTTGGAAATGGGATGTTTCCAGCTTGTACCTTCTTCTTGTGACTGTTGAGCATAATCCCCTCTTGTGCTGACAGCGCCTTCCTGCAGCTTCCTAGCAGTTGTCTGACAATCCTTTCCGATCTCACCCGCAAATGTTCAGCCACCCGTCCTCTGTCTATTAAGGTGGGCCAAGCCATGTCCATAAACTGTTTCAGGGTGATGATTTTGTCCTTCACCAGAATCTTGGAGAAATGTGAAACAGCTGCAGGTGTACAATCCAGTCCTGCCCCATACACCATACACCATACACCATACACCATACACCATACACCAGAGGTTCCTCCAGCAGCCAAACCCTAAGAAAGTCTCTGTAAAACAGACCTTATCCCAGACCTAAACAGACCATAACCTAATCCCCTTACCTGCTGTAATACAAGACCTTATCCCAGACCTGAACAGACCTTAACATAATCCCCTTCCTGCTGTAATACAAGACCTTATCCCAGACCTGAACAGACCTTAACCTAATCCCCTTCCTGCTGTAATACAAGACCTTATCCCAGACCTGAACAGACCTTAACCTAATCCCCTTACCTGCTGCAATACAAGACCTTATCCCAGACCTGAACAGACCTTAACCTAATCCCCTTCCTGCTGTAATACAAGACCTTATCCCAGACCTGAACAGACCTTAACCTAATCCCCTTCCTGCTGTAATACAAGACCTTATCCCAGACCTGAACAGACCATAACCTAATCCCCTTACCTGCTGTAATACAATACCTTATCCCAGACCTGAACAGACCTTAACCTAATCCCCTTACCTGCTGCAATACAAGACCTTATCCCAGACCTGAAGAGACCTTAACCTAATCCCCTTCCTGCTGTAATACAAGACCTTATCCCAGACCTGAACAGACATTAACCTAATCCCCTTACCTGCTGTTATACAAGACCTTATCCCAGACCTAAACAGACCTTAACCTAATCCCCTTATGTGCTGTAATACAAGACCTAATCCCAGACCTGAACAGACCTTAACCTAATCCCCTTCCTGCTGTAATACAATACCTTATCCCAGACCTGAACAGACCTTAACCTAATCCCATTCCTGCTGTAATACAAGACCTTATCCCAGACCTGAACAGACCTTAACCTAATCCTCTTATGTGCTGTAATACAAAACCTTATCCCAGACCTGAACAGACCTTAAACTAATCCCCTTCCTGCTGTAATACAAGACCTTATCCCAGACCTGAACAGACCTTAACCTAATCCCATTACCTGCTGTAATACAAGACCTTATCCCAGACCTGAACAGACCTTAACCTAATCCCCTTCCTGCTGTAATACAAGACCTTATCACAGACCTAAACAGACCTTAACCTAATCCCCTTCCTGCTGTAATACAAGACCTTATCCCAGACCTGAACAGACCTTAACCTAATCCCCTTATGTGCTGTAATACAATACCTTATCCCAGACCTGAACAGACCTTAACCTAATCCCCTTATGTGCTGTAATACAAGACCTTATCCCAGACCTGAACAGACCTTAACCTAATCCCCTTCCTGCTGTAATACAAGACCTAATCCCAAGCCTGAACAGACCTTAACCTAATCACCTTATGTGCTCTAATAGAAGACCTTATCCCAGACCTGAACAGACCTTAACCTAATCCCCTTATGTGCTGTAATACAAGACCTTATCCCAGACCTGAACAGACCTTAACCTAATCCCCTTCCTGCTGTAATACAAGACCTTATCCCAGACCTGAACAGACCTTAACCTAATCCCCTTATGTGCTGTAATACAAGACCTTATCCCAGACCTAAACAGACCTTAACCTAATCCCCTTATGTGCTGTAATACAATGCCTTATCCCAGACCGGAACAGACCATAACCTAATCCCCTTCCTGCTGTAATACAAGACCTTATCCCAGACCTGAACAGACCTTAACCTAATCCCCTTATGTGCTGTAATACAAGACCTTATCCCAGACCTAAACAGACCTTAACCTAATCCCCTTATGTGCTGTAATACAATGCCTTATCCCAGACCTGAACAGACCATAACCTAATCCCCTTCCTGCTGTAATACAAGACCTTATCCCAGACCTGAACAGACCTTAACCTAATCCCCTTACCTGCTGCAATACAATACCTTATCCCAGACCTGAACAGACCATAACCTAATCCCCTTCCTGCTGTAATACAAGACCTTATCCCAGACCTGAACAGACCTTAACCTAATCCCCTTACCTGCTGTAATACAAGACCTTATCACAGACGTGAACAGACCTTAACCTAATCCCCTTCCTGCTGTAATACAAGACCTTATCCCAGACCTGAACAGATCTTAACCTAATCCCCTTATGTGCTGTAATACAAGACCTTATCCCAGACCTGAACAGACCTTAACCTAATCCCCTTATGTGCTGTAATACAAGACCTTATCCCAGACCTGAACAGACCTTAACCTAATCCCCTTCCTGCTGTAATACAAGACCTTATCCCAGACCTGAACAGACCTTAACCTAATCCCTTTATGTGCTGAAATACAAGACCTTATCCCAGACCTAAACAGACCTTAACCTAATCCCCTTATGTGCTGTAATACAAGACCTTATCCCAGACCTGAACAGACCTTAACCTAATCCCCTTATGTGCTGTATTACAAGACCTTATCCCAGACCTGAATAGACCTTATTCTAATCCCCTTACCTGCTGTAATACAAGACCTTATCCCAGACCTGAACAGACCTTAACCTAATCCCCTTCCTGCTGTAATACAAGACCTTATCACAGACCTGAACAGACCTTAACCTAATCCCCTTACCTGCTGTAATACAAGACCTTATCCCAGACCTGAACAGACCTTAACCTAATCCCCTTCCTGCTGTAATACAAGACCTTATCCCAGACCTGAACAGACCTTAACCAAATCCCCTTACTTGCTGCAATACAAGACCTTATCCCAGACCTGAACAGACCTTAACCTAATCCCCTTACCTGCTGTAATACAAGACCTTATCCCAGACCTGAAAAGACCTCAACCTAATCCCCTTCCTGCTGTAATACAAGACCTTAACTCAGACCTGAACAGACCTTAACCTAATCCCCTTACCTGCTGTAATACAAGACCTTTTCCCAGACATGAACAGACCTTAACCTAATCCCCTTCCTGCTGTAATACAATACCTTATCCCAGACCTGAACAGACCTTAACCTAATCCCCTTACCTGCTGTAATACAAGACCTTATCCCAGACCTGAACAGACCTTAACCTAATCCCCTTCCTGCTGTAATACAAGACCTTATCCCAGACCTGAACAGACCTTAACCTAATCCCCTTCCTGCTGTAATACAAAACCTTATCCCAGACCTGAACAGACCTTAACCTAATCCCCTTACCTGCTGTAATACAAGACCTTATCCCAGACATGAACAGACCTTAACCTAATCCCGTTATGTGCTGTAATACAAGACCTTATCCCAGACCTGAATAGACCTTAACCTAATCCCCTTACCCCTTACCTGCTGTAATACAATACCTTATCCCAGACCTAAACAGACCATAACCTAATCCCCTTCCTGCTGTAATACAAGACCTTATCCCAGACCTGAACAGACCTTAACCTAATCCCTTATGGGCTGAAATACAAGACCTTATCCCAGACCTAAACAGACCTTAACCTAATCCCCTTATGTGCTGTAATACAAGACCTTATCCCAGACCTGAACAGACCTTAACCTAATCCCCTTATGTGCTGTAATACAAGACCTTATCCCAGACCTTAACAGACCTTAACCTAATCCCCTTACCTGCTGCAATACAATACCTTATCCCAGACCTGAACAGACCATAACCTAATCCCCTTCCTGCTGTAATACAAGACCTTATCCCAGACCTGAACAGACCTTAACCTAATCCCCTTCCTGCTGTAATACAAGACCTTATCCCAGACCTGAACAGACCTTAACCTAATCCCCTTACCTGCTGTAATACAAGACCTTATCCCAGACCTGAAAAGACCTTAACCTAATCCCCTTATGTGCTGTATTACAAGACCTTATCCCAGACCTGAATAGACCTTAACCTAATCCCCTTACCTGCTGTAATACAATACATTATCCCAGACCTAAACAGACCATAACCTAATCCCCTTCCTGCTGTAATACAAGACCTTATCCCAGACCTGAACAGACCTTAACCTAATCCCCTTACCTGCTGTAATACAAGACCTTATCCCAGACCTGAACAGACCTTAACCTAATCCCCTTCCTGCTGTAATACAAGACCTTATCAGAGACCTGAACAGACCTTAACCTAATCCCCTTACCTGCTGTAATACAAGACCTTATCCCAGAACTGAACAGACGTTAACCTAATCCCCTTCCTGCTGTAATACAAGACCTTATCCCAGAACTGAACAGACCTTAACCTAATCCCCTTACTTGCTGCAATACAAGACCTTATCCCAGACCTGAACAGACCTTAACCTAATCCCCTTACCTGCTGTAATACAATACCTTATCCCAGACCTGAACAGACCTTAACCTAATCCCCTTCCTGCTGTAATACAAGACCTTATCCCAGACCTGAACAGACCTTAACCTAATCCCCTTCCTGCTGTAATACAAGAACTTATCCCAGACCTGAACAGACCTTAACCTAATCCCCTTACCTGCTGTAATACAAGACCTTATCCCAGACCTGAACAGACCTTAACCTAATCCCCGTCCTGCTGTAATACAATACCTTATCCCAGACCTGAACAGACCTTAATCTAATCCCCTTACCTGCTGTAATACAAGACCTTATCCCAGACCTGAACAGACCTTAACCTAATCCCCTTCCTGCTGTAATACAAGACCTTATCCCAGACCTGAACAGACCTTAACCTAATCCCCTTCCTGCTGTAATACAAAACCTTATCCCAGACCTGAACAGACCTTAACCTAATCCCCTTACCTGCTGTAATAAAAGACATTATCCCAGACCTGAACAGACCGTAACCTAATCCCCTTATGTGCTGTAATACAAGACCTTATCCCAGACCTGAATAGACCTTAACCTAATCCCCTTCCTGCTGTAATACAAGACCTTATCCCAGACCTGAACAGACCTTAACCTAATCCCCTTCCTGCTGTAATACAAGACCTTATCCCAGACCTGAACAGACCTTAACCTAATCCTCTTCCTGCTGTAATACAAGACCTTATCCCAGACCTGAACAGACCTTAACCTAATCCCCTTCCTGCTGTAATACAAAACCTTATCCCAGACCTGAACAGACCTTAACCTAATCCCCTTACCTGCTGTAAAACAAGACCTTATCCCAGACCTGAACAGACCTTAGGCTAATCCCCTTATGTGCTGTAATACAAGACCTTATCCCAGACCTGAACAGACCTTAACCTAATCCCCTTCCTGCTGTAATACAAGACCTTATCCCAGACCTGAACAGACCTTAACCTAATCCCCTTACTTGCTGCAATACAAGACCTTATCCCAGACCTGAACAGACCTTAACCTAATCCCCTTACCTGCTGTAGTACAAGACCTTATCCCAGACCTGAACAGACCTTAACCTAATCCCCTTCCTGCTGTAATACAAGACCTTATCCCAGACCTGAACAGACCTTAACCTAATCCCCTTCCTGCTGTAATACAAGACCTTATCCCAGACCTGAACAGACCTTAACCTAATCCCCTTACCTGCTGTAATACAAGACCTTATCCCAGACCTGAACAGACCTTAACCTAATCCCCTTCCTGCTGTAATACAATACCTTATCCCAGACCTGAACAGACCTTAACCTAATCCCCTTACCTGCTGTAATACAATACCTTATCCCAGACCTAAACAGACCATAACCTAATCCCCTTCCTGCTGTAATACAAGACCTTATCCCAGACCTGAACAGACCTTAACCTAATCCCCTTACCTGCTGTAATACAAGACCTTATCCCAGACGTGAACAGACCTTAACCTAATCCCCTTCCTGCTGTAATACAAGACCTTATCCCAGACCTGAACAGACCTTAACCTAATCCCCTTACCTGCTGTAATACAAGACCTTATCCCAGACCTGAACAGACCTTAACCTAATCCCCTTCCTGCTGTAATACAAGACCTTATCCCAGACCTGAACAGACCTTAACCTAATCCCCTTACTTGCTGCAATACAATACCTTATCCCAGACCTAAACAGACCTTAACCTAATCCCCTTATGTGCTGTAATACAAGACCTTATCCCAGACCTGAACAGACCTTAACCTAATCCCCTTACCTGCTGTAATACAAGACCTTATCCCAGACCTGAACAGACCTTAACCTAATCCCCTTATGTGCTGAAATACAAGACCTTATCCCAGACCTAAACAGACCTTAACCTAATCCCCTTATGTGCTGTAATACAAGACCTTATCCCAGACCTGAACAGACCTTAACCTAATCCCCTTATGTGCTGTAATACAAGACCTTATCCCAGACCTGAATAGACCTTAACCTAATCCCCTTACCTGCTGTAATACAATACCTTATCCCAGACCTAAACAGACCATAACCTAATCCCCTTCCTGCTGTAATACAAGACCTTATCCCAGACCTGAACAGACCTTAACCTAATCCCCTTACCTGCTGTAATACAAGACCTTATCACAGACGTGAACAGACCTTAACCTAATCCCCTTCCTGCTGTAATACAAGACCTTATCCCAGACCTGAACAGACCTTAACCTAATCCCCTTATGTGCTGTAATACAAGACCTTATCCCAGACCTGAACAGACCTTAACCTAATCCCCTTATGTGCTGTAATACAAGACCTTATCCCAGACCTGAACAGACCTTAACCTAATCCCCTTCCTGCTGTAATACAAGACCTTATCCCAGACCTGAACAGACCTTAACCTAATCCCTTTATGTGCTGAAATACAAGACCTTATCCCAGACCTAAACAGACCTTAACCTAATCCCCTTATGTGCTGTATTACAAGACCTTATCCCAGACCTGAATAGACCTTAACCTAATCCCCTTACCTGCTGTAATACAAGACCTTATCCCAGACCTGAACAGACCTTAACCTAATCCCCTTCCTGCTGTAATACAAGACCTTATCCCAGACCTGAACAGACCTTAACCTAATCCCCTTACCTGCTGTAATACAAGACCTTATCCCAGACCTGAACAGACCTTAACCTAATCCCCTTCCTGCTGTAATACAAGACCTTATCCCAGACCTGAACAGACCTTAACCAAATCCCCTTACTTGCTGCAATACAAGACCTTATCCCAGACCTGAACAGACCTTAACCTAATCCCCTTACCTGCTGTAATACAAGACCTTATCCCAGACCTGAAAAGACCTCAACCTAATCCCCTTCCTGCTGTAATACAAGACCTTAACTCAGACCTGAACAGACCTTAACCTAATCCCCTTACCTGCTGTAATACAAGACCTTTTCCCAGACATGAACAGACCTTAACCTAATCCCCTTCCTGCTGTAATACAATACCTTATCCCAGACCTGAACAGACCTTCACCTAATCCCCTTACCTGCTGTAATACAAGACCTTATCCCAGACCTGAACAGACCTTAACCTAATCCCCTTCCTGCTGTAATACAAGACCTTATCCCAGACCTGAACAGACCTTAACCTAATCCCCTTCCTGCTGTAATACAAAACCTTATCCCAGACCTGAACAGACCTTAACCTAATCCCCTTACCTGCTGTAATACAAGACCTTATCCCAGACCTGAACAGACCTTAACCTAATCCCGTTATGTGCTGTAATACAAGACCTTATCCCAGACCTGAATAGACCTTAACCTAATCCCCTTACCCCTTACCTGCTGTAATACAATACCTTATCCCAGACCTAAACAGACCATAACCTAATCCCCTTCCTGCTGTAATACAAGACCTTATCCCAGACCTGAACAGACCTTAACCTAATCCCCTTACCTGCTGTAATACAAGACCTTATCCCAGACGTGAACAGACCTTAACCTAATCCCCTTCCTGCTGTAATACAAGACCTTATCCCAGACCTGAACAGACCTTAACCTAATCCCCTTATGTGCTGTAATACAAGACCTTATCCCAGACCTGAACAGACCTTAACCTAATCCCCTTATGTGCTGTAATACAAGACCTTATCCCAGACCTGAAAAGACCTCAACCTAATCCCCTTCCTGCTGTAATACAAGACCTTATCCCAGACCTGAACAGACCTTAACCTAATCCCTTATGGGCTGAAATACAAGACCTTATCCCAGACCTAAACAGACCTTAACCTAATCCCCTTATGTGCTGTAATACAAGACCTTATCCCAGACCTGAACAGACCTTAACCTAATCCCCTTATGTGCTGTAATACAAGACCTTATCCCAGACCTAAACAGACCTTAACCTAATCCCCTTATGTGCTGTAATACAATGCTTTATCCCAGAACTGAACAGACCATAACCTAATCCCCTTCCTGCTGTAATACAAGACCTTATCCCAGACCTTAACAGACCTTAACCTAATCCCCTTACCTGCTGCAATACAATACCTTATCCCAGACCTGAACAGACCATAACCTAATCCCCTTCCTGCTGTAATACAAGACCTTATCCCAGACCTGAACAGACCTTAACCTAATCCCCTTCCTGCTGTAATACAAGACCTTATCCCAGACCTGAACAGACCTTAACCTAATCCCCTTACCTGCTGTAATACAAGACCTTATCCCAGACCTGAACAGACCTTAACCTAATCCCCTTCCTGCTGTAATACAAGACCTTATCCCAGACCTGAACAGACCTTAACCTAATCCCCTTACTTGCTGCAATACAATACCTTATCCCAGACCTAAACAGACCTTAACCTAATCCCCTTATGTGCTGTAATACAAGACCTTATCCCAGACCTGAACAGACCTTAACCTAATCCCCTTACCTGCTGTAATACAAGACCTTATCCCAGACCTGAACAGACCTTAACCTAATCCCCTTATGTGCTGAAATACAAGACCTTATCCCAGACCTAAACAGACCTTAACCTAATCCCCTTATGTGCTGTAATACAAGACCTTATCCCAGACCTGAACAGACCTTAACCTAATCCCCTTATGTGCTGTAATACAAGACCTTATCCCAGACCTGAATAGACCTTAACCTAATCCCCTTACCTGCTGTAATACAATACCTTATCCCAGACCTAAACAGACCATAACCTAATCCCCTTCCTGCTGTAATACAAGACCTTATCCCAGACCTGAACAGACCTTAACCTAATCCCCTTACCTGCTGTAATACAAGACCTTATCACAGACGTGAACAGACCTTAACCTAATCCCCTTCCTGCTGTAATACAAGACCTTATCCCAGACCTGAACAGACCTTAACCTAATCCCCTTATGTGCTGTAATACAAGACCTTATCCCAGACCTGAACAGACCTTAACCTAATCCCCTTATGTGCTGTAATACAAGACCTTATCCCAGACCTGAACAGACCTTAACCTAATCCCCTTCCTGCTGTAATACAAGACCTTATCCCAGACCTGAACAGACCTTAACCTAATCCCTTTATGTGCTGAAATACAAGACCTTATCCCAGACCTAAACAGACCTTAACCTAATCCCCTTATGTGCTGTATTACAAGACCTTATCCCAGACCTGAATAGACCTTAACCTAATCCCCTTACCTGCTGTAATACAAGACCTTATCCCAGACCTGAACAGACCTTAACCTAATCCCCTTCCTGCTGTAATACAAGACCTTATCCCAGACCTGAACAGACCTTAACCTAATCCCCTTACCTGCTGTAATACAAGACCTTATCCCAGACCTGAACAGACCTTAACCTAATCCCCTTCCTGCTGTAATACAAGACCTTATCCCAGACCTGAACAGACCTTAACAAAATCCCCTTACTTGCTGCAATACAAGACCTTATCCCAGACCTGAACAGACCTTAACCTAATCCCCTTACCTGCTGTAATACAAGACCTTATCCCAGACCTGAAAAGACCTCAACCTAATCCCCTTCCTGCTGTAATACAAGACCTTAACTCAGACCTGAACAGACCTTAACCTAATCCCCTTACCTGCTGTAATACAAGACCTTTTCCCAGACATGAACAGACCTTAACCTAATCCCCTTCCTGCTGTAATACAATACCTTATCCCAGACCTGAACAGACCTTCACCTAATCCCCTTACCTGCTGTAATACAAGACCTTATCCCAGACCTGAACAGACCTTAACCTAATCCCCTTCCTGCTGTAATACAAGACCTTATCCCAGACCTGAACAGACCTTAACCTAATCCCCTTCCTGCTGTAATACAAAACCTTATCCCAGACCTGAACAGACCTTAACCTAATCCCCTTACCTGCTGTAATACAAGACCTTATCCCAGACCTGAACAGACCTTAACCTAATCCCGTTATGTGCTGTAATACAAGACCTTATCCCAGACCTGAATAGACCTTAACCTAATCCCCTTACCCCTTACCTGCTGTAATACAATACCTTATCCCAGACCTAAACAGACCATAACCTAATCCCCTTCCTGCTGTAATACAAGACCTTATCCCAGACCTGAACAGACCTTAACCTAATCCCCTTACCTGCTGTAATACAAGACCTTATCCCAGACGTGAACAGACCTTAACCTAATCCCCTTCCTGCTGTAATACAAGACCTTATCCCAGACCTGAACAGACCTTAACCTAATCCCCTTATGTGCTGTAATACAAGACCTTATCCCAGACCTGAACAGACCTTAACCTAATCCCCTTATGTGCTGTAATACAAGACCTTATCCCAGACCTGAAAAGACCTCAACCTAATCCCCTTCCTGCTGTAATACAAGACCTTATCCCAGACCTGAACAGACCTTAACCTAATCCCTTATGGGCTGAAATACAAGACCTTATCCCAGACCTAAACAGACCTTAACCTAATCCCCTTATGTGCTGTAATACAAGACCTTATCCCAGACCTGAACAGACCTTAACCTAATCCCCTTATGTGCTGTAATACAAGACCTTATCCCAGACCTAAACAGACCTTAACCTAATCCCCTTATGTGCTGTAATACAATGCTTTATCCCAGAACTGAACAGACCATAACCTAATCCCCTTCCTGCTGTAATACAAGACCTTATCCCAGACCTTAACAGACCTTAACCTAATCCCCTTACCTGCTGCAATACAATACCTTATCCCAGACCTGAACAGACCATAACCTAATCCCCTTCCTGCTGTAATACAAGACCTTATCCCAGACCTGAACAGACCTTAACCTAATCCCCTTCCTGCTGTAATACAAGACCTTATCCCAGACCTGAACAGACCTTAACCTAATCCCCTTACCTGCTGTAATACAAGACCTTATCCCAGACCTGAAAAGACCTTAACCTAATCCCCTTATGTGCTGTATTACAAGACCTTATCCCAGACCTGAATAGACCTTAACCTAATCCCCTTACCTGCTGTAATACAATACATTATCCCAGACCTAAACAGACCATAACCTAATCCCCTTCCTGCTGTAATACAAGACCTTTCCCAGACCTGAACAGACCTTAACCTAATCCCCTTACCTGCTGTAATACAAGATCTTATCCCAGACATGAACAGACCTTAACCTAATCCCCTTATGTGCTGTAATACAATGCTTTATCCCAGAACTGAACAGACCATAACCTAATCCCCTTCCTGCTGTAATACAAGACCTTATCCCAGACCTTAACAGACCTTAACCTAATCCCCTTACCTGCTGCAATACAATACCTTATCCCAGACCTGAACAGACCATAACCTAATCCCCTTCCTGCTGTAATACAAGACCTTATCCCAGACCTGAACAGACCTTAACTAATCCCCTTCCTGCTGTAATACAAGACCTTATCCAGACCTGAACAGACCTTAACCTAATCCCACTTACCTGCTGTAATACAAGACCTTATCCCAGACCTGAAAAGACCTTAACCTAATCCCCTTATGTGCTGTATTACAAGACCTTATCCCAGACCTGAATAGACCTTAACCTAATCCCCTTACTGCTGTAATACAATACCTTATCCCAGACCTAAACAGACCATAACCTAATCCCCTTCCTGCTGTAATACAAGACCTTATCCCAGACCTGAACAGACCTTAACCTAATCCCCTTACCTGCTGTAATACAAGACCTTATCCCAGACCTGAACAGACCTTAACCTAATCCCCTTCCTGCTGTAATACAAGACCTTATCAGAGACCTGAACAGACCTTAACCTAATCCCCTTACCTGCTGTAATACAAGACCTTATCCCAGAACTGAACAGACCTTAACCTAATCCCCTTCCTGCTGTAATACAAGACCTTATCCCAGAACTGAACAGACCTTAACCTAATCCCCTTACTTGCTGCAATACAAGACCTTATCCCAGACCTGAACAGACCTTAACCTAATCCCCTTACCTGCTGTAATACAATACCTTATCCCAGACCTGAACAGACCTTAACCTAATCCCCTTCCTGCTGTAATACAAGACCTTATCCCAGACCTGAACAGACCTTAACCTAATCCCCTTCCTGCTGTAATACAATAACTTATCCCAGACCTGAACAGACCTTAACCTAATCCCCTTACCTGCTGTAATACAAGACCTTATCCCAGACCTGAACAGACCTTAACCTAATCCCCGTCCTGCTGTAATACAATACCTTATCCCAGACCTGAACAGACCTTAATCTAATCCCCTTACCTGCTGTAATACAAGACCTTATCCCAGACCTGAACAGACCTTAACCTAATCCCCTTCCTGCTGTAATACAAGACCTTATCCCAGACCTGAACAGACCTTAACCTAATCCCCTTCCTGCTGTAATACAAAACCTTATCCCAGACCTGAACAGACCTTAACCTAATCCCCTTACCTGCTGTAATAAAAGACCTTATCCCAGACCTGAACAGACCGTAACCTAATCCCCTTATGTGCTGTAATACAAGACCTTATCCCAGACCTGAATAGACCTTAACCTAATCCCCTTCCTGCTGTAATACAAGACCTTATCCCAGACCTGAACAGACCTTAACCTAATCCCCTTCTTGCTGTAATACAAGACCTTATCCCAGACCTGAACAGACCTTAACCTAATCCTCTTCCTGCTGTAATACAAGACCTTATCCCAGACCTGAACAGACCTTAACCTAATCCCCTTCCTGCTGTAATACAAAACCTTATCCCAGACCTGAACAGACCTTAACCTAATCCCCTTACCTGCTGTAAAACAAGACCTTATCCCAGACCTGAACAGACCTTAACCTAATCCCCTTATGTGCTGTAATACAAGACCTTATCCCAGACCTGAACAGACCTTAACCTAATCCCCTTCCTGCTGTAATACAAGACCTTATCCCAGACCTGAACAGACCTTAACCTAATCCCCTTACTTGCTGCAATACAAGACCTTATCCCAGACCTGAACAGACCTTAACCTAATCCCCTTACCTGCTGTAGTACAAGACCTTATCCCAGACCTGAACAGACCTTAACCTAATCCCCTTCCTGCTGTAATACAAGACCTTATCCCAGACCTGAACAGACCTTAACCTAATCCCCTTCCTGCTGTAATACAAGACCTTATCCCAGACCTGAACAGACCTTAACCTAATCCCCTTACCTGCTGTAATACAAGACCTTATCCCAGACCTGAACAGACCTTAACCTAATCCCCTTCCTGCTGTAATACAATACCTTATCCCAGACCTGAACAGACCCTTAACCTAATCCCCTTACCTGCTGTAATACAAGACCTTATCCCAGACCTGAACAGACCTTAACCTAATCCCCTTCCTGCTGTAATACAAGACCTTATCCCAGACCTGAACAGACCTTAACCTAATCCCCTTCCTGCTGTAATACAAAACCTTATCCCAGACCTGAACAGACCTTTACCTAATCCACTTACCTGCTGTAATACAAGACCTTATCCCAGACCTGAACAGACCTTAACCTAATCCCCTTATGTGCTGTAATACAAGACCTTATCCCAGACCTGAATAGACCTTAACCTAATCCCCTTACCTGCTGTAATACAATACCTTATCCCAGACCTAAACAGACCATAACCTAATCCCCTTCCTGCTGTAATACAATACCTTATCCCAGACCTGAACAGACCTTAACCTAATCCCCTTACCTGCTGTAATACAAGACCTTATCCCAGACGTGAACAGACCTTAACCTAATCCCCTTTCTGCTGTAATACAAGACCTTATCCCAGACCTGAACAGACCTTAACCTAATCCCCTTATGTGCTGTAATACAAGACCTTATCCCAGACCTGAACAGACCTTAACCTAATCCCCTTATGTGCTGTAATACAAGACCTTATCCTAGACCTGAACAGACCTTAACCTAATCCCCTTCCTGCTGTAATACAAGACCTTATCCCAGACCAGAACAGACCTTAACCTAATCCCCTTATGTGCTGAAATACAAGACCTTATCCCAGACCTAAACAGACCTTAACCTAATCCCCTTATGTGCTGTAATACAAGACCTTATCCCAGACCTGAACAGACCTTAACCTAATCCCCTTATGTGCTGTAATACAAGACCTTATCCCAGACCTAAACAGACCTTAACCTAATCCCCTTTCTGCTGTAATACAAGACCTTATCCCAGACCTGAACAGACCTTAACCTAATCCCCTTATGTGCTGTAATACAAGACCTTATCCCAGACCTGAACAGACCTTAACCCAATCCCCTTATGTGCTGTAATACAAGACCTTATCCCAGACCTGAACAGACCTTAACCTAATCCCCTTCCTGCTGTAATACAAGACCTTATCCCAGACCTGAACAGACCTTAACCTAATCCCCTTACCTGCTGTAATACAAGACCTTATCCCAGACGTTAACAGACCTTAACCTAATCCCCTTTCTGCTGTAATACAAGACCTTATCCCAGACCTGAACAGACCTTAACCTAATCCCCTTATGTGCTGTAATACAAGACCTTATCCCAGACCTGAACAGACCTTAACCTAATCCCCTTATGTGCTGTAATACAAGACCTTATCCCAGACCTGAACAGACCTTAACCTAATCCCCTTCCTGCTGTAATACAAGACCTTATCCCAGACCTAAACAGACCTTAACCTAATCCCCTTATGTGCTGTAATACAATGCCTTATCCCAGACCTGAACAGACCATAACCTAATCCCCTTCCTGCTGTAATACAAGACCTTATCCCAGACCTTAACAGACCTTAACCTAATCCCCTTACCTGCTGCAATACAATACCTTATCCCAGACCTGAACAGACCATAACCTAATCCCCTTCCTGCTGTAATACAAGACCTTATCCCAGACCTGAACAGACCTTAACCTAATTCCCTTCCTGCTGTAATACAAGATCTTATCCCAGACCTGAACAGACCTTAACCTAATCCCCTTACCTGCTGTAATACAAGACCTTATCCCAGACTTGAACAGACCTTAACCTAATCCCCTTATGTGCTGTATTACAAGACCTTATCCCAGACCTGAATAGACCTTAACCTAATCCCCTTACCTGCTGTAATACAATACCTTATCCCAGACCTAAACAGACCATAACCTAATCCCCTTCCTGCTGTAATACAAGACCTTATCCCAGACATGAACAGACCTTAACCTAATCCCCTTACCTGCTGTAATACAAGACCTTATCCCAGACGTGAACAGACCTTAACCTAATCCCCTTCCTGCTGTAATACAAGACCTTATCCCAGACCTGAACAGACCTTAACCTAATCCCCTTACCTGCTGTAATACAAGACCTTATCCCAGACCTGAACAGACCTTAACCTAATCCCCTTCCTGCTGTAATACAAGACCTTATCCCAGACCTGAACAGACCTTAACCTAATCCCCTTACTTGCTGCAATACAATACCTTATCCCAGACCTGAACAGACCATAACCTAATCCCCTTACCTGCTGTAATACAATGCCTTATCCCAGACCTGAACAGACCTTAACCTAATCCCCTTACCTGCTGTAATACAAGACCTTATCCCAGACCTGAACAGACCTTAACCTAATCCCCTTACCTGCTGTAATACAAGACCTTATCCCAGACCTGAACAGACCTTAACCTAATCCCCTTCCTGCTGTAATACAAGACCTTATCCCAGACCTGAACAGACCTTAACCTATTCCCCTTACCTGCTGCAATACAAGACCTTATCCCAGACCTGAACAGACCTTAACCTAATCCCCTTCCTGCTATAATACAAGACCTTATCCCAGACCTGAACAGACCTTAACCTAATCCCCTTACCTGCTGTAATACAAGACCTTATCCCAGACCTGAACAGACCTTAACCTAATCCCCTTACCTGCTGTAATACAAGACCTTATCCCAGACCTGAACAGACCTTAACCTAATCCCCTTACCTGCTATAATACAATACCTTATCCCAGACCTGAACAGACCTTAACCTAATCCCCTTCCTGCTGTAATACAAGACCTTATCCCAGACCTGAACAGACCTTAACCTAATCCCCTTACTTGCTGTAATACAAGACCTTATCCCAGACCTGAACAGGCCTTAACCTAATTCCCTTTTGTGCTGTAATACAAGACCTTATCCCAGACCTGAACAGACCTTAACCTAATCCCCTTATGTGCTGTAATACAAGACCTTATCCCAGACCTAAACAGACCATAACCTAATCCCCTTACCTGCTGTAATACAAGACCTTATCCCAGACCTGAACAGACCTTAACCTAATCCCCTTACCTGCTGCAATACAAGACCTTATCCCAGACCTGAACAGACCTTAACCTAATTCCCTTATGTGCTGTAATACAAGACTTTAACCCAGACCTGAACAGACCTTAACCTAATCCCCTTACCTGCTGCAATACAAGACCTTATCCCAGACCTGAACAGACCTTAACCTAATCCCCTTACCTGCTGTAATACAAGACCTTATCCCAGACCTGAACAGACCTTAACCTAATCCCCTTATGTGCTGTAATACAAGACCTTATCCCAGACCTGAACAGACCTTATTAACCTAATCCCCTTATGTGCAGTAATACCAGACCTGCCACCCCTCTCCAAACCACATTTTCCGGTCCATAAAGTAACCTTTGAATATACTGGAACCAGAAAGTAGCAGGTTGGTGCTACCTTGTCCCCCCTCCTCTTTTGACAAATACAGAACACTTTGTGGAACCCAGTGATATTTATCCAAAAAGAAATCTACAATAATTGCCTGTATCTTAGCCAAAAGGCCAGACAGTGGCTCTAAACACGACAACCGATGCCACAGTGCAGAAGCAACCACATTGTTAACAATAATAGTGTGCCCCCTGTAGACATACAAGATAACAGCCAACGCCATCTCCTCTTCCTGCCTTCCACCATTTCAACCACCCCATTCCAATTGTTTTCCATGGTCCCGTAGCTACACTCCAAGATACTTAAA